>NC_088304.1:4065090-4766038 GCF_032854445.1 Liolophura sinensis
CTTATGTCTTGTTACTTGCCAAGGTTTTTTTTTTTTTTTTTTTTTGTTGTTTGTTTGTTTTTTGGCCCGGGCCGTTATACCTGAATCCAATCTTATTGAATTACTTACTTGACTGGTGTTTTACGTCGTATTCAAGAATATTTCACCTGTACGACGGTGACCAGCATCATGGTGAGAGGAAACCCGGGGGCGCCCGGGGAAAACCAACTTCAATCCTCAGGTTACTAACAGATCTTCCCACGTAGGCCTACGACCATAGGGAAGCCAGCATGAGCTGGACCCCGAGTTCACCGCGGCTGCTTTGGATACAGCCTTAGGTGTGATGTAAAACTCCATGCTATCAATTGAACAACATGCGAATAAAACTGATTTGAACTGAAAGAAGAATTTGTATTATGCACCGGCGGAGGTATTTTATGCAATGTTACCGACGTATTAAGCATTTATTTAGTTATTTATTTATTTATTTATTAGTTATTTTACACAGTACTCAGGTAGAATATTTCACTCACATGACGGCAACCAGTATTATGGTTGCAGGAAAACGGGCATGACCATCTGCAGGTTACTCGCAGATCTTCTCACTTACGTCCGAAGAGGAAGCCAGTATTAGCTGTATTTGAACTCACAGCTACTGCATTGGTAAGAGATTCCTGATTGGGACCTCCGTGGCTCAGTTGGTTAGCGCGCTAGCGCAGCGTAATGACCCAGGAGTCTCTCACCAATGCGGTCGCTGTGAGTTCAAGTCCAGCTCATGCTGGCTTCCTCTCCGGCCGTATGTGAGAAGGTCTATCAGCCCGGTTTCCGCCCACCATAATGCTGGCCGCCGTCGTATAAGTGAAATATTCTTGAGTACGGCGTAAAACACCAATCAAAAAAAAAAAAAAAAAAAAAAAGATTCCTGATTCATTTCACAGCGCTGGCACGCAATAATCATCTCAGCCACCTCTTCAGCTTAAGGAGATCTTCAAGGCTTATATAATGGTTTACATGACAATATAATTTTTTCCATGTATGGTTGCCGTCATATGTTTTTTTCCACGGAATGTATATACATTAATTTTATACTCTCGCTTTACTATTCCGTGAGCTCCCCTATCTCACTTAGGGCAAGATAAAGGGCAGTATTTCACAGCCGTTCAAATCCGGCCCAGGAGAGACAAATTTGTAGATTCCCCAGCTGTGCGAAACCCTGGTGACAGCCAGTAAGCGATCGTTTGTGCACTCCAACGTGAGCTGAGCAGAGCTTCTCGCCATTAACAAGTGGACCCGATTGTTTGGTTATTTTGTGCAAACAGGCGAACTCTACCAGGAGAAACTAACACGTTATCAACATGTAGTATCAGGAGAATTTAATTTCTAATATAAGGTGGAGGGAGACAAAAGCATAACATCTTTCATTCATAATTTTATTTTTATTTATTTATTTATTTATTTATTTAGTGTTATACGCCGTATTACATGGTAAGAATATTTCACTTACACGACGGCGGTCAGGTCTAAGGGTTGATAAAACCAGAGTAAATTACTGACCTTAGCCACGTATTTACCTTGCAAAAACCAGAACTCTAGAATAAATACGAGGCCTAACGTTTCAGTTTACAAAAGTTACAAAACTATAAATGTACAGATATTTGGTTCCAAGTATGTTTAATTGCTATCTAATTTCCGTAATTTTCAAAGCTCTAATCCATTCTGTTAGTCCTACTTTTTGAACAACATGGGGGCAGATTCACTTCCGGAAAGAGCAGACGCTGAATTTTAAAGATTTTATTAAGAGTTTAAAGAGAGTGTGATGTAAGGTCATATCTTAGTAACCAAAATGAGCTTTAAAGGAATCGAGGATTTTATAGCGAATTCTCAGTGAAATGAAGGTAAGTTGGAAGGTAAATTTTCGTTACGGCATTTATGATAGTGTTTGGGCCCATGAGGAGTCCAGTTTTCGATGAAAACAAAACAACAATAGTGTAAAACTTGCGTATAATCTTACTTGTTTTAACTACGATTATGCGTTAAAATTGTTGATTAAAAGATGAAATGAATGTGAATCAGTATGTTTTGTTTTATATTTTTGAAAATTATTATTCGCAATTATTCTAACCGCCTAGCCGCAACTGCTCCAGCGGTTACTGAAGTAACGTTTCAAAGCTGGAAATTCGACCCCCCACCTTTCAATTTAGGCCAAACATCACTATCACTGCCCTCCACTGGAACACCGGAAACCTGCTTCGAAGTGATGTTGGAAAATAGCACTGGCAACCATCTTGTCATTTGCACAAATAAACTTCTGTTTAAGGTACAGGATGCACAAAGGCAACAGTGTACGCATTCACACAGAATTTAGCAGTTCATAAATTTTCAATAGGACAGCATGGTGGCTGGAGACCTGTTCAGGTGAATGAGGGGAAGATATTTTGTTTCAAATGAATTAAAGTGGCAGGGAAAATATGATTAGGGAGGGGGCTTCCTCAGTGTTTCTACTTCATGCAGAGTGCAGTTCGGACTAAAGTGAAAGGTGCGGGAATGAACTTCCACCTTTGAACTGGGTACCATTTGCGATGATGGTGCATACGTTTGTTCAGTAACCATCGCAGCATATGCAACTGGGCTCAGTGGTTGTATAATCAGGTGGGTGACTTAACTGTTCAACCTAGATACTTTGCATCTATGACGACTTCGTTGTATTTAATTCGGGTGGTACTGATGCCGGCTCTTCCCCTGAGACACAGCCTGAGGCTGCCGGCCAAGTCTGTCAGTTTCTCCCTTGATTATGAAAGCCTAATCATGATCGGCCCAAACAGAAAAGCAGGCAGGAACTTACCGCTGGAGTAGTTTGATAATCCAAAAAGGTCAGACCACATCACTAAATTTGACAACACTGTTGGAGACATTTTCAAGTTTACCCTTAATTCATCATAATGACATCATTTTGGAAAATTAATACATGCATGACATATTGTAGCTGCACACATCATCAGTAAAAAAAGGAGGGAACTAAGAGATATGGCTGGTGGACTCAGGGTGGTTTTCGGGACTCAACATCAATAACAGCCCCTAGTCCAGTAAGTGGGAATGTTTGGTGTGTGTAGATAACCACACCGTTAGTTTATACTGACATCGGGCCAACCAGTTCTATTTCCTAGCTCTAACCTCTCAGTGCTGAGTGCCCAGTGAGGCAGTCGCAAGCAACATTTTTAAAGTTTTTCGTATCACACAACCCAGGTTTGATCCTAGGTCTCCCAACTTTGAGGCTGACTCTCTAAACATTAGGCCACTTAAGAGATCCCCAGTCCATTATAACATTATAACAAGTTTTTATAAATGCACAGTATCTAGTTCAACCATGGACAGTTGGTTGATCATTGCAGAGAAAATGTGAGTGTCTACTTTTCAGTAAAAATGCCTGTTTTACTTTGTGTGTATGTCTGGGGTTTTAACAAAAGTCAAACAGTTTAATGCCGTCTTTTCTGTTTTCAGGCAACAATGTGATTATCTTGTGAAGAAAACTTTTAATTAGCCTCCAGAATCTGTGAAGCACCATGAAAATTAATGAGAAAACTCTCATAGCTTATGCCATTTCCCCATCGCCTCCAGATAAGGAAGGCCTTCTGCTGAAGAAAGGAGAGGTAAACAAAGGCTTTCAGAAGCGATGGTTCGCCTTGAAAGGAAACCTTCTGTTTTACTATGAGAAGAAGGGTGACAAAGAACCAGTGGGTGTCATTGTTTTGGAAGACTGTACTATTGAGTGTTTTGACAGTGGGGATGGTTTCTCATTTATGATCAACTTTCCAGGCTCACACAGTCGAACGTACATTCTGAGTGCAGACAGTCAAGAGGAAATGGAGTCATGGATGAAGGCACTGTCTTGCTCAAGTTATGACTACATGAAACTGCTGGTGTCAGACCTCCAGCGAAAGCTGGATGAGGTCAATAAGGATGAGACTAGCAAGCTGGTTCACATGGGAGACAGAGCGTCCAGAATGGTGTCGCGCACTTACTCTGATGCATTTAGTCCAAAAATGGAAGGGGTGGATACAGCTGAGGAGGCATTGATATCATTTGGGGATAACTCCTCGGCCAGCGGTACTGGCAGTCAAAACAGCACGCCCATGGAACGCTTTAACCCCTTCGACCCACCTAGCTCCAAGGGGGTGGTGAATGGTGGACAACCAGTGCTTGCCCCACCTCCCGTGGCATCTATGCGCAATGCCCATCAGATGCGCAAGGCCCAAAGCCTCCCCGACCGCCATCATAAACCGAGGACGTTTAGTGAAATGCACGAAGAATTTGGACAGCTGATCAAGGATCGCTTAAAGCAGTCAACACTGGCAGAGACAGACAGCAAACCTAAAGCATCACCAAGAAATCAACCCAAGTCCTTGTCGCTAAATCTTCCCACAAATACGTAAAAGTAATAATACAGCATACTTGTATATCAAGGCCTGATTATCTCCCTTTGTAAAGGAATAAAAGCTGTTAGAGAGGGGTCTAGAAAATGTCACACGGACACTAGCTTTTCGTTTTAAACACATGTAGTTACACAGGCAAGAAAATTTTATTCCCGTTTAGCCTTTTGCTTGAGTTGTTACTCTTTTATGTCTCAAATGGTCAATTGATGTAAAAAAGACAAATATTTCTCCTTACCTTGAGGCCCACATCGTAAATGCTGTTGATTTTAACAGATTATCTTTGTCCTTACTAGTCCTGAGCAAGAAAGTTTGATGTGATGGGAAGATAATGGTGGTGTTAACTTCTTATAATGGCTAATTGGCTCAATGTGTATTCACTGCACCCTGTTCCCCTTCATTGTAACTAGACATTATGACAATTACATACATGTTGTAGTATGCTAGCTTCATGCACATCTTCTCTTAAAGGGAAGGTCATCTATAAAGCCATTGTGATTTTTCACGTAGTAATAGTAACAGTTAGGTTTATTTAGTAATATTTTTCATTTGAGACTGCATGTAAGTATTGCTTCTGTTACCAAGAGAGATTATTCTATTACTAACCAAAAAAGGGAATGTCATTAGAGTGTTGTTTTATCTGAAGAATGGCTTTTTATTGAAACTTTTAGAACCATGTCTGGATACATGTATGTAATCTTGCATGTCAGTCACTGACATGGTGTTCCCTCTCCACACTCAGTGCTTGCCCTAGAAAAGAAGAACAAGATGGTAGCCTTTGGTCACTATTATCTTGCTATGAGGTGATGAAACTAGTGATTTTAAATCTGTACTTACCTCAAATATTAGTTCAATATTGAAGTCTTGAAATTTAGTAATTAACAGGTATACATCTATCTTTTGCCAATTTTATCAATACTTAATGCTGTCGTGTTTTTATTTTATTAGGAAAGATGTCCTGTGAAATATTTTTAATGCATAGTTTGTTGCTTTTATTTTTCTCATACTTTACACTGTATGTTAAAATTGTGTTTCTTTATTTTATTTTTGAAGGCTTAAACGTTGACATCTTTGTTAATGTTTCTTAATTTTTCACCTTTAGGTGTAATAAGTTAATGGTTAAGATTTTTAATTACCTAATGAGACACTGAAGAAAGTTAATTTCTTTAAAATTCTGCATGCGCATAATGAGATTTTTAACATGAATTTTCAATATCTCGGATGAGTATGTGTGTACATGAAATCTGGAATCAATCTTTTACGACATCTAAATTCTTAAAGGGCCAAAGTTTATTTGTAGAAATAGTATAATGAGGACTATGATGAAATGTGCAAAATAGCATCCCAGGCATTAGGGTATGACACAATCAGTTACCAGCGGAATTTCTTTTTGCTGCTGATGTTCTTTTTTTACAAGACAATCCATGAAGTGTCAAAAACTCCCAAATTTTTGTTTGAGGTTAATAGTAGCTTATAATAACTAACTGTTTGTTCTGTTAGCGCAACATCTCAGCAGGTGGGAGCCCTTAAAAATTAAAGCAATATTCGTCACTTTCTAGGTTTCCAAATGACAGAATATAGCATATAAAATGAAAAATATGACAAATGAGAAGTACATCGGAGTTTATAACCTGAGATCATTTGTTTTTTGATGTTTTTAATTCAAGGGTGGTAACCCATACATGTAAATTGCGAAATATGGGAGAGAATGCAGAGAGCATAAAAATGTATGAACAGGTGAAGAATATCACAGAAAAGGTAACAAATAATTGACTGGTACAGACTTTATTATAGATTCTTAAATGGATATTAACTTTGATGACAACTTTGCACTAGGTAATAACATACATTTATAATTATTATTTTCACTCTATATTTTGAAGTCAACAAATGTGTATCTTACAGCTTTACTCTTCATTTAACTTCATGGCAAAACTTTCTGTAAAACCTCAGAAATGTGTGTAATATAATAATGTTCTATTTTTGTTATGAATCTGTAGGCCTGTAATGTTTTTTTTTAACATTTTGGTACATAATTAGCATAATCTGTACATTTTTAACAAGAGATTATGACAGTCAAGCTAAAGATGGCTTTTTTATACATTTTCTTGTGTTTTTTTTTACCCATGGAATAAGTTTCCATGAAATATTTGCTCATAATATATGAGTTCATTAATACAATCAGAATGCAATAGTAGACAATGGAACAAACTGAAGAACATGTCTAATATGTGTAACGTAGTTGCTGCCTAATGTGATGTACATGTACACTGTTTGTGGATATTTATGTGTTATGCATTAACAGTACACATGCACATGTGTGTGTTTATTTTGTAATGTCTACACTTGTGGTGTCAAATACTGCCATTATTCAAGCTGTTTACATGAAGCATGTTCATAACAGCTTAGATCATGTGGGAAAATGTAGCAGACTTAGTATATTGTCAAATGTACATGTCGTTTTCCCCTCTCTGCACTGACTTGCGGCTTTAAAGTAGAACAAAATTAACCTATAGTCCCAGCCAGTCAGCTGTTTTTTTAATCAAATTATTTTTCCATATTTTTGGAAGTGGTGTCTACGCCACGCTTCATTTACTTATTTTGGAACAAATGTGATTGGTTCTTTGGCTGTTTTTATTTCTCCATTTAAAGAAGAATCTTTTAGGCAGTCTGAAAGCAGGGCCTACCCTTACCCTTATAAGTTGTACTAGAGGTATACTTGAGGTATATCTGAGGTGTTCTGTTGGGGTGTATCTGAAAGGAGGTGTGGCTAAGGTATAGTAGAGGTGTATCTGAGGTGTATAGAATGTGTATCTGAGGTACTGCCAGTTATGAAAATGGGTACCTCAGGTACACCTATAGTACACCTCAGTGGCCTGTGTACCCTGTAAATATTAGGTAAAAAAATATGATGCCTGAGATGTATCTGAGGTATAGCTGAGGTACATGCTTATAGGCATGGTGGATGTATAGTGTTTTCACTTTTATTTTGACAGAGAACAAGCTCAAAACACTTAAATATTGGCTGTATGAATTATAGATAGATTTAAGCAAGTAAGTGCATGCTATTCTTTGTTCACAGTATCTGTAAATCTCAGCTGACTTACAGCAACAAGTGATATACATTTACACGAAGTTTTCTAGCTGCTTGGTCAAAATTTAGTGCTACTCCTTTTCTAAGCCTTTTAGAACTGTCCCAAGTGCCCAAAAATGTTACAAATTCTGTCCCAGGAAGTATCAATCTGTGCATAATTGGTTTGCTTTCTCACAGCCTAGAATATATGTACAACTTGTTCACTGCAGCCATCTTGGAATGATTATGGGCAAGTATATCCATGCTCTGTGATTGGTGAATATTTGCACATTGAATAGCAAGTCATAATAGGGTGAGGTAAAAGCTACTATTTATTTAGTAAAAAAATTTTTTTTGCACGAAAATGTTTGTAATTTTGTACTCACGATTTTGTCTGAAGTAAAATGTAAATCTGATCTCTTGTTTTAAAACTTTAAAAGCATGGTGTGCCTGAAGTACATGACCACTAAATTATAATTAAAAACTCTCAAAGTTGCTAAGGTGTACCTGAAGTACATCATTCATGTTTTTAACTTTCAAAGTTTCTAAGGTGTACCTGAGGTGTTGATTTTTTGCAAAGTTCCTTAGGCACATATGTGGTATAGCTATCGGGCTAGGGTGTACTTGAGGTACAGTACACCTCAGATAATATAGATGGGCTGTACACCGCATCTATACCTCACACTAAGGTGTACATGAGGCATACACCTCATCTATACCTCACACTGAGGTGTCTGTACACCACATGTCTGTAAGGGTACTTTCAAAATCTTTTTTGCAGACAGTTGAATACAGAACAAAGAAATGAGAAACCAGACTTCTTATATCTAGATTGCAAAGATCTGTGACAGTGGACCCAGGTGTTCTTCAGATGTAGTATAAAGCCAGTTAGTATTGGAAGTGGCTACTAGATCTGTCTGTGTTGAGACTGGAAAATAAAGTAGATCGTATCAAGTTTGGTATGTAGAGACCTCGTCAGCATTTTGAACTAGATCAGTTTCAGTTCAGACAGTATGCCATGAGACTGCAACTTATTAATGTAGACAGGATTATACGAGTACTGATATTAATTTTTGATATTTATAACACTTTGTGTCTGAAAAAGAAATATTATAATTTGAACTTCAGTGTAAATAGCATGTTTTGTGTTGGAAAAGTCCCTGTGTAGATTGTTAGTATTATGTTCATGTCCAGCTTACCAGAAGTATGATATCATATGATAGGCCGGAGTTGTTGCAACACAAATTAATTCAATAAGTATTTCCTGTTTTAAAGGTAATTTATTTTTAAGTTATAATAACATGGGTTTTTCTTGCACAATTGAAGCATTAATATGCATGTACATGGTATATTTATGTTCAGCATTGTCTCAAAAATTAAAGATTTACATAAGGTTAAGTCTTTCTACTGCTGCATGTGTGTTTATGGAAATCAGACTAAAATCTGTTGGAAAGTCGCACTAAACAGAATACTGGTACCTCACAAATTCTTTTGATCTCAGAAAATGTGGGAGAAAGAGACCAGTTTAGATTGTGTGAAAATGTTTGGGAAATGATTTTATGTAAGGATTAGTTTGTGTCAATAAAGATGCAAGCTTCATAAAACTCTGCGGATTATTTCTCTAAACCCTGCTGTTCTCTTTAAATGTTTCAAAATATTGGTTTTGAATTAATATTGGTTGTAAAGGTGGTTGAAGAGTGTGAAGAAGTAGGGTAGTGTTGTGCCATTGTAATATTTAATGTTGTTTGTTTGACATTTATCTTCTCCTCTCTTTTTTTTTCCTTTTTTGTTACTGATGCTTTTTCTATGTCATGTATGTAACACAATCAAACTTCCTGATTGCCTTCAGCACAAATGCCTGCTAATACATGCAGGCAACATTATACGTAGCTTGATTATGCTGTGATATCAGATTATGTGCTATGTACATTCTTTGATTGCAATATAGTTCTATGTTATGATCACCTGTGACTGTGGAGGGTGCTTGTTTGAGGATATTTTTGGTGTGTGTTTGTTGCAGATATTGAATCGTAAAACATTTTAACAGTTTGGGCACTGGCAACATTTTAATACTTTGAAATGATGAATGTTTTTATTTGGTTAGAACACATCTGTTCTATAGATTACTGCAGCGCAGGGTGTGGTACATAATTACAGCTGTTAAAATATTGATATGATCAACTGTAAAAAAAAAATGCAGCAATTATTTTTAGCCATTATAATTCACTTGTTCACTTTTATATTTCTGTTGGAGAAGTCTTGTAACTTACATGTGGTCATGATAGGCTGCTGAATAGATCTTTATGACATGGATTTTTATTAATGCATTTAATTTGCAGAGGAAAATCCTTTCCAATGTACAAAATGACTTTCTGAGTGCAGTTTGCTTTGGTCTCTTGAGTGTCATTTTATCACTTTTTTTCATGTGATAAGCTGTGTTTTTTTTTAGCAGAATAAAAAGGAAACACAATATCACATAGGTCTCCACACTAGCTGCTCCATTTCATGTGATTGGTGGTCTTTATTTTATTCACCCCACTTACTACAGTTCACCATTTTTCAAGAAACAGGTAATGCATTAGAAGAGTATTGTACTCATTGACATTTATATAATCCCCTCCCCTCAGCCCCTTGTACACCCTACCCCCACCCAGGCCCTTATACCCACCCACCCACCCCTGCTCAGCCCCTTATACACGCACCCCCCCCCCCATCAAGCCAGAAGAAAAAAAAGAAAGAAAACTAGTTAACCCTGGCATAAGCCTTGAATGATTAAAGTAAAAGAAAGCTAAAATATGAAGTAAGATTCATTGTACAGACAACTGAAAACTATGCATAAAATACTTTCATTTATTTTTTTCAGATTTTTTAAAGAGTGTTGAAAGGCATTCAAATATTTGAATACTATGGCGGGCTTTGTAAGCCATACTGATGATATCTAGGAACTCTGACATCACATCACCTTTTTTTCTTGATGTTCACCAAAAGAAAGGAATTTTTGGGAACATTGCTTCAGTAATCTTTTACTTATAGATAAAAAGAGTTATTCCAAGCTTCAGTGTTGTAGGTGGAGAAACTTCCTGTGACGTTAGAGTTTCTAAACCCTGATAGTATGGTCCATAAAGCCCTGTAGAATTAAAATGTTTAAAGACCTTTTCACAAAAATCTAAAAAATAAATGAAAGTATATTTATGCATAGTTTCAAGTGGTCTGTTTAGTGACGAATACTGCAATTTTTAGAGGTCTTTTCCTTTAAGGTCCTAGTTGTACCACATACATGTAGGTAATGATTTCTCACGCTTTTATCATAGTCTCTTAGATATTTAATTCCACCATGATGTTATATTGTTGCATAATGAAATGTGATATTGTAATTGCGCTTTGTAATTGCGCTTTGTAATATATATATATATATTTAGTTTTGTTTGCTAATATTTTTCAGTGCTTTGTCAAATACACTGCCTTAATCCGTAAACACTGTTGTCCTTAGTGTTGTTATTCCTCCACAAATATCTAGTCAAATGCGTAGCATTAAGCCGTCCACAAATTTCATGTGGCTGTTGAAGTGGTTTACTATAGGCCTACTTGAAGTTCACTGAAGGAGTCAGTCGTGGCCACACAGGTAAGGTCAGCTTGCCTTTAATGGCTAGGTCATCAGAGATGTGAGTTCAATCCCCAGGATCGTCGTCATATGACTGAAAAATTGTTGAGTACGACGTTAAACCCCAAGCACTCACTCACTCACTCAATCCCCAGGATGCGGGTTCAGTCCCTGGGATGCGTGTTCAATCCCCAAGATGTGAGTTCAAACCAGGGATGAGAGTTCAATCCCTGGGGTATGAGTTCAATCACTGAGGTGCGAGTTCAATCTCTGAGGTGCATGTTCAAGCCCTGAAGTTTGAGTTCAATCTCTGAGGTGCAAGTTCAATCCCTGGGGTATGAGTTCAATCACTGAGTTCAATCACTGAGGTGCGAGTTCAATCTCTGAGGTGCAAGTTCAAGCCCTGAGGTTGGAGTTCAATCCCTGAGGTGCGAGTTCAATCTCTGAGGTTTGAGTTCAATCCCTGGGGTATGAGTTCAATCACTGAGGTGCGAGTTCAATCACTGAGGTGCGAGTTCAATCTCTGAGGTGCAAGTTCAATCCCAGGGAAGCCACCAATATGTCACCTGCGGAAAAGTTCATCAGTAACATGCTAAAAGATTGGTGATTTACCACCATTGTAAAAGTGAAATAGTCTTGAGTACAGCTTTAAATACCAAACAAGTAAAATAAAAAATATATATAAATATGATGTATGATGTCATGGTGACTTCACCATGACACAAGATTACTGACACCACACCAGAGCCAGTGGAAAAAAGAGTGCCTCTGCTTCATTCATGTCAAGGCACCCCAAGTTAACAAGTACCAAGACCTCCAGAGGGAGAAAGATAGGACAGCCTTTTGGTCAATGATCCTACGTACAAAAACCTTGAAAAATAGAGTTGTTTTGAACCTGGTTTATCATGATGCTGAGTATTCAGGAAGTCATGCACAATGTTGTCAAACGGTCAAAATTTCCAGGTCACTGTACAATGTTGACCTTTTAATTTCTTAGTCACTTTATAATGTTAACCTCTTGTTTCTAGGTCACTTTTTAATGTTGACCTTTCATTTCCATCTCACTTTACAATGTTGACCTTTCATTTCCATCTCACTTTGTAATGTTGACCTTTAATTCCCAGTTCACCTTATAAAATTAACCTTTCATTTTCAGGTCACTTTATACTGTTGGCCTTTGACATGTGTGACAGAAGGAGGACTCCTAAAATTATATCATCTTTAAACACAAATCTGAAGAGTGCAAAAGTGCAAACTTTTAGTAACAATATTAATGATATATCCTTCAACAAAATCAAGGAAAAAAACACCTAAAGGGAAACACTCATAGAGAAGAAACAAGAAAACAAATGGAATTTTTGATACTTTAATAGCAAATAATTTTAACACAACATGCTTTGTTCCTTAATAGGAAATGAAATAGTGTATATATGTGGACATAGGCATAGTTAGGAGGTTTGTCCTTTATGCAACAAGACACGAAAGCCACAACTACTGGCTACTTTCAACACAACATGTTTTATACCTTAATAGCAAATGAAATAATGTATATATGTGGACATAACTATATTTAGGAGGTTTGTCCTTTATGCAACAAGACCTGAAAGTCACAACTACTGGCACTGAGATGAACATGAAGTAAACTTGCATGTGACACTAACTTTGGGGGCCACAGTCTCCTTTCAATGTAAGCACCTAATGTAAAAACAATACCTTTGGTAGACAATACTAGTAAGGCTACATTTTACATCTTTAACCTTCATTACACATAAATGTTTAAAAGCATTCCAATTAAATTCCCATACACATGAATGTGTTCACGTTCACATTTCAATTTAATATACATAAATGGACTCTCGTCTGTATTTGAATTTAAATGACGTGAATGTATTCTAGTCTATATTTTTAAATTAATTCACCTAAATGAATGTAAGTTTGTGTTTCAACACACCCTATCATCAGTGTCACAGTAGGGAAGCCGCATGAGTGCGAGCATACATTTCCTGTTGTTACATGAACTGTGACATATTAACTACTGTTTAGTGCAGGTCCACACCAGCATCCATGCTGAAGTATGTCGTATGTATGAACACGTACGTTTGGGGTTTAACGTCATACTTAACAATGTTGCAGTCATATGATGATCACCCATCCTAAAGGTTCTGGGTCACAAGATCACCACTCATGCCACTAGCACATCACCAGTCCGCTTGTATAAGGATTCCAGTATTCCATTACCCCTCCTCTCACATTCACCTACTGAGGAAGTGAAACTATTGATGCCATTTGTGGGTATGGTAGCCAGTTAATAGGATCTTTTCTTTGACAAAGTAACAACATTTTTCAAAAGTCAAAGCACAGGTTTGCTATTACATGGGTAACTACAGAGCAGCCTGGCCTTGACAACTAATGCCACACAATTAGTAAAACTCTTTATTGCAAGCTCTACTGTACTTCATATTTTCAATTCATGTAATTTCTTATAGCTTTTAAATGAGAATCTGAGAAAACAAGCATTCACTGTGGTCAAAGAATAGGTTAATTATCTCTCGGCTCTGATTCCAACAAACAACTTTAATAATAAAATGTTTCCTTACTTACAGAATAAGAAACTTTAACAACAATCATGGTAAATAATACTGATGTAAGCTCAAAAAGCAGTAAAAATGTGACAAAATGTTGAAAAGAAAGTGATTTTTCCAATGTTTTCAGCACAGTAGGCCTATCTGTAATAGTGGGGACCATTTTGTCTTCAATAAAAATTCAGGTCCAAGCTAAAAAAAGCACTTTTATGATAAACAACCCTGCACTCTGCATATATATCATAGGAAAGAGTGAGTGTCTGCTCAGCTTGGACCTGAATCAACTTACACAGAAAAAGTTATAAAATGTGGAGATTTTATTTTGCAAGTTTGGTGCATGATATATCATTCAAATATATTGGATTAAAGAAGATCAACATGAGTAAGAATAGGTTGGGCTACAATAAGGCCCTAAAGAGAAGCATACAATTCACTCAATGTTAACTAAAGTTTTAAATTAAAATCTGGAAATACTTTAGAACTATAACAGAATGCGGACACGACCAGGATAATTTCGTTCAGCTTACATGAAGGACATGCCCCAAAATATTACATAGTAGAATATGTCAACGTGTCAATACTATAAAATTGATTACTGCTATGTGTACAAACTCAGTGATTACTTATACACGAATGATATATATATATGTATGTATATGGGGGTGGAAAACTTATTAAAACTGAATAAAACAGACACAAAATGATACTTAAAAGTGGATAAACTAGATGAGAAAAATCTGAATCTCAAAGCTGGTAATAGGATCTCACTCTTTGGCATCTAGAGTCCTAAAATAACAAATAAATATTTGACAAAGAGAAAAAACATAAAGTAGCTGCTATTTGTTCAACAATCTGATGAACACATCGTCCATGTTGATTAAACAATTTTCATTGTTTTTTCTGTCATTATTTGTCTTTATTTTGTTCCAGTCTGTGTTATAAACACAAGTGCATGTACATAAAGGTAAAATAAAATGTTTGACAGACCACAAGAAAATGGACTCCTTTTAATGCCCCAAATTTCCAAAAACAACAAGGGTTGAACTGTTATGAATGAATAACATCTTTAAAATATAAGGATGGATGTAAATTACAAAGCTCATGCTCAACAGTCATGTAAAAAATCCTGTTGAATCACCCTGCAACAGACAACAACAACACAGACATTTTTCCCTTCTTTTTCACGGTATGCATGGAAAGGACCGGTCATAAGTTCAGAAAGAAACAAAAATGACAACATACATCTATGAATTGGTTACCTTAGCAACAATATTTAGCACAAGCACAAAAAGAATACCCGGTTACGTATTGACAAGAATACAGAACCATTCAATGTTTGTTCGTTTCATTGTCATTTGTGGTTATATCATAGTTTTTTTTTAAATAAAATCAATGTCTTTAGATCAGGCTATGGACACAACACCAGCTCATTAATCAGAAACACTTAACTTGTCATGTTAGACTTGTAACCCATTTTTCTGCACCACTGGAACAGACACATCTGTCCTGTACTCTCAAACATATTTCCCTGACCTGCATTTCTGTCACATCACACCTTGCCCAATATGAGGATTACAGACACCATACATCTGCATATCCTATCACTGATGCCTTGTTCAATACAAGGATTATTGACGCCATACATCTGCATATCCTATCACTGACGCCTTGCCCAATATGAGGATTACAGACACCATATATCTGCATATCCTATCACTGGCGCCTTTGCCCAATATGAGGATTACTGACACCATATATCTGCATATCCTATCACTGACGCCTTGCCCAATATGAGGATTACAGACGCCATACATCTGCATATCCCATCACTGAAGCCTTGCCCAATATGAGGATTACAGACACCATATATCTGCATATCCTATCACTGACGCCTTGCCCAATATGAGGATTACAGACACCATATATCTGCATATCCTATCACTGACGCCTTGCCCAATATGAGGATTATTGACGCCATATATCTGCATATCCTATCACTGACGCCTTGCCCAATATAAGGATCACAGACACCATATATCTGCATATCCTATCACTGACGCCTTGCCCAATATGAGGATTACAGACACCATATATCTGCATATCCTATCACTGACGCCTTGCCCAATATGAGGATTACTGACACCATACATCTGCATATCCTATCACCGATGCTTGTTCAATACAGGATTATTGACGCCATATATCTGCATATCCTATCACTGATGCCTTGTTCAATACAAGGATTATTGACGCCATATATCTGCATATCCTATCACTTGATGCCTTGTTCAATACGAGGATTATTGACGCCATACCATCTGCATATCCTATCACTGACACCTTGCTCAGCATGAGGATTACTGACACCATATATCTGCATATCCTATCACTGACGCCTTGCCCAATATGAGGATTACTGACACCATACATCTGCATATCCTATCACTGAAGCCTTGCCCAATATGAGGATTACTGCACCATATATCTGCATATCCTATCACTGACGCCTTGCTCAGCATGAGGATTACAGACACCATATATCTGCAATATCCTATCACTGACGCCTTGCCCAATATGAGGATTACTGACACCATACATCTGCATATCCTATTACGAAGCCTTGCCCAATATGAGGATTACTGACACCATATATCTGCATATCCTATCACTGACGCCTTGCTCAGCATGAGGATTACTGACACCATATATCTAATAATACGTGGTTATAATATCTTATAATTATGTATGGTCTCACATATTTCAGGCAATCATATCATTACTCTGCACCATTGTATGGCTACATCTTCAGGTGTGGTCTTCTAGGACACGATTCTGGCGTATCATGTGGCAACAATTTTTTTTTCTTGCAGCACTGGATGGCCACATATTGCCAATGCACTACTTCTTCAGGAATGATTTCTGCTGCACTGAACTGCCAAAGATACTACTGTAGTGTCTGTATATGTCTATACATACCTCTGCAGTATATGCAACTCAGCCAACAATGAATAAATGTGAAAGTTATATAATCCACCTATCCATTTTGTTCAGTTTATAAGTCTTCATCCTTTCCTGTTTATCAAGCCTTCCAATCATATAAATATGTCCTCAATTCCTGAGATAGTCTACACTTTCCACAACAAAGGTGAGAGATAGTCTACACTTTCCACAACAAAGGTGAGAGATAGTCTACACTTTCCACTACATAGGGTGAGAGATAGTCTACACTTTCCACAACAAAGGTGAGAGATAGTCTACACTTTCCACAACAAAGGTGAGAGATAGTCTACACTTACCACAACAAAGGTGAGAGATAGTCTACACTTTCCACAACATAGGTGAGAGATAGTCTACACTTTCCACAACAAAGGTGAGAGATAGTCTACACTTTCCACTACATAGGTGAGAGATAGTCTACACTTTCCACAACAAAGGTGAGAGATAGTCTACACTTACCACAACAAAGGTGAGAGATAGTCTACACTTTCCACAACATAGGTGAGAGATAGTCTACACTTTCCACAACAAAGGTGAGAGATAGTCTACACTTTCCACTACATAGGTGAGAGATAGTCTACACATTCCACAACAAAGGTGAGAGATAGTCTACATTACCACAACAAAGATGAGAGATAGTCTACACTTCCCACAACATAGGTGAGAGATAGTCTACACTTTCCACAACATAGGTGAGAGATAGTCTACACTTTTCCACAACAAAGGTGATTTTCAAGTTTTATTATATTTTTATACCCTTTGCCGACATTGAACAATGATATACAGTAGTATCTCTGCCTGTAAAACACCACTTGAAATTAGTATGGCATTATGATGACATGTTAATCTAATTCAATTAAGATAAAATCTCCTACAAACCGACCACCTCACTTGCATGACCAGTGTATTCTCTGACGTTTGGTGACATTTGGTGACACTTGGTGACACTTGGTGATGTAAGCCAGGAGAATGCACCACATCACTACTAACAAATTTATTCAACTACGATTGGTACTTCAACAGAAAAGGATACTCCCATGAGAGTTGACTGCCAGCAGGATTTTAATTAGATTAGAGGGAACGCTTTTCTGCTACCTGGTATCTTTAATATGAATACATGCTTGGCATTATCATTTATTTTACGCGTACATCGCTACTATGATAAAAAGTGCAAGAACAACAATATATTTAATTCCAAGCTCTTTGTTATATAGAGCTTTAACTATACAAGCTTACTATATTTATTTTAAATGCAGAGTGTGTCCAGCTTCCTATCACTGGACTCAACTTCCTATCATCTTGTCTGTAGTCTCAATGGAAAGTCCATCATCAAAATTTGTATACAAATAAGAGTGACAACTTTACAGCAGTGTCTTTAAAAAACAGAATTAAGGAGAAAAATTCTGACTGACAAATTGTCTGATCAATTGAATGGAGAGAATTCATTCTACATCAGCATACTGAGAGTAACTCAAAACGCCAACTAAAAAAAAATTCCTTGTAGATATTTTACAGTCTGGATGCAAATTTAAGTTTGTGTTAAAAATAAATTTATTTACATCCTGTCTTTGTACAAAGTGTCTTCTTTCAATAAATACTAAATAGTGGCTCTTTACTCACAAACTCTTTTTTTACCTTCAACATGTTCACTCAAAACCTCAGTACTGTCATTCTGAGTAAAACCTAGGTATTATTTGTCTACCATTATGTGTCAACAAACTCAACAGTCTCAAATACATGTACAAATATTACAAAGCTCAGTTTGGGGGGTTCGGATGAACATACAAAATTGAAAATGACCATGAAAGAAGTTTCTAAGTAAACACATCATAGGGGTGATACTTAAAGATGATTTTCAAAGTCTGCAGTACTTTTGAATTGCACAGCCCTGTTCACCAGTTTTTGATAAAAAAAAAAAAAAGAGAGAGAGAAAAAAAGGAAAAAAAATGAAAATTGTCTAAATATGTCTATTAAAATGATAACATTTCAAAAAACGAGCCATCAGACTTAGAAAATGCCACAACGGTCAAAAACATCAAAACAAATGTCACAAACACGGACAGGTTTGCTGAGGTTGAACTTGACAATGGGAATGTCTTTGGAGGAACATTTTGAGCAAAGAAGACGTCCACAGTGGCGGCTGTAAGAACAGAGATGATATTTATAAACATACCTATGATGATATCAATTTTAAGTATTTATATGTTTATGTTGATTTATGTTGTACTTATGAATATTTCAATTTATAAAGAAGATTTATTTCAGGTTGTGGGGAAAGGGCGGAGCCTTGAGGAAACCCACAGAATCTATGAGTGGAGGAACTGGGCAGAAACTTGAGGAAACCACAGAATCTATGAGTGGAGGAAACTGGGCAGAAACTTGAGGAAACCACAGAATCTAAGCATCTACCTGACAAACCTCACATATATGAGTGGAGGAAACTGGACAGAGCCAGGAGGAAACCACAGAATCTAAGTATCTACCTGACAAACCTCACGTTTATGAATGGAGAAAACTGGACAGAGCCAGGAGGAAACTTTAGCACCTAATCATGTACCTGACAAAACCTCACCATTTATGAGGGGGAGAAAACTATGCAGAGACTGAAGGAAACCACAGAATCTAGCCATGTACCTGACAAACCTTAAGAAAACTGGGCAGGCTCTGGACGAAACGATAGCACCTAAGCATGTACCTGACAAACCTCAAGTTCATGCGTGGAGGAAACAGGGAAAGGAGGTCTAGAGGAAACCACAGCACCTGACAAACCTCAAGTATGGGGTACGCAAACTGTGTCCACCCCAAACATTGTTAATTAATCTGATCAAGCTGTAAATTTTTATAAGGTTCCACTGTATTTGTTCACTAAAACCACTTCCGATTTCTCACTTTATCCACTATTTGGAAGCCATTCTTCCAATTATTTTAACATAAACATGTAAAACTTAACAGACTTGTCAAATTCAACTGACTGGGCGTTCAACAATGTACTCAACAATTTCACATTTATATGGCATCAAAAATTTCTCTCGTCGAATGAAAATAGAGCAATCTATTTTATAAACTGTGTTCACATGGCGTAATTTGTCAAATGCTGAAAAATAATTTTTTATATATATATATATATATATATATATTTACTCAAATCACCGAACTCAACAATTCATTATGGCAAATCGCACTACAGTGCAAAAATCACTGTTTTGGGCTCTGATAAGTCAAGGGCTAGAGATCTTGATAACTAAAAGCTCCTCTGAGACAGAACTTTACCATAGAGGGCCTACACTGCATAGTAACAAGGCCTTTTGAATTGTGTTCAAATTTTTTTGGTCAAAAATCACTTCATCACAACAAAATAATTTTGCAGAGTTTAACTCACCAGTGATGTTTTCTTGTTTTGATACCAAACTTGACATTGCATTCCAAGCAGTTCTCGCCTTCATTCCATGGGGGCTCCTTAGAGAGCATGTCTGTGGGAAATATGCAAAATGAAGAATGGGAACATATTGAAAAATATTCTGAAAAACTTTGCTATTTACTTTCCTTTCTTGTAAAATGTTCAGACAAAAGGCCTTGTATATATTATAGCTGAAAAGTTAATTGTGGAAACAATTTGCATACTCATTTATAGCAGGTACCATAAATCAAAAGAATAAAAAAGAAAAAAGAATCATTTAACTTATAAAACAGCAGTCACTTTCTGAAGCATAATGTGCATTAAATGATTAAATGAAGGAGTGGAATGTCCAGGACAGAAAAACTCGCAGTGGAAATGTAAAAAAATACACAAACCAACTGTATTACAACACTTATTCAATATCATAAACTTCAAGAGATGGGATTTAAATGGTCTTCAAATGTTGAGATTTCATTCTGCAAAACAGAAATTTAGAGCACTGTAGATTGTAGTTGTATCAGGCTCTCAGCTTATTCCTGTGTTCAGATTAGTCACATCGGGTTCTCAGCTTATCCCTGTGTTCAGATTAGTCGCATCAGGTTCTCAGCTTATTCCTGTGTTCACATTAGTCACATCGGGTTCTCAGCTTATCCCTGTGTTCAGATTAGTCACATCAGGTTCTCAGCTTATTCTTGTATTCAGATTAGTCGCATCAGGTTCTCAGCTTATTCTTGTGTTTAGATTAGGTCGCATCAGGTTCTCAGCTTATTCCTGTGTTCAGATTAGTCGAATGAGGTTCTCAGCTTATTCTTGTGTTCAGATTAGTGGCATCAGGTTCTCAGCTTATTCCTGTGTTCAGATTAGTCACATCAGGTTCTTCAGCTTACTCTTGTGTTCACATTAGTCACATCAGGTTCTCAGCTTATTCCTGTGTTCACATTAGTCACATCAGGTTCTCAGCTTACTCTTGTGTTCACATGAGTCGCATCAGGTTTCTCAGCTTATTCCTGTGTTCACATTAGTCACATCAGGTTCTCAGCTTATCCCTGTGTTCACATTAGTCACATCAGGTTCTCAGCTTATTCCTGTGTTCACATTAGTCACATCAGGTTCTCAGCTTACTCTTGTGTTCACATGAGTCACATCAGGTTCTCAGCTTATTCCTGTGTTCACATTAGTCACATCAGGTTCTCAGCTTATCCCTGTGTTCACATTAGTCACATCAGGTTCTCAGCTTATTCCTGTGTTCACATTAGTCACATCAGGTTTTCAGCTTATTCTTGTGTTCAGATTAGGCGACACCAATTTCATATTGTGTTTTATGGGCAAGCTCATTGTAAAAAATCCAAAATGGAACAAAAATAAAACTGAAAACCCACCTTTAAATTTGTCTGATCTCCAGGTTTTATGATTTTCCTGTTCTTCTACACATTCTGATCATGTGAATGTCTTAAACATGAAAATTTGCCAAGACAGTGCACATTTTCCACAAACTGGATGATTTCCAAATTTTTATTTTTAGACCCTCCCCTGACATTTTAAAAAGATTTATTCTGCCAATAAAACAACAATTACAACTAGTGTCGCCTTATAGCCCTCAGGCAAAATTACACATACAATCATCAAACAAAACATGTCACATATCCATTATCTGTAAAGATGTTTGACACAGTACCATTTAATAATTTCAACATTGTGTCAGAAATCTCCTAGAACATACCTAGCAGTTTGAACAAAAGCTGTTTTGTTGCCACCGGAGCGTTGAAAATGGTCACACCCTGTTTGTTGATGATGCCTAGTTTGGCTCCAGCCCTCACAACTGCCCGACAAAGATTCCCATTGCCATTCATGTACGCCAGTAGCAACACTGTGGATAAAGAAATATGAGATGCTAATTGGTTTTTATGTGTTTGTTTGTTTGCTCTTGAGAGGGCCTTTGCTTATGTTGCAATAATCCAGAAAGCTCTCACCAATGCAATCGCGGTGAGTTCAAGTCCAGCTCATGCTGACTTCCTCTCCAGTCATACTTGAGAAGGTCTATCAGCAACCTGCAGATGGGTTTTTTTTTCTGACCATAAAAGTGAAATATTCTTTAGTGCGATGTAAAACACCAATCAAATACATAAATAAATTGTTTATTTTTGCATGATCACAGCCAAATCATGACAACTGAACAATAATTTGCTCCGGATTCTAAGTTCCTTCATTAATTTTGATAGGTTTTATCAGATGTACCCTAAATCCTTAACCTTTTTGTACAAAAGGTGTTTATTTTGTCATATTTTGAGAGGATTATTCTGTCTAGACTAACGAAATAACACATTCCCAAAAGCTATGACCTTTGTCACCAATCCAATCAATGTACAAGAAGTTTTATCTCCTCATCAAACTACTTTTGTTGATATATTGTACATGCATATACACTTTTGCACTTATACGTTGCCATCTGCCTTTTTCACTGATTCCAAAAAGAAGGTACATTCATAATTTATTTAGTACAAATAAGATCCAAGAATGGAAGTGTTATACGAGTACTTACCTGTATTGCCCTCCGTATCCGGGACATCAATTGGATATTCCGGCATACATTCTCGAAAGAGTTCAAAAATAGCTGCCGCATTTTCCTTTCCATATTGGCCCAATACATGCATTGGATTTTGTCCTCTACATAATGAGAAATTTGATAGAAACATAAAGAAACAATTTGAACTACATGTGCAGTATTTCCCCTCATGTTTGGTATGGAAAATTGCCCCCTCAGAAACACAGAATGGTTTTAAAAATGGTACTTATGATGCCAACACTTAAGTTTTTCTGATACGAACTTAAGCGAACTTCACAAAAAACTCCAATGTGGCCTAAAATGTACATGAATCGGTAAGAATCAAGCCAAACGTACAACCTGAAAAACGTTAAACTTTAGACAAACTACAGTATGTAATGCAAATGTTAACACACCTGTTCATTTCACCTTGTACACAGGACACTATATAAGCACTGTCACAGAAAACTGGACCATTTAAGTGTCTTTTTTCATTTTACGCATCACAGTAAAGTTGTACTGGATTAAGTCATAGAATGTTTAGACTTCAAACTCAGTCTAGTTAATGGCTGAGGCTGCAGAGGTATAATCTTGACCATAACCTGTTTTAGTGCATGTCCTACCTTGAGTTTGTGACCTCTGCATTAATGTTTGACTCGGTCAGTAACACCCTCACTGTGTTCAGATTGCCAAGCTGAACAGCCACATGTAGAGCTGAAAATATCAGAGGAACAGGCAACTGCAGACCAGGCAGGTGGAAATATGGAAATATGACAGGAACAGGCAACTACAGACCAGCAAGGTGTAAATATGGAATATGAAAGGCAGAGGCAGCTATAGACCAGCTGGGTGTAAATATGGAAATGTGACTGGAACAGGCAACTACAGACCAGGTAGGTGTAAATATGGAAATATAACAGGTAGAGGTGGCTACAGACCACTTGGGTGTAAAGATGGAAATGTGACAGGAACAGGCAACAACAGACCAGCTAGGCGTAAATATGGAAATATGACCGGAACAGGCAACTATAGATCAGCTAGGTGTAAATATGGAAATATGACAGGAACTGCCACAGACCACTTGGGTGTAAAGATGGAAATGTGACAGGAACAGGCAACAACAGACCAGGTAGGTGTAAATATGGAAATATGACAGGAACGGGCAACTATAGATCAGCTAGGTGTAAATATGGAAATATGACAGGAACAGGCAACAACAGACCAGCTAGGTGTAAATATGGAAATATGACAGGAACAGGCAACTATAGATCAGCTAGGTGTAAATATGGAAATATGACAGGAACAGGCAACAACAGACCAGCTAGGTGTAAATATGGAAATATGACAGGAACAGGCAACTATAGATCAGCTAGGTGTAAATATGGAAATATGACAGGAACAGGCAACTATAGATCAGTTAGTGTAAAGATGGAAATGTGACAAGAATAGGCAACTATACACCAGGTAGGTGTAAATATGGAAATATCACAGGGACAGGCAATGTTAGAACAGGACTGTACACCTATTGCGTGAGTCATACAATACAGGACCACAGTGAGAATTATCAGAGGGGGAAACCAGGCGAGGCAGCAACAAGTTCCATTTCTGAAGTCTTCGGTAGAACCTGATCCAGGTTTGATTCCAGATTTCCCAACTTCAATGCAGACAGTCTAGCCATCAGACCATCAGGCCATCGAAGCATTTCAAACAAATATGATAAATAATGAAAATCTATTCCATACCATTGTTGTTGTTTTCATCTAAGGCGTCAAAGTTGATGTTATTCTCCAGAAGAATAGAGCAGATGGTGGCATGATCTTTGGTGGCAGCCAGATGGAGGGCCGTTTGTTTGTGGTGGTTGACTTCATTCATACTCGCACCCGCTAACAACTGCAACAACAATGAGTGGGGGGGGGGGAGGGATATATTCATGATATTGACACTAACTGATCACATTGTATGCAGCGTGGTCCCTCTGTATTTGTACACGGGCATGAATCCGAGATCTGTTATATACTTATAATTGATCAGATTGATCCCTAACTTGTTTTGTTGTATGTGTAAATTGTAAATGTTGTGATATATTTACAGCTCACCAGATTTCTGACCTCTGTATTTGTACACAGACATGAATCCGAGATCTGTTATATACTTATAGCTCATCAGACTCAGCCCTAACTTGTTTTGTTGTATGTGTAAATGATGTGATATGTTTACAGCTTACCAGATTTCTGGCCTCTGTATTTGTACACAGACATGAATATGAGATCTGTTATATACTTATAGCTCTTCAGACTGAGCCCTAAGTTGTTTTGTTGTATGTGTAAATGTTGTGATGTTTACAGCTCATCAGATTTCTGACCTCTGTATTTGTACACGGACATGAATATGAGATCTGTTGTATACTTATAGCTCTTCAGACTGAGCCCTAAGTTGTTTTGTTGTATGTGTAAATGATGTGATATGTTTACAGCTCACCAGATTTCTGGCCTCTGTATTTGTACACAGACATGAATCCGAGATCTGTTATATACTTATAGCTCATCAGACTTAGCCCTAAGTTGTTTTGTTGTATGTGTAAATGATGTGATATATTTACAGCTCACCAGATTTCTGACCTCTGTATTTGTACACGGACATGAATCCGAGATCTGTTATATACTTATAGCTCATCAGACTGAGCCCTAACTTGTTTTGTTGTATATGTAAATGTTGTGATATATTTACAGCTCACCAGATTTCTGACCTCTGTATTTGTACACAGACATGAATCCGAGATCTGTTATATACTTACAGCTCTTCAGACTGAGCCCTAAGTTGTTTTGTTGTATGTGTAAATGAAGTGATATATTTATAGCTCACCAGATTTCTGGCCTCTGTATTTGTACACAGACATGAATCCGAGATCTGTTATATACTTACAGCTCATCAGACTGAGCCCTAAGTTGTTTTGTTGTATGTGTAAATGATGTGATATGTTTACAGCTCACCAGATTTCTGACCTCTGTATTTGTACACGGACATGAATCCGATATCTGTTATATACTTATAGCTCATCAGACTGAGCCCTAACTTGTTTTGTTGTATGTGTAAATGATGTGATATGTTTACAGCTTACCAGATTTCTGACAATTATCTCTGACCCAGCCACGACAGCCAGGTGGAGAGGGGTAAGCTGCTTGGAGTCCTGAACCCGTGAGTTCACGTCTGCACGCACACTGATCAGAAACAGCACACTCTCAATGTCACTCTTCTGTATCGCAGTGTGCAGGAAGTTACGGCCCTTGTTGTCTACCTGGAGTATATGAAACCGAACATTCACAACAAAAGGAACATTTAACAAATACTAAACCGTTTCCAGTAAAAGTCTAAAAACGTAAAATTTGAACAGTTTGTGTTCCATCATTATTTAACAAGATTTAAAATATTTTATTATATATTCTATTTAAAAAAAGGTCCTTGTTCGTTGTTCTCCAACGAACTGGCAGAGACCAGAAATGCCAACAGATAAATGGCAGAGAGGACGGATGAACAGACAGACAGAAGTGAGAATATGGATGGACGGACAGACAGACAGATGGACAGACAGACAGATGGACATTGTCAAACAAAATCAAAACAGCTCCAGCTATACAAAAACTATTACCTGTTCAGCGGCTGTGGGTTCTCTATTAAGAATTGCTTGAGCAGCTTTGTTGTTCTTGGTTGTCATGGCAGCGGCAAAAGGGGTCATACCCTGTTTGTCCTTGACAGTGAGGTCAAGGCCAGGGTGTGAGAGGAGAAGAGAAATGATGACGACATGCTGGTTGAGAATGGCCACATGAACGGGGGTTTTCCCCTCTGCATCCTGTTGAAGTAGAAACACATTGTCAAAATATATTCTGTAGCTTTCCTCGATATACCCTGGTATCCCTTCTCTGGATTTCACCTCGTCCTTGACAATATTTCAGTCATATCATAATGAGAAGTGATGAGGCGTGTGTACATACATGTATATTGCACCGTTTTGTAAAAGTCCATGCCGTCAAAGTACCGCCTCTGCTGAAGATCTGGTGCAGAAGTCACCAGACATGACAACCTCGTCCAGTCATGTTATACCTCTCGGTGCTAGGCACCAAACAAAGCAGCAAGAAATACCATTTTTAAAGTCTTTGGTGTGACCCCCACCTGGGTGAGATCCCGTGATCTCCTGACATCAAGGTGGACGCTCTAGGCAAAAGGATATCCAAGTTGTCCATCCCCTCTTTCATGTGTCTTTCTTCTAATTCAAACACTCATTTGGTGCCAAAAGTATTTTAAGGGTTTCTTTTGATGTATTGAAATTAAGTTTGGTAGCAAATCATTTTTCTGCTGGCAACTAAAGTATCCTGCTTTTTGAACTTTACAATAAGCCAGAAAATAATAATGATGTAAAACCACACTCAGCCATGGAGGTCTCCCCCCCCCCCCCGCCACCCCCAAATTATTTATTCTTGGCAAGAAATGATGCAAAACTTTTCCTGGAGCAATTAAACACATTTTACCAATACATGTATATCTTCAGAAATCTTATTCCTTTGTTTTGTTTCTGAACTGACAATGCCATGACATTAATGGTCTCATTGGATTGCACATCTACAATGTTGTCAACATAATGCTGAACGTTGGCAGTCAAAATGAAGACGTACCTGTGCATTGACATCAGCTCCATGTTCCATCAGACACTGCACAACCTGTTCCAGGCCCCAGGCACAGCTCAGGTGTAACGGGGATTGACCATCCCTACAGGAATATACAAATACTGAGTAATACAGAAGACAGACATTAAGGGAATTTAGAGACATCCACTAAATAATTAGTGACAAATTTTTTTTACAGTTTTAGTGAAGGCAATGAAATATATTACGCTTATGTGTAAAGCACTGGTGTAAAACCGAAATACAGAGAAGGACTTGTTGAAAAACTGTTGATAAAGGATGGTGTAAAACTGAACAAACTACCTAAGAAAAAATCCTTGAAGTATCTTGTAAATGCTGTAAATGAAGAGCTGAAATAATGAACAGTTGACTGAAACATAAAAAATGACATGGAAAAGTTTTGATCTGAGGAGAGGATGACTTACGTGGCTTCTTCCCCTCCTTCTCCATTAGGCCCAGGTCTACGAGGACTATTCTTATCACAGCCACTGTTGAAAACACAAAACCAAAGACAAAACTAAATCTTACATACAAAGCATTTTCGAGTCATATCATTAGTTACATGGTTACTCAGTGACAGGGTACAGAAATATACAGTGTCACTAACCCTCATATGACCCTGGCCCCATACAAGGGTTACTGACACCATATATTTCTGTATCTTCCTGTAATGAATTCATTCAGCAAAAGACCCATCAATACAGTGCAGAAAACTGATGTATAGTCCTCCTGACCTCTCACATAGGGGGCAGTTCAATTCAATTCAAATACTGACTAAACCTACCTTCTGATAAGAAAACAGGCCACAGATTCATTGTTCTCGTCTATGGCTCTATGAAGCAGCGTTTGTTGACAGTCATCTGGTCCCCGCCCCCAAACATCCACATTACAGCCGTGTTTTACCTGGTCAGGTGAGACATAACTCTATCAAACACAAAACTTTCACTCTATGTTTTCTTTATAAAGTGAACATATAAAGTTATAGACCAAAGCATCATACATAAAAAATCATTCAAAATTTAAGAGTTTTAATATAATCTAAGGCTACACCTATTTCACTTTGTGGTTTATGAGTAAGCTGACATTATAAATTCAAACAAGAATTTTCATTTTTTTTGATCTTGACAGTTTTAGGATTTTCCTGTTTTTCAAGGCTTTCTGATCATGTAACTGTCTTCAGCAGGAAAAATTAGCTTGATGGTCTAGATTTCGCAAACATAAGATTATTTTCAAGTTTTATTTTCATTTTTATACTCTCCCCCGACACTAAAAAAAGATTAATTCGCCGCTTAATACGACAATTTCAATTAGTGTGGCCTAAGGAGTTTCATATGGTTTAATTATATGTCATAGGCAGCCCCTCATCACTTGGAAGGGTGTTTTGGTCTTGTTACCAAAGATGTGAGATCAACCCCAACTTTGGATAGGGAATTTTCAAGACTGTCTTGCTTCATTTGTCCTTTGGACCTTCATGCCACGACGTGATCAGCCTTGTATGGTCTTACATGAATGGCAATCATTGGAGAATTCAGGGGTCGGTGTTTCAATGTAGCAACCTGGTGTTTTTCTCAAACCATAAAATTTGTTGCCGTTGTATAAATGAAAAGTCCTTGAATATGGCATGAAACATCAATGAAATAAAATAAATATTGTATGTTTATACCTAAACTTTCATTCATAACTAATCTGCCTGATTCTGACGGTCTTTGTTTGGAAGATAGGATGATGTCCTTCTGGCAAAATGTCATCTTCAGCCACAAAAGTTATTATCAAAAATTTATTATTCCACATAACTTCCATAACAGGATACCATTAAGGCCTGATAGATTACTCTCCTAATAGGGTCCACAATTACCTCCCTTGGTGTAACTCTCTTTTATGAAGGAGCTAATTTAGTGGACATTGACAATACAAGACATGGATTCATGCCCTCACCCACCAGAATGGAGGCCAAATCCTCCTGACCTCTCTCAAGGGCCTCCCACAGGGGGCAGTTCCCAGACTCGTCAATCACATTCATATCCGAACCCTTCACACATAAGGCATCCACAACCACTGGCAGCTGGCGTTTGATTGCCAGCTGAAGGGGCGTGTCTCCATCAGGGGTTCTGATACAAAGCAAACAAAGTTGTTGTGTTATAAAACATGTGTGATTGACTTTAAAGAAAAAAGAAAAGGTTGCCCAGCGGGCAATCTGTTTAGCTATATACGACTGTAAATTTTTAACGTTTTAAAATCACTGGACAAACCCTGCAAAAATGCAACGGAAGAGTTTAAATTTTTTCACTATGGCCAAATATTTAACTGGATGAAAGTCAATGAACAATAGCTAATAAATACAGAGGAAGAGAATTTCCCTACTTGCAGTTAAAATCTGCCTAATATAAGTCAGTGAGAAATGCTGAATGTACATAAGCACATTTAATATTCATACTTGAGGTTAATGTCTGCCTGATGATTCAGCAGAAACTGGGAGCTTGTTGTGTCCTGATTCTGAATGGCCTGGTGCAACAACGACATGCCCTCTGAGTTCCTCTCATTAACATGGGCGCCCTCCTTGAGAAGCTGGGAGGCGATCATGTGCAGGCCATTCCACAACGCTAGCCCCAGGGCAGACTGCCCCTGGGAATCCTTAATACTGAAATTAGGTAATATCTTGAGCTTGTCAGTTCCAACACTGACACCCGCTGAAATGAGAGGAGGAAATCTTCAGAACCCAATTTGAGAAAGCTAAAAATTACTACTTGGTAAATATTTAACTAATTGTTTCATAATTAACATCATGCCATGTTCAGGAATATTTTCCCCATACAACGGCAGTCAGTTTTAGGGGTGGAGGAATCCGGAGTGCTCGAGGTTAACCAGCAACACTTTCTCTGACAGACTTTCCCATAACGGAAACACAATGTACATTTTTTGAAATATTAATAGTAGAAAATCAGCATATGCATGCAATATTATGCCAAAATATTTCTGCTCTTTCAGCCGTTTCATAAGAAGGTTTCTCATACATGCCGATCAAAAGATTTACCTTTGTAAACGATGAACTCCTGAATGACTTCGTCGTGCCTGTTCGCGATAGCTAGGTGTAAAGGCGTTTGTTGTGACACAGGCTCGTCCTCATCTGTAAAGCCTAGTTTGGTCAGATCTGTGGGTTTGGTTTGAGCATTAGGGTTCGCTCCCTTGTCCAGTAGGAGGCGTACCAGTTTTGTGAGGCCATGCTTACAGGCAGTGTGTAATGGTTGTTCACCCTGGAAGAGACATAAATAAAATTTGATAAACATGTAGCTGGATACAATAGGTAATAAAAGAAGTTTGTTTGAGAGCATTTCTCAGCAAATATATTTTTTTATCTTAAATTCAAGTTGACTTAGTCTATATAGCAAATTCAGTTACACAATGAAAAAGGACATCTGACATACACTTTAAGAAAAGTATTGTGTGCTTTACGTTACAGCAGCTAAATCTTTAATCCACTTTTATTATGTTTCATACTTCTTATCTATATATAGCACAAATCTGCCATGTGACAAATGTTTTTATTATCTATATGATGTTCTGGATATCAATTTTCACCTGAAACCTAGGCTATTAATCATCATCTAATAACACTAGTGAACGACCATATGAATACTTATTTCTAAAGATGATAAATCTCACCTTGGAATTAGCTACATTGACCTTCGCCCCATTGGCTGCTAAGAACACGGCTGCTGCCTCAAAGCCTTGGCGTGCTGCCAGGTGGAGTAGACTATCACCAGTGTCAGGGTTCACGGCATCGGGGGAGCAGCCATGTTTGAGCAGTCTTGCAGCAAAACTGTCCTCCCCAAATACTATCTCCGACCCCTTCTCACTATTTTCCATGGCAGCCTGTGGAAAAACAAGACCAGAGACTGACTTGGTCTCACTAAAACCTTACCTATATGAAATAAAATTAGAGAATGTTCTGAAATAAATCACAGGTCTATCATACAAGTTTTGTCAAGATTCTTCTATAAAATCCTGTGTGACCCATCTACATGTAAGAACTCAGTTAAATCTTCAGAAAAGCTATGAACAAAATTGTTGTAATTTGTCATTTGGGATAACACTGTTTCCATTTCTTTTGGAAGGTAACATGAGAAACATGAATTTCATTATATTTATTTATTTACCAATTAAACAAGCAGATTGGCATTTGATTGACAGTCATCACTTGACCTTTGACCTTCTCCACTTACCTTCAAGGCCATCCATAGAGCTGTATGTCCATCCAAATTCTGAAGTTCAAGGTCCAGGTTGCCATGTTGAAGTAAGATGCTAAAAACTGGCTCATTCTTGCAGAATATAGCACGATGTATTGGAGTGCTGCAAACAACATCAAACATCTAACTGATTAATTTGAAGGTCTTGTTTTCCACATATTTTATACATCATCACGTTACTCTTCTCTCTCAACATTTTCATTTGCCATGCAACGGACATACTCATGAGCACCAAAAAAAAAAAAATCCCTCTCACCATAGGACCGAGTAAACATCAAGAACAATAGACCCATGAATATACCTATGAAATAGTTTTTGTTTTGTTGTGTTTAAGCTTGGTTTAATTCAAAATATTATTTCATAAATTTTCCTTAATAGTGCCAAATTATACTTTGTATTTTGTCAATACTCACTTTCCCTCTGTGTCCTGAGCGTTAGCGTTTGCGCCACTGTCTAGCAGCAGTTTTGCGATGCGCGTCATGCCCTGTACGGTTTCCTCGCTGGTAACCTCAGGGCTAAAGCTGCTCACCATGTGTAGCGGTGTTTCTCTGTCCATGTGCGTCACTGCATTCACATCAGCCTGATGCTGAATCAGAAACTCTGCAGAAAACTCATCCCCTAAAATAACAAATTTTAACTTGTTGTTGTGGTTTACTCCTTCATAGCCAGATTTAGATGGGATAACCCGAGAAAAAACACAGCAACACACCATGGCAACAATACAACCCGAACATGAGAATGTTCAAGCAAAGGTACATGTACTAGTGTGAATACAGTTAGCTCGATTTCACCTGTACTATCACCGAGACACGTAACACTGTGGCATGGACAAGACTGCAACTGGTTCAACAATAAAGTTGACTTGAGTGGTCAGCTTAAGGACGGTCTGTTGCAAAGGAGACCATACTTTATTTTTTGAAAAGGAGAATGATGAGCAGAATTCTGTCAAAATCTCTGCTTTTTACCACACTTTGTGTCACTTCTCTTTGCTGAGGGAAGGGGAAAACAAATCCCTAAAGCATCCATTGATAGTCGGAAAAGTTTTTCAATGTTTATGGTTTGATATCAGAAGTCGCCACTCTTCCTGTGAGAAGAACTGTTTTGGACCAAGACTGAAATGTGCCCCTATTACCAGAGAGCACGATGTGGGTTGTAACTGGGCAGCTATGGTGAAAAAGGTCTTTGATCTATCAACTGAGCAAAGTTTTTATGAAGTTTGATAACAGATCCTTCTGAAGTAATTCCTCACCTCTTTTAATAGCCTTGTGCAGTAAACACTTCCCAGCATTGTCTCTCTTGTTTACATCTACCTGATTCCCAAATATGGTATTGGCAACACTCTTCTGTTTTGACACAAGTGCTAGGTCCAAGGGGAGGTCACCCAAATTGTCTATTTCATTCAACTTGTGTGAAAGCTGAAAAATAGATGGCATGAAAACTAAAATAAGTCAATGGATCACTGAGACTAAGATTCATGTACTTCACTTCAAAATGAACATATCTGACAGTCAGACATTTGTAAAAATAAGCCAATTATATAGAACGAAGACCAAATGTCTAGAAAAAAAAAAAAAGTAAAATATGAACTGACAAATATTGTTTCTAAATTTCCAGTCAAAACTAACACAAAACTAAATTCTGTACAAAATGCTTTCTTAGAATGGCTAAATATTTAAAATATTAAACATACAGATGATTATTACTAAACCATTGTAAAACTAACCTCTGAGTTGAACTCAATGAGATAAAGAAATACGACGTCTTCTCTTTTGGCCCTGATGGCCGTGTGAAGTGGATATTCCGTCTTTGATTTGAACATCTGATATAACAATGGTGCTGGCATACAGGAAAAATCCTCACTCGTGAAGTCGCTCTGGTGAAACAAGACAATCATATAATAATCATTACTTAGTAATTAATTCATCACATTTGGGTTATACTCACATACTCATGCCATACTCACTTCTACAACTGCAGTCAGTTTTATCGGTGAGGGATATCATGCTGCACGAATTAAACCACTGGCCCTTGGCAAACTGCAGATGAACTTTCCCACACGATACGATACACACAGACATTCACCCACAGAGCAAGATTAATTTATTTATTTCATTAATTTATTTGATTGGAGTTTTATGCCTTGCTAAATATTTAACTTATACGACTGCGGCCAGCATTATGGTGGGAGGAACCCCATGACCATCTGCAGGTTGCTGGGAGATCTTCGAAAAATACAGCTGGAGGGGAAGCCAGCATGAGCTGGATTTGAGCTCACAGCGACCACATTTGCTCCAGGGTCATTGTGCCGTGCTGGCATGCTAATCCCTTTGGCCACAGAGGCCCCAAGCAAGATCAATATGTACTGGAGGAGTGCAAGTGATCTCCAACAATCTACATGTAACTGTAACAAATTGCATAACATTAATTCCACAAAACCTGGTTTGTAGGCAGCACCTTTCACATATTTTCTTCACCAAACAATTAACTGTGAAAAAAGTCTCTAACGAAATCAAACTTAAAGTGCTTGACAATTTTCTATTCTTACCCAGTGGTTAGAGATGAGCTCTGAGCAGTGGTTCTTCAAAATGTCCGCCTCCATTTCCTCTGCTGTCTGGTAAAACCGTATACAGTTTCGAACATTCACGAAAGACATGAGAGCATTTTCACATCTGAAACAATGACAGGAACAATCATCTACGACATTCTTCATTCCATCAGAAATAACAGAAGAAACATAGATTGTGCTTTCAAAAAAGTATTTTAATTTGTTTACTGAACAAAAGATTATGTATTACAGCCAAAACATGTTTCAGCCAGTTCATGGTAACATTTAATTGATAAATGCTAATTTATCTATTTCACCACAATATGGCTGAAATACTGCCGATGTGGCGCTAAGCCATAATCATTCATTCATTCATATTTAATCTATTCAAGCTGCTCCCTTACACAGGTACTAAAGATGAAAGCATGAGAACATCATGCTGAAAAAGCTCACACACCTGGATTGCAATTCACGCCTTTCCAGGTAAGACATTTCATAGTAAACCAGCACCTGTCTGACTTTTGTAGCTACTATATTTCACCTTCAGTTTAGCATTTCTTAACAGGCACCTGTCTGACTTTTGCAGCTACTGTATTTCACCTTAAGTTTAGCATCTCTTAGCAAGCACCTATCTGACTTTTGCAGCTACTTTAGTTCACCTTTAGTTAAGCATTTCTTAGCAAGCACCTATCTGACTTTTGCAGCTACTGTATTTCATCTTAAGTTTAGCATTTCTTAACAAGCACCTGTCTGACTTTTGCAGCTACTGTATTTCACCTTCAGTTTAGCATTTCTTAGCAAGCACCTGTCTGACTTTTGCAGCTACTGTATTTCACCTTAAGTTTAGCATTTCTTAACAGGCACCTGTCTGACTTTTGCAGCTACTGTATTTCACCTTCAGTTTAGCATTTCTTAGCAAGCACCTGTCTGACTTTTGCAGCTACTGTATTTCACCTTAAGTTTAGCATTTCTTAACAGGCACCTGTCTGACTTTTGCAGCTACTGTATTTCACCTTCAGTTTAGCATTTCTTAGCAAGCACCTGTCTGACTTTTGCAGCTACTGTATTTCACCTTAAGTTTAGCATTTCTTAACAGGCACCTGTCTGACTTTTGCAGCTACTGTATTTCACCTTCAGTTTAGCATTTCTTAGCAAGCACCTGCATGACTTTTGCAGCCACTGTATTTCACCTTCAGTTTAGCATTTCTTAGCAAGCACCTGTCTGACTTTTGCAGCTACTGTATTTCACCTTCAGTTTAGCATTTCTTAACAGGCACCTGTCTGACTTTTGCAGCTACTGTATTTCACCTTAAGTTTAGCATTTCTTAGCAAGCACCTATCTGACTTTTGCAGCTACTGTATTTCACCTTAAATTTAGCATTTCCTAACAGGCACCTGTCTGACTTTTGCAGCTACTGTATTTCACCTTAAGTTTAGCATTTCTTAACAGGCACCTGTCTGACTTTTGCAGCTAGTGTATTTCACCTTCAGTTTAGCATTTCTTAGCAAGCACCTGTCTGACTTTTGCAGCTACTATATTTCACCTTAAGTTTAGCATTTCTTAACAGGCACCTGTCTGACTTTTGCAGCTAGTGTATTTCACCTTCAGTTTAGCATTTCTTAGCAAGCACCTATCTGACTTTTGCAACCACTGTATTTCACCTTCAGTTTAGCATTTCTTAGCAAGCACCTATCTGACTTTTGCAGCTACTGTATTTCACCTTCAGTTTAGCATTTCTTAACAGGCACCTGTCTGACTTTTGCAGCTACTATATTTCACCTTAAGTTTAGCATTTCTTAACAGGCACCTGTCTGACTTTTGCAGCTAGTGTATTTCACCTTAAGTTTAGCATTTCTTAACAGGCACCTGTCTAACTTTTGCAGCTACTATATTTCACCTTAAGTTTAGCTTTTCTTAGCATGCACCTGTCTGACTTTTGCAGCTACTGTATTTCAGCTTAAGTTTAGCATTTCTTAACAGGCACCTATCTGACTTTTGCAGCTATTTTATTTCACCTTCAGTTTAGCATTTCTTAGCATGCACCTGTCTGACTTTTGCAGCTACTTTATTTCCCCTTAAGTTTAGCATTTCTTCAGTGACATATTTTGCTGGATTCTGACTTTTTCACTCACCTTACAAGGAAACTTTAAGGTTATTTTTTTATAACTTATTTATCTAATTTGGTATTTTATGTCGTACTCAAAAAATATTTCACTTACACGAAATCCCAGGGGAAAATCCACGGCCATCCACAGGTTGTATAGGTTTTTTGGAGAAGTCTGATGAATTTCTTATCAGAAGAACATAAGCTATGTATCAAAAGTATTATTTTGTGGTCATCATGAGGTTATGAAAGTGTTTCTTTTTTTCATTTTTATTCATTTGACATCTCAAAACTACTATTGTCTGCCAGTGCTTATAACACTTGCATTATACTGGAACTTACTTTTTCCTCAAGTCGGTCAGTTTGAATCTACTGGAAGCTTTCAACAGCTCCAGTAGAAAAGTGTCATCATTCTTGATGTCTATCTGATCCGTGTACACCCATTTTAATATCCCAAGGCCAACTTCCACATTAAAATCTACAAACACAAACATGGTACAAACATATATAGCAAGTGAACTAAAATTTCCTCCAAAAAAAAAGGAGTGCACTCTTGTAAGTGAATGTCATAAAATATTACTTTTGGTGCTGAATCTCAAATTTCTCCAGTAGGGTGTCATGGTACCTTTCTTAATATCTTAATATATACAAATCTTAAAACTTCTTTCCAAAATCAACAGAACTCTCAGAATAAGGAAAAGAAGAAACTAATAGTCACGGGTGAAAATGAGCAAATAGTGCTGCATCACTGAAGCATGAACTGAACACATCAGACCCCCTCCCCCACAACAACAGACACACATTTACATCATTTGTGCCTAGTTTTCGGTTGAGGTATAGCTCAGACTTGGTCTTGTTTATTTCCTTGGTATTCAGTGTTAAAAGTCAAACGCATCTGCACAGATAAGCTTCACAAAGAAGAGTATTGTGGCAGCTCCAACAAATGTTACAAATCAACACATGATTCAATATTCTTTAAACAAAACGGAGATATTAAATTATACATCACCCCATGCTGATCAGTCTACATACATACATGTACTTTAATAGTCTGACATATAGTCTGCTTATATCAGGTAAATGCGGCCGCTGTGAGTTCAAGTCCAGCTCATGCCGGCTTCCTCTCCGGCCGTACATGGGAAGGTCTGCCAGTAACCTGTGGATGGTCGTGGGTTTCCCCCGGGCTCTGCCCGGTTTCCACCTACCATAATGCTGACCGCCGGCGTATAAGTGAAATATTCTTGAGTACGGCGTAAAACACCAATCAAATCAATAAATAAATATATATCAAGTAAATACGTGTTTATGGGAAAAAGACTTCGGAAGCAGTCACCCTGCACTTATACGAACTGTAGCTAGAAGGAATTTCCCTTGGTATAGCGCTGGATTGTGGAAATCCATGTTCAAATGCTTTGTGACCCAAAGGGAAAAATCCATCAACCATTACCCTAGGATCATCACCAAACAGTTTCTAAGAAGCATCTGACTCTGGCCTGTGAATATGGGTGAGCCCTGGGAGTGGAGAGGATTAGAGTAAATGCTATAGCCAGTCAATATTCAAGCATTCACACTGTGGGGCACCATGGAATTTGAACACTGATCCCCACAGAATCCAGCACTGTACCTACTGAGCTGAAGGGAAATCCCCACTAGTTACTGCTAGTATAAGCACTGGAATACTGCTCCCATTACACTCTTCCATACCAGGAATTTCCCTTTAGCTCACTAGGTAGAATGCAGGTTTTTTGGACATGGAGATCTAAGTTCACATCCCCACTGTGACCCACAGAGTAAATCCTTCTGCCTTTACACATGTAGTTTTATGAAAGAAAACCTTAACTGAAAGAAACTTGTAGGCAACTAACAGTACCTGTGAAGTCAAGTTCTGACACATCTTCTAAGTTACTGACTCCCCAGCAGTCACTTCTGGCTGCCAACACAAATTTGTGCGCCTGGATTTGATCTCCTCCATCCAAACGAACAATCAGATCACTGAGGAAAAACAAAGGGGAAATATTCTGTGAACAAAATGATGAAGTAGTAATTTTTGTTTGATTTTTTTGGGAAAAAAAAATGACTAGACCAAATATACATACATGCATCAACAAAGTATCCAACACGAAGATTAAACAGCATAACCTTGTGCAATGTTGCGTTGCGGTTCGAATTTTAAAACATTTGCACACACTGAGAAAACAGAAAGCACTGCCATGTTATTAATTTAACCTCTCTTTATAATCCAAGGAAACAGTTGTTTTCCCTTATGTCGCACAAACCCTGGTTTGCCATTTAATCACATGTGCTTGGGTACGACTGACGCAAAATCGTGCATCCAGTTACTTCAACATGGTGCATCAGGCTGCTCTAATATGGTGCATCCGGTTGCTCTAATATGGTGCATCCGGTTGCTCTAACATGGTGCATCCCATGTACTCGTAGGAGCTCCAGACTAAAAATTGCTTTATTATGTTACCAAACATCAGAAAATAATGGCCATGGGCCTTTAGGTCTGTTTCAAACCACTCTTCTTGCAGTTTACTGGTTGTCTTTTATTTTAATGCCTTTATACTCAGAATGAATTTTTGACAATGCCCGCCAATATACTACAAGCGGAGGAAGCTGGAGTGTCCTGAGTAAACCACTAACCTTTGGTAAATTACATGTAAACTTACAAACTTATTCCATAGTTTTTACATGACAATGGTGGAAGGCAAATGTTCTCCAGTATGTATCATGTTAGACTGTACTAAACAGCACCATCAACCACCTATTGCCACAAATGTCCCAAAGATAATGGGTGTAGGGGATAAAACTGTGATATCGACTTAAAGTGCATAACCCACTGTTTTCAAAGTCACTATAAGTGAGTGAGTGAGTGCTTGGGGTTTAACGTCGTATTTAACAATTTTTCAGTCATATGGCGACGAAGGAATCCTTAGAAAGCATGTAATGTGCCTCCTTGTTGCAGGACGGATGTCCACTGCTCTTTTATCTAGTGCTGCTTCACTGAGACACCTTACCGAACCCAAGTAAGCCGCCCTGCCCGAGCCTTTATACTGATACAGGTCAACCAGTCCTTGCACTATCCCTTTCATGCTGAGCGAGGAAGTTACAACTTCCTCTTTAAAAGTCTTTGACTCAACCCAGGATTTGACGCTCTACCAACTGTGCTGTCGGGGCCAGAAAGTCACTATAAGAGGCAGTGTATTGGACCAAAAATTTTATTCATGACAATGTTACTCATGTTTCCTGATTATGAGAGTGCTGTTGATTTTGGAAAGTTATTTTGAAGATTGTTTAATATCCTACCAGAAAAATATATACATGTATTACAGAACCAAAAAGTAATATTTCATAACCACTACTTGCCTCCAAACATGCACTGTCAGGGACAAATTTCAGGTCAAACCACAAAGACTGCACTGAGGCTTTAATAGAAACCTTGAGATACTACTGATAGTTTCTTGGCATAAGTCACACACATACGAATTCTGAATTTGAAAGTTTCCACAATGGTTACCTGTATTTTGCTTTATTGAATAAGTCTGCAACAGTTTTGAGCAGCCTGGCTACAAAGTTGTCATCATCCAGCTGGCCTGATGTTGCCGCGGACAACTGGTACTTCCTCTCCACCTCAGCTAATTTGTTCTGAAGCTTGACATACTCTTCACGGAGGAGACTAAGGTGATTCCTCAGCTTAACCACCTCAGCTGCCACAGAGGACAAAGAAATAGCACTAAATCAAATATCACTTAACAATTTATCATCTTTCAAAATACTCAATACTCACTTCTCAAAAAACTTCTTAAATGGCATTATAAGACAGACAAATCAATCAAAATCAAGCAAAAATAACATTTTCATCTGCCTTATAATACTACTTAAGAAGTTTTTTGTGAATGTTGCACTGACTTACATTTAAATCTTTCATAAAAAATAAAACATTTATGCCGACTGTTGGGTGTTAATTTACCATGTATTCTCCCAACACTATCCTGAAAACTGTTGCTGTGCATACAAAGTCTACAATTTGCCGGTTTCTTGAAATAAAAAGGCATGTACCGAGAGTGATAGCTCTATGGAGATACCACAGGTTTATATACACACATAGCCCTAACGGATAACACTGACTTACCCTAAACTCCTTAATTCTAAATGTGCTGCCCTCAACATACTGATGTTGTCCACTATATTGTTTGAATTAGCTCAAGTTAGCTGAGGTGTTCCAGATACAGTGTTCAGCCTGTGTCACAGCTAACTCCACATGAACATTTCATTAACCTTTGTAAGAACTCGAACCCATCCTAACATTTGGTATTCTCTGATTCTCTAATTCATCTGTCATCTGATGAATTTAATTTACACCAACTCCAGGCAATATTTCTTCCAACGGGACTTTTGATCAACAATTAAATATTTTTTCTGGGGGGGTGGGGGGGGTGCCTTCAAAATATAAGGTTATCCTGGGCAGTGAATTTTGTTGTCAGTGATTTACCTTTCAAATACACAACTCATACATGTTCTTTGCCACAGGTTAGAAGTCAAAACATTGTGGACATTAGTGTGACTGCTTTGATTCAAAAGTTGAAATGGTTGGATTGCTGTTAAATGATGGTTTACAGATGGAGTCTTTGGCATGTCTACACTTTTATCTTCATAGAAATAGTATAGTTGTATAAAAGAAAATAGAATTGTTGGTGCATATTTTAACAAAGCACATTTTATTTTGCCCAGTTTTCTGCAAGAAAATGAAACAAAGTGTTGTTATTGGAAGTTGGATATTCCGTCTATCTTCTGTAAAACAGAGATCATAAACTCTGTCAGCATACCAGATAGAACAATAATGGACAGCCTTCACGGGTAAATAAAAAAAAACATAAAGACTTGTTAAGATTACTGAAATTTTAAACATGGAATCAGATGGGAAAGGGGCTGAGCACGATGTAAGGCGTGTCTCATCTAGTTTGAGTTACCATAATCCCTGCCTATTTCTGTGTTCAATTTATGTCAGCTTAATGACAATCTTTGCTTTGTACTGACAGGGTGTTGCCCAGGTCTAGAGTACTTGACCAAAACTTCGTGTACATGTCCTACAAGTATCACCTCAACTTCACGAGCCATGTTTGAATTTACTCTGAAACAAGGCTGATGAGATGTGTATGTCCTGTATATGGACAAGTTTTGGTTCAGTGCATGTTTGCAAAGAGAAGCCATACAAACAGTGGAAAACATCAGTATGTTGAGAACAGCACACTGCAAACTGAGAAGTGCACACTAAGTCAGTGCACGCCTATTCAAGACTGTGGACATCCGGGCATTGATCGTTATACTCATACCTACAGGCTTTTCTCGCACAGACACGGCGGTGAAAACATTATGTTACCAACTTGGGAGTTAGTACAGAACTCTGGTTCATGGCTTCATAAGACAAAAACCAGATTTTGTTAGCTTCCACAATTTACATGAGCTGTACTTATTGTTCTGTTTTCTATCACACTGTAATTTCCAGTTATTATCAGCCATAGTTTTCAAAATCCAGTGTTGTTTCACCTCATCGTCTGCTTTCCACTCCATGATGTGAGTGAAGTGGCTTGATGTGTGCAGTCTCGAATACGGCATTTTTACTAAATTTGATATTTGTTTCATTCTTCCAAGCTAAGCCTTCAGAAATACACTGTTAATGTGGAAATTAAGTTGAGAACATGGCTAACCGATCTCAGAGCTACATTTGTACATAAACATAACTCCATAGAGCTACTTACACGGTAAGTCAGAAAAGGCAAGCAAAACCTAGGCAACAACCCATCATGGCTTAAGAAACAATACCGAAAACACGATTGTGTACACTTTTGGAAGGCGAACACATTTAGCTAAATGCGACTAAAGACACTGACACGACAGTGACACATGTCAGTGTAAGTGACAGGGCAGCCAGATTCCGTCACGTGCGATTTGTAGAGAGCGCACACGTGAATACTGAAGTGAATAAATGCGTATGAAGGCACGTTCAAAAGTGATTAAGCGCAAACAAAAACGTGGTTATGTTCACGAAATGTTCCGATCATGCAACAATTGTACATGAAACACAGCATTCTGAAAGTAAAATTTCGAAGGAGGTACCTTCCGCCATTTTGTCCGCAAAGTCATGTGATTACAGTTCTGCAAATATTTAAAAAAATCTTTTAAGGTGTTAAAGCATTTTTATCTTCACAGAAATACTATAGATATATGAAAGAAAATGGAATAATTGGTACATATTTTGACAAGTGAAAAAAGCATATTTTATTTAGCCCTGTTTCTGCGGGAAAACGAAACAAAGTGGTGTTGTTGAAAGTTGGCTGTTCGATCCATCCTGAGTGAAATGGATAATTATATCAGCATACCTGAAAGTGACAGTGATGGAGAACCTTCAAGGGTAAATGAATAGCTCGCTATGCAATCTTTTTTCTCTGTAGGCCTTCATGTTCTAATCGTGGGAAATATTGCGTTTTAAAGTAGTGACTTCAGTTCGTTCATTCATTCCTCTATCACTATATCAGTCATCTTGTTTTCCTAAACCATTTGATAACCGAGATCAAATATTCATTGATTAAACTGAGTTCAAATTGACATGCATTAAGCTACAGTGTACACCTCAGTGGTACACTCTAGATACACCTCACTTGTACCTCAGGTACACCTCAGTGGTACACTCTAGATACACCTCACTTGTACCTCAGGTACACCTCATCAGAGTAAGGGTTTATGTGGTCCAAAGTTGAAATTGAGGGTCTTAAAAGTGAAAGGGTTTGGTGACACTACTGTGTCACAGTAACAGATTAGGAAACTGAAAGGAACACTTTACACAGTATGCCGTCAGAACTTGACAGACTTGGATGGCCGGCTCACACTAATTCTTCGGAGAAGAGGCAGCATGTATGTTGTCCCCAGTCTGTAGGCCGATAGCAAGTCATTATAGATCCATGGTATCTGTCACTAGACCTACAGTGTTTCTCAACTCCCAGAAATACCTGGTAAGGGCACGGCAAACCCATTTGTAACCCTCTTCCCTAGTTCAGTTGAATTAAGTTGAGGTCTATTTTCAACAATTTCTGATATTTTAATCGTGGAGTTAAAAAAATAGGGTAGGTCCATTACAAAATGCACTTTGTGGAATGAAGTTGGCTGTAAAATCCACTCCAAACGGAATCGAAATGTTGTTGAAATCCACAGAAATGTTTCCATCTCGCTCATCAAAATAACTTTGTGCTGTCATGGCGAGTCGGTTGTATTAAAATCTCGGAACCTAGTGAAAAAAGATACAGAAATGAGTCTAACAAGGGAAGACCACGCAACCAGTCTTAAATGACTACTTTAGCGATGATTTCATCATTCATTGTGGATGTAGAATAGAAAGAACAATTTGCCCGGTCAGTCTACAGAGAAAAATTAATTCTAAAGGTTCCAGGCAAGGCTTGTCATGTGCGCGTCTGCTTCGTTATCCACGATTTTGAAGAGAGAAAAGGCAACACTTTATCTGATTTTCTGCACATAATTAGTCTGAAATGGATTTAAACATGTGTGAGGATTGAAAGCATCATTTTCTCTTTAATTCTCAACAGCAATTTGCGTGTGCTGCTGTGTTAGAGTGGATTTACGAACCCAGTTCATTCTACAAAGTGCCTTGTGGAATGGACCTACCACGTTTTGGAATGTTGAAAATAGGCCTCAACGTTGAATATAATTGAACTACCTTCTTCTTTAGTTTTATCCCTTACATACCTTTTTTTTGTCATTCTTACACACATTGCATCAATGGCCAGTTGATGAAATTAAATGAAATTAAATTCACCACATTCCATGCATTTACCTGTCAGGGCTGTGTTTAGGAAAATACAAGGAAAATACAAGGGATGACCTTAGCATTCAGGTCTACGTAAGGAATGATTGTGTGTCAGTGAAAGGGTTAAGGAATAGGATCTTTTTGGTGGATTCTGTGCAATCTGGGACTAATATATTTATTTTATTGGTGTTTTACGCCGTACTCAAGAATATTTCACTTTTACGACGGCGACCAGCATTATGGTGGGAGAAAACCGGGGAGAGCCCAGGGGAAACCCATCACCATCCACAGGTTGCTGCCATTACCCTGGTCATTACGCTGTGCTAGCTAACTAACTGAGCCACAGAGGCCCCCTAGGATAAATATAGGTTACATTGTCCCAGGTGCAACTGACAGACAACTGAGGAATTCTTCAACAAAAATCAGACAATTTTTATTTGGAAAAGCATGCGCCGGATATCACACCAACATAGCATCACTGTTTGCATACATATGTGGATGAGAGTCTTGAGGGAAAACTTTTTCTTGTAATTTCAAGCTGAAATGAATGGAATTTTTGGCATCATGAAAAAAAATGAAAGTATGCCATAATGTTCCAAACTGAAAAAGTACCTGCCTGTGAAAATTGGAGTGTTGACCAAAAGGGTTGGCCTACATCACGTCTTACTGAATACGTCTGCATGATACTGATGTATAAATTACAGAGACGAAAACACAAATTTCAGGGTGTACACATTTGAGCTGCTCACTCACTAAATCATGAGACAATGAAGTGAAAGATAACATTTGCATTTTTTCATGTATCTATCTGCTACAAGCAAAGAAGTGACAGTGCTTGACACAGTACCCCCCCCCCCCCCCCTCCTCGAATTTATTCACATTCTGCAACAAATATTCAAATATTCCTAGAAGCTGATTTCAGCTGTTACTGTTAACAGTAAATGACCTTAAATTTTATTCATTAGGTTTGAAAGGTAGGATGATGTCCTAAAGGACCAGAAATGTGTAAACTTTAGGGCTAACTTTAATATGTTGTAACATTCCTTTGCCTCTAAAATTGCACTGTTTTAAGTGACATCTTTTGGCCATTTCCAGACACACCTTCCAGACACTCTAACCATTAGGCCACTGAAGCTACCCACTACTGCATGGACATTTTCATTCTGTTTTATATTTTGACAGGAGACAGCTACCTGTATATTGATCAGCTCAGACAGCGGTGAAGAGGATAACATAACTGTCAAAGGGAGAACATCCCGCTCCCGGGAAACCAAGAAAGGGTGGTCATTTCTTCCACAGAGTTTGCGGAATCCTCGCAAGAGGACGACTAAATATTCACCTATTGTTAACTTAGACTCCACGTCAGAGAGCAGTAACGACAGTGTGCACTCAGGGTCGTTGTCTGCGTTAAAGGAGACCCAATTGATGACAGTGACACCGACAAATCACACTGCTGTAAACGGAAAGATTGTTTTGGATCAAGGAAAGCATGATGGTAATGGAGAGAGCTCAAATCTCACAGCCCCGGAAAAAGCCATGTGCATCATACTCCTCACAGCGTGTGCACCACTCTAGACATGCTTTACATCACTGTCCCAAAAATAATGTGCAATTCCCATGTTTGTTGTACCTTCTTCGTGAAATTTATGATGAAATAATGGAGCAAATCTGTGTTAAGATGAGGAAACTTATGCTTAGTATTGAATGCTATAAACTCAAGCCTGCTTGGACACTAGACGCCTAATCTGTTATTACGGCTTGTTGCCAGATGTCTCCCTGTTACGTTGGCTGCACATGTTTTCCTAATGGTGCTTGACTGCATCACCTCTTTCAGAGATGATTGAAAACATTATTTGTACTCCTAGAGAATCCTCTGGAAAATTTCAAGCGTCTACTGGATGATTTGCTTTGAATGATACATCTATATTTTATTATACGCTTATGTTTTGTGAAAAGTTCTTCTGAAAAATCAGGTAAAGGACATCGTGCATTCAACAGTGTTGTTGTTCCTCTTTCAGTGGAAGCTACTAAACCAACAATGAAGAAATCCATGGCAGATTCAGAGAATGTTCACCCCTCAGAACCAGTGGGACAAAAGGTATTTGCAAAAACACATTTTGATTTGTGATTGACTTGTTTTGATTTATGTCCATTGAAGAGATAATCTGGCATTGCAGTAAAGGTAGGGCTTGGACACAAGCTTTCCACAATTAGTTAGTTGCCTCATAGTGCTGTATGTTAACATCTGGAAGATGCTCCCTGTACTGACCTACCAGGACACAGACATCTGAAGAAGAAAAAAAACTTCTCTCAATCATGTTAATATCTCTTCATAAGGAAAAACTACCAAGATAGGTTTTCAAGTTGTAACAAAGAGCAAATTTAGCATCAAAATCTAAAGTTTTTCCTTCTGGTTGAAAGTTTGTGAAGAAAATGTGTATGAAGTGACAAAGAAATCCACCAACTTGGCATAAATAAAGTCACTGATCATTCTAAATGGTGATTCTGGATCTTGTGCTCACTGTGATAAAGTGTGACAAAACCATAAAACTAATAACACCAAAGTGGAAAAGATCACACAAACAAATTGTGAAAAAATTGTTATCCTGTCCAGTAATCCCTTTGCACCTTATTAAACATGAATTTGTTCATGGACATCTTTCAGCACAAACCTGTGGCAGGCTCTGACTCAGACACTGACGATGGGGCCCCTGTCATCAAAAAGCCAACGAAGTCTCGGACATTCAGGCGAGGCTTGACCTCTCAGAGTTCCATCGCCTGTCAGCCCACGCCCCTTATCGAGAAGACAGAGAGCAGTAGTATATACTCCACCAGGGTCAGCAACTGTATGAATGCTCTGAGAAAGGGGAAGCTAGGCATACGTGTGGATCTGGCAGATTCGAGTTCTGGTGAGAGTATACAATTGTTTGTTCCTTTGGTTAAGGTTTTATATCCCTGCTACAAAGTAAAGTGGGTTATTCTGTTTATGTGAAGTTTAATTTTTAGTATCTGAAACACCACATTAAGACTTACATGTATGCTCACAGAAATGAAAAGTTAAATAATTTAACATTGGATTTAATATGTTCCTGAAAGTCTGGTGTGCAACAATATTTTATTTACTTATTCTCTTGCTTAGCATTCAGTTTGCTTTTCACATCTTCCAGACAATGAAGAAGGGGGATTTATTGAATCAGGAAAGCAAGGGAGACAACCCAGTGCAGAACACTTGACAGACGATATCAACCTGCATGACCTGTAGGTACCTGCAAATAGAACATGTATATATATAAAACTAGGCTGACAGAATCAGGGTGGGCAATCTGAATGAAAAAAATGAAAACACGAAAGCCCAAGATAAATGTTCAGACATTAATTGCGGTAATGGTATGAAAATGTTGTGACATTTCCAAATGTTGTGTTGGTTTGGAGACATTAGAATCTTGATTGTGTTTTGTGAATAATGTGTGAGGATTGTTTATTGTTTTGTGTAAACTTATTTTTTATTTGTATAAATAAGGGTATAAGACTTATTATAAATACATTCTTCCTCTCCGGCCGTACGTGGGAAGGTTTGCCAGTTATGGGTTTCCCGCAGGTGCTGCCCGGTTTCCACCCAAATTAATGCTGGCCGCCGTGGTATAAGTGAAAATATTCTTGAGTACAGCATAAATCACCAATCAAATAGATAAATAAATACATTTACTTCCTCAGAAATACATGTCCTGTTACAAAAGTTTGTCCCATTTCATTGTTGAATTGTTCAATCATTGAAGTTCATTTAGTTGTACCATCTTCAGAATGGTATGGGACCGGCCCGGATAGCACAGTTGGTGGAGCATCCGCTTCGGGACCTGTAGATCCAGGATCAATCCTTGGTCGAGTCACACCTAAGACTTTAAAAGAGGAAGTTGTAACTTCCTTGCTTGGCGTTCAGCATGAAGGGGATAGTGCAACGACTGGTTGACCCGTATCAGCATAATGGCTCGGGCGGGGCGGCTTACTTGCCTTCGGTAAGTCGTCTCAGTGATGCAGCACTAAATAAAAGAGCGGTGGAAATCCGTCCTGCAACAAGGAGGCACATTACACGTGCATGCACCCTAATGATTCCTTCGTCGTCATATGACTGAAAAATTGTTGAGTACGACGTTAAACCCCAAGCACTCACTCACTCACTCAGAATGGTATGAATTTGGCTTTATAAATTCTGTTGCCGTATTTTACGATTGTTGTTTACATCCATAGGTAAGAACTTTTCACTTACACCATACACCAACTATATTATGAAGGCAAAAAAATCTGCTTGTATCAGAATTGTTCATATGATAACTTTTTGTCCAAATGTAAGGTTTACTGTACAAATTGAGACACTCTGGCGGAAACAAAAAGAATACCTGATATAGCATTTGTGTATCTAAAAAGAAAACTGTATTGATAAGATTGAGAACAGATTGTTTCGCTTTCTGTGCCATGATGTCTAGGCCTTGATGGCAGTCAGCCATTTGTGTATTAAAACAAAGCTGTTGTGTATTTCCCACAGTTTCTTAGTCCTGATCACTGTCAGATTTAATCCAGTCAGTGCACCTTTTGTTCACAGGTCTCAGAATTCCCCACCTAGAGATGACTCTCAGACGTTAGCAAACAGATCTCCCACCCCTCCCCCCTCCCCTCCATCTTCCCCCAAAACCTTGTACCCCTCTACTGTCGGGAACAAGCTGAGCACCAATGTCAGGAATGCTATCAAGTGAGTGTTCGTCTTTGATTTGTTGTGCTCTGCCAGCAACTTGCGCATAGTTGTGGGTTTCCCCTAGGCTCTGCCCGTTTCCCTCCAACCATAATGCTGGACGCATTAAATATTCTTGAGTGTGGCGTAAAACACGAGTTAAATAAATAGATAAATAAATCGATTTGTTGTAAAATACAGGGATTCTCCCTTCTGTTACTTTTATCCCCATAACAGTCCTAGGCTGTACTTTGCGATTGTTATTTAATATATTGAGAATATTTAGGCAAAACGGTTGTCCATCTGTCTGCACTGTAAGGATGTTTTACGAATGAGATTTCTTGTAGCAAAAAATACTAGTGATAATTTGAACTTTTATGTGTAATCTTTCATGATCTCCATAAAACCTCTCAAATAAAACCACTCAAATAAATCCACTCAAATAAAACCACTCAAATAAAACCACTCAAATAAAGGGATTCATGTTCTCCCTCAAATTAGCTTTCTGCTGTCCTGAGAGAAAAAAAATACAGTGAAATAAAAACAAAAAAATACAATTATAGATGCTAAAAAAATTAATGCTTAATGTTTATTTATAATAATATTACGTGTGTGTTGACTGGATGGTATTTGTGCAGATTTCTCCATTCTCCACACCTGACTGATTACACCCCATTAGAAGACCAGGACTTGATATTTGACGGGGAAGAGCCGGCTGACACAGTCCGAAAGATGATGGTCAAGGTTCGCAGCCGGTCAGGCATCCAGAGGTTCTCACTCAAAATGGTGAACACATTCATTAGTCTTAATGTTTTTCTTAATGCAGAACAGATATGTATCTCTTGCATATAAAGCTGCCCTTTTGTTAACATTGAATCAAGTCCATTTTTTTTATTACCAAGTAACATTGAATCAGTTCCTGCTACGTGAATATGTGTATAATTTAGCACTGAACACTGTTAACTTCACATTCTAATGCAATCATGAGTCCTGTCAAGCTCAAGACTAAATTTGTTTTGCAAGATAGCTCTGTTGAAAATGGTATTGCAAGTTTCACACATGATTTATAAATTGGTGTTTAACGTTTTACAACACTTGATCTATATTAATATTATTAAAAATTTGAAAAAGCATACCATGTTCTTACTCAAATTAAATAGTGATGTGAATCTCATTTTTCAGACAGAAACATTTAAGAGAATATTTTCTGAAATGGCTGAACACGAGGGTGTAAAGGAGGGTCAGATTGTGATGTTTCGACGAGAAGAGTCCATTAGGCCTGCACATACTCCGGAGTCACTCAGTCTTCACGTTGCCGATATTATAGGTATGTGTTATGTGAATGTGTCAGTGCACACACAGGCACAGGAGACTTGTTGGAATTGTAATCTGATTGAAATCAGATTGTATGTATATCACTTTGCTAACAACGACCCGACACATTCCACTGCTCGAAACAGGGCAACTGTCAGGGACACACCCAAAGCTGGGGGTAACTTTATATGGCAAATCATGAGTCACGATGCCACTGCCAAGCAACAGCATGATCGCAAAGTCAACATTTGGCTGCAGAGCAAGTCGAATCCATTTATAGTTGTTGTTGTACTCCCATCGGCCAGTTGTTTCAGTGTAACGAACTTAAATCCGCAGAACAAACATTCAGTTGAAGAATAGCGATTAGACTAACATTTCCACCATGTTTCCGAGCCAAGCTACTTTTGTTGCAGGGAAGGGGGAATTTCCCTTTTTTCTTACAGACATCAACTGTTTCCAGCGAAAATGAGCTCTTTAGAAAGCCTCGTATTGATGGGTCACTATTGCCAATGACGTCATCTCCATTCAGTGGAGGTCAAGGGATATGAAGTGTGTAGTATAAGCGTCTGCGCTCAGTGTTTATGGTGCCTTTGTAAGTGGCTGACAATGCTCCTGTGGCTGCTAACCATCAGTCTAACTTTTGTTGACAGCCACTTGTCTTCCATCGATCTGCTGTCTGCATCTGTACGTCATACCTGGGAAAATTCGTCAGTATCTCATCAAAGGCACTCTGATGTTTTTCTCCATTCCTAAATCTGTTCAACTTTGTAGAAGGAAAATTCATTAAGTATAAACAGTAATCAGATAAATCAATAATATATTTGTCAACCATTGTAAGTAAAAAATTCTTGTGTATGGTGTTAAACCAGGAACATAGATTTTACTTCGTGTTGTGTCAACCTTTTCATGTAGAAAAACAAGTTTGAGTGCAAGTTATGCGCAGAAATAATTTGATGTGAGCAATGGTTGCTAATGAACAGACATCAAATTGAACGTAAGATTTCCATAGCGATTGTCTATCTGCCTGTTATAATATATACTGTGCAAAGTAGGAAAAGTTAACAGGCTGAATACAATGATGCATGTGGTTAACAATAACTGCTGCCATATGCATGTATGTGAAAAATTATTGAGCAAGGCGTAAGACACTAATTAAATAAATAAAACATTTTACAAAATCTTTCATATTATAGGCGAAAACATACTAGTTTATTACTCTGGTGAAGAATCAGAAGTTTGGGGCAGAATGGGATAATTTTTGTTTTAAGAATATCCTGATGAAGTTATTGTGTGTGTGACGTTGTTGTAGTCAGATTTATCCTGTGATGCCCTGGGATGTCATCGTCTTCACACATTATAAGTTGAAGTTGTTTTCTGTGTATTATTTCAGACTGTCGTATAGGAGGTGAGGCCGACATGAACGAAAGTCTGGATTGTTCTTTGGTGGAAAATGTCATCACGATTTTCATCCAGGGGAAAGATTCAAGATCCAAAACTGCCATCAAAATGAGAAAGGTTGGCTTAAATGATGAATGCTCAGCAGTTTTTTTCTTTTTACTTCATGCTATTGATGAACACATTTTCTTTAATCTCCATCTTTGTGTCTGAAAGCCTTGTAATCAGGTGAGGATCAGGTTCATACAGATAACTAACAGTGGCAATCCTAGTGCTCAACACAACATCTTAGGCTAACTACCCACTGATCGTTATCAGTATACTGTGACATGGTTTGGACGTCATGCCTTGTGTCTTTGGCAGGGCATTTGAGTGAGGCAGCATTATGAATATTTGCTGCAAGAAAAAACAAAACCATAATAATTTTGTAAGCTATATTTAACCCAAGTGATTCTGACAGCATTTAATTCTTTGACATTGGAAAGAAGAAATTTAACAGTGTTGGATATATGTATATTATTCTGTTCATGAATCACTTTGCTAATACGAAAAGTGTGAAAACTTTGGTGTGATCTGTACAATGTTGTATGAATAAAGTCATTCCGGCATCATTGCCGAATTTTATGCAGTTTTAGTACCAGTGAAAATTATTAAAAGTTGACAATGATTTCTGAGTGTGATAACCCCAAATGGTTACTGTCTGTTACAGGATGATCCTTTAGAGACTGGATTGCAGAAGTATTGTAAGCAAAGTGGTGCCACCATGGAAACCATGTCTTTGGTGTTTGATGGGGATGTTGTGAGTGTCAACCAGACGCCAGATGACCTGGACATGGAAGATGGCGACTGCATAGATGTTATAACAACGGGTAAAAAATCCAAGTCAAGAAAAGTGTAACAGAAAAGTGACAGTTTTATCAACATTTAGTATACAGAGGAGTGTGGAATCTGAAACAGTTGGTGAAAAAAATACTGTTTTACTGGTTGGAGAGAAAAAATACTGCTTTACCCACCTGTAGTGGAGACATCAGGTTGGCATGGGGAAGCACTGCTGCTCTGTAAAGATTTGTTGGACTTGGACAGTTGCTAAAGTAACTGATCCACCAATCAATGGACAGCAAAGTGTGAATAATTAAAGCATGGCATTATTAACCTGACATGCACTCTTGGTAATCTATGCATTAGCGAAGACCATGCAGCATTCATGACTGGCAACTTTATGACAATCGCCAAATAAAAAATATATATTTTAATACACATGCATTACATGTAAGTCAGCTGCAATATCCTGAATTACCATTACGTAGAGCTTAGCATTCTCTTTGGGGTTGTGCCAGTAGTGTGCTATGGACCTACCAGATGTTTTTGTGCTATGAACCTACCAGATGTTAGTGTGCTATGAACCTACCAGGTGCTAGTGTGCTATGAACCTACCAGATGTTAGTGTGCTATGAACCTACCAGGTGATGGTGTGCAATGAACCTACCAGATGTTAGTGTGCTAGAAGTGACCTAGTTGAATGGTGATGGAATGCTGGAAGCATGCTAAATATGTGCTAGAGGTGACCTAGTGGCATGGTGATGGAATACTGGAATCCTGCTAAATGTGTGCCAGAGGTGACCTAGTGGAATGGCGATGGAATGCTGGAAGCCTGCTAAACATGTGCTAGAGGTGACCTAGTGGAATGGTTATGGAATGCTGGAAGCCTGCTAAATGTGTGCTAGAGGTGACCTAGTGGAATGGTTATGGAATGCTGGAAGCCTGCTAAACGGGTGCCAGAGGTGACCTAGTGGAATGGTGATGGAATGCTCGAAGCCTGCTAAATGTGTACTAGAGGTGACCTAGTGGAATGGTTATGGAATGCTCGAAGCCTGCTAAACGTCTGCTAGAGGTGACCTAGTGGAATGGTTATGGAATGCTGGAAGCCTGCTAAACATGTGCTAGAGGTGAGCGAGTGGAATGGTGATGAAATGCTGGAAGTCTGCTAAACGGGTGCAAGTTGCATGGTAATGGAATGCTAGAATCATTCTACAAGTGAATGAAAGGTAATGGAAGCCTGCTAAATCTGTGCTAATGTTGAGTGAGTTGATTGGTTGTGGAAAGTCAGGAGCCATCTACAAGCGCGCTAGTGGCCAGCTTGTGACATGCTAATGGAATGCTGGAAGCTGTCAAAAAGCGTACTAGCGGTGGGCCGGTAGTAAGACTAGGTGAGAAGTTGATAATGTGGCTCGAATTTAGTTTCAAATTGTACAGAGAAATAGATGGATTTTGTGTGGAACTTTGTGTGGTGATCAGACTGTACTTCTAATCGGGTTTTACTTTTGGTTCTACTGAGCAGGGAGTAAAAGATTTTTGAGGACTATTATTTGACGTATCGCATTAATTCTCGGCCTTTTCATAAATTATTTATAATTTTGAATTTTGTAATAACTTAGATGGTTTTGCATGTACATATAGTAGAGTGTATTGATGAACATTGTAACTGTGTGTCAAATGTTTACACGAAGATGTGAAATTTATAGATCCCATCAGGTGAACTTATACAACCTTCTGAAATGTTCATAGAGCAGATTATTATGAACATGCATTTAATTCAGAAATCCCACCAAAAGCATTTCTGCATTCATACAACATGTTACTCTCAACTTTTCAAATGCATTGTCTGAATAGATTAAGCTGTTTATTCATTTGCTCATTGAACAGTGGAATGTGTTTTGAGCTGTTCATCAGCATATTAAGGCATTTTTATGGATAGGATTAATGGAACATTGATTATTGTTGTAGAGGATTTGCAAAAGTAGAATCAGAAATTCAGCCACTCATCTAAAACTCCTTTGTGGCTTAGCACGCCACCACAACCCAGGAGCATCCCAAGTCCAGCTCATGCTGACTTCCTCTCCAGCCATAGTAAAGGTCTGCCAACAACCCGTGGATGCCCAAGGGCTGTGGGTTTCCTCAAGCCCAGTTTCCTCCCACCATAATGCTGGCCACTGTCGTATAAGTGAAATATTCTTGATTACGGCATAAAATACCAGTCAATTAAATAAATAAAACTTTAATTCTCAACACCATAATTGTTCCATTAATTTATTAACTCTTTATGTCTTTGCATTAGCTAGGATCAAAATGTGACAAAAAAAAACAGGAAATTTAGCAGATCATGTGTTGTATTGTATGCTAGAGTTATGGGCAGATTTTGCTTCAACCTTGTCACCAATTTTCCAGTGCACAGCGTCTTTTTGATCTTCTACACATATCTTGTTTGAAGTGTCATCCATACACAGGTATGCAGAAAACCTAGATTTTATTTCTTATTTTATCCCAAGTCCTGTTAATTCAAAGATATTATGTGCAAAGGCAAAAAACATTTATTGAAAGTGATCATCATTTGAAAAACCATTAAAAACGATATACATGTGTGTATTTGGAGATATTTCACTTATTTCTTGCCTTTGTTCTTTTTAGTTACAGTCTGATAATTTTGCTCAGTCATGACAAGTTACAAATCAAGCTTCAATTTCTGGATATTTCTTCCGATTTCTTTCTGTGTCCTTTCTTTGTACTTTGGTGTATTTCTGGTAATTGCAAAATGGTGCATGATCTTGAATTGAAACTTGGTACAGAGGTTAAACATGACAAATTGGAGTTCAGCTTTCAGGCCTGTCCATTCACCTTCAAGAATTGAAACTTGGTACAGAGGTTAAACATGACAAATTGGAGTTCAGCTTTCAGGCCTGTTCATTCACCTTCAAGAATTGAAACTTGGTGCAGAGGTTAAACATGACAAATTGGAGATCAGCTTTCAGGCCTGTTCATTCACCTTCAAGAATTGAAACTTGGTACAGAGGTTAAACATGACAAATTGGAGTTCAGCTTTCAGGCCTGTTCATTGACCTTCAAGAATTGAAACTTGGTACAGAGGTTAAACATGACAAATTGGAGTTCAGCTTTCAGGCCTGTTCATTTACCTTCAAGAATTGAAACTTGGTAGAGGTTAAACATGACAAATTGGAGTTCAGCTTTCAGGCCTCTTCATTCAACTTCAAGAAGATAATGGTCGTTTTTTGGCTTGTTTTGAAATTTGTGTATACCTACTTTCCCATTTAAAAATTATAGATGACCTGCAAAACTTCCATAAAGCTTATCAAGGTGAGACTGGAGAAAAACATTACAAGGGTTGATGATGTCACTGATAAAACGGGAAAAGCTATGGTATTTGGTGTATTTGTATGTATTGTACGAGTTCAAGTCCAGCTCATGCTGGCTTCCTCTCTCGCCGTACGTGGGAAGTCTGCCAGCAACTTGCGGAAGGTTGTAGGTCTCCCGCGGGCTCTGCCCGATTTCCTTCCAACATAATGCTGGCCAACGTTGTATAAGTGAAATATTCTTAAGTATGGCCTAATTATATGTAATAAATCAATAATCATGATTTACTGAACAAAATTATTCTCCCTGTTCTGTAACTAAAGCAGTAACTTCCAGTGCGTTTTTAGTTTGGAGGCGAAAAAATACATTTGTTGGACGGGCAAAGTTTAAGGGATTACAAAAAGTATAATTTTATCAATCCACAAAAAGAATAATGCCATCAGGATAACTTGTGAAAAGGTTGAAGAATTAAAGTGATCTGGCCAGTGGACTATGCCTTTCAACCGCTAAGGTCACAGGATGCAGATTCATACCCGGCCTTGGACACGGAAAATGTAGATCTCCCTTGCTCGCACTCCTTGAGGGACTTTTGTGACAATAAGCAATCAGCAATGTGGTCGTTTGTGCTGTCTAACGTTGCAGACATCATGTCCTCCACCAATACACTATGAGTATCTATATATCTCATTCTGGGAAGTTCATCTATAACTGCCAGGTGGGTGGTTTATGCTGTACACTCCAGTTTTCACCATCCATAAAAAAACCCCATAAAATTCTTAAACCTGACATTAAGCAACAATCAAATAATCTGATCTGTAAGAAACAAAACAGCAGTTTGTTCCTAGCATGCATTGGCATTTCCTACCTTACTTCTTCAACCACCTCTGTAACCCTTATTTTGAAACATCCTGGGAGAATTATGGGATGTGAAGAAATAATTTGCACAGTTTTATGAAGTTTGCATTTTTAATGACAAACAATTCATTTTTAGCACCACTTTTATCATAATTGTGTGCATAAATTCCACCAAAAATAGTGCATTGGTGGTTGAAGAAGGTGAAGATTTACAATATTCAAAATTGCCGCTGCTTATTAACAACAAAAATATGTGTACAACTGCATTTTTTTTCCTGATTTTATTTCATCAATTGAGCAATGGACAAACACAACAATCCCCTTATACCAGTCGTAATAAGTTCTGTGCAACCATCCACAAAAAGCACACAACTGAAGTTGAAAGACTACAATCACTGGCTTCAAACAGAGTCAGCTATAAGTTCATGGAAATTTACACTTTAAATCACCATGCTGTATTGATGATGTTAAAACCAGATCAGTAAATCAGACATCACTTGAACTAATTTTACAACAACTAATCACCCTTCTCTACATCAGTTAGTACAACAGCACAATAAGTGTGTGAAAATGTCCATGAAATTATGAGCAATTGACTACACTAGTGATTTAAGATGCAATTATGAGTTATTGGTCACTGTCTTCACCTGTGTCTGTCAAGTCATCTTTTTTTTTCAATATTTTCCAATAAGCCGTTTTCAAGGTACGACTTTTCAGTAGGAACTGATGTCATTGCTTTCTGACAAAATAGGGTTAATCTACCGATTTTAACATGGCTTGGTATACAGAACACAGAAATCTTATAAAACATAATCAGATTAAGCTTTGAAATGCCTTCCCGGGTGGGCTGTGCTATCATGTATTGAAAAAATAATGATTTCCTGTCGAGAGTTATATCTATACTAGAATACCATCTATGCCATGTTAAAAGATTGACCAGGATCATTAAGTGCAAACATCATTTTGCACTGACTAGGACATCACTTGTTTGTCATATTAACATAACTCGAAAACTGCATATTTAGAGAACATTAACTCATCTCTTCATGCATGCCACTTTAATAACAGCATCTTTGTTACTATGACAACATCAATGTAAGGTAAGGTAATCAAAAGGTATAATAATAAAACAAATCACTTCCAGACAAGCTGGTTGTAAGATTAATTCTAGTTGTCAATTTCATTAAATACACGTACTTTTCAATAAAACATGGTAAAGCCGTATACCTCTTCCATATATTAACAAATAATGCATACATCGTATAACTTTCGGATAAATTTAAGCTGAGCATAATTAATTTTGCAAATTTAATTTTAGCAATAACATAATTTCTTTGTCTTTTCTAAAAAAATTTCACATTCCAGCCAGCAATGACGGTATCAAATACAAAGCAATAAACTGTAAACATATAGCTATTTTTTTCGAAATGACTTTATTACTTATCTTTATTGGGCATGTGTATGACTCCATCTATATAATTTGTACCACATAAATTTCCAGCAAGTCAATAAATAGAACAACCTTAGGATGACACTCTATAATAAGAACCTACCTAATACAGCAATAAGAACTGGGTACTCACTGTTTGTCACACCAGACTTTCACATACACAACTACGTTTAAGTGACTAAGAAACTCTTGTATCACAACTTGGGCTAATATGACCTGGTGATCTTTATATGCAACTACACAGTAAGTAACTAACTTGTTTTTAGCACTTCAATTAATGAATACTTTCTATGAAATTAATAGCAAATGTTTTACTTCTAATCATCCAGCTTACACAGAGACTTCAAATACGATATTAGAACAATCATTACAAATGTGGATGTCAAAAACTATTATGTGACTGACAGAAATTTAAGGCCTTCACATTTTTACACTCTCTGCAACACAGTTAATTTCTAATTTTTTTTTTTTGCCATTTCATCTTTTTTCTCTATGAAGAACACAGTTCCACATGTATTAATTATACATAAAAGATTTAGCAGAAGTTCTGTAGATTAACCCGTATACTAATTTAAAGACAACATTTAACTTAGTCATTCTCATATATATGAAAAATACAATAGTAAATTCATAAATCAATACAAATACATAAAAAAAATCACAATACTTCCATTACCTGTGAGAATCAAAAGTTTTCTTGCGTAAAATTTTCTGTTGTAAGTGCAACACCATATAAGCTCTGTATAAAACAATATCACTCCATTGTTCACATAAATAACTTTTTGTTTCATAAACCTAGTATCATGATAATTGGTCAACAGTAAAGAAAAAAAAAGTGAGAATTAAAAAAAATTCCTTGTGAAAAAATTTTACTTCGTAATTGCAAACCATATAAGGCTCGATGTAAAACATATGTATCATTTGCTCACTTGTATAATCAGTTTTATAAAGCATAATCATTATAACACTGTCATAAATAACTTCTCCATTAAAAATTGATAGTTTATTTGCTTTTCCTAAAATCATGTGTATACCTGTACACAGTTTTAAAATGGAAGTAATTTTCCATGGCAAATCTATCAATCTCACTTCAACCATACTGGAGTATACAGTAGCTGCTACACTGGTCAATGTTGTTTGTGCTCCAAGATGGTCGCCAAGCTATCGTTGTTATCCGGCTATAACATCACAAACAAACTCTATGCACAAAAATCTCTTAAGTTTCAGGTGAGAAGAGAAATGACCACCAACTCATCCTGATTTCACCCCCCGTGTTTTCCCATGGGACGATGCTCGTAGCTTTGTTGTGAAATCCACACTATTACTGTTAAGGAGGCACCAGTTACTTACAGAGATAAAGGTATATATATGTGCATAAATTGCTGGCAAACTTGTTGACATAGATGCTGTATTAAAATCAGAAGGGAAATTATTAAACAAAGTGGAAATTGCACAATTCCATAACAATAAACCAATTTCTTTTGTGCATCGAGAAGACACTAATAAGTGTCATGCCATCTGTCTCATAACTTAGAGGTTGCTTCACTGAATGAGCAGTTCAAAGTTTAAAACTAGAAAGCGCTATAGATAACAAAGCCCAATGATAAAGTGCCCCAGACTTGCCTGGGTGTTCTTATATGCAGTCACAGAGAGTCAGAGAGACAGACAGACAGACAGACAGACAGACAGATGAGGGCCTGAAAAGTTACTTGTTTGAATTCAGGTTGTAAAACATTAGATGTAGCTTTATATCTGGTATATGTAACTGCTCAGATGGAATGACTTCCTCTACACTGGAGACTGTTTGTACAACAGAAAAATGCCTGAGTGTGGTATTAAACTAACTACATGTACACGGTCAACAAAACAAAGTTATAAAAAAAACAACTATTAAAACAATGAGAAACTCGTAAAACTCTTTCCCGTCTGTATCAAGATGGTCCAAAAACTGCGAACTCATTTATTCTTTCCTTTATCACGTCACAATTATCTGTGTACGTGTGCTCATAAAACATATATAAAGTACACATGCAATGAAAGTCACAGAAGAAAACAATGTGTTTTACTGCTCTTTGGACCGTCTGTGTAGCTTGTCCTCAAGTCTCCAATTATCTCTGCTGATAATCTCTAATCTGAAATTATTTCACGCATACCATGGCGGCCAGCATTATGGTTGGAGGAAACCGGGTAGAGCACGGGGGGAAACCACGACCATACGCAGTTTACCTACATGAGCTGGACTTGAACTCACAGTGACCACATTGGTGAGAGGCTCCTGGGTCACTGTGCGGTGCTTGCATGCTAACTTCCTCGGCCACAGAAGCCCTCGATTCTGTTGTTAAATGGCTCAACATACATTTAATCCAAATAAAAAATACAGAGCTACCAAGAGATGTATAAGGCTGTACAAGTGGAAGAACTACCTTGGGCACTATAAAAATGATACACAATGTTGTAGATGTACAAGTTTGCATAAGCAAACAACTATGGAGAGCACTATAAAAAAGTATGTACTATGTTATACAAATAACAAGAACTGCTGAGAACACTATGAAAAGGTATTACAATGTTGCACAAATAACACGAACTATGGAGAGCACTATAAAAGGGTATGTACAATGTTGTACAAATAACAAGAACTATGGAGAGCACTATAAAAGGGTATGTAAAATGTTGTACAAATAACAAGAACTATGGAGAGCACTATAAAAGGGTATGTACATTGTTGTACAAATAACAAGAACTATGGAGAGCACTATGAAAAGGTATCACAATGTTGTACAAATAACAAGAACTATGGAGAGCACTATAAAGGGTATGTACAATGTTGTACAAGTAACAAGAACGGCTGAGAACACTATGAAAAGGTATTACAATATTGTACAAATAACAAGAACTACGGAGACCACTATAAAAGGGTATGTAAAATGTTGTACAAGTCACAAGAACTACTGAGAGCACCATAAAGGGTATGTACAATATTGTACAAGTAACCAGAACGGCTGAGAAGACTACAGAAAAATATACACTATGTTGTACAAGTAACAAGAACTACTGACAGTACTAAAAGATAGAAGTACTATACTATGATGTAGAAGTAACAAGAACTACTGAAGGCACTACAAAAAGAGATGTACACTGTTGTACAAGTAACAAGAACTCCTGAGAGCACCTCTATAATCGATGTATATGCACTGTGTTGAACAAGTAACAAGAAATAACCATTCATACAAAGAACATCAACAATACTTTCTGGGCAATGATCCCTAATTAGTGGACAGTTGACTCTATTCCAAAACTACACCGTGAGTACAGTATGACCCAAAAGTACTATGTATGACTGCATGACAAGATTAATGGCACTGAGTCCTCACATACATGTAAGTACACTGTAAAATTTGACCCAATGCAAGCAATAAATATTATCTTGTGGCCGATGGTACACGCTGTTCTATACTAATAATGCTGTCAAAAAATCAACCCTGCACTCTGACGAGACCGTAATGGGGCCATGGCAAGTTACAAAGTAAACTCCTAATTATCTTTCCAGGACTTTGGAACCAGGAAATTATGCCTCATCACCCTCTAACCTGGCATGATGCACTGAAAACTATCTCCATTTTGGGTTCATACACAAATCCGAACACAGACCTCTTGGGCATGGAAGTTTAAAACCAGTCATACAACACGACAGAAAATCTGCAACTTACAACCATTCATCTGTATACTCAGTCCAACGCTTGTGCTTTTACTGCTCTTGGTGTTTGTTAAAAGTTTCACATGAGAGTGAAAGTGAAAGTTGATGGCCTCTTACAAATCAGTACATAGAAGGTTACGCCTCAGCCGTTCCTGTTCAATGCTGCTGAATCCAATATACTCCAGGTAGTTTGATACTGACCCATATCTGCGGAAACAAAAATACTTTTTGTACATCTATATTCTTAATCGAATTCAGGCTTAGCGTTGTACTAAAAACAAAATCAGTTGTATAGCTCTGGTAAGGTTCATAGGTGGAGGGCACCAATTAGACCTCAGGAAAAACCATCTCCTCGGTTACCTACTGATTTCATGTAGTGGCTGAACTAGCAAGGACTGGATTTGAACTTGTGACTTCACTGGTGGATCTAGCAGTTACTGGAATTCTGCAGGCCATATAACAGGTTTACTAAGTGCCGTACCCTGATACTGCTATTCCAAATTTTGATGAATTTTGCCCTTAGCAAGCAAAAGTAGATCAAAAATGACCAAAATTAACCTGTTTAACCTACTTTGGGTTCACAAAGGGTAAATAAATTGCTTTGCAAGACCTAGACTCTCCGTTCTGGCAGAAACTCATACATTTAAAACATTAAATCAATTCACGAGTATTATTAAAACATGAAGGGTCTGTTCATGTTGGTACTATGTGCCAGACAGGACATATGTTCAACAAGCATCGCACTAGAAGGGTTAATCCATTGAACTCACCATGGCAACAAAAACGTGTTGCCATGGTCAGTCCAATGGATTTACTCTACTACTCTAAATTCCTCGACCTTTTCACATATGAAACAAAAACTTTCAGTGCAATTTATGCACATTTTTGATTTGATTTTGAAGAAAAACACACACTGGTTGGATTGGTTAATTTCAAGGCTGCACAAAAAACATATATTTTTCAGGCAACTCAAAATAATCAAATCTCAGAATATGCTTGAATAAACACTTTGCAAACTGGCGAAAAGGTTAAAGAATAACAGTAGTTACAATCAACTTTACAGGCTATATACACCATATTTGTGAGGGTGAACTGTAGGTACCACCATGGAATCTCAATCATTCAATCAGTAACATTTGTGAGGGTGAACTGTAGGTACCACCATGGAATCTCAATCATTCAATCAGTAACATTTGTGAGGGTGAACTGTAGGTACCACCCTGGAATCTCAATCATTCAATCAGTAACATTTGTGAGGGTGAACTGTAGGTACCACCCTGGAATCTCAATCATTCAATCAGTAACATTTGTGAGGGTGAACTGTAGGTACCACCCTGGAATCTCAATCATTCAATCAGTAACATTTGTGAGGGTGAACTGTAGGTACCACCCTGGAATCTCAATCATTCAATCAGTAACATTTGTGAGGGTGAACTGTAGGTACCACCCTGGAATCTCAACCATTCAATCAGTAACATTTGTGAGGGTGAACCATAGGTACCACCCTGGAATCTCAATCATTCAATCAGTAACATTTGTAAGGGTGAACTGTAATCATTCAATCAGTAAATTTATTAAAGCAACTCCAATACTCCACCTATCCGGACTATATCATGATGTATAACTACAGACAAATTCTCCCTAATTCAAGCCTGATAAAACAGCCTTACTTTTCACTTAAGTAGTCCAGTAATTTCAGCATTGTAGCTGCCTCTGCAGTCATGAACTGCTCGCTGAAATGGTATCGGCCAACCATCTCTTTGTAAAGCCTCTCCTTCACAGGTAGTAATCCAGCCTAGAGAAAAGGAACAAAAGACTCAAATTAGACTAAACTAGTCGAGTCTGCTCAGAGGAACAGTTTGACAAATATGGCCTTTCTGAAAATTTGACTTTGAAATCTTCCTTCAATGAGAAGTCACACGTAAAAAAAACCATAGATTTTGGATGTATATTTTATATTTTTCAAAAATCCCTCTATTTTATGCATATTTTCTGTCAATGGTCAGAAATATTCGGAAATGACATCATTGATAAACATATTGGGAACGTGGGACCAGATCAGGGCCTCCAATACAGGCTCTACCCCATCCCCACCACGTTTTGGCAGTTATCAACACTGACGTTACCAAGGCAGGTTACTTACTGACTGCTGAGGTCTGACAACTTATGTGGATTAAAGTCTTTTTTATACTCAACAGGAAATCTGCTAAGTGTCATCAAGTATTTTTAAATAGCAGATTAACCCACTCTACCTGGATGAATCGAAGTACTGTTTCTTGGCAGATCTTTTGTGAAGGGGAGGAAGCAAGGCATGCACTCAGCGGGATACATTTTACAATACAATCATCCTCTTGTTATATTTTAGGCACAGCATTTCTGTACTCAGCATCCAACTTTTAAACCAAAACAAATCTCACTCCAATCTCAACCCTTTGCCAATTTGCCTTAGATACATGTGTGTGGCTATTTCAAGCTCACTGCCTGACGTCATATACATACATTGCTTATCTGTTGATTTATTTATCTGATTGGTGTTTTACGCCATACTAAAGAATACTTCACTTATACGAGGGCAGCCAGCATTATGGTGGGTGGAAACCAGGCAGAGCCACTGGGAAACCCACAACCATCCGCAGGCTTATCTGTTGATAGACAATTATACGTAACTGACTGAAGTTAATACTGACAGTTTGCTTAAAGGCCGTGCTCTGCACCAGGCTGGATCTGTCATAGTTGAGTTGAGATTTCTTTACTCCTAGATGTAAACTAAGAGATCAAGCAATGATAGATTGAAGGACAGAGCAGTAAGACTTACTTCTGATCGTGAATACTCCTCCGCTATTTCCTCTCTTGACTTGCCCAGGCAGTGCATCACGAGTGCAGTTACAATGCCAGTACGATCCTTCCCATGAGCACAGTTTATCAGAGCCGGAATGTTTTCACTGTCACTTAACAGCTTCAAGGCTAGAAAAATTCAAAAGAACAAACACTTTCATTTTGCATGTTCAAGTAAGAACATGTTCATTTTCCACTTAACAGGTTTTTGATTATATGGATGGCAAAATGACTGGCATTGTTGGACACGTGAAATATTACATGTAACATGAGCTGAAAACTGAACATACAGTATTCTTAGTTGTTCTACTGATTCACAACACTTTGCTTTTCAGCTCTTTCAGTTGATTTCTGATGTTAATATTGATGCACTACTCATCACACCACACACGTACCACAAAGGTGCTCTGTACTGTGCAAACATCACACCATGCATACCACAGAGATCATCTGTACTGTGCAAACATCATACCAAAAGTACCACAGAGGTGCTCTGTACTGTGCAAACATCACACCACTCTTACCACAAAGGTGCTCTGTACTGCGCAAACATCCCACTACACGTATCACAAAGGGGCTCTGTACTGCTCAAACATCACACCACACATATCACAAAGGTGCTCTATACTGCGCAAACATCCCACTACACGTATCACAAAGGTGCTCTGTTCTGCGCAAACATCACACCACATGTACTGCGGAGGTGCTCAGTACAGAGCAAACATCACACTACTAGTACAGCTAAGGTACTATGTACTGCACAAACATCACACTACTAGTACAGCTAAGGTACTCTCTACTGCACAAACATCACACTATAAGTACCACTAAGGTACTCTGTACTGCACAAACATCACACTATAAGTACCACTAATGTCCTCTACTACATAAACATCACAAGTACCACTAATGTCCACAGTACTGCACAAATATCACACCATAAGTACCACTAATGTTCTCTGTACAGCACAAATATCACACTGTAAGTACCACTAATGTCCTCTGTACAGCACAAATATCACACCGCGAGTACCACTAATGTCCTCTGTACTGCACAAATATCACACCACAAGTACCACTAATGTCCTCTGTACTGCACAAATATCACACCACATGCACCACTAATGTCCTCTGTACTGCACAAACATCACACTATAAGTAGTGCTAAGGTCTGCTGTACTGCACAGCAGTCTCATATGATGAATGCTTAGCCACAAGGTGTTATGGTGATTTTTCTTGTATATTCATATCTGAGACTGCTCAGACATTAGGTTTAGCTAAATTGACCCAAACCAATTGTCAGAGCCCTTTACATTTAAAAATTTGATGCTGTTATCTGCTTATGTCAAATATGCTGAGGCTGTCAATACAGCCCTTCATTTTGAGCATCAGCAAGAAATCTCACACCAACACAGGAAAGGACATGTAGGAAATCACAATTGTGCTTGTAATAAATCGAGAGGGGGAAAAGTAAGGAACATAAGTGCCTGCAAACTTTTAAAAAGCTGAGGAGACGTATTTGTTGGGTAATTTTTGTCTCTTAATGCCTTGATAAACTGCCATGGCAACTGTATCACCTTCTTTAAATGGAGCTCCCTCCAACGTTGGTTTTGGACAAGATTTGCCCAAACCTAATGTCAGAACAATCTTGTGCCTAATATTTTAATCGCAAATTTCTCAAAATATAATAAATGATTTTTTAGGAGGATTAAGATGGGAATCCGAAAGGTGTCATTTTTTTGGTGGCATGAGCAGGGCTCAAAGTTTATATCTTCATCATGTTTAAGCAGAATATATATGGATTGTCCACATCTAGTGCTACAAAACATATGTGGGAAGGTCTGTCAGCTAACTGTGGAGGGTCATTTTCTTCTACTATCATGCTGACCACCATCACATAAGTCAAGTATTGTTGGCTATGATGTAATTCATTTTTTTTAATTCAAAAAAAAAGGTGTGGGGAAGGGGGGGGGTGTGAATGTGAGCTTTTTACAGGAATCCAACCCCACTCTCATAGTCAGAACAAGTATTGGATTCCTAGATACCCATTGAAATAAAGCCCGCCTGAAAACTAAAGGGAAGAAAGAAAAACCCATTTCATTACCTGCACATATACTGCGCTGACTCAGATCCACAATGTCCATATACTGATGGAGAATACCATTCCTATTCAGGACATACTTCGCAAAAGTTTGAACAAAGTATAAGTAACCTGTTCTTAAAATGAAGTCGATTAAAAGCCAGAAAAAGGCGTAAAGCTGAATATACCAGGGTGCACGCCTAAACACTGACCAAATGAATCTCCCAGTAAAGAAATCAATCAGATAGTGCTTAATGGGAGGTGGTGATGAGGAATTAGCCTGACTTTTCTCCAGGGATTCTTTGTCCATAGATGATGTATCAGGATTGAACTCTGCTTCCTCCACTTCACTGCCTTCGGTTTCAGAACCGACTTCGTCTTCATTGGGTACTTCTTTGAGTTGAATATCGTTTGATTCCCCGGTTATCTTAATATCTGTCACTTTTTCCACCTTTACATCTTTTGAGCTGACCTCCGCTTCTAAGGGTTTCTTCTGTCGTTTATTTTTCCTAGTGACCAGTTTGCACTTGACAACCTCTTGTGGTCGGTATTTTTCCCGATGAGGTATTTTGACAGTATACAGTGCAGAAATCCCGTCTAATAGCTTGAGGCCATCCGCCTTGGCGTACTCCTTTGGCGATCTAAAATCCAAGACGCTCCGAATTCCAAGTCGCTGTAGCTCGCAAACTTCCGTGTCAGTCAAAAAATCAGGTCGGGAAGACCGATAAAGTAAGCCCCGTGGCAACTTCTCGTCGTCATTGTAATTTTTCACACATATTTCACGAAAATTCGGCAGATTTTCCATTATTTTGCTTCGACGTTGTTCGTCCGTCTCTTCTACCGCATGCATCATTTCCGCTCTTGAACATAAGCACGCCACCTGGTGTCGTAAAAGTGAACGACTACCTGTCACCGCGCGATGCGCGCAATTCTAATAACAACGAGAGGGAAATTTATTGTCATCATTTATCTAAGGTAAATCTCGACAGAAACACAATAGTATAGAAACTTATAAATCAACAAATATCGCAATATTGCTCATTGTATAGATGCGCTGCGTGGATTGCATAGCATAAAAAGGGAAACACCCGACTTAGAGATCTTCCTCTGCCAGTTAACCCCCCTCTCCAAACAAGTGGTACAGCTCGAAAGTCACATGACACTGGCACCGAGCAATACGCGATGACAGCAGGAGAATGCGGCGCGCGATTCATACATTCAGAAACATGGAAGATTGCGAAGATTTGGAGTCGGTGGGTTCAGTTGAAGACGACATTTATCCAGGAAGGGACAGGTCTTCATCCAGAATCATCAAATACAGTAACTACGTTGATAGACCTAAGGTAAGAACTTAGCAGCTGATTCCCCCACTCCCCCTAATTTTGAGAGTTAGACATAGTGACCTGCATGTCGGTGAACTCTCCATTCATCGACTGTAGACCCCCTTTACATGTATCGTCAACGCTCACAAGAGTTTTATTGATTTGTAACAGCTAGAAATAACATTTCCAGAAATAAACCAAATCAGCGTGTCAGCCGCCTAAGTTACACTAGTGACATATATCACCAGCGGCTTTATAATTCCCTCCCTGTTCAGAATTTTCTGTGTTGATAACACTGGCAGCCGTACAGACTTGTATGATGCTTTGTTAGCCAGTGACCAGTGAGCCCTTTCTTACTTGATCATTCTGAAAAGTTTACTCCCGCCATAATACTGGCAGTAGTCATATAACTGAAATAACGTTGAGTGCGGCGTAAAACAAATAAATAAATAACTCGAATTTCACATCGTTGTATGCATAGTACTGGAAAGTTTGACATGGTAAACTGTGTTTCTCGATTTTCTCCTTTCTCTGTTAATATTCCAATTTGGTATTCCTGCAGTCTTGTGGGTTTAAGCAGATTTGGACGCTCTTGCAAACTAATGCTGGTAAAGGCGTACATGGTTTGACGATATAGATGCTAGACAGAATGTATGTCTTAGATCGTTAGGTTTGTCAGCTCATTGGCACTGGTCTGTGGCGTGGCAGTTTACTTGCCTTCGGTAAGTCGTCTCAGTGAAGCAGCACTAAACAATACAGCGGTGGAAATCCGTCCTGCAACAAAGAGGCACATTACACGTACATACACCCTAAGGATTCCTTCGTCGTCATATGACTGAAAAATTGTTGAGTATGATGTTAAACCCCAAGCACACACTCACTCACTCAAACGGCAGCCCTTTGGTGGTCTGAAGAGAAAATCAACTGATCATGAACTGATTGACAGTGCTCAAGATGTTTTTTTTTTTCATGTTTGACACTATTGTACTCCATAAAATTTGACCAGGGACATTTACTGGGAGTCTTAACACCTATTCGTGTGTTTTGGGTGTATTGCAAGTTACCAGTAACTGGACCACTTGAAATAAAGTCTGAAATGCTGTGTTTGAAACTCGCCCTTGTGTTGAAAATACAAACGATTGTAAAAGAAAGAAAAGTGTTATTGTTTAGCTTTATCAAGTATCTGGTTGACTAGACTGACTTTTTACACATGTTACAAGGCCTGTTTCATGGCATTTTTCAACTTGTCATAAGGGTTTGATACTCAGGGGTTTGGGATCCCAAATAAGGAATTTTGCATTTATTTTTGTACTTTGCCTATAATGAGACAAAATTATGATTTCATGTTAAAAAGGTTTCCAAAACTTTTGAGCTATATCAGGCCCTGCGTTACTCTGTTTTCATGGTAGAAAGAAATTGATAGGGTGTCACTGGGCTCGCTAGTACTTAAGAGAAAAAAAAATTTACCTACCTACGTACCCATTTTTTCAGGGCCTCGTTACGGGAAACACATTTTTTTTTGTGGATGGCCTAAACTGTTACAGTTCAAGTAGTGGAAGAATTGTCTTGCCAGTATGTCCAATTTCCGAGAAAACTTTTTATCACTTGGACATGCATCGCCAAAGTCCACAACTTTTATCTGCCATGGGGTACTGCTTTGACTATAATACGGAAAATAACTTTCGCCAAAGTCCACAACTTTTATCTGCCATAGGCTACTGCTTTGACTATAGTATGGAAAATAACTTTGACGTTAGAGAGCTGGAGTAAAGTCAGCTTGTGGTCGATAATGGAGTCGTGCTGAAGTTGTATCAAGACGAAGTTTCACTAACCTTTTACTGGGTTGAAAAAAAATATTAAATGCCGTTTTAAGATACCTTGAATGGTAGTCTTTCAGTGGACATAAACAGTAGTCAGGTGCTGTCTTTAAATATGTGCTCACTTTAATTGTATATGCACACCATAATGGTGGGAAGAGGTCTTCAACAAGAAGGGGCAGGGGCCTCCGTGGCTCATTTGCTTAGGGTGCCAGCGCAACGTAATGACCCAGAAGGTGCTAAACATTGTGACTACTGTGAGTTCAAGTGCAGCTCATGCTAGCTTCCTCTCCAGCTGTACGTGGGAAGGTCAGCAACAACCTGCGGATGGTCGTGGATTTCCCCTGGGCTGTGCCTGGTCTCCTCCAACCATATTGCTGACCGTTGTGGTATGAGAGAAATATTCTTGGGTACGGTGTACAACACCAATTAAATAAATAAATATAATGCCAGGGCTGAGTGATCATTAAAAACATGTTCGTAGGAGGGTATAATTCTGACTGATCGTGGTTAGGGTGCTAGCACAGAACAGAGACCCAGGAGCCTCACATCAGTGTCGTCACTGTGATCGTCCTGGCTTTGCCTCCAGTCATACTGGCAACCTTCAGATAGTTGTTGGCATCCCAAGTTCTGCTCCTTCCACTATAATGCTCAGCTGGCCGCCTTTGTGTAAGTGAAATATTTTTGACTGCAACATCAACACCTGTGAAATAAATAAATTAAACAAAGTATAAGCCTAGTTATGTACATACTCATGACTTTTAACCTAATAAAGCATTAGTTCAGGCGATTTTAGCAAAAGAAAAATTTAAATGGAAATATTGATGAGTTATTGATGATTGCATAATTGAAAGTATTCCATTGCAAAAATTCATGTGCAAATGTTCAAAATCTAATAAATAAAGAAATAAAAATTGAACAGCTCGCTGTTATGAGACCATTGGATCAAAAGTTGTATTCGTAATGAACGTCCTTTAATCAGCTAAGGCTGAATCTGAGTATTCCCCAGTCACATTTAAACTTTGGGAGTGGCTTACTGAATCAGTTTTCTCTGAAGACTTTTAACCTAATAAAGCATTAGTTAAGGCGATTTTTGCAAAAGAAAAATTTAAATGGAAATATTGATGAGTTATTGATGATTGCATAATTGAAAGTAAAACGAATGAAGTTGAAAAAAAAATTGAAGTCATTAAACATTAAGAGAGGAAGAAACACGTGATGTCAGACTTATTATTGCGCTGTTAACATGGTGCACTGGTATAAAAATATAACTTATTTATGTTTGAAAACATCTAATGGAGTCTGCTTTATACGGTGTGTCCATCTGTCACTTTGGCAGGTACACACAAGGTTTGGTTTCAGCCCCGTCCATGGCGATGGAAATTGTGGATCCCCCTATTCTGTTTACATGTATTTATTTATTTATTTATTTGACTGGTGTTTTACGCTGTAATCAAGAATATTTCACTTATACAATGGCGGCCAGAATTATGGTGGTTGGAATTAAGGCAGAGAGAAACCCACAACCATCCGCAGGTTGCTGCGGACCTTTCCACATATGAAGGAAGCCAGCATGTGCTGGACTTAAGCTCTTAGCGACTGCATAGGCGGAAGGCTCCTGAGTCATTGCACCGCACTGGCATGCTAGCCTCAGAGACTCCCTCCCCAATTCTAAGTGTTTGTCTCGGGCCATTGTGACAGTGAACAAATGATGGTGATTGTGTGGCCACTTTTACAGTCTAGTGCTCTTTGAAGACTACTTGTCTAGCACAAATATGGTGTGAACATCAGAATATTGCTCAAATATGAGGGGAAATTCTGGTAAATTAAATCAGCTTTTCTTTTTGATCATAGATAATGCTCTAAGGTTAATATTGTCTGCTTCATTAAGCCATGGCCTGCCGACATCTTTCACTCTACTGTTCAATGATCCATCAGTGATCAAAATGGATAAAAAAAATGGTCTGGTGACGTCAAGATATTGATCGCATTAATGTGATTAAGTCACAGGATTATGTCCCTGATCAGCAAGTTCACGCGGTAAAAGGCTAAATGTGAGGCACCATCGATTACACAGAGCCTGGCTTAATTCCACTAAGTAGCTGGTTAAAGGTTGGAAAGGTGTTACTGACTTGCTTCAGTCTGTGTGGCTCCCCAGATCAATTGACCATTAAACCAATATAGTAGTCAGTAAAGTCATAGCTTTGTCTTTATTAGCCAGACAGGCTTAACGAGAATCATTGCACCTGTTAACGAGCTGTTATCAGGATATACTGTACATACTGCAGCCAGGTAAGACATCCTCCAGTGATGTTTGATTGAAAGGTTTTGTGGTAGTGGATATCAGAGAAAAAATATGGCATGAATTTGAATTCCTTTAGACGTACAAAAGTGTAATGTGCATGTTCATGTAATGTGTAGCTTGAACAGACCTGTAGACATGCATGTATTTTCATTCAGCTGTATTAACATACATGCAAACCAGATGAGGATAAATGCATATTTATGCAACACCAATTTTTCTTTGTGTTTTACAAATAAGACTAAAAAAGGCCAAAAAGTATGCTAGAAATAAAACTGAAAATCCGCCTTTTTAGGCCAAACAAAAAATATGTTGTGTTTCCAGTAACCGGGGTTAAAAAAATTTAGGGAAGGTAGGTAGGGATTTTTTTTTTTTGTGGAATTTTTTTTTACATCTGAACCGAAGGCATTCAGACAAATAGAAATTGTTAAATCTCTGTTTTTACTGCTGGCTGTAGCTGCTCCTGTAATGCAGATCTATTACAATATCCTAAATACTTAATACATCCCCATATGTGCCTTTCTGGGAGAATTGGGGTGTGATCGTCTAACTTGTTGTTTTATACCGTAGTCAAGAGTATTTCACTTTAATACAGTGAGTGAGTGCTTGGGGTTTAACGTCGTACTCAACAATTTTTCAGTCATATGACGACAAAGGAATCCGTAGGGTGTATGTGATGCGCCTCCTTGTTGTAGGTCGGCTTTCCAACGCTCTTTTGAGTACTGCTACTTCACTGAGATGACTTACTGAAGGCAAGTAAGCCGTCCCACCTAAGCCATTATACTGATACGGGTCAAACAGTCATTGCACTACCCCCTTCATGCTGAATGTTAAGCGAGGAAGTTACAACTCCCTCTTTTAAGGTCTTAGGTGTGACTCAACCCAGGATTTATCCTGGACTACTGCTATCCTGCCCAGTCACTTTATTACAAACCATTGATCATTGCCAAGCCTCTAACAACTCCCCCATTTGGAAAATACAGTGGTGAAGGGCAGGTCTCCAAAGAATAAAGCCTCTTTTATACAGTTCTAATAGCCTCATTGTCCACCCGCCACCAAGACCCCTTGAATTTATTTATTTATTTATTTGATTGGTGTTTTATGCCGTACTCAAGAATATTTCACTTATTCGATGGCTGCCAGCATGATGGTGGGAGGAAACCGGGCAGAGTGATGGGGAAACCCACGACCATCCGCAGGTTGCTGATAGACCCTTGAAATTAACTACTCATCTACCTGCAGCGGAATGAGGAAATTCCCGGCATTCCTTTGTAAATCTAACCCAGATCCCCAGGTTAGCAATCTTTGGTGATACCCACTAGATCCCCAGGTTAGCAATCTTTGGTGATACCCACTAGATCCCCAGGTTAGCAATCTTTGGTGATACCCACTAGATCACTGCCTCCAAACTGAGAATTCAGAGGAAACAAAATCCTTTACATCATTTATACATTTTATTTGGCATACATGTTAATGCCCAGTATTTACCAAGACATTAACTTCGGTAAAATCATGTCACACGTGCTTGCCATAGGGCCTTAAACAAGAAACCTCATGTTCCAGAGCAGAACATGCAGCACACACTGGTAAAACTGTCTTTTACTGTTTCTTAAGTTCAGTGTTTACTGTTCCTTTATCTGTCCCACAGAAACAACACAAATCCTTCTGGCCAATGTCAGAACTGTAGTATGGAGTTTCCACAAGGGACTCACAGGTGATACCCAGCCTCATGAACACTTTACTGTACAGCGGATTATTTGGTGGGATGACAGGAGCTCCACATGAATACTCATACTCTGTCATGGTAGTTATGGGTTGAGCCTGCTGGCGCTCAGTAAGTTTACTTTTGGAATACACCACTTTTGGTTTCTTGCACTCCACACATTCAAACACTGCTTGTGCATTTTGGGCTGTTAACACTGCGGGCTATACAGAAATGCCACTTTCAGTGGATATAATGGCAGATTGATGGGCGCTTGCTTTGATTTTTCCAAGTTTCAGTTTAGCAGCACCAGTTTCAGCTTAGCAGCACCAGTTGCAGCTGCTGGACCATGTTTTTTCTGCTGAGCTTTTGCAGCTTCCTCCAGGAGGCTAGGACAGTCATCTTCAGATGTTTCTGTTCCATTGACAGTTTCAAAAGGCTTGTAGTGTTCACCTGACTGGTCAAGCACAGGGTCTGGCAACCACATCAGTTTTTCTCTCGAGTTAAGTGTTGGAGAACAGCATGAATCATTCATACACTCCCTTTTTTGAAAGGAATATCTGCGACACTGACAATGCTCCTCCAACCATTTTTGGTAAGATGCCACTTCTTTTGTGCTTTTTTTGGGTCACTTTTGAAGCATTTAGCCCTGGGAACAAACCCTCAACATGCTGTTTCGCCTCTTGAATTGCAGCATCTTCTACAGACTGCTGAACATTGACAGGTTTCCCTTTGATGGACAGCTTTTCAAATCGACCTTCTATGGTTTCTTTACAGGACCTGATCCTGTTTGTCCAGGCTTCTTTCAGACCCGGAAACTTCTGTTCCATGTCCCGTATATCGTTCATATTGCCACATCTGCCAAATGTCGCTTCCATTTCTTGAGAGCAGGTCCAAATTTAAGATTGACATAATGCATTCTGCCATATTTGTCCAGCTTTGTCCTGGTGCATGTCTAGGTCCAGCTTTGTGAACAAGTAAATAAGTGAGCGCTTTACACTTTCTAAATTATTTCTTTGATCTGTTCCACCATCTGAAAACTTGGATAAAATCTTTGGTGCTGACTCCACTGTGTCGTTTAGCGTGACAGAGGCCTCACCGTGACAGAAGGATTTACGGACCATCAGGTATGTCACTTTTAAATAGACAGATGGTGTTAAACAACCTTTGTGGTTCACATCATGGTCCAGTCCAAAAACAGAGTTTGTTTTTGCCTTGGACCCCTGTCAACAGCGGTAAACTTGGCTGCCCAAGTGGAATCTTTGCCTTGTCATCACAGCTGAGAAAAACACACAGATCCCCCAAGGCAACAGACAATAATGGTCGTCCGTATGATGGGCACGCAACTGCCTTCTCTGTATTTTATATTGAACATCAAAACGCCCTGTAAAGTTTAAAGCTGAGTGTACATAGGTGTTCGTTGGAGTGAACTAAAGACGAACCAGGGTAGAGGATGGTATTTCTGTTCCCTCTGGACATAAGTCCTTGGCTTGCTGTATCAAATCTTTCAATGAAATCCACTGGGAAAGATGGCCGACGTTGTGACTTCTTTCGTCAGATGCTGTGACCTGCTGGATAACGATTCCTAACTTTTCCAAAAATGTATCGAACATTATTAACGGGTGTCCAGCATTGAGTTTTCTTAGATCTGGTAGAAAACCTTTCTCCCCCGAAAATATTAGTCTCAGTCTTTGTTGAGTGTCTGGGTGTTCTGCGACTGAGACATCCAAAGAGAGCTCCTTGTAAAGAAATTGAACAATGCTAGGCGAAAGAAAAACAATATTTTGGAACTTCTGTTGGAAATTGCCTTTCATTTGACGTGTGAAAAACTGGAAGCAGTGATTTGATCTGTGACATGACTCTGGATGTATCAGTCAAAATTTCTTCTGTAGTTCGCTTTGGCTGGACCTGTACAATAACTGCCACTGTTGTGTGAGAGCCATCGGGAGCATACTTGAACACATCCTCCAGGACAGACAGTTGAAGGTGTTCCAAGTATCTGAGTCTTTGCGTACTTGACTGAAGTGGGGACAGCAAGTGTTGGCTTTCATCAAATGCTACTGGCTTATTCAGTCCAGCTTCTTTAACAGACTTATCAAGCAGGTCATATCTCCTTTCAGGAGCATAAATTGCTGCAGATCGTTGTTCTACGATGATATTTTCAGAAACTTCCCTGACTGGGTGATCCAGTTTTTGCCTTTTAGTCTGCTGTTCTAGTTGCATATTTTTAATATTGAGCATACTACTGAAAATACTTTGCTAGATTTTTTATCCCTGCACGTATAACTGACCAGTCTGGAGATGATACACTAGGTCTGAGGGAAATGCTGTAAAGTGCCTCAGCGTGACTTTTCAAGTTATTGCTTGACAAGGGTGGATTTTTTTCTTCTTTCTTTTTGTGTCATCAAATCCCTGAAATTTTTCAAATATTTGTGGAACTGGACAAAACTTACTCCTCTTCAATGAGACACATCTGATGGTGTCATGGTGATCAGTGACATACCACAAGGCATTGGTGAGCACCAGCAAAACAAAAAAATCAAGAATTGTAATATAAAACTTAACATGTGCCCAACATACAGTAGAAATTAATCATATCAATTACTTCATCATTCTTTCGGTGATTAAAATTGACACTTACCCTGCAGTGGTATAGCTTGAAATAAAAACAATACAGCAAACAAGTACACCAAGAATGAGGACATCAATCTATGTAAACGGCAAGCTTATATCAGACATCTAAACAGCAGGGTGAAATATCTGTCTGACAGGCTACATTGAACGCAAAGATTTCTGGCTTGATACCAGAAATTGATGATGACTTAGGTATGGAAAACAAGTTTCACATTCAGGAGCTAATGTAATACAGGAAGATTTTTAGAAAACCATATAATTGTCTATAAAATCTTAAAATATATGAAAAATTTAAATTCGTGCAAAACTTTAGGGAATTGTAGTATTAAAAAACGGAAGATAAATGTCATTTGAGGTGCTAAAACTATGAACAAACCATCTGTTTTTGCCTCACTTAAAAGTATGAAAATGTTCTGAAAGTTAAATGTGAAGGAGAAAAAATACATGTAAAAATAATGAATCTTTCATAGCTGTTATGCCATATAAAAGAAGCTAGACAGAATAAAAAATAAATATAATCATGCTTGTAGGGAAATATTGCTAAATGTTGTGTTAGACAGCTGAATGTGGATGGTGCTAAATTAAACAATGATTAATGTTAATGTGAATTGTGTTACAGCAGGAAGTGCATTGGTTTCTGTCTCTGGGGTTCAATGACATTTTTTTTTTCTAGACACACAGTACTAAGCTGATACATTCAGGAAGAATTCAGGCAAGGCAAAAAAAATACAATACCATGAACTGAATCTGGAAGTGAAATAAAAACACAAAAATAAATTTCGAAGTGTAAACCATCAGATATACAATATTCAGCACCGACATACCTGCTGAACAGGTAAAATAAGGTACACGTTAGTTGTATACTGCCAGTATTAGTATTAAGGCAAGGGTGTTATTACATTCCAAAATCTGTTAAAAGAACATGTACTAAGTACTAAGTTCATATAAAAAAATGAACCCCATAGAAACAAGCTAACAAAACAAACTGCACACATCCGGGTCCTAACAATTAAGGCTTAGCAACGTATATAAAGTGATGAAAGTAAACCCCAATTGTCACTATCCTGTGGGCTGTGTTGTGGTGGCAACCTGGGTTTAATTACCAGTGGGGCCACAGCAGGGAATTAAGAAATTGTCAGTGGCTTGCCAAAGATCGGTACTTTACCCCGTTTTTTTTTTTTGGAGGTTTTCTCCAGTCACTCTTGAGAGTGGTGTAAAACAACAATTAGCCTGTCAGTCACTGTCTCCTAAAGTTTATACCTGAATCTCTGCCAGAGCCCTATATTACCCAATTGTACTTGTATTCTGTAAGGAATAAACAGAAATAAACAAAAACACACACTAACAAACAATTTTTGTGTACAAAACCAAGCAGAACTTGGAACAAACCTGGGTTATGTAATCACGTTTCTGAATCAGCTACTGTTTTCAAGAAACTACATCCTTCTTGTCTTTCCAATTCAATTACATCATTAAACGGTCTGTCCTTGTCTGATAATTTTCTACTGGTCAACCCAGAGCTTAACAGACAAAAAAGAAAAAAATCAATTAAAAATACCACAAGAATGTAAGTCTAGTAAATGAATCTTCGAACAACAGGATCCAAATGTTCAAACAAATGAAAACAATAAATAAATAAAAGGAGAAATCAAGTATTTCATGAACTGGTGAAAGACAAGGAAATTGCAACAGATAGGAGCTTGGATACGATGAGAACAGGAATGAAGTCTGAAATGTTCAGGAATAAAATAGTGTGGTACCTGGAAACTTTTGTACAAGGGAGCCTTTTTTCTTTGTCCATCAGAACATCAAACGCAGTTCTAGGCGTGACCTCTGATGCGTCATTATTTTCAGGTGTGTTGTTGCAAGTACACTTAAAGTGTATAAACCATATGTTGAAGACACTGACAGCTGACAACACCGGATTTGTAAGATAAACTAAGTAGATACACAGACCGTCTTCTGTGGATGAACAAGACAACGATGATAAACTGAGTTCTTCCAGATCGTGAAGCTTTTGTATAAGCTCTTTAAAAGTCTGAGATCAACTGAAATTAATAAATAAGCGTTTGGCTGTCTTGTTTTTCCCGCATCGGTCGACTGTTGCGCATAACAGCGCCATTTTGTCTAAGCCGAAACACGAGGACCAACCGGACTCTGGATCCGACGGGATATGACAGAGTTCACAAAAGCGATATTCGCATATTTCCTCAACACAGATCAGACGGGAAAGGCAATGGGACAAAACTTTCAACTAAAATAATTTTATAAAAAGAATTAGAATTGGGAGGAAAAAATAGGGTCCGTCGGGTGGCCGGACACTCAACATATTTTTTTTTCAGGCCTTATTAGGCTTCCAGTCTAAAAACTGGGCAAAGCCTATTGTTATTATACATTATTATTATTATTATTAGGGTGGGGTCAGAGGGTGAGCAGTTCAGATGTGCCATGCGACGTTTGAACTTGTTAGTGCCATTGCCTGTACATGTCATAGCTCTTCGTATTTCAGCTCACCCATGGCTGGCCTCGCTGCCTATCTAGAAAACAGCACCTGAATTGTCTTTGACAAAAAGCGCATGTACATATGGTTTATATACATGCACAAACACATAGATACCTTCATGTACCATTTAGTTTAAGCCGATGTTACCAGAAAATTTAGTCTCAACTGCATATTTGAAATTAAACCATGATATGCTTGTGTTCATAGTTGGTAGATTTATATGTAAGTTTTAATGTGGGTTCTGCTGGAGATAGATGTGTACAGGCAGGTCTAACATGGCTGGAATACTTGGATCTGAATGGATGCACACTGTAGCTGTGTCAACCAGTGCGAATTACCATACAAATTTAATTTACACAGTACTATTAAACACATGTATATACTGTAATTTTTCAACTCTTTGGAATGTTTGCAAGGTGTTTATTCAGGCATATTCTTAACGCATTATTCTGTGTTGACTGATAAAATTATACTTCTTGTGAAGCCCAGAAACTGGCCAATCCAACCAATGTAGTTTTGTCCTCAAAACCAAATGAAAAATGTGCATTTATTGCAGTGAAAGTTGCTCTTTTATGTGCGAATAGGTTGAGGAATTAGAGTATATATAAATTCATCATCAACAAGCAGAAGAAATACACATTTTTTCTGTGTGGACCAAGTATAGAACATAAATATTATAATGATAAACTTTTCCTGCATGTGAAAAGATACCAGTTTTCCAGGACACCTGCCTTTCCTAAAGCTGTGTATGGAATTGGGTGTCTACTTGCTTCAACGTGGAACTTCGGGTATTGACAATGCAGTTAACTCTTGTTGTACATGTACTTTGGATATATTGGGCTGGATTGAATGGCACAATTCTTTGACAGGAAACTTATCGGCTCTGACCTCTGTAATGAATCCATTCGCACGCCCAACTACACCCTCAATGGTGAATAGCTTCTTTGTTTGTTCATTGGCCATTCCTACACCGAAACACGATAGGTGCTAGTGAACTTCTGATATTAATCCATGTCTTATAGTGTAGGAATGTCAGTGTGTCACTTTGAGCAGATCAGCCGTCACGATTTCTTTAAAATGACAAAGACAGGATAACGGATATGGACGTGTGATCCTAATGTCTCAAAGAACTAGCTCAGGTCATTTAAATATACATTATGTACATATATATGTGAATGCTTTTCCTCAGCCTTTTCGCGTATGAAAGAGCAACTTCCAGTGCAACTTATGCACATTTTTAATTTGATTTTGGAGACAAAACAACATTTCTTGGATTGGCCAGTTTCTGGGCTTCACAAAAAGTAGGACTTTATCAGTCAGCACAGAATAATGCTTTAAGAGTATGCCTGAATAAACACCTTGCAAACATATGAAAAGGTTGAAGAATTATAGCCCAGTTGAAACTTGTTGACTGCTTCTCTTAACATGAATCCATCCTAATTTCCTACTTAATATACTTTATTAGCTTTTTAGAGGTTTAATTGTGTTGAGCATTTTGGTTGATGGCTGATGTACAAATGCTTGTTTTGTTGCATAAATTTGAGGTCTTTTGTGAGTAGCAATCTGGAACAAAGCCATTATTATTTATAGCCGTAAAAAATTGCTTCAGCAGAGTTTGCCCATTGCAGCCTGATGATTCAGTGTTTATATCACGTGTACGGCGAAGATGTGTCAGTGTATAGGTAAACAGAGGCTGTGTTCTTTACAAATACAGTGAAAGTTGATTTTCTAATGGGTAGAAATAAGTGGCGGTGAAAGTAATTTCTGAACATCATATTTCAACAGTACTGAGTGCAATAAAGCTCATCTGGTGGACTGGATGTCTGGGTTTTCATAATTAACCCTAAATGAATTTTGCAATTACACATACCTCTCATCCCTTCCAGCTACATGTACAACAGAAAAACGAAGCTAAAGAGGACGGGATGTTTTGACTGTTTCCGAGACTTCAAAGCTCACAAATAGGGTTAGACCTACAGTGTGGGGCATTTGGACCATATGTTCAGTACTGGTATCGCAAGACTGATAAGGACAATTTAGTGTTATTTCCTGGTTTGGGTGATGGAGTAGCTTTCTAAATAAAACCTCGCATGGTTGGCTGTGTCCCGGGATAAACTCCACTCTGCACAGTGCCACTAGGCCTAGCCTCAAGCAGGGGAATTAATAATAGTTCATGGCAACCATATTGCAGGACTAGGGGTCGATGAAATAGAGATGTTGCATGTCTGACTGCTGGAAACCATCAGGAAGTAGGAAAGTTTATCACATGTATGATTATGGTTATGATGGGAGGGGGAATGGGGGGAGGGGGGATGGGAGGAGGGGCATTTGCTTGTGACAGTGTAATTGTGATGGGCTGAAGGATCAGCCAAGTCTAAGCACAGGTGGATGTGGATGGAGAGTTTAGTACATGCCTTCCAGAAACATGGTATGCGTATCTGTACGTCACCTGTGGGAAAGCTCAGCAGTAGCTTGCCAAAGGGCTTTGGTTTATATCAGGTGCTCCAGTTCCATAGACCCATGAAACTTACTAACATTGTATAGAAGTGATAAATTCTTGAATATGGCATTACATTAATTAATTGATTGAGTATAACTTTAAAGGCTTTTAGTAGTCAGCAGGACATGTCTCTGTCGTTCACTCTATCTTCTTCTACCCATAAAACTGACTACCCTCGTACAAGTGAAAAGTCTTCACTGTATGACATTAAATAAAAACGGCATGAAAACATGACACAGTGCACACCAGAATTGTTAACAGTTGTCAGCTTCAGTGAGATTCTCATCAAAAATCTTGTTTAAATTTCATGTTTCCATTGCGATAAACTTAGTTGGCTTTAAAGGACCTCTTACAATGTAAGTACATTTTTGTAATAAACTTGATGGTTGAGAGCACTGGTAATGATCTAGTGGTTAAAGGTGATTTGATTTAACACAATCCTTGGGTTCAGTTGTGGTTTTGGTCAGGGAATTCCCCTGCTTCAGTCGTGGCTTTGGACAGAGAAACCCCCTGCTTCAGTTGTGGCTTTGGACAGGGAATTCCCCTGCTTCAGTCATGGCTTTGGAGAGGGAATTCCCCTGCTTCAGTCATGGCTTTGGACAGGGAATTCCCCTGCTTCAGTCGTGGCGTTGACAGGGAAGTCCCCTGCTTCAGTCATGGCTTTGGGCAGGGAATTCCTCTGCTTCACTCATGGCTTTGGACAGGGAATTCCCCTGCTTCACTCATGGCTTTGGACAGAGAATTCCCCTGCTTCACTCATGGCTTTGGACAGGGAATTCCCCTGCTGAAGTCGTGGCTTTGGACAGGGAATTCTCAGGTTTAATATGGTGTGCGTTGTCTGTATGTGACACAAGGAAAAGTGTGACAGTAACTTACCAAATGTTGGTGGTTTATATCGGGCACTGACTGCCTTTGTATGGTAAAGGGAAACATTCTTGAGCATGCAGTTAAACAATAATGAAGTAATCAGATAAGATTTTGTTCTAGTTTTACAAATATGCCTATTAAGGACATACTAGTATTCTAAATGTGATGTTAGGACTTGGACTGTTGATGCACATAATGGATTTGAGTTTCTGCATGCAGTGATGTGATGTCAGGGACACATATTGATTCATTATAAATGATTCATTTTTGGGTTTGTTTGAAAATTATAACTGTTTTAAAATGCCACAAAGATTTTATGTGCAAATTACCATTAACATTTTATGAGGAGAAAGAAGGTTTTATTCTAACTTTTTGTTGCTCAGTGATCAGGCATTCATTATTCCCCTTATGGTCATTATGAATTATGTATTGAAATTACGTCAGCTGACAAGACGTGAGCTAATAATTTGGCTTAAGGCTGAATTAAGAATCATTAATCTGTGAGTAGTTGATAAAAAAATAACGAGTAATGCAGGAACCGTTCTTGGTATTAACTTTTCCAGTCCTGCCAGTTATGATTCTCTTGTGTATAAAATGTCATATGGCTTGGAAGACAGTCTTTATTTAAAGACTTGGCACCGTTAAAAAAAATAAGCCTTGATGTTGAAACACTGGGACAGATTATAAACTTTTTATAAAAATGAGAACTTTTCTAGAGGCAAATAAGGTATTATTTTCATGCTGGAATTCACATTTTTCCATAAACCTTAAAATATCATTCTAAAGATGAACAGAGTTCTCAGTGTCAGACAAAATGAGTAACTTTCTGGATTTAAAACTTCAAGTCAAAACATGTATGATGTGTTTTGTGGAGATTTTTATGAGATGTTATCAGAGTGTAGATACAATCAGATACAAAACAAGATTTATTTATTTGATTGGAGTTTTATGCCACTATCGAGAATATTTCATTTATGCAACAGCGGTCAGCATTATGGTGGGAGGAAACAGGTAAAGCTGAGGGGAAACCCACGACCATCCGCACGTTGTTGACAGACCTTCCCAACTACAGCCAGATATCATACAGTGCATAAAACAAGAGGAAGACAACCTACACCAAAAATATTTGTCAAAAACAGTGTATCCAGAGACCTATGGATATGTTACTGTACCAGGGGGAGAGTTTGATTAATGAATAAGCAGGGACAGTTCAAGTTCATTATGAATTAAAAGATCTTTTATAAGGTGTATACTAAGCTGTTAGCACCAGTGTTCACAGCACAGCATAAATGCGAATGCATGGACAACAGTGTATATACATGTCACCAAATACTGACATTTCAAATCGATGGTCTTAATTATATTAAAAAATATGGAAACTTCTTCTTGAGTTTTTATCTTTGGCAAATAAACGTATTATTTGTATTTAATTTGACTTATTTGGGTCAAAATAGCTTTTCTTCAGAGCGAAAATGAAAAGTTTGTTATATCTGTGCCTTTGATTAGTCTTAGCTCAGAAGATATTTGCTTTTAGAGTTACATAAGTTGCTTGCCATGGTGAACTTTGGTTCTGTTATTTGCTCTTAAGTCTGGAATCGCTGTGCTGAGAAGATTCTGTGGAATTCTACACGCTTTGGCCACTGACCATATTGGCTTTTAAAAGATTCAGCAGTGGCTAAATACATGCAGATACTTCTTCCCTGATTTGGTGTACATCCATGAAAGTTTATATAACAAAGTCCTACTCATTGAAGAACTCTTCCATTTCCTAGAGAAACTAAGCTGACATTTTAAAATGATATGAAGGGAAAGCGTTCATGATGTCACATGTTCAGATTCGTTTTGGGATTTCGAATCGGGCAGATAAGTTGTGGAGATATTGTGCTCAGATGACATCAAAACAGCAGTGTGTAACAGGATGCGTTTGTGAACAGCGTATTTTCACAATTCACGTAGGCATGTATGTACATGTAATCCGTGCTGTTTTAACACGCGCCATGAGCAGCATGAGCTGATGAACATGTACCTTCATGTTGATAATGCTGTTTTGATCAAAGGCACAATCTTTAGTTAATTAGATTAATCCTGGTAATCTTTCTGGAACAGCTCTCTGTCTGACCAAAAAAAGTCATCTGGAATTACATAAATTCTTTTTTTTTTGTGGGTTAATCAAATTTTTGGATGTGCATTGTACTTTGATGCAGTTGCCATACAATTTCGACCATCGCAGTAAAGTTAGTGATTTTTTTTTACCCTGAAAGTTCTACTTGCGTTAGAAAGATGGTTTAAGATTTGTTGGGAAGATATTTGTAGGATGATGAAAAAGTTGACATTTACCAAAAGTATTAGGATTTTATGACATTTATTTGCCTTTTAAAACACATTCTTTCACACAAATTTTTAGGGAAAAATACTGTACATCTAGACAAAGCCAGTCATAAAGATGTGTAAAATGGTGAGGTGATTAAATAGAGGTGCTTCTTCAACAAGACCATAGCTACATGTAGTTGAGCTCATATCAGAGATTGCTCAGCAGAAAGAGAAATAAATCAAGATGGTCTTTTGCAGGGTTGTTGCTAGGCTACATGTATATACATCAGTGGAATGAGCACCAAATTTGTAGCAGGGATGGTGGGAAGGAAAGTTCGTACACAAAACCAATTCAAAGGCTTTGTGGATTTGAGAGTTGAGTCTAAGAAAAAAAGAGAAGAAATCAACTGGTCATTGTTCTTTGGTAGAATCACACAGTAGTACGGAGCAAATATCAGTGAAGTATCAGATTTGAGTATTGAGTCAAAATGTCAAGTTTGTAAACATAATGTGGCGTGTATATGATTTTTGACAAGAAAAGTAACAGTGAGCCAAAGCTTGTTAATAATGATTTATTACTGGTATGAATTGTTGCAAGTATTTCTTTTTTTAATTTCCTTTTTTTTTTTTTTACTTCTCAATTAAATGATGTAGATAGACCCAGTGTCAATCTATGAAACAATATCTGTATACTCCTGGAGACATCCGCCATTGTGGATTTGTTTTAATGTCATCTTTGGTCATTCCATGTCATGTAGTACCATATGTAAGAAATCAGTTATTAGATCTGAACTATGAATAACCAAGAAAAGCCAGAGTTCAACAAAAAATAGGAACAGTTTATTAAATAATGTAACAGTTGTATATGTTCAGAGATTGGATAGGTACTGGTACATATATACAGGTAAATGGCATCTGTGTGACGAAAAGCATGTACTTGAGTTGGTGCAGGTAACTGTGTAATAGATGTCACAGTTACTTCAGTACTGTACTTCAGTAAGCAATATGTCAGCCATATGTTTGGAAAATATCAGCTTATAGTACTTCCAGTTCTTCTCTGGGAGTAACAGTTCCAGAAATGGTACAGTAATAACTTGGGATAACTAGTTCCAAAATCTGGGACTCAGGATCTCACTATGCAGAAACGGGGAATCCCAGTCCCACTGTTGCTCAGGAGCACTTGCATGTCTAGGTAACTTTTCTCAGTATAACTGTTCCTTCATAGACTTATGAATTATAAAATTTAGGTCCAAAAATTCCCAGTTGTAAACTATTGAGATAAGCTGCCTCAATCACAGTTGAGAATATCAGTTCCACAACATGGGAAAGCCTGGGAACCCTTGTGTCTTAATTTGGTACTAACAGTCCCATTGTCTCTTGGTATGTTCTCACGCTGAAATCCCACTTCAAAGCTGACAATATGTCTAACTACTTCTTTGACTCCTGTTATATATGCAAAATACCTGCCTTAGACACACGAAACAAGGTCAAAGTTGAGATGCTATCTTGATGGTGGTCTGAGATCATCTGGGACTTAAAGTGGGAATTTACCCAGTATTTATAGTCTACCCTGATAAATATTCATGAGGTACCAGGGATGGTACTCAGAGCTGTGATTGTTTGATACCAAACACACAGCATCTGAACAGAGAAATACTACATGTAATCTTATGATGCAAAAATCTAACTGTATATAGATTATAATAATGAAAATATGAACCATAACTTTTTAGAAGGGAAACGAACTTGTAGGGTAAAAATGTTTACATTCACCAGTACAGGTTAATGCCCCTATTGAAACTCTCAAATATATCTAACACTAAAAGATGTTGTAATGTGGACCAAATCATAAAACGGCAGTTCACCATGAACTAGGAATGCGTATAGCGAAACAACAACAAAAATTAATTGTTGTCCTATATTCGAAAAAACGGATGTTTAATGCCGAAACCATGGCATAGCCAATAAGTACTAATGTTCTTTACACTGGAAAAGTGCTGCACATGGTTTGCTGCACCACGAATCTGCCCAAAAGTGATGGAAAGTCTTCTCCAATTTCTGACATCCAAATATTATCTGAGGTCATTAAAAAAATGCTGCATGGGTCCTAACCATGCCACATGTGATCACCAAACATGTCTGTATTGTATGTGAAATATGATCACCGATTGGAATCGTTAAGTGTGAAAATTCTTATACTGAATGATACGAGGATCCATGGAAACTGTGTCCTTCAAAATTTAGAACTCGGCGCCAAAAATAATCTTTCTAGCTAAAGTCTAATAGTCTATCAGATCACAGAATGTTATGTTTCCATGTGTTCAAAATGTTATCTTATGTAATTTAAGAATATACTTAACCCATGGATCTTCAAATTCTACATGTAAAACATGTCTATCTACACTATGGGTAAAGCAGTGGTTTAACCCCTAACCTGTCATGGGAATGTACTGTCCTTAGTCAAATCGCCATAGTATTATAGGTCAGGGATACATGGAGAAGAATATTACCAAAATTTGTAGATTGGACACAGCAGTATATACATATAAACTATAAAAAAAAGAAGCAAAGAGAAACCAAATGAGGCTCTAGCCGTGCAGTTTTCTCCCACCATAATGCTGGTTGCCATTGTTTGAGTGAAATATTTTTGAGCACAGTGTAAAGCATAAAATCAAATAAATGAAAAAACTTAACTTTTTGACAACTGACCATGTACATGTATTGTACACTAATAAAAACAGTCCTCCAGAATGGGTATTTCCTCCATGAAAAGGTATATGTGTTTACCTCCATGAAAAGGTACAAGTGTTTACCTCCTTTTATATCAAGGAAAGCATCTTCAACTTTCTTAAAAGGGCTCATTAAGTTGTAAAAACGTCAAGTTTGCAATTCAAGACATTTCACTACCAGTAAGTTTAGTAGCTGTGCCTGAGTGTGCAAATTCGGCTTTTTTGTAAGCTACTGTTGGTACCACCTATGATCGACCAGAAAATACAGGACATGATATAAGATTTGAGGTCTCTGACTTTTGGGTATAATCCTCTATGTGAACAAACGAAACCTGAGAATATCCAAAGTCTGATCCTGAGTGGAAAAGTGGTCAGACCAGCTTAAAATAGTCTTGGCAAGAATCCCCAGCTGTGGACATTGGGAGCGGGATTAAGATGTTAGCTGACCAATTTCCTCCTCAGCAAACAGTTCTTGTATTGTTAGTGGATAGAATTTTTTTTGGCCTCCAGTTCAAGTTAAAAGTCAATAACCTGAGGTCTGTGTGCAGTCTTTTGACAGACATTTTTTTCTTTTGGTTGCCTTAAGCTTGTTTGCTCTGATGTCTGGCCGACCACGAATACGTAAATCTGTGGTATCATTCCATAGAGGAGAATGTCGTATTAGATCCTACTTGTTTCATGGGTGATGTCCATTTTACATTAAATGGTAATCAGACTCATTCCACCTATGATGTCCATTACACATTAAATGGTAATCTGACTCGTTCACCTATAATGTCCATTTCACATTAAATGGTAATCTGACTCGTTTCACCTATAATTTCCATTACACATTAAATGGTAATCAGACTCATTCCACCTATGATGTCCATTACACATTAAATGGTAATCAGACTCATTCCACCTATGATGTCCATTACACATTAAATGGTAATCTGACTCGTTCACCTGTAATGTCCATTTCACATTAAATGGTAATCTGACTCGTTCATCTATAATGTCCATTACACATTAAATATATATCTGATTCGTTCACCTATAATGTCCATTTTACATTAAATGGTAATCAGACTCATTCCACCTATGATGTCCATTACACATTAAATGGTAATCTGACTCATTCACCTATGATGTCCATTACACATTAAATGGTAATCAGACTCATTCCACCTATGATGTCCATTACACATTAAATGGTAATCAGACTCATTCCACCTATGATGTCCATTACACATTAAATGGTAATCTGACTCGTTCACCTATGATGTCCATTACACATTAAATGGTAATCTGACTCGTTCACCTATGATGTCCATTACACATTAAATGGTAATCAGACTCATTCCACCTATGATGTCCATTACACATTAAATGGTAATCAGACTCATTCCACCTATGATGTCCATTACACATTAAAAGGTAATCTGACTCATTTCACCTATATTTCCATTACACATTACATGGTAACCTGAATCATTTCACCTGTAATCAAATCTTATCCTTAAAGACATTAAATCATACCAGTGCATTGCTGAAAGTTCAGAAATAGCAAAGATAATCATCATACACATAATTGACATGTTTATTACATCTGATCTAACGTTGTACTAAGCCAATATTGAATGCCTCACGTTCACATTCATATGTAGTCCAATCTGACCACACCAATGCCACACCATGAAATGCTCATTAGCTTCTTGCCTTTTGACGTTTTATGTTTTCGTTTCATCATTGTTTGTAAACAACTAGAGCCTCCAAATTGCCCTTGATTCGATTTCGCGAGATTAGTTGTGTGTTTAAGGTATAGAGTAGCGAAAAGAATCGAAACAGAGATTTCAACACCTTGACTGCAGTCATGTGACATTAACAGTTGCGATGTTTACAAGATTCCCTTCAACATTGTGCAGTGATTATTTCACCAAATGAGCAATTAATCTGAAATGTCACCTCCCTCTGGAAGCACAAGAACATAAGGTGTGTCACCTCCCTATGGAAGCACAAACACATAAGGTGTGTCACTTCCCTATGGAAGCACAAGGACATAAAGTGTGTCACCTCCCTATGGAAGCACAAGGACATAAGGTGTGTCACTTCCCTATGGAAGCACAAGGACATAAGGTGTGTTGCCTCCCTATGGAAGCTCAAGGACATAAGGTGTGTTGCCTCCCTATGGAAGCACAAGGACATAAGGTTTGTCGCCTCTCTCTGGAAGCCCAAGGACATAAGGTTTGTTACCTCCCTATGGAAACACAAAGACATAAGGTGTGTCACCTCTCTATGGAAGCACAAGGACATACGGTGTGTTGCCTCCCTATGGAAGCACAAGGACATAAGGTTTGTCGCCTCTCTCTGGAAACCCAAGGAAATAAGGTTTGTTACCTCCCTATGGAAACACAAAGACATAAGGTGTGTCACCTCTCTATGGAAGCACAAGGACATAAGGTGTGTCACTTCCCTATGGAAGCACAAGGACATAAGGTGTGTTGCCTCCCTATGGAAGCTCAAGGACATAAGGTTTGTCGCCTCTCTCTGGAAGCCCAAGGACATAAGGTTTGTTACCTCCCTATGGAAACACAAAGACATAAGGTGTGTCACCTCTCTATGGAAGCACAAGGACATACGGTGTGTTGCCTCCCTATGGAAGCACAAGGACATAAGGTTTGTCGCCTCTCTCTGGAAACCCAAGGAAATAAGGTTTGTTACCTCCCTATGGAAACACAAAGACATAAGGTGTGTCACCTCTCTATGGAAGCACAAGGACATAAGGTGTGTTGCCTCCCTATGGAAGCACAAGGACATAAGGTTTGTCGCCTCTCTATGGAAGCACAAGGAGATAAGGTTTGTCACCTCTCTCTGGAAACCCAAGGAAATAAGGTTTGTTACCTCCCTATGGAAACACAAAGACATAAGGTGTGTCACCTCTCTATGGAAGCCCAAGGACATAAGGTTTGTTACCTCCCTATGGAAACACAAAGACATAAGGTGTGTCACCTCTCTATGGAAGCACAAGGAGATAAGGTTTGTCACCTCCCTATGGAGGCACAAGGACATAAGGTGTGTCGCCTCCCTCTGCAAGCACAAGGACATAAGGTGTGTCACCAACCGATGGAAACACAAGGACATAAGGTTTGTCACCGCCCTATGGAAGCACAAGGACATAGGTGTGTCGCCTCCCTGTGGAAGCACAAGGACATAAGATGTGTCACCTCTCTATGGAAGCACAAGGACATAAGGTGTGTCCCCTCCCTATGGAAGCACAAGGACATAGGTGTGTCGCCTCCCTGTGGAAGCACAAGGACATAAGGTGTGTTGGCTCCCTGTGGAAGCACAAGGACATAGGTTTGTCGCCTCCCTATGGAAGCACAAGGACATAAGGTTTGTCACCTCCCTATGGAAGCACAAGGTCATAAGTTTTTTTACCACCCTATGGAAGCACAAGGACACAAGGTTTGTCACCTCCCTATGGAAGCACAAGGACATAAGGTGTGTCGCCTCTCTATGGAAGCACAAGGACATAAGGTGTGTCACCTCCCTATGGAAGCACAAGGACATAGGTTTGTTGCCTCCCTATGGAAGCACAAGGACATAAGGTTTGTCACCTCCCTATGGAAGCACAAGGACATAAGATTTGTTACCACCCTATGGAAGCACAAGGACATAAGGTTTGTCACCTCCCTATGGAAGCACAAGGACATAAGGTGTGTCACCTCTCTATGGAAGCACAAGGACATAAGGTTTGTCACCTCCCTATGGAAGCACAAGGACGTAAGGTGTGTCACCTCCCTGTGGAAGCACAAGGACATAAGGTGTGTCACCTCCCTATGGAAGCACAAGGACATAAGGTGTGTTGTCTCCCTATGGAAGCACAAGGACATAAGGTGTCCAAGATTTTACAGGTATCCATGTCACCATTCTTCTCAGACCACTCCAACAAAACTCAGCTGAGACATTGTTTTATGGACTGCTGTCTTTATATTTTCAAGAAAAATGTAGGAAAATGTATTTAAGACTTCCCAAGTTTAAATAGTTCTATTGTTAGGTGAATTTTTGGGGCAGATTTGTTGCTTACATTGGACCCTGAAATAGAGTGCTGTCCAGTAAATATTTGAGCCTCAGTGGAATGGTAAAGGATTGCTAAATGCCAAAAATGGCTACTTCATCCAAACTCAAGCCAATTCAAAACAGATTTTGACCTCCCATAAATCAATCAGTATATCAATTAGTCCATTGTTTGGTCAGTCCACCTCTGTTCTAGATCAATTAGCCTTCCGTTTGAACAGTCTGAAATCATGTTGATCTGTAGATACAAGATTGCCTGCACACTGTATGCAGAGAACATTTTGACGCAGGGCATGTCAAACTTCTGATTTGGCCTGAAGCTTGATTCCCAAGAGGCTGGCAAGCTTTCATGAAAAAAAACATGGTGTATGCAGTTCAGGATTTTGGGATCCACAAAGAACAAGAGAACATCACGATCAGCAAACTCGTCAAATTCCCATGTAAAAAGTTCACACTGTGGCAGAATTCATTAGCGACTTCAGCTGATACATGAAAAAGTGCATGTATGTCAGCTCAGCTCACTAAGAATGCACAGTATCAAGTGATAACGTTGGAAACTCATAGAGTGAGATTTTCAACCTTGTTGTCATTGGTTCAAAACCAACTGTAGTAAGCCATTTTGGTAACCAACCGACTTGTCAGCAGCAGTGACATACTTTATTCAGGTAATAGTTTTCTAAATTTACAATTGAAGTATTCCAGTAACATTTTATATCAGGGATAGAACAGTATATCAGCCTTGAAACAGGCTTCTTTTATAATCTTAACTTGACATAAATTAGTTTTTATGCCCAACTGAGAGAAAAATGGAAAGTATTAAGACGAGTGTGGTGTTTATCTTTAGAATTACTTTAATACTTCAGTAGCACGGAATATTGGGATATATACATACTGTACATAATACAAAAACTGACCTTTTCAGAAACACATATATCCCACAGAACTGAGAGTGTTGTGATTATGGAACCTGATAATTTTTGTAGGCTAAAAATTCAACTCATGTACAGTTTTCCACAGTTACATGTGAAGGGGTAGGGGTACAACTCCAGTGGTAAGATACCTGTACCTGTCTATCTGTTGTGTGGATACATGGGGTACCTGAAGAGATTTTTGTCCCGACACAAAGCCTCCATTGTTCTTGGGATCTTGAACACAAACATTTGTGGTTGTAGATTTATTTTGTCTTACATGCAGATCTTTGGATTTGCTATTCCACAACATGGAATATATGTTACACATTGAAAAGTTTGTCAGTTACTTGCCAATGGTCAGTGGTTTACTTCACCAACAAAGCTGGCTGTGCAGCCCTATAAATCCAATTTTCTTGAGTACACGTACAGGTAAAGTGCTCCAGGTGCTAAATACATAATAGCCTGTGCTTTGTAGGAGTCGCACAGCTATAGTTCATGCTTTTGTAGTTAAAATTATATATTTCTAGGAGACATATCAAAGAGAAAGCAGTAGACGACTAACATGCATAGGTGATACCATTGAAGGATGTGAAGTCTTTTTATTTCCAAGTTGACATGATAAAACCTAGCAAGACAGCCCTGCCACAACAACCCTGGACCACACCAGAACATGGAAGTACAGTGATATATTTGCACATGTATATTGTAACGGCCAGGGTTTATTAATAGTATTACAGCCCCTGATATTATGTCCTGATCATGCAGTGTGGCCTAACGTACAGTATGAACCTGGCTACTTCTCGTGACTGGAACTGTTTCGGCAATAATTGGAACAGCTTCATTAAGTATGTATTCCCTTAGGAACTTTTATGTACACGCACTCGGCAAAGGGTTTTTTTTTTTTTTCACATTAGAACTCCAGTGTGGAATAATGAACTGGAAAGCATTTTGTGGCTGGTCTCCTGCTCTAACTTTTTTATACTGTTCTGTCTGTCTGTCTGTCTGTCTGCACTGCCTCTATTTGACATTGTACAATACAATTAGGCTGTGGTTTGTTGGGGTACAGAGTATGGAAGCAATACCCCTTCTGACTGCACTTTTATGCATCCTTTATGATAGAATACAGACTTGAAGCATGCTACAACTTGCCGAAATTCCTGAAAAAAAAAAAAACACCCATTATTCTATAAATGACTGAGAAATTAATTTGACCTTGCTGGCTTTCACAGGTGCTTAGCAAAAGAATTCGGTTTCCTCAGGGCACAGAATTCCTCAGTGTACTCTGGTTTCCTCATGGCATTCTTGTTTCCTCCACCCATTAAGTCATAAATCTGACTGCCATCATGTATTAAATTGATCTTGACCTCATTTGACCTCCATCAAGTAAATAATTAAATATCAGTGAATTTGAAATGGATCACAAATGCTCGTTATTCTGACTTTTGCTCTTCTCGACAAAAAGTCGTTCTTGTGTAAAGAAATACCTGAAATTCATTGATGGTATTAATTTTAAATCTTGAGAATCAATCTTTATTTTCTGTTCATAGGGCATGCCGGAAAAGTTTCCTCCAATCATTCGGTTGAACGTTGGCGGGATGCTGTACATGACCCGTCTCTCAACGGTGTGCAAGTACCCAGACTCCATGCTGGCAGCCATGTTTAGTGGTCGTCACCATGTCGACAAGGACCAAGATGACAACTACTTCCTCGACAGTAATGGCTCTCTTTTCGGATACATTTTGGATTTCCTCCGGTTTGGACAGTTGCCACCCAACACTCATGCCCTGCCAGTGTATCGTGAGGCGAGTTACTTTGGTTTACACGCTTTGGTAGAACGTTTGCAGCTCAATCCGGAAATAGCCAAAATGACAGTCAAGGAAGCTCATCGTGCACAGTTTCCCAATTATTCTGAAGTTAAAGAAAATGTCATTAAAATGGCCATCGACAACGCCACTATAAATAAAATTGGAGAGGTGATAATTTATGTGTTTCGAACGGAGTTCGTTGCTAAGGCACCCAGCTTTAATCCCAATCATGGGTGTGTCACTGAGCTGGCGCATGTTTCCATTGGTCCGTGGACTTCAATGGCAGATGAAGAAACTTTTATGCGTTGCCTGGAAACAGATTTGCTCGAGGAAGGGTTCACGATTCGCCCTCATGATACGAAGAGAAAATGTAAATATTATTTTGGACAGACATGTCAGAAATTTGTGTACAGACTTCAGTTTATATTTGACTGACAAATATACGACCCTAGCGATTTCTTCATCACAGACCTCTCATTATGATAGTTTTGTTGAAAAAAGGAAAGCTGTATTCCACGGTATTTAATTGTTTACCTATATTTATTGTCGCATGATGTGTTGTTTTATGTGCGTTTATCTCAGTATGGCATGTCATGGTGAATTTTTGGGGTCCCAAGAGGTAAAATTGTCACAGTCAAAATCATGATATCTTTAAACCATTAGGGCAACTACACTGGTGGATGAGTTATGGCAGGTTTGACTTCTTTGCTGTGCCCTTCTACTCCTAAAGCAACTTGCATAAATCTCTACCATTTACTTGCACTCAGCTACCATAATTATCAATAGTGAAGACCGAATGCTGCACTAGTACATGTAGTTACATGTAAATGAAAACAGGATGGTACATCACTTCTTCTGTGTGAGGCTTCCACAAGTTTTCAGTCTTACATGCACATAAAGAGTTATTAAATTACAGTGTCTGTATCTATTAAAAACGTTCAATTGAAACGTAGCATTTCCTACTCTCTGACCTTCAGTACATGAATATTCTTGAGTACGGCATAAAACACCAATCAAATAAATAAATAAACAATCCAGTACATGTAAACTGCAGACTTTAAAGTGATGTGCATCTTGGTAGTGTCCAGGAATTACCATGGGCAATACACTGAAAACCTTTCTGTAAGCTAGTATTTATTGTAGTTTCTACGAAAAGCATAATCAACTATAACAAAAAGGCATCTTCAAAGTGTGTAAAAGAAAGGTAATGAATAATATAACTTGAGTTATTCAGGAAGATGGGACGTAACAGACCTGAACAGCCACAGCCATCTTTTTTTTTTTTTTTATGGATGTTCTTGGTAACTCAGTAAATCAGTTTTAATCTAGAATTCTGGAGGCCATCGGTTGTGCCAGGTGAAAACAACTGTCCACATGATGTCGTATCACTATGATGTTGCACCCCATGTAGATATAGTTAAAAGGCAAACCAGGATTCAGGTGATGTAAGTGAATTCAGCAGCTTTTTCAAGGTATAAAGATAACTCTCACCTGGTTAATTAACATTGACAAGATGGCAGCGCATTCGATTTTCCTTTTCATGGCAAACCAGGATTCAGCTGATGCAAGTGAATTCAGCAGCTTTCTCAAAGTAAAGAAATAACTCTCACCTGATTAATCAACATTGATAAGATGGCAGGACATTCGATTTTCTCAGTGTGTGCAATTTTGCTTACTTTGAACAGTGATATTTCAGGTATACAATTTCGGTAAGACAGAGTGTATGCTTTTGAAACTTCATGAGGGATACCTAATCAATGCATATATACCTTTAATCTGGTATTGTCTTTTCTTTTGAACAGTAACCCGAGAGAACCTGTCTTTCCTCAATGCATGTCTGCGCCTTAATAGTTAATTTATTGAGCCACTCCTATGGTCTTTCCAAACTGACCAGTTTGTTAAATCCAGTGTAATGCTCAGGATTATTGGACGGCCATTTAATTCATCTTTTTCTGGTATTAAAGCAAACAAGAAAACCAGCAGGAAGATGTTGACAACTGTGGTATTTCATAAAGTGTATTGGTTTTTAATCAACACGTTCTTTGGTCTGTCATTTTCTTAAATTTGAAGATGTGAAGCTCAATGAAAAGCAGCAAGAGGAAATATCTTTTGTAGTAAGATTTTTATTTTTTGCTCTACTGATACAAGGAAAAGTACGAAAACATCTAGATGTTCAGCTTCCACACACTTGTATGTATCATCCGTAATGAAGCAGTTACGTGCTAAAGTGTATGTGAAAAAACCAGATCATGTTGAGAACATGTATTTTTGTTCGTTGTAAGTTTAAGTTGTGTTGACAGATCCCTACATGTATGTGCAGCATACATTCACATGCATTTAAATGCAAAATAACTGAACAATATCACTGGTTTTTGAACTTTCAAAATGATTGTGTATTTTCGATAGAAATTATTTTTGTATTATGATGCACTTAGGAAAATCTTGACATTTTACTTAATATTTGCTAGATTTAATTGTTATATGTTGGAATTACCGTTCCTTATTTATTCCACAAATGTATACACTGCTGAATTTATGCATGTATGATATCACTGGACATTTTAATATCTACTACTTGTATATATTCCTGTATTGTTCTTTTCTTGTGACTTTACAGAACATAGATATACAAGTATTTTTTTATTCATGGCCAGGGTTTTTTTGTGACTTTACAATACATAAATGTACAAATATTGTTTTACCCACACTATGTTTTGGGGCGTGGCTAGGTTTTTTTTTTGGTTTTTTTTTGTGTAAAAATTCATCACAATTTTATGGCACTCTAGCTACTTTTTTAGGCAAGTGCCATAGGTCTTAAATCGATGTAAAGGGTAATTTACTCGTGTACTATGTGATATAGTGCTATTAATATGGTTATTTGTTGTAAAATGTCTTTTTATAGATAGATGTGTGTTGATTTACGTATATTTTGCCTCTTGGTACCTTGTCTATTCAGTGTGTGGCTACTCAGTGTTGGCTATTCAGTGTGTGGCTACTCAGTGTTGTCTATTCAGTGTGTGGCTACTCAGTGTTGTCTATTCAGTGTGTGGCTACTCAGTGTTGTCTGTTCAGTGTGTGGCTACTCAGTGTTGTCTGTTCAGTGTGTGGCTACTCAGTGTTGTCTGTTCAGTGTGTGGCTACTCAGTGTTGTCTGTTCAGTGTGTGGCTACTCAGTGTTGTCTGTTCAGTGTGTGGCTACTCAGTGTTGTCTGTTCAGCGTGTGGCTACTCAGTGTTGTCTATTCAGCGTGTGGCTACTCAGTGTTGGCTGTTCAGTGTGTGGCTACTCAGTGTTGTCTGTTCAGTGTGTGGCTACTCAGTGTTGTCTATTCAGTGTGTGGCTACTCAGTGTTGGCTATTCAGCGTGTGGCTACTCAGTGTTGGCTATTGAGCATGTGGCTATGACTCTACTGTAATATTTCAGTCTTCAACACTCCAGTATACATGTATGTCTTCAGTTAGAGGATATGGGTTATTAGCACATTATACCTGTAGCATACACATGTATATTACAATTCGTTGTGATTCCCCTTTGGTTTTTTTTGTTTGTTTGTTTTGTTTTTGTTTGTTTGTTTGTTTTGACCAACACACAATGACCAAAATACTATACAGTGTATTTAGTATAAAGAAAGTATTGTGATTTGTTGTGGTCTAGTCCAGTAAAGCAATGCATGTTTGGTGCATTGTATTTCCCCTAACACTTTACCCCTTTTCAGGTGACACATTTTGCCTTACCTGATTCATCTACTTTGTAGGGCAACTTAGAAGAGTTTTCAGCGATGTTAAAGTTTGTATGAGAAAAACTAAACTATTGGCATCAGAAGTATCATTTTAAGGCCTTATGTTCTTCTGCAAGAGCATTTTTACGTAGGGTTTCTAACTTTTGGTGAAATGCAGTATTTGAAGATTTTTTTGTTAAACCATTACCCTAAATTTGCAAGGTACATGCACCCAACAGATTTTAAGTTAACACTGCAACTGAACCAGTGAGAGTGTCTCTTTTTTTTTTACCAAGATCTCGCTAGGGTCTTTATCATACAGTTGCTATGAATGAATACTTACGACTTTGCACCACTTTGTGCTATGATATTAAATGCTATGATATTAAATGTAAGTTTATGAACAGTATTTATAGAACTTCATATTGTTGTGGTGGTTAAAACTCACTTAAAGGGAGAGAGAGAATTGTCAGTGATTGATTATTTGTGAAATAGTGAAGCCAAGGCTAAGCCGAATTGTACTGCAGTTTTATTTGGCATGCACCCAAGTGCGACCATTGTTTAACATTCCAGCGTTTAGATCCACTATCAGCCTGAATTAATGTTGAATCAGTAGATTATCCCCTGTGAAGTCATGTGAATCACGTGAAGTCATGTGAAGTCAAAAGTCATGTGAATCATGTGAAGTCGTGAATCATGTGAAGTCATGTGAATCATATGAAGTCATGTGAATCACGTGAAGTCATGTGAATCACTTTGTGGTAATGTGCTGTTGTTGCTTTGAGTACCCCAATTCTTCAACGTTTTAAAACCACCTCTGCAATCAATATTTTGAAACATTCTGAGAGAGCTATGAGGTGTGGAGAAATAATTTGCATAGTTAAAGAAGCTCGCATTGTCAGTGACACAATGCATGAATTCCACTGATCAGCACTGTTTTAGGGGTTAAGGTTCCAGATACATGTATTCTGTAGTGTTATACTGACCTTGTCGCATGCTTGCAAGGTATTTATTTAAGCACATTCTGAAGGCATTACTCTGTTGAAATTATACTTTTTTGAAGCAGAGAAACTGGCCAGTGCAACCAATATAGTTTTGTCTCCAAAATCAAATTAAAAGTGTGCATAAATTGCACTGAAAGTTTATCTTTCATGTGCGAGAAGGTTGATGAATTAGGGCACATAAATTACCTTTATTTTACTTAAGATTGTGGTTGAAGAAGTGCTGCTTCAGCTTTTGAATTATGTGAGATGATGAGAGAAAAGATATGGGAAAATCATGACACGATATTCTGAGAATTACTAGTATGCCGAATAAGTAATTACTGGAAATTACAACAGGTAGAGACATCAGAATTGTCTACAAATGGTATTTAAATGGTGAAAGTCAAGAAAGTTTTGGACTTTATAATCATTGTGTCACCGTGAAACAGACTTTTGTATTAACTTGGGACGTTTTTTACACAGTGTATTCACCCCTATATCTGTGAGTAAAGCCTGTTGACTTGAGTAGAAAGTCAGATCTGTCATCTCGGATGGAGAGTTGAGAACATTATTGCATCTCTTCAGGGAGGAAAAAGTGTACATTTGATTTTCTGTTTTCGCTGTCTTCAAGAAAAGATGTATCGCTATACTGTTGTATAAATGTGTGATATAAATGTGTGATATAAATGTGATTCAGGGTACAGCTGCTATAATAGTGTTCATATTTCGGAGTTCAATAATCATGCTTCTAAAGGCAGACAGGAATGATTGTGGTTGGCAGATACAGGAGGTATGTGGTGTGTAGTTTTAAGCTAAGGTACAAGTCACACTTTTAAGTGCAAGCAAACTGAACAGAAGTATCTATTTAGAGTTCACCATTACCCACATCTGTGTCTTCTCACAACGGTCAATATTCTGTTAAAAAAGCTAGCCGTTACACATGGGTAAATTAGGTGTAAGTTTTTCTATCTTGAAAAATGAGGACATCTTAGTTGTAATGTAAGAACTCTGTTACATATGTGTAATAAATGATACAGAATATTTAAAACAGATTGTCAAATTAGCAGTGCATAAATTTGGTGCATGAGACACAATGCTGTTTGTCATCCTTTGTCTTAAGAACACCTAAAATCACTGCAATTTAGATAAAAGGTGTTTGTGATGATTGTTAAATGTCAAAAATAATCATTGTTCACATTACTGGTGCACAAGTACATGTACCACACTGTCGTCACGTTAAATGTCATAAATAATCATTGTTCGCATTACTGGTGCACAAGTACATGTATCGCACTGTCATCACATGTTAAATGTCACAAATAATCATTGTTCACATTACTGGTGCACAAGTACATGTACCACACTGTCGTCACATGTTAAATGTCAAAAATAATTATTGTTTACATTACTGGTGCACAAGTACATGTATCGCACTGTCATCACACTTTAAATATCAGAAATTCCAAATCCAAAAAGTACCATATTTACAAATAACTTCTTGCGCTATCTGAAATTTGCATCGGTTTATGTTTTCTTCAACATTACCAACTCTGTCTGTTTTTCACAAGGAGAAAAAATGTCACTGCTTAAGAAACAGAATTATGCAAACTAGTTTTGTATGTTCGCTGTTTAACACGTCTATGTAACTGGTCTCAGAGTAAACACAGGGTTGTGATAGAGCATGTTATGTGCAACCTCACATTGTCCATGGTATAAAATGTCTTAACTATAAAATAAAACTGTGATTGTAGTGTTCAGCATTGTGGTTTCATTATTGTACTCTCTTAAATGTGAAGTAACATGGAATCATGCCAAATTAAAAGGTTTCTGTGAAATCTGGACATGATTTTTGGATAGCCTTAGCATAGATATGCATATTTTTTTCAGTCAATATTTCATTTATACAAAAGATAAGAACACGCAATGTACAGCCTTGTCCACGGTTCCTCTGCCATTGTGTAGTGTCTCCACTGACATTGTTTGGGGTTTCCACTGATGTTTTCCAGGGTATCCATCAACATTTCCCAGGTTTTCCACTGACATTGTCTCCAGTTTCCACTGACATTGTGTAGGTGTTTGACTGACATTGTCTATGGTTTCCACTGACATTTTCCAGGGTGTCCACTGACATTTTTCAGGGTTTCCACTGACATTGTCTAGGGTTTAATTCTCAGGAATGTTGCGCTTGCACCCCTGTAGTAAGTGTGTCACGTGTGAAGGAAACCAGCCTGTAACATGAACGTGACAAACTTTCCCCCACACAATGCTGATACTGTCATCTGCAAAGCAATGACGTATTCTGGACTGATGGAAATGACAAACGATGACAAAAATGACAAACTTCATGTACAACTAGGACCTCCTAAACAGCACAATGGCTGCTGTCTACCACATTTTGCCACCAAGGGCTCCCTCCAAGAGCAGTGCAGGAAAGAGAATCTCCAAGATTTCCTTATCCAAAAAGTTGAATTTGACAAACATTCACTTATTTGATTGGTGTTTTGTACAATACCCAAGAATACTTCACTTACATGACAACAGCCAACATTATGGTTGAAGGAAACTGGACAGAGCTCAGACTGACAAATACATTAACACAATAACTTTTCATGTATAAATTTAGACTTTTATTAAGACAAAAACCTAACACGCATTTTCTACATTTAATAATGTAGCAAAAGATATCAAGACTATTGATATTCACTGCACTTCTTACACAGCTAGTATGAAACTTTCTGCACAGAAATTTATATAGTGTAAACAGCCACGTATTTGTTTTTTACTTGAATGATATATTATGCCATACTCTAGAATATTTCGCTTTTACAAAGGCAAACATTATTGTGAAAAGCAACCGAGTAGAGCCCAGGGGAATACTACGACCATCAGCAGGTTGCTGACAGAGCAAACCAACATAAGCTGAACTTGATCTTACAGCGACCTCATTGGTTAGAGGCTCCTTTGTCATTCTGCTCGCCAGCGCGTTATGCCCATAGAAAAAAGCTGAGAGGTTTTTCTTGCACTTCTGTGTGTTGGGCCAAAACACACACTCCGTATTCAGACATAAAAATCAAGCATTTCATGTATCCTTTAAGATATAATTTGGAGACATGATCACCACTGAATCCTTCTAGTCACCAGGGTTTATGTGTAACTTTCACACCATTCTAGACCACACACATTTCATGTATCCTTTAAGATATAATTTGGAGACATGATCACCACTGAATCCTTCTAGTCACCAGGGTTTATGTGTAACTTTCACACCATTCTACACCACACACATTTCATGTATCCTTTAAGATATAATTTGGAGACATGATCTCCACTGAATCCTTCTAGTCACCAGGGTTTATGTGTAACTTTCACACCATTCTAGACCACACACATTTCATGTATCCTTTAGGATATAATTTGGAGACATGATCTCCACTGAATCCTTCTAGTCACCAGGGTTTATGTGTAACTTTCACACCATTCTAGACCACACACATTTCATGTATCCTTTAAGATATAATTTGGAGACATGATCACCACTGAATCCTTCTAGTCACCAGGGTTTATGTGTAACTTTCACACCATTCTACACCACACACATTTCATGTATCCTTTAAGATATAATTTGGAGACATGATCTCCACTGAATCCTTCTAGTCACCAGGGTTTATGTGTAACTTTCACCCTATTCTAGACCACACACATTTCATGTATCCTTTAAGATATAATTTGGAGACATGATCTCCACTGAATCCTTCTAGTCACCAGGGTTTATGTGTAACTTTCACACCATTCTAGACCACACACATTTCATGTATCCTTTAAGATATAATTTGGAGACATGATCACCACTGAATCCTTCTAGTCACCAGGGTTTATGTGTAACTTTCACACCATTCTACACCACACACATTTCATGTATCCTTTAAGATATAATTTGGAGACATGATCTCCACTGAATCCTTCTAGTCACCAGGGTTTATGTGTAACTTTCACACCATTCTAGACCACACACATTTCATGTATCCTTTAGGATATAATTTGGAGACATGATCTCCACTGAATCCTTCTAGTCACCAGGGTTTATGTGTAACTTTCACACCATTCTACACCACACACATTTCATGTATCCTTTAAGATATAATTTGGAGACATGATCTCCACTGAATCCTTCTAGTCACCAGGGTTTATGTGTAACTTTCACACCATTCTAGACCATACACAAGCTTGGTACTTTTTCTGGTCTCCCTCAATCCGACCCCAGTCATTGCTTTACCCAAATGTTCAAGCCGTGCGACACTACGGTCAGATGAACATTGACTTTGAAGCTAGTGCAGAATCATATCCAACCTACATCACCATAAACCCACCGCCACATCACCACATCATTCACCCAAAGCACTCAGCATTTCTGATTTCTTTAACCGCTTTCTGGGGGAATCTAAAACAAAATAAAACACCTGTCATCATTAAGTCATGCATAAGACAGAGATGGCCATTGGGTTTTAAGGGCAAAGAACATACCAACATGAAATAAATGTCAGATGAGAGAGCATTAAACAATGAGTATAAGACTAGTGCAATTTATTATTTCAAAATTGGCCTATACATGCAATAAAAAATGCATTTACGTAACGATTGATAAATGCAATTACAAAGCTTAAAGGAAACCTTAAAAGAAACTATTTCAAGCAAAAAGAAATGATCTGACCACAATGATATCCTCTGGGTCACTACAGATCACCAAAGAATTAAACCATTTTAAACTATTTTATTCAGCAAAATTATAAAAAAAAGTGTTCAAACTATTTTCCTTGCAGTGTACAATGGTTTTTTTCATCTGATATATACTTTATTTTAGTGTTTTCTTTGCCTCCAGTAGTGAGAACACTTTAGGTCTGTAAGCCAATGAGCCCAAACAGATTCAATACATACAGGACAATACATACATCACAAATAATTTTTTTTTTTTTTTCGCTATATCTCTGATGAAAAACAGAGGTACCAACTGGATGGTGGCTAACAAAAATGATGAGATTAGCAAACAGGTTCATTGCTTGCTACCCGGTTTCTTCCCATCATAATGCTGGCCACCACCATATAAGTAAATATTGGTGAGTACGACATAAAACACAGATCAAAAAATAAATAACTTGACTGCTTGGTTGTTTGACATGGGTAATAATTGATTGGTTGACAGAGAATCCTTACTTGAATGACTAACAGACCTTGATTGGTTAATTAGTGTGAAATGACCTGTGGGTTTAAGGTGGATTAAAACCCTAATAATTAATATTGTCCAATATACAGGTAAGTTAACCACAAACCAACGCCAGTATTATAACTCTTCAACATTTTCACATGTTTGCAAGGTGTTTCAAGGATATTCGAAAACCATTATTCTGTGTTGACTGATAAAATTATACTTTTTGTGAAGCCCTGAAACTGGACAATCCAACCAATGTAGTTTTGTTTTCATATGCGAAAAAACCCATTACTGAGCCTTCAACAAACTGCTCCTGTTTGAATGTTTCCTTCTCATTTCGTACTTTATATACTGTCTTAGTTCTTTGGTGCTTTGTGTGCAACATCACCTTGGGAATTGATCTTGAAATAACTTACTGACGCATAATGTTCATTTTGGTTCACGGCTAGTTTATGAATGTTTGTTTCAATGTAGGGGTTCTCCTACCATCATGAAATGCTCCGCCGTTTTTTCCGCAGATCTTCGATATTCTCCTCAGCCTCTGCCCACTCCAGGACAAGACGACGCCCGTACAAATGGGTGCTGTGGCAAAGCGCATTAAACGCCCTCTGGTGACAGAATCAGACAGACAATCATATCTCCATATTGCACGCAAACTGCTTTATGTATTTTATTTACTTATTTGCTTGGTGTTAAATGTCCTCCTCAAGAGTGTTCCATTTATCTGATGATGGACAGGTTTATGTGTGATGTAAACCACAAACCTGTGCCGCAACAGTGAACCTGCAAAGTTAACATCAGTAATCATCACAAATATTAATCCTTAAAAACCAACAATTTTTAATCATGTTTGGCTTTAATTCACAAATAATTCACATAATAATGCATTTAAAAAAAAACTTATGTGAAAACCATATATGCCATTCTCACAAATTGGCCATAAAAATGCTGTCAGTGAATATATTAAAATTCTCTGGTAAGTGCTAAGGCAGTCTAAACAATTTACCTTCGCATCTTGTTTGGTGAGAAAATCCACAAAAACCAAATCCCCGATGCCGTGCAGTCCCACCAAGCTTTTTTGGTAAACGAACTGATTTCAATTCTCCAAATACTCTACAAAATATAAATCAAAATCAAAATAAGTTGGAATTACCCAGGATTTGAACCATACCATTATAGGTGAATTTAACACTAAAGAATATTTCACTAGTATAATGACAGCAAGCATAGTCTGACGTTAAAATTATTACAGATAATTTTTTTCTTTCACCAATACAAATATAATACAAGGTTAATCTTAATAAATGTGATATGGAGTTAATTTAAGCAAATGTAATACGAGGTTAATTTAAGCAAATGTAAATACGAGATTAACTTAAGTATATGTAATAAAAGGTTAATTTAAGCAAATGTAATACGAGGATAATGTAAGAAAATGTAATACGAGGTTAATTTAAGCAAATCTAATATGAGGTTAATTTAAGTATATGTAATACGAGAATAATGAAAGAAAATGTAATTTGAGGTAAAGTTAAGCAAATGTAATATGAGGTTAATTTTGTCCAACAAAGGGATTTTGCGTCACAAACAAGCATGGGAAATGCCACTATAAACATACAGGCTGTCAAGGTTTGAAGATCAGTCCTTACTTGAACAGTTCCAAAATTTCAAGGGACTTGGCTTCAAACGGAATATTGCGGATAAGGATTTTGGTCGATTTCTGCTTCACATCTTTTTGTTTCTTTCTGCCTGTACCTTCTGGTTGTCTGTAAAATCAGTAAACAGATACATGAGAACAACATAAATATACAATATACAGCTATAATAGTGATATGTCAGGATTTCCTACACCAAATCATCATATTATCAAATTATAAATAACGCAAAGAATACTACACAATCAAGTTGAATACCACTTATATTGCTCCCATGAAAGGTGGAAATGACAACCCACCAGATGCGATTATCATTTCCACCTCTGATACGACCCGCCCAGTTTCCTCCCACCATAATGTTCCCACCACAACACACAAATCAAATAAATTAATATTTAATTCAATGTTATTTGACTACACTTCACTGATCAAGGTATACCCTCAGTCGATGTTTGACAACACTTACTGTACTCAAAGTATACCTTGAGCCATACTCAAGGTATGGCACATCTGATCTTTGACTACGCTTGCGGTACTCAAAGCATAACTTACTCAATGTATGACCGCACTTACGGTACTCAAGGCATAGCAAATCTGATGCTGGACTACACTTATAGTGCTGAAGGTATACCTCAGATGATGTTTGGCTGCAGTTGTGGTACTCAAGGTATACCTCAGCTGATGTGTCACTGCATTTAAATGCTCAAAGTATACCTCAGCTGATGTGTCACTGCATTTAAATGCTCAAAGTATACCTCAGCTGATGTTTGACTACACTTAAATGCTCAAAGTATACCTCAAACGATGTTTGACTACACTTTATGTGTTACTCAAGGCAGATATATGCCTACTGACATTTTCGCCTATTTTTTGTGCTTACAGGGTACTTCACTTACATGTCAGCTTTATAACTGGAGGAAACCAGCAGAGACTGGAGGAAACCAACAGGTACTAAAAGAAACCAGCAGGCACCAGTGGAAACTGGCAGGGGATGGAAGAAACTGGCAGGGACTGGAGGTAACTGACAGGAAGTGGTGGAAACTGGCAGGGGCTGGAGAAAACTGACTGGGACTGGAGGTAACTGGAAAGGACTGGTGGCACCTGGCAGGGACTAGAGGAAACTGGCAGGGACTTGAGGAAACTGATAGGGATTGGAGGAAACTGGTAGGGACTGGAGGAAAATGGCAATGACATGAGGAATCTGACAGGGGCTGGAGGAAACTGGCAATGACTGGAGAAAATTGGTAGGGACCGGAAGGAAACTTACAGGGACTGGAAGGAAACTATGTCAGCAGTTTCCACAAATCATACGATGTAAAGTCAAAGCCAAATCAAGGGTCAAGGTCTAGGGGTCTTAACTTGGGTGCAAAAGACACAAGCATGTGAAATCACTTACAGCGTCACTCTATTTGAGACCTTCAGCGCCACCTGGTGGCCATCCAGATCAGCATACTGCAATTCCTTCAGTGCTTTTTGAGCGCCAGCTTGTGTCTTGTACTCCACAAACCCATAACCCATCGACAGGAACTCACCTGGTGAAAAAGTATTTTACATAATGAAAGATTTTTACACAATGAAAAAGAATATCGCATAATGAAAACGAATTTGACATAATGAGAAAGAATTTTGCATAATAAAAACATAAATTTGACATAATACAATATATACAAAATACAAAAAACAATTTCACTTCTATTTAATATAAGAAGACACAAACCATAACTGATCGTGACTGTAGGACATTAAACCAGAGCTAACTGATCTAAATGTCTGAAGTATTTATCCACATTCCTGTATCTTCAGAATTTAACTTTTAAACCACTTTCAATACCACTTTACATTTATTTATTTTAAAGAAATGAAAAACAACACATCCAAACAATCTTTATTACCTGGGTTTTTCATGTCTTTCTTCTTTGCCACAGTCACACTTCTTAGTGGACCACATTTTTCAAACAACTGAAGTTTCAACGAATATTGAATTAGATAGAATTAGCTCATCATTCTGGAATCTTAGATAAAACTACTTTTCGGAGGATGAAGAAACAGAGCTGAATCATACCACTCATTTATCAACAAAAACAGAATTATAACTACAAACGTTATACAATAGTTACTGAATGAAGTGACCATTTATTACCTTACATAATAACATTGTAGATGTCCAGTTTATAAATAGTTTCTAACTATATATTTCTTTGTGATTTTCAGAATCATTCTATCAAAGAAATGAGTACATTATTTTATGATTTATATCCTCAGAGCATTTTTCTGAACCAAACCTTTCTCAATCCATCCTCTCGTGTTTCAAAATTCAGATTTTTCACGAACAGAACATTTCCCTGGGGCGTGGCCTCCTCTTCACTATCGCTATCATTGTCCTTCTTTGTCTGTCAATCAAAATCGTACAGTGAATGACTGAGACATCCCCTGAGAGATATCACTATAGCCTGATATCACTATGACCTGTATTTAAGTCTTTGCTTTGATTTTCTCAGCAGCCATTCCACCAATCTAACTGCCGACAGACCCAAGGAAATACAGTATCCAGTATCCAAATATTGCACATGCAAACCAGATAATCGTGACATCAAAAATCTTCTTAATTTTCTTATGTTTTACATACTAGTTTGTACACCAACCGTACATGTACACCCATTACATCTCCAAAAGGATTTAGTGACAGTGCAGTGTCCAAATACCAGACACTGTTAAATATTTAATTTGTTAATTATGGTTGTACTCCGGAGTATTTCTCTTACTCACTCAGTTGTCGTAGTGGAGGAAACCAGAGTGGCAAGAGAAAACTGGAGTGCTCAGAGGAAACCAGAGTGCCTGAAGAAAAAAGGGATGGCTGAAGGAAACTGGAATTCCATGAAGGAAACCGGAGTTCCATGAAGGAAAGTGGAGCGCCTGAAGGAAGCCAGAGTGTCAGAAAGAAACTGGAGTGCTGGAAGGAAGCCGGAGTACCTGGAGTGCCGGGAGAAAACCTATGCTTGGCAAGAAGGTGAGACTTTTCATGTGACGCATTGATTTTCATCCAAAAGAGAATTATTATGGAATACTAACGGAAGTATATAAAACCACCCAAAACATCCTAATGAGACGTGACAAACTTTCATTGCCCACTAAAGTTTTTAGACCAAATGGAGACAAAGGGTTCTATAAAAATTAAAACTGAACCTTGTGTGTCCCACAGTTGCAGGGCAAGCACTTCAAATGCATGGCTTTGACTTGCGCCTTCTTTCAAATAAATTTCCTCCCACCATAATGCTGGTGATTGTCCTACGAGTGAAACAGTCTTGAGTACTGCATAAAACTCAAATCAAACAAATAAATATATCTTACAAAGAGAATGATATGGAAAGGGCAGTTTGTTCAAAAAGCTGACATCTCGGCTATTTGTCACATCTTTTCTTTTGAGACAGGACTTTTGCCTGAAGTTCATGGTCAGAACTTTACCTTAGCATCTTCTACATCTATGTTCTTCCCTTCCTCGTCTTCACTCTTTGTACTTGTTGATGGTTGTGAATTTGGTCTTGGTTTCAAAGCTCCCATTGGTGCCCATTCTAAGTACAAGGGAACATGCTTGAACTGTGGAACAAAGAGTGAAAAGTGTCAATGGTACAAAGGAACATGCTTGAACTGTGGAACAAAGAATGGAAAATGTCACTGGTACATAGGAACATGCTTGAACTGTGGAACAAAGAGTGAAAAATGTCCATGGTACGAAGGAACATGTTGAATAAAGAGTGAAAAATGTCAATGATACACAGGAACATGCTTGAACTGTGGAACAAAGAGTGAAAAATGTCACTGGTACACAGGAACATGCTTGAACTGTGGAACAAAGAAGGGAAAATGTCACTGGTACATAGGAACATGCTTGAACTGTGGAACAAAGAATGGAAAATGTCACTGGTACATAGGAACATGCTTGAACTGTGGAACAAAGAAGGGAAAATGTCACTGGTACATAGGAACATGCCTGAACTGTGGAACAAAGAATGGAAAATGTCATTGGTACACAGGAACATGCTTGAACTGTGGAACAAAGAATGGAAAATGTCACTGGTAGAAAAGAAAATGCTTGAACTGTGGAACAAAGAAGGGAAAATGTCACTCGTACCCAGGAACATGCTTGAACTGTGGAACAAAGAAGGGAAAATGTCACTGGTACACAGGAACATGCTTGAACTGTGGAACAAAGAATGGAAAATGTCACTGGTACACAGGAACATGCTGGAACTGTGGAACAAAGAATGGAAAATGTCATTGGTACACAGGAACATGTTTGAACTGTGGAACAAAGAATGGAAAATGTCATTGGTAGAAAAGAACATGCTTGAACTGTGGAACAAAGAAGGGAAAATGTCACTGGTACATAGGAACATGCTTGAACTGTGGAACAAAGAATGGAAAATGTCATTGGTACACAGGAACATGCTTGAACTGTGGAACAAAGAATGGAAAATGTCACTGGTACACAGGAACATGCTTGAACTGTGGAACAAAGAATGGAAAATGTCACTGGTAGAAAAGAACATGCCTGAACTGTGGAACAAAGAATGGAAAATGTCACTGGTACATAGGAACATGCTTGAACTGTGGAACAAAGAATGGAAAATGTCATTGGTACACAGGAACATGCTTGAACTGTGGAACAAAGAATGAAAAATGTCATTGGTACACAGGAACATGCTTGAACTGTGGAACAAAGAATGGAAAATGTCACTGGTACAAAGGAACATGCTTGAACTGTGGAACAAAGAATGAAAAATGTCATTGGTACAAAGGAACATGCTTGAACTGTGAACAAAGAGTGAAAAATGTCATTGGTACAAAAGAACATGCTTGAACTGTGGAAAAAACAATACCGTATTTCCGCAGCCTTTTCACAAGCAGAGGGCACTAAAACTTTCAAAGAAGTCTTGGATGAATCCATGACAGGGAAATGGGGAGACTGGGCGTAATCCAGCTCGTGTAAGACACACATCTCGCACTGCCGGAGGTCTGACATGTAAATGCCTATGTGCCAAGCGACCTTGTACAACATCTGTCGGTCATCCAGCATTGCTGTGTGCTTGTGACTGTGTTTGGAAGTAGATGACCAATACTGGTCACTCATTTACCAGAAACATCAAGTCCAAGACAATTACAGACAACACGTGGTTGCCGTGTTCATTTCTCGATATAACAGCAATCGTATATTCTCGTGGCTGCATATGTATAAGGAGAATTACACAGCTGCCAAGCGCTTGCCGGCAAGGCGTTATTGTGTTGATCGCCCCAAAATTCACACCAGCTTATATCTCAAGTTCTAGGCGCGTATGCCTTAATTGACACAGCGTGTACATGCACTTACCTATGGCATATGACTGAACAGTCAGCCGGTTGAGCAAATACATGTAGAATGTGATCCACCTAATCAAAACAATGACTCAAAAGTCAAGAGCTTTAACCAGCGGACTAGAACGAAACTCAAGTCTTGCTTGCTGTGTCATTCATTTCCTTTTTCAAACGAATATAAATAAATTATTTGAAATGTAACAGTTGGAGACTTTAGACCATGTTGTACGGTCTATAGCCACAGTTAAATGCGAGATTGTTGTCACATTACATGTTATGCAGAGTTGAAAATACCTCACTGTGTGTACTAACTCAGACTAAGAATTTGAATGAAACTTGTCAGCCGTGTAGGCCTAAACCCGAGGGTTTCAAGCAGTCAATCTTTGTAGTCATGTAATCCTCAACAACAGACAGGTGTGGTGATGGGTGTGATCTTTAGCAGGATATGGGGATTAAGACAGACTTGTTAATCAAAGGCAGGATTAAACACTCATCTTTAATCTCTTAATCTCTATAGGAGTAGTTCTGACGCATGCATTCTGAAAAGCACACTCTTTATGCTTGGACTTTTTCATCTTTTCTTCGGAAAATAGTTACAAGATGCATGTAGAAGGAAAAGTTTCTAACCTGATTTATTTATTTATTTATTTGATAGGTGTTTTACGCCGTACTCAAGAATATTTCACTTATACAACAGCAGCCAGCATTATGGTGGGAGGAAACCGGGCACAGCCCAGGGGGAAACCCACGACCATCCGCAGGTTGCTAGCAGACCTTCCCACTTACGACCGGAGAGGAAGCCAGCATGCGCTGGACTTGAACTCACAGCGACCGCATTGGTGAGAGGCTCCTGGGTCATTACGGAGGCCAAACGGATGTGATATTTTAAAATTTCAAAATCCCCACTTACCTTTCCCAACCTGCGGACAACTTATGATATATACATAATGTATTACAAAAATTTAAAGAAATCAAATGAAGATAAATGCAAAGCAAATTTTCATACATCTTATATATATATATATATATATATATATATATATATATAGATATATAGATATATATATCAGATTGTCATATCAAATACATGAACATAACCATGGCTCTATTACTGATTTAATGAAGACAACTTTTTATACAGAAAACAAACTGGTATTACTTAGTGTGTTTCACCTTAAGTTTGCTCTGACACATCAAAATGATAGTTTTAATGCCAACATTTAAGTTTTTTCTGACAAGAAATTTTAATCAAACTTCCAAATAAAGTCTTAAGTGGAGAATATGTCACTTTAAAAATGCAAAATTTTATGTGAAACACAGTATATTAGTTTTGAATGATATATTAACAAAATTCTTCGCTTTCTGTCCTTACTTCTAACAGATACATGACACCGACTCCAGAAAATCACTATACCTTGGTGTATGCAAGCTTTGTGAATGCTGCTCTAGCTTCTGAAGGTTCCAGGAATTCGACAACAGCCGTGATGCCAGAGGGAGGTAAAACTACTCGCCCAACACCACCATATTTGGAAAACACATCTCTGAGCTCTTCTGACCTTGTGCCCACTGGCAAATTCTTCACAAGGATCACAGTTTTACTCCGAGCAGCAGACGGCTGAAAAAGCGTCAAAACTGGAATTAAATGCTATAAGTGGGCCACTTTTTAACTCAGAGTTGAAAAAAAACTCTTCTTAGAGCCTGATTCAGGTGTTTTTTGAAACCTTCTCAAGGGTTAGGGATGAGAAGTCTGGGATCCCAAAAGATAACATTTTCATATTTTTTGTGTTATTTGCATAAATGTACATACAAATGGTATAATTGAAAGTTTGCGAATCGAAAGGGTACCCATATTATTCATAAAACTTAATCTTGAAAATCCTCTTAATTGTGGAAATTGCAGACGATTCCAGAAAGTATTCCTCTTTAAGTTATATTTACATGACGAGAAAGCCTAGAAACACAAAAAATCATTAACATTTGGCAAAACAAAAAGGTGTACTATTAGGGGTATTTCAAATTTCATTTTTGGATCTTTTAGTGTCGTCCAGCCCATAAAAGAGAAAATAAAATGATAATAAGTGAGGAATTCCTAAGGAAATGCAATGAATATGCTTTTGCACTTTTTCTACTTCTCACCTGGTTACTCGAGCCCAACTTTCTAATTCTAGATACGTTCAGTCTATGTCTATATGTACCTTCCCCTTTATATATGGAGAAAAACAAACTGATGTCAGTCAAAAAAAAATTTGCACTCTCTGGAGCAGTATCCTAAAGAGGCATTTATCAAGCTGCTTCATCGAATCATCAATATGTACCTCCATGTCCAGAGAGCTGGATCTGTGATCACCTTCAAACCCACATACCTGGCTGAAACAGTCCAGCTGTACACCGTTCTCTGTCAGGAAATCTCGTGTTTCTGAAACAACCTGCGTCTCCCCCAGGGCCATCCTCACCCCTAAACTCTGACTGGTGTCCTGAGAAAGAGGACAGGTAAATAACTACCTCACAGGCTTCTTGATTTGCATGCCACAGAAATGATGGCTACACAGAATTTTGAACCATTCTACAAATTTCTTAGCGAATACAGATAATTGTTAATTATAGATGTAACGAAATCCTTATTAGACAAACTCCAGCCTTTTAAAACAAAAAATCAGGAAAATAACAACAAATGACTGATGATTACAATTAATTGTTAACTGTTTTAAACAAATTTCTTAACTGATTATAAAGATCTTTAAAAATCAATATTGGGCATAATCCAGCTTATTTTTTGTTTAAACAAAAAAAAATTCCGACATATAAAAAAAAGCTTGACCTACCACATTTAGAATTTGACTTTTAGAAGTGCCATATTTGTCTGCCATAACATCTGCAACTGCATTAGCTCCCAGGAAAAGGGCATTCCAATTGTGTGAGCTGTGGATAAGTTACAGTTTTCAACTTACTCCGGTTTCATTTTTAACTTCTTGTTACAACAAATAAAACCTTCTGTCTTTATGATTAAAAGGGACATTGCATTGTCGCATATTCTTGAATATGGCATGAAACACTGTTTTATAAATCAAAAGGAAGATTCAAATTGCAATACACATTCTTGGTTGCTACACCTATTTCTTTAAACCTTTTCCCTTTTTGTTGTTAATTTCAATTTTTCAATAAAAATCTCCACTTTAATGACAACTGGTCTCCTAGGTTTATACCCTAGGAAAATAAGCTATAAAATAACCCATTTGACAGGCATGTTGTAAAGATTTTGAGTCTAAATTACCAGAAACAAATCAAAGCATCTTACATGTCATAAAAATGATTTTGCACTTACCTGTTTGCTGTAGCTTTCTGCTTTGCTGCCTTTTGCTTCTTATAAGATGAGTTTTCTAATGTAGTAATAAAAAAAAGATCAGTCAGTAAAGCCTGATCATCACATTTTGACTTCAATTATTACAATCTAATTGCACTTACGTAGCGTGTGATTTTTGAAAGTGGACAGAAGTATATGTACCTCTATGTATGTATAGTGCAATGGCGTTACTACTGTTCTTCAACATTCAGTCAAATTTATACAAATCATTAACAAGGACACTCAGAGGACATAATGTAACACCATTGTTATATCTATCACATTTTTGTTACAGTAAGTTCTAGATCCAATATCTCCATTAAGTGGCTTTTCAAATGAAGGACAAATTAAAATACTGACATTCAATTTCCTTTGTCACAGTTTGTCACTGTTGGCCTGAAATTATCACAAATGTCACAGAAATGTTTTTTATTTTTAGGTGGGAGAGAGGGGATCAGATTTTTTCAATAACACTGAAATGATATAACAGTAATAGTGCTGCCTCTCTGATTCATCACATCCAGACATATCCCACAAAGTCACAGTAAACTGACACTTATTTCGATCAGTCAGTGTATCGTACAGGTAGATTGCACTTATATAATTATCTACCTGACTGGTGTTTTAGCCTACTTATTCCACTTATACAACAGCAGCCAGCATTATGGTGGAAGAAAAGCTGGCAGACGCCACAGGAAACCCACAACCATCTGCAGGTTGCTGACAGACCTTCCCACGTTCGACCAGCGAGAAGACTTGAACTCACAGCGATCGCATTATTGACAAGTTTATTTATTTATTTATTTGATCTTTTACGCCGTACTGAAGAATATTTCACTTTTACGATGGCGACCAGCATTATGGTGGGAGGAAACCAGGCAGAGTCCGGGGAAACCCATGACCATCCGTAGGTCGCTGCCAGACCTTTCCACTTACGACCGGAGAGGAAGCCACATGAGCTGGACTTGAACTCAGGAACTCAGCATTGGTGACAGGATCCTGGGTGAATGTGATGTACTTGCACGCTATCCATCACATTGGTTCCAAGTAGATTGTATATTGGGCACGTTGGTTGCATGTAAAATATGTATATTGGACACGTTGGTTGCATGTAGATTGTATACTGGACACATTGGTTGCATGTAGATTGTATACTGGACACATTGGTTGCATGTAGATTGTATACTGGACACGTTGGTTGCACGTAGATTGTTTATTGGACACGGTTGCATGTAGATTGTATACTGGACACGTTGGTTGCATGTATAATATGATCTGATTTGATCTGATCTGATCTGATCTGATCGGTGTTTTATGCCGTACTCAAGAATATTAGCCAGCATTATGGTGGGAGGAAACCAGGCAGAGCCCGGGGGAAACCCTCGACCATCTGCAGGTTGCTGGCAGACCTTTCCACTCGGGGTGAGTACATGCTGCCAAAATGCTGCTGCCACGGAGGTATCGTGCTGAAGACACCAGACATGACACCTGACCCACTCACATTATACTGACACCAGGCCAACCAGTCGCGTTTCCTAGCTTCTCAGTGCTGAGCGCCAAGCGAGGCAGTACTTTTTTAAGTTTTTGGTATGACCCGGCCTGGATTTGATCCCGGGTCTCCTAACTTCATGTTAGGTAGGATGGGTATAGCTAAGAATTTCAGTTTGGAACAGTTCCCATGGGGAGTCTGTCCAATGAAAGTTTGTACTGAAAGCTTTAAATTCACCTGTAATTTGTGTGTCTTCTTTCTTTGGCTTGCCTGGTAAAATATGCATCATTCTCCCCTGAAAAGTGAACATCACACACTGTCAATGAATGTTTACACTCAAGTCCATCCTTACATATCCACACCCTTTACTGCCTTTAGTTAATACGGTCAAATCTGCTGTGGACCTACATGTAAGTTACATACTTTTCTTCACGTCAATCCTGACATGGCATAATGATTGCTGACAATTATTTTGATTTACAGTACTTTTGACATTTATTTATTTATTTTATTACATTTTAGCCGATACAAGATAAACATGATGTCAAAACTAATCAATTACTTTGATTTACCGCACTTTTAATTTTATTTATTTATAATTATTTATTTTATTACATTTAACACTGTAAACAATTTTTTTTGTTTCTTTTATCACATTTAAACACTGTAAACATATTTTTTTATTTATTTCCTTAAATTTAATCAATGTATACATCAATTTTTCTTTTAATGGGTGTAGTAAACCAGATTTCCTTGAGTAAACCATCGCCCTTTCTCACCTACCAGACAAACCCCATTTTAAATTTAAAAGCTACAGCCAAACAAGAATGTACAAGCAAATGATGTACGTTTTATTATTAAGAATAAATTAAAATATTGCGGTGAGAACATGTTAAAGCCTGCTAAACCGGTAAGAGTTAGTTTCAACACTGCGACCTCAATGACCAAGGTTTTAATCAACAGCAGGAAGAAGAATGTTGCAGCTTAATGAAACAGAAAGGCAGACCCATTCTTTAGGCGGTACAAAAGACTCGAGTAACTCACCAAGAACACTGTTCCATCTAGCTCAGTGTAAGCCTTTACAGCATTTTCTGGGATCATGAAGGTGATGTGAGCAAATCCTTTGATCTTCTTTGTTATCTTGTCCACAGGTAGATTGACTTCTGTCAGCAGGCCTAACATAGAGAAGAGAACGGGAGGATGAGAATTGATCAGCATTCAGAAAAACCATAACCCAGTGAGAAAATTTAGGGGGACCAACGAGCACCAGTCACACACCCAGCTGCAGCACCCTGGCATCATTTAACTGACATCAAATGTTTCTTTCTCACCTCATCATGATGGCAATGTTACAGTTGATGTATATATATTTTAACACTGCAGACGTTGCACTACAACCCATTTTTTACACAACCCTGGCTCAACGTCCTACTTCACACTACTGACACCTCAAGGAATTAAAAAAATAGACCACCTTCCCATTTGGTCTGTAAAACTAAGTTTTCCTGATAAGCTATATTTTGCACAAGCACATTAATGATAGTAGACATATCCCTGGCCAAGACAATGGCGAAGCAAACCAGGTCATTTGTTACCGGAAATCATTCATAGATGGTGCCAGAAGAGATCACATTACTTCCTGGTCTGGCTGTGATTTTATGATTTTCACACTTCAGATTTCCCCACGTGAGCAGGCGAGAGCAAAATTCCGCGAAGGTTTTGGGCTGGAATTTTTCATCTTACATGCTACATGACAACAAAACATGGCAACATACAAAAAAGATTTGACGAGACTAAATTCACTATAAATCTCACACAATTTGGCCCTAATATACATATACAAATGTGAACAAATTTACCGTATTTGCTGAAGAGTTCCTCCAGCTGCTCCTCGGTGCAGACATACGCCAAATTCCTGACATACAGGCGACCTGACTCTACAATACCTTCTTCTTCTGTTCCATCATCAGATTTCTACATTATGCAGAAAAACGATAAAGAAATATCAATAACTGATCATTACTTATGTTCTTTTCCCTGTAAGATGATAAATTTTTTTTTCCTTTTCAATTTTTAGCTGAAAGGACAGCATTGTTGTTTGTTGTTGTTGGAGATTTCTTGTTTGTGGGTTGCATTTCTGAAATATACATTAATCTCAGTTTGTGACTACACATTTGTCTTTTTCTTTCTAAGCCCTATATACCTACCACAAATGACAAAGACTGAAAATAGACAAACTTTATCCAAAATACAAGGGTAAGTTCAAATATGTCTGTATTAAAGCATAACGACATGGTATAAAGTAGGCAAAAGGTTTCAAAATCAATGACTTGTATTATTCAAACTGTGGTTTTGGGGAAAGACAAATCCTATTACCTTCAGTTCCCAAGGACGAGGTTTTTGTGTCCGTGGTGTTTCTACATCTTGTATGATTTTATTCAAGAAAACTCTTTTCCCACCTGGAAACAAAAACATGTTTGATATAGGATAAGTTTGAAAAGTCACTCAGCAGCTATATGTAACAATAGGAATTTTACTTCTTTTTCGAGTGTCCACAGTAAACCACTTGCCTTTGGCAATTTAGTGACAAACTTTCCCACATGTGGCACGCATTTCCACACAAAGAGCAAAGGTCAATGTGTCTACCACATTAGTGAAAGGAAAGTGAAAATAATTTCTAATGTGCTTCATGTAAGACAAATTTAACCACTTTCAAACAGCATAGAACACAGCAAGGCTACTGACTCCAATAAAACCAGGCCGCCAACAGTACACAACACAGCAAGGTTACTGACTCCAATAAAAACCAGGCTGCCAACAGTACACAACACAGCAAGGCTACTGACTCCAATAAAAACCAGGCCGCCAACAGTACACAACACAGCAAGGCTACTGACTCCAATGCAACCAGGCCGACAACAGTACACAACACAGCAAGGTTGCTGACTCCAATAAAAACCAGGCCGACAACAGTACACAACACAGCAAGGCTACTGACTCCAATAAAAACCAGGCCGCCAACAGTACACAACACAGCAAGGCTACTGACTCCAATGAAACCAGGCCGCCAACAGTACACAACACAGCAAGGCTACTGACTCCAATAAAAACCAGGCCGACAACAGTACACAACACAGCAAGGCTACTGACTCCAATAAAAACCAGGCCACCAACAGTACACAACACAGCAAGGCTACTGACTCCAATAAAAACCAGGCCGCCAACAGTACACAACACTGCAAGGCTACTGACTCCAATGAAACCAGGCCGACAACAGTACACAACACAGCAAGGCTGCTGACTCCAATAAAAACCAGGCCGACAAAAGTACACAACACAGCAAGGCTACTGACTCCAATAAAAACCAGGCCACCAAAAGTACACAACACAGCAAGTTTCCTGACTCCAATAAAAACCAGGCCACCAACAGTACACAGCACAGCAAGGCTACTGACTCCAATAAAAACCAGGCCGACAACAGTACACAACACAGCAAGGCTACTGACTCCAATAAAAACCAGGCCGCCAACAGTACACAACACAGCAAGGCTACTGACTCCAATAAAAACCAGGCCGCCAACAGTACACAACACAGCAAGGCTACTGACTCCAATAAAAACCAGGCCGCCAACAGTACACAACACAGCAAGGCTACTGACTCCAATAAAAACCAGGCCGACAACAGTACACAACACAGCAAGGCTACTGACTCCAATAAAAACCAGGCCACCAACAGTACACAACACAGCAAGGCTACTGACTCCAATAAAAACCAGGCCGCCAACAGTACACAACACAGCAAGGCTACTGACTCCAATAAAAACCAGGCCACCAACAGTACACAACACAGCAAGGCTACTGACTCCAATGAAACCAGGCCACCAACAGTACACAACACAGCAAGGCTGCTGACTCCAATAAAAACCAGGCCGACAACAGTACACAACACAGCAAGGCTACTGACTCCAATAAAAACCAGGCCACCAACAGTACACAACACAGCAAGTTTCCTGACTCCAATAAAAACCAGGCCACCAACAGTACACAACACAGCAAGGCTACTGACTCCAATGAAACCAGGCCACCAACAGTACACAACACAGCAAGGCTGCTGACTCCAATAAAAACCAGGCCGACAACAGTACACAACACAGCAAGGCTACTGACTCCAATAAAAACCAGGCCACCAACAGTACACAACACAGCAAGGCTACTGACTCCAATAAAAACCAGGCCGCCAACAGTACACAACACAGCAAGGCTACTGACTCCAATAAAAACCAGGCCGCCAACAGTACACAACACAGCAAGGCTACTGACTCCAATGAAACCAGGCCACCAACAGTACACAACACAGCAAGGCTGCTGACTCCAATAAAAACCAGGCCGACAACAGTACACAACACAGCAAGGCTACTGACTCCAATAAAAACCAGGCCACCAACAGTACACAACACAGCAAGTTTCCTGACTCCAATAAAAACCAGGCCACCAACAGTACACAACACAGCAAGGCTACTGACTCCAATCAAAATCAGGCCGACAACAGTACACAACACAGCAAGGATGCTGACTCCAATAAAAACCAGGCCGACAACAGTACACAACACAGCAAGGCTGCTGACTCCAATAAAAACCAGGCTGCCAACAGTACACAACACAGCAAGGCTACTGACTCCGACAACAGTACACAACACAGCAACGCTGCTGACTTCAATAAAAACCAGGTCGACAACACTACACAACACAGCAAGGCTGCTGACTCCAATAAAAACCAGGCGGACAACAGTACACAACACAGCAAGGCTGCTGACTCCAATAAAAACCAGGCGGACAACAGTACACAACACAGTACGGCTGCTGTCTCCAATAAAAACCAGGCCGACAAAAGTACACAACACTGCAAGGCTGCTGACTCCAATAAAAACCAGGCCGACAACAGTACACAACACAGCAAGGCTACTGACTCCAATAAAAACCAGCCCGACACTGTTACAAGCTTACCTATAAAGTTTTTGTTTTTCCTCAAAGCTTGGTCCAGGTCTTTGTCTGTCAGAAATTCAATAAATGCTACACCTGAAAAAAAGGCATATCACAGGTATTAGAATAGTAAACAGTCTTATTATCCGATACCGATGCCTTTATTATATTAAACGATCCTGGATGGAAAAATTTCCTACCACAAAGAATCCACATATATTCAAATATTCACATTTGCAAATAGATATCAAGGGTTTTGAAATAATTTATTTATCTGACTGGTGGTTAATGTCATACTTAAATAAATTTGGTGATCCAGCCTATGGGTGGAGAAAGCTGTATTACACATTTCAAGAGGCTTTCAAAGGCACCACACTCTTTTTTTATGTGCAAGTTAATGCACTCACCCATTGGTCGTCTTTTGGCATTCTTTGGAACTTTGACTTCCTTGACTTTGAGCGGCTTAAAGAATTCTGTGATGGCTTTCTGGAAAATGAAGTTGTATAACATTTTGTCAAAAGTTCTGAGGAGCCGGTGGTGAATGAAGTTGACCTCTCATCACTATACACATATAATTCCGAATACAGTTCAGTTTATCCAAAAATTTGAGTACTTGTACCACAAAAACACAAAATTGAGTTGTTTTTTTTTACCTCAATATTCAGTTTTTAACGGACTTGTACCATCGAATACCGGTGTCTAAAATCCACGTGTATGAATCCCTAAGTTTCTCTATTCACATCGTTCTATAACTTGACATAAAAGGATTCTCTTGTTTGTATGAAATACTATATATCATAATTACTTAAAAATTAACATTACGCAGCCATGACAGAACTTTTCAGCTCACGTCACGCAATACTCACCTCACCCACATTGCTTGGAAAGCCTCTCATTTTCACAACAGTCTTCTGAGCTGGCGCCCTCTCCTGCAATATAAAAAACACCCGCTAATTTTACGGTCAGTGTTTAAAACGTACACATTGTAAAATCTTAAGGCCTTTATCCTTGATGTAACATGATCCAACATGATGTCAAAAGTGACTCACTTCAATAAAACAAAACTAGCGACAACATTGAGAAATTAGGTTTCCGGTCACTTATCCGTTGTGTTCAGCCAAATTATTGTATAAACTACCATAGAGCATTCAATGCATTATACAGCATATTCTCCACAGAAATGCCTAAAAAGTAACAGGGAATGTGCCACAAGAAAATATAACTTTACTTTACTTTACCAAAGCTTGTATATGCATTACGTGTGCCCTTGAGTCACACATGCAAGTGTGCTAAATGTTACTTATTCTAAATCAACTTGCTACACAGTTAACAATAATTCTGACCAAAAAAACTGGTCTGAAAGCCAATACATACCTCTGTCTTACTTCTCGCTTTGTCTTCAGCCTTTTCCTTGACTGGGTTCTTGCCCTTTGTAGATGTCTGCACTTTATCATTATGATCAACATCATCTTCTGAGGAAGATGAGGATGATGGCTCGTCATCAGGTTTATTCCCAGATGTGTTACCTCCCTTTGGTGAGCTCTCTTCTTCCTCATCTGATGATGATGATGACTCATCCAGCTCATCAGACGCCATCTTGGATTTGAGGTACTACAATGTAAAAAACAAAAAATAGTACTCATAATGACTTTTGACACATTAAAACAGAGGTGTAGGCACATTTTATTACTGACACATGCACATAACATTCATTTTCTTAAAACAAACAATTTATTTCTTTACAAATAAAGACATGCACACACTTACAATGTTGCAGTCTGGCAATATCCACAGCAGCTTAAAGTGCTACTTTAGTCCTCAGAGAAGCTAGGTGGGAATATTGAAATCATATGAAGGATACCCTTGGGAACAGAGCTAACACCAGGGTTCAAAAAGATTTACGACTTAGATTTAGAAGTCTAGCAATCTTTGACGGGTCATTATTTAAGATAACATAAGGCCATGCCAATTTGTGAGAAATGTGGGCTGTCCCAGCAACTGTTCCCGATAAAGATATATCTAAGTGATCGAAAAGCCAAGAATTCCATTTTTGAAATTTTATAGCATACGTGGCACTAGAAGAAATGTACTAACTCTGGGATTGTAATTCTGGGATTCTTGTATCTGACGTTTTCCATCATTTCTACATGTAACCTCTTGGCAACTAAACCTTACCTCTAAGTCAGAAAGTCCCTTTTTGTTTGCTTCTTTGTCTTCCTCTTTGTTTGACTTATCTGCAGTAAAATTAAAAGTATTAAACCATGCCTTTTCCAACATTCAAGATTTTTTAAAATTTAAGACTTGTCTTATTTCAATTTTTTTTAAATTGTGTTATTTATCTGAATTTGGCATTATCCATTATCCATTATGAGAATAAAATAAGAGATTTGCCTGTGAAGAGGTTCAAGAAAATTCCATCTCATATCAGTTTCTGATCATTTCATTTCCTTCTGGGGCCTCCGTGGCTCAGTTGGTTAGCACGCTAGTGCAGCGTAATGACCCAGAAGTCTCTCACCAATACAGTCGCTGTGAGTTCAAGTCCAGCTCATGCTGGCTTTCTCTCCGGCCGCATGTGGGAAGGTCTGTCAGCTACCTGCGGATGGTCGAGGGTTTCCCCCGGGTTCTGCTCGGTTTCCACCCATCATAATGCTGGCCGCCATCGTATAAGTGAAATATTCTTGAGTACGGCGTAAAACACCAATCAAAAAAAAAAAAAAAAAATCATTTCCTTCTCTGACAAAAAGACGGTGGTTAGTTCTGTGCAGATAAACAAAGTGCCCTGTGTCGGTTTGAATAAGTAGAGCTGGATCTATCATCTCAACTTATACACCTCAATATTAATGTAAAACAAATGTCTGGAATAAAAGTTGTTTTACCTTTAGTCTGTTTGTCTGCAGTCATTGGCTTTGCTTCCATTTCTCTGTCACTCTCGTCTGACGAATGACCAGAGTCATCGTCCACATCCATCTCAACTGCAGTTGTCTCCCCTTTCGTTTGCTGCATTGCCACTGTGTCATTTCCCCATGTCGATTTAACTCCTAAATTTTGATGAATTGTCAGAAATTCCTCAAATCCTGGATCGTCTTTTAGCTGTAAAAAATTTGAAATGAGTAAAATGAAATAATTAAGGGCATAGACACGAAAAGCCATTTTAACCAGGGAACAAGCATCTACGCAGAAAACATCTTATGTGCACACAATCATTTCAGCAAAAAAACTAAATTTTCAAAAACTCGATCAAAATGCTTCGGACAGGACATACTTAAATACATTGGGATACAAAATTATAAAAGACAAAAATTCTTCACTTACATCACCTAACATTTCCTTTATTCTTTCTTCTTTGGCTTTTTTCTTTTTTTCCGCTTTACTCTGAAAAAGAAGAAATCAACACAGATGAAATACAAGTACTAAGAGTAAATATGTCTCAATCTACCCACCACACAGACGCAACGGATGCAAAAAATGTCTCCGCTCTTATAATACTACATATTTTAGGTCATCTTATTTATTTAGTCATCTTTCTTTTTCCGGTTAGGTTTAGGACAGGAAGAATAAAAAATAGAATTTCTTTACCAGACATTTTAAATCATGTTTTGTGTATGGTCATTAATTATTTATCAAGGTCAAGTATGGTCATTAATTTTTTAGTCAAGGTCAAGTGCAATTTTTGGACACCTACCCTAAATGACCTAAAATTTCGCCCACAAAAGTTCACTTGAAGAGACAAACAAATGTCAAAAAATTATTTTTGGTGCTGAAACTTAAAATTTTCCAGTAGGATATCATTCCATATCCCAAGCAAACCTCAAAACACCTTTCTAAAATCAATACAACTCTTAGAATCAGAAAAAATGGGCAAATTAGTCATGGATGAAATTTTATGGTCATTTACGGTAAGACAAATGTGAACAAAATTATGGCCAGCTTCTTGAAGTTCATTTTCCAAAGTGGTTTACTGTCCTGATTTACTGTTCCACCATAACAAGTTACAGATTAACTTCGAGTGTAGGGCTGTGTTCTCCATTTCAACAAAACTACAGCCATTTTTCTTCTGTTGTGGACTTGGATGCTGTTTTTCAGATTGCTGGTATGGGACATGCTGTAAGCTGAATCAACATATCAGGAGTCCCGCGAGTTCATGCACATATTGACGAGACAGGCGGTGGCTCTCGCAAACTAACGTAGCTAAAAGGCGAGATTTTGTGGTTCTTGCTAGACTGAATACACATTTTGTATGTTCGGCCAACTGGCCGTAAGCAGTTACCAGAAAATCCCGCCTTTTAGGCCTGCTAGTTCATGAGAGCCCCCGCCCTGTTTCGTCTCAATCTGCGTGAACTCGCAAGATTCATGAAATGCCAACTCGACATATACGTGTACTTCCAGAAAGCTTATTTATTTCAATGGTGTTTAACAAGGTATTCAACAATTTTCCCTTAATACACTGCTGCTGTCACGTATATGGGTGGATGTGACATTAGAGTAAACCAACCATCTCACAAACCTCCTGACTTAAAGTTGCCACCTGAACTGAGATAGCTGGATGACAGCCGAGGGCCTGACAGTCATGGCCAGCCAGCATTTCAGCCAGCACGGCCACCTGAACTGAGACAGCTGGATGACAGCCAAGGGCCTGACAGTCATAACCAGCCAGCATTTCAGCCAACAAGGCCACCTGAACTAAGACAGCTGGATGACAGCTGAGGGCCTGACAGTCATAGCCAGCCAGCCAGCATTTCAGCCAGCAAGGCCACCTGAACTGAGACAGCTGGATGACAGCCGAGGAATGATAATCATAGCCAGCCAGCACTTAAAATATTTCAGCCAGCAAGGCCACCTGAACTAGGACAGTTGGAAAACACCCGAGGGTCTGACAGTCATAGCCAGCCAGCATTTCAGCCAGCAAGGCCCCTGTATAGTCATTAATGTCCTTACCAGAATTTCTGCTTTGCCCGTTTGTTTGGCATCTTCCTCTGCTTGGTGTAGAGTCTTAAATGCTGAGCTGTCTTTAGCATATTTACTCCATGCTCTTGGCTTTTCTTTGTCACCGAAGCTTGAGGCCAAACTGACCTGGAATGTGAAGAATATGGGTATGAGAAGCTACAAAAGCATTTTCTAGTAAGGTCACAACAATTTTATTTTGTGTTTTACCCTCAGTGTTAAAAAATCCAAACATGGACAAAAGGAAAAGGCAACAATAGACATAAGTATGACTGTATCAAAATTCTGGCATAAAATAAAGATATCATTACAGTCACAAATAAAAGTGCATATCACATGATTTATTTATTTGATTGGTGTTTTAGCCGTACTCAAGAATATTTCACTTATACGATGGCGGCCAGCATTATGGTGAGAGGAAACCGAGCAGAGCCCGGGGAAAGCCCACAACGATCCGCGGATTGCTGGCAGATCTTCCCATGTATGGTGAATATCACATGAAAGATAAACAATCATATCCTGCAAATGTTACACATCATGAAGGCATAATGCTTTTATGAAGTAATGCTCTTTGAATAAAGTTCTTGAGAACTTATCACATGAAACAGTAGAACAGCACTGATTTTCCTTACAATGTGTCACTGCCAAAATGACCGGACTCACAAACACAAAGGACAACAAAAGATACAATTACCTGAATTTTTGAGGTGTTGATGAATGATTTATCAAAATATTTCTGAGCATTCCTTGCTTCCTCCTCATTTTGAAATCCAATAAAGGCAAACTTTCTGAAAACGCCATCTTTGGTGTACTTCAGTGAGCAGTCAGTAATATTACCTTGAGTTGAAAATAAGGTCTTGAGCTTTTCCTCCTTAATCTGAATTACATAAGAAAAAAAAGAAATCAATGTGAAATCTAACTATTACTCAGATCAATTATCATCATGGGGTCATTCCACATGAGCTAACCCAATGGGTGTAGTTTCTGAAAATGGATTTATTTTGTGAATTTGGGTAGTTGTCATGGATTGTTTTAGGTTCGGCGAGGCTCAGACAAGATTTGTAGATTATGCAATCACTCGGCTGACATCGATTTACGCTGGGGAAGACTTCATGCCTGTACGAAGATACGGTAGATGTGGCTTACCGTCGAGCAATACATTAGAAACAGTTACTCTCCGTAACTCTCCCAACACACAGTGTTGTTCGATACCAAGAGTTACATTCCACAACTACCAAGCAATCTTCAGAAATTTTGTGCCTATCTTCAAATCAACACAGTCATCCTGTTATCAGGACTATATTTACTTTTGCATAGTGCTTCTTACTCCAATATTTGGTTTAATTTATGTAATATCACAGCTCTTGGATATTGTTTCTATCGACTGTTTTTAAGCCAAGCAAGTAGGCATGTTATGGTCACGAAAACTGGCTCTTTCATAATCTCCCTTTGTACATCTTCGGGGGTCACAGATGCAGGTTATTTGCTCTTTCTTACCCCTTTAGGAAGATTCTTCACTATCAATCTTGACATCTTCTTGTGTTCCCGTAACGACTGTGACAGTGACAGCTGACATAAGCTGATATCACAGAAACAATTACTCCAGTATTTCTACTCGACTCCACATGGCATTACCATGTGACAACACAGATTGCAGGCTCCTGATTGGCTGACTGATATCACAGTCGACTAATAAAGCGTTACGAATATATAGTGTTTTGTCCATGCAAATTCTGGCCAGCTTTCCAAAGTGACATATTTGGCCACTTGGGATATTTTATCTTCAAACAAAACATAGCAAAAAAATATTTTATTTAATTTAGAGCTTATTTCGTTTTCCTGAAGCAAATAGCTGTTTTTGGTATGTAGTTCTTAACTTTCTGCAATGATACTTTTTCAAATTTTCGGTCCAATTTACAATTTCTCGTTCTCTTTTCTTCAAATTTTCGTCTCTTTCATTTTTTGCTTGTTTGTGAGTGAGCGAAAAGAAATAAAAAATCACAGAACAACAATTTTTTCTACCTTTTAGGTATTTTTTTTTTCTTTACAGCTGTACAATGACATCTAAAGCAATTTCAGTCTACTCCTGATGTGGATCATTAGTTTATGGCCAATCAGATCTCAGCTTTTCCACAAGTGCGGGGAAAATTCAGCATGGAAGTTATTTGGGAAAACAACTAAGTACCTCGCTATGACATTTAAACTAGATAGAGAAGATAAGTGTAGATTTGCGAAACAAGATACCTGAAAAACGGTAAGGATGTACTCATGATCCAATAGTATGCCTTGCACTTTTCGGATGTGTACACTTTCTGTTGTTTTCGACGTTTGCCTATTGCATTCAACAACAACAACGATATTGATGGGAGACTGACGGAGCTGCAAATGTCAAAGTGTCAAGGCGAAAACAAAAGCGCTCTTTTGTGCTATCCGTATCATCAAGAACTTCTATGTTTGTACCAGGTGATGTGTGGCCAGTTCTCTGGTATATTGACAAATTTGGGCTGCGGAAAGTCTGAAAACTGTCGGATTGAGAGTCACAGTTATAACATTTTTGATTCCGCATCCAGCTACTTTGAAACAAAAACAACAAACCTTTGGCTCTTGTTTCTCCCTACAAGTTGGGACTAATACAACAGTTATAGCAGTTATATTAGTTACATCTATAAGGGACATTTGCATTTCCAGCGTTCTGCCTGGGAAACTCTGAGTTGTGGGCACCAATTTCTGAATCAGAGAAGCGAATGAAAGAGAGTGCGCAAGTGAGGAGTGGGGTATGTGAGGGGGGACACATCCCCCTTTGCGTGGCAGAAATTTAGAAAAAATTACTCATCTAATGGTGCTCTGAGTGTGCATCTGAAGTAACTCATGAAAGACAAAAAGAAAGCTGGGAAAAAATTTGTTGAATTGTATATTATGAAACTACACTGATCAGAAGAAAAGGATAGCTCTTCCCTCCCAGAGGAAAATAAATACAAAAACAAAAGCAGAATATTAGACTACATGTGCTTCTATGTAACTGTCAATTTGATAGGGTTATGCTCAGACTTACCTTCATTAGTTTGACACTTCAACCACCGGTTGTTGCTTGTCTTTATCATAGAAAATGACTTTTAGAACACTAGTGCTATATGGTAGTTTTTGGGGCAAACTGGTGAAGTGAGGTTACATGATAGACTCTGTGTGTACATGAGCAGAAATGTAGGATGCAAAATAATGTACACTGTAGAGAGTAGACTAGCGTGTAAATTCAGTGTTGTAGTTGCATTTTAGCTAGTTTGACGCTGTCTACATGAAAGTTTGCAATGCATTTTATAGGAATTTGTGACAACTCCGTTTTTGTTTCCTGTCTTAATTGACTTTGGGCTTGTTTCTGTTGTTTCAATAGCTTTCCTACTTGAAAAGAACTGAGAGTAGGCTCTCCTTTCATGGTTCATTATTTACATTTGCATTTGCTGCTGTGAACGAACATTAGACACATAAATCATCGTAGTGACAGTCTAGTTGGTTCATTTTGATCCTTGGGAATTAGGCTTATGGAAGGCAGTGTCGCGAACATCTGCATGTGCCACTTTTCAGCATTGTTTATGACATTTGCAATCACTTGCGGCAGTGTGATCGCTTATGAGAGACAGTGGTCATGAGCAGTAGCCAAAGTGAACATTACAATCAGTTGTTAAATCTACTGTCCCTTCCACAAATTATGAGTGAAGCTATCTTGATTTTGGAGTGCCAGGGACATCAAGATTTCTTTTATGACACTGGCGGAACAATTCTAGTGCCTGGAGCACCTGCCCATCGTCACCCACTATATAATATTAATAATAATAATAATAATAATATCTTTATTTATTGAAGGTAGCTCGTAATTAAAGTGTTCTTCCCCAAGGCCTTCACAGAGAAAACATAGGAAGCATGTCCTTCAGAGTCCAATCAAGAAATACATGAATGGATATAAAACAAGATAAAGTATCGTGTAGTTTGAAAAATGAAGGTATATACATTCATGCATACAAAAAGCAACAACAAAACCAATAGCAATGTCCCCACATCTGTCCCTACCAGCAGGGGAGGCAAGGTAATGGGAGACTACCCATTACCAACCCCTTCCAAACCCCCTACACACATGTACAGAGAACAAACCAAGTGAGTGGGAGATGGCCCCTTTGCCATCCCCTGTTTGGTTTGAACAATGCACATGTGTACAAGAGGGACTTAGCCTTTTGAAAAGGCAGAACTCCGCATTTCAGTATGCGTGCCATTACACTCGCCACAACAGAGCAGCCGTTGTCAAATTAGCACCCATTCATGGACTGCGAGAGAATTCGCAACATTTCTGTTACTAAAATGGCAGCCATCTGAATTGCGAAAGTGGCTTATTCCCAAGAACTGCAGTATCCCTCTCACTATTTGTAGGTGGCCTGATGACTGGCATCAGTGATTGAAACTCAAGTGAAGACAAATCTAACCACCAATCTTTGTGTTTTATAGTTTTGACTTGACACTGTGCCATATCTCTCCCAGGCCACACTATTGTAGCCTGGTGAAAACTACTTACCTCTCAAGAAACAGTGCATATGCCCAAGCTATTGCCCAAGCCAATATCAAATTAATATATAATAATTTCCACCAAAAGGAGACTGAAATCTGTCCATTGTGGCAGGAAGACGGAATGTAGAATCGTAACAGTAACAATTTTTGTTGTCAGACTACAATGTTTAGTCGTTTGGACACAACAAAGAAGAACCAGTTCCTGGAGCAAACAAAAAGTGCTCGAGAGGAGAGGGCCTATGAGAAAAAACGAGAGGTGGCAGCCACTAAACTTCAGGTATGGTCTATAATTAGTCCTCCATATCATACTGTCACATGTCAAGGCATACTGTGGAATATTTGCGGCAGATACAGTGTATATGCTGTCTTTTTTTGTTGCATAATTAAAGTATTTTCATGGTGCATCGATGCGAATTTTTTAAGTATTATTTTAGTTTTTTAAAACTTTTTTCATAGGCCTTCATATTACTATAGATACTACATTAAAAAAATTTGCAACAGAATGCATGTAATTCTGAAAAATTTCCCTACACCTGAAGTTAAAATAGCCCACATGTTATAAAATGGCATCTGAAAGAAGTGTCTGGCTTGGAATGTCTCCTGCCATGGTTGTTATGACTTAAATTGCCACAAAACAAACTTTTAAAGGACATTAAAGGTAGGCTATCTGTGAATGAATGAATGAATGACTGGCTGAACGCCTTGTCAGCAATATTGCAGCCATATTGTGGCGATAGGCTTGCTGCATCTTTGTACCAGTCAGGAGATAGTGACTTAAACTGTTGTGATTCATTTCAAATCGTGCAATAATTCATGTTACAAATGTATGACCTTTCAGGCATGGATCCGTGGCAACTTGCACAGAAAACACTTCAAAGCAGATATCAGGTATGATTAAATTCTGTGTATACAGATTGTTTTCTACCGATACTTTAAAAAAATGGTAATTTGCAGGCAATTTTTGTACCCACCATTTCCCAAAATATGCCACAGACTAATGTAAAACAAAAGCAAGTTGAACTTAAGAAAGAAAGAGAATTTCAATAATATGTGTTAAATTTGTTTAATTTGAAGTTACAAATGATGATGTAAGGGTCCGACACAATATTACTTATAAATCTAGCTCAACATTCCTCTACACATTCGCTAACGTTACGGGGTAGGGCTACACAACATTCTATTTGAATTTCTTGGAGTAGTTCCAGAGTTCTGCCAACTTGCACCTCAGGCACTTGAATTATGTCTCCTGCAAAAGTACAGACCAACACAAATATGCACATTACAATTTCGGCTTCCTCACCTTCATTCCTCCGGAGATTGCCGCGTCGAGGATTGTTGCCTCATGTTAAAGGAAACCAATCAGTCATGATGGCCGTGGCAAGTGTAAAGAATGTCACCTCCCGTGTGTACAGATTTCCCACTGAAGCTACCTTAACATAGTTCATTTTGAAGCCTACAACTGCTGCATTATTTCAGTGACACTGATGAGAACTGCTAGCCAAAAAAACTGGTCCACTTGTGTGATCAAAAGTCACTGATTCAATCCTGTAAAATTTTAAACGGTACCAAATATTACGAAAGTCACTAGCCATTGCCTACATACAGGACCTGGTCACCATCACCATTTTTAAGATGAGGCGGTGATCTTCGAGGCCGGCAATGAAGGTGAGGTTGCCGAAATTGTAGCACGCATTTTTTTGTTGGACTGTACTTTTGCAGGAGACACCACTCATAAGAAAATCAAATGGAATGCTGTGTAGCTCTACCCCATAGTGTTAGCGAAGCTGTTCAGGTACGTGGAGCTATTATAAATCTTTTGTTTATAGTGAACTGCATATTTATCCAGATATAGATATTTGTCTGCATTTTATCAACTTACCCAAATTGTGCAACTCTAAAAGTGGAAATTAGAGATTCTCTGTTTGATCCTGATGATTAACATGTGTCTAATATAGCGCAGTGATTTATGGCTGAGAAGTTAAAGGTGCTTGCTTTTCAATCACTGTCACACAAGGTAGAGGTTCAAGCCCGGCACATGGAATTTGTAAATTCTCTCACTTTCACTGTGCATGGAGCCGAGGTGGCAATAAACAGTCAGTAATGTTACTGGCACTTGTCTTTCACCAGTGTGATGTGCATATCTGGAAATTCACCAGTGTCTCGCCAAACGTTACCCTGATCACTCTGATTTTTCTTCGCCCATGAAACTAACTACCATTAAATAAGCGAAAAATTCTTTAGTATGATGTTAAACAGGAATCAACTAAATGAATAGATATATGTAATATGTTCGCAGGAAAGCCTTGGATGAGCTCCTAAATGTACCTTCTGATGCAGAACAAGAGTATAAACCCCAGCTTGCCCCAGGTACGGTTTTATATATTCCATTACCCTAGCTTGTCCCAGGTACGGCTCTATATTGTCCATTACCCCAGCTTTGTCCCAGGTATGGCTCTATATAGTCCATTACCCCAGCTTTGTCCCAGGTACAGTTTTATATATTCCATTACCCTAGCTTGTCTCAGGTACGGCTTTATATAGGCCATTACCCCAGCTTTGTCCCAGGTACGGTTTTATATAGTACATTACCCTAGCTTGTCCCAGGTACGGCTTTATAAAGGCCATTACCCCAGCTTTGTCCCAGGTACGGTTTTATATATTCCATTACCCTAGCTTGTCCCAGGTACGGCTTTATATAGGCCATTACCCCAGCTTTGTCCCAGGTACGGTTTTATATAGTACATTACCCTAGCTTGTCCCAGGTACGGCTCTATATAGTCCATTACGCCAGCTTTGTCCCAGGTACGGTTTTATATAGTACATTACCCTAGCTTGCCCCAGGTACGGCTTTATAAAGGCCATTACCCCAGCTTTGTCCCAGATACGGCTCTATATAGTACATTACCCCAGCTTTGTCCCAGGTACAGTTTTATATATTCCATTACCCTAGCTTGTCCCAGGTACGGTTTTATATAGGCCATTACCCCACCTTGTCCCAGGTACGGCTCTATGTAGTCCATTACCCCAGCTTTGTCCCAGGTACAGTTTTATATATTCCATTACCCTAGCTTGTCCCAGGTACGGCTTTATAAAGGCCATTACCCCACCTTGTCCCAGGTACGGTTCTATATAGTCCATTACCTCAGCTTTGTCCCAGGTATGGCTCTATATAGTCCATTAAATTCTATGAGTTTGTGTTACAGCTCATATTTTATTACATGTGCTAACATATTTTCTTTAATGAAGGGGAGTAGGTCATTGCAGAGCTGTTCAAATCGCTTGTCTTTCCATTGTTAGGACACATGATGTAGATGCTCAGTTCACAAAAAGGAACAGTCGATGGTCATATGACATTGATTTCTGCAGTGTAATTGAAGACCAGTTGTCATCCACTGGGCTATCTGGTTTCCTCCACTGCCATAACATTGACCTCTGATGTTTAAGTCAAAAAGAAAAAAGAAATATTCTTGAGTGTGGTATTAAAAAAACAATAAATAAATAAATTATTCTTTAATAAAGGACTTGAAATAACGAAAAACAGTACTGTTTTTTGGTATTGAATAGAGCTTCACTTGAATCCGTCGTCACTGATTTCAATCCTGTTGTCTTTTTGTGAAGCATTGGGAGTTTATCAACTTATCAAGAGGCTCTTATTTATCTACAACTACAAAGAAGATACACAGGTTTGTAGTAAAAACCTGATTTGAATGTGCCATTTTTAAGTGAGAATATACAAGTTGAAAAGAAGTTTCCGTTCTTTTCTCATTTTTTTTAAATATAACTCCATATCTGATAATTATATATCTGGTGTACAACTTTCCATTTAGAGGTTTCAGTGATGTCATTATTTAAAACGTGGACAGATTAATTGCTTCCTGCAGGTTTGTCACAATATGGCTGTAAATGGCATCAATCCATAGACCTAATTATTCATTCATTCCTATGTGGCAGTCCATCCAGGAATCCAGGGGGAATCCCCAGTATTAAATCCATTCTTCTGTCCATATGTACCTGAACATTGTATCACACATATTTTATGCCCTGTTTATGTTCATTTATATCGCTCTACAATTTTTAATGAATATTTGTACGAATTTTTAAATATTTTAAATTCACATTCTCATATATTAAGCTATCCAATTTTTTTTTTTACTCCAGAGATTTATTTTTCTGTGCCGGTACCTGCTGGCTGGGATGAACTCTGACAACTTAAAGGTGTGTCTTGAAGGCAACTGCTTACAAATTAACACTGGCTTGCATAGTACCTGTGCAAAACTTTTTGTAATGGGTTCTTTATGACGGCTAAATTTAGCTGAATATGTGGTAACACTTCTTATATGAAAAGCTGTCGGTTTCACCATTTATTTATGCAAGTAACACAAAAATTTGAGAAACCTTCTGGCTGCCAAACCTTATTAACGGGTTTATATATGCCCTGGATCAGTGCCTGTTTATATACATACTCAACGATTTGTGTTTGAAAATTGAACCATTCAAAGGTTGGACTTATTAAGTAATTATAAGTAAATAAAAAATAAAAATGGTAAATGATAATACTTGTGTGTAATATATAAATATTTCATCAAAGTGTATGATGTATATGTGTGTAGAGGTTAAATATTCAAGGTCGCCACCAGATGGCTGCAAAATTGTCAGTGTGGCATTAAGCCTTTAATCATTCATTCATTCAACTTCAAGAGAAATATTCCTCATTTCAGGAATGTTATGTTTCCATGGCATTGCTCAAAGCCCATGTGTTGTCATGGATAAAGCAGCTCAAAGATGTCCTCATGCTTTGTTGTGATCAGCTTAGGACCTTAAGAGTAAGTTATTTCCTGGTTATCAACTGATATAATGGTACTCAGTGGTTAAAATTATACCAACCCTGTAATATACCAGTCACCAAGTCACAGTCCAGCTGCACATGCTCATCTCATCTCCTTCATGCTCTTCTCCTTCACACCTCCTGGTACTAAACATGCAATACTACTGTACATGACTGTCCCACCCAGACATGAAGGCTGTCACTGTCCACCTCCACATGCTCTTCTCCTTCACACCTCCTGGTACTAAACATGCAATACTACTGTACATGACTGTCCCACCCAGACATGAAGGCCGTCACTGTCCACCTCCACATGCTCATCTCCTTCACACCTCCTGGTACTAAACATGCAATACTACTGTACATGACTGTCCCACCCAGACATGAAGGCCGCCACTGTCCACCTCCACATGCTCTTCTCCTTCACACCTCCTGGTACTAAACATGCAATACTACTGTACATGACTGTCCCACCCAGACATGAAGGCTGTCACTGTCCACCTCCACATGCTCTTCTCCTTCACACCTCCTGGTACTAAACATGCAATACTACTGTACATGACTGTCCCACCCAGACATGAAGGCCGTCACTGTCCACCTCCACATGCTCTTCTCCTTCACACCTCCTGGTACTAAACATGCAATACTACTGTACATGACTGTCCCACCCAGACATGAAGGCCATCACTGTCTACCTCCACATGCTCATCTCCTTCACACCTCCTGGTAATAAACATGTAGTGTTAATGTATATGTCTGTCTTGTTTACAGGCCGAGTCCCACTCAGACATGAAGGTCATCACTGTCCACCTCCACATGCTCTTCTCCTTCACACCTCCTGGTACTAAACATGCAATACTACTGTACATGACTGTCCCACCCAGACATGAAGGCCGTCACTGTCTACCTCCACATGCTCTTCTCCTTCACACCTCCTGGTACTAAACATGCAATACTACTGTACATGACTGTCCCACCCAGACATGAAGGCCGTCACTGTCCACCTCCACATGCTCATCTCCTTCACACCTCCTGGTACTAAACATGCAATACTACTGTACATGACTGTCCCACCCAGACATGAAGGCTGTCACTGTCCACCTCCACATGCTCATCTCCTTCACACCTCCTGGTACTAAACATGCAATACTACTGTACATGACTGTCCCACCCAGACATGAAGGCCGTCACTGTCCACCTCCACATGCTCTTCTCCATCACACCTCCTGGTACTAAACATGCAATACTGTACCGTACATGACTGTCCCACCCAGACATGAAGGCCATCACTGTCCACCTCCACATGCTCTTCTCCTTCACACCTCCTGGTACTAAACATGCAATACTACTGTACATGACTGTCCCACCCAGACATGAAGGCCGTCACTGTCCACCTCCACATGCTCTTCTCCTTCACACCTCCTGGTACTAAACATGCAATACTACTGTACATGACTGTCCCACCCAGACATGAAGGCCATCACTGTCCACCTTCACATGCTCTTCTCCTTCACACCTCCTGGTACTAAACATGCAATACTACTGTACATGACTGTCCCACCCAGACATGAAGGCCATCACTGTCCACCTTCACATGCTCTTCTCCTTCACACCTCCTGGTACTAAACATGCAATACTACTGTACATGACTGTCCCACCCAGACATGAAGGCTGTCACTGTCCACCTCCACATGCTCTTCTCCTTCACACCTCCTGGTACTAAACATGCAATACTACTGTACATGACTGTCCCACCCAGACATGAAGGCCGTCACTGTCCACCTCCACATGCTCTTCTCCTTCACACCTCCTGGTACTAAACATGCAATACTACTGTACATGACTGTCCCACCCAGACATGAAGGCTGTCACTGTCCACCTTCACATGCTCTTCTCCTTCACACCTCCTGGTAATAAACATGTAGTGTTAATGTACATGACTGTCCTGTTTACAGCACAAGTCCCACCCAGACATGAAGGCCATCACTGTCTACCTCCACATGCTCATCTCCTTCACACCTCCTGGTAATAAACATGTAGTGTTAATGTATATGTCTGTCTTGTTTACAGGCCGAGTCCCACTCAGACATGAAGGTCATCACAGTCCACCTCCACATGCTCTTCTCCTTCACACCTCCTGGTACTAAACATGCAATACTACTGTACATGACTGTCCCACCCAGACATGAAGGCCATCACTGTCCACCTTCACATGCTCTTCTCCTTCACACCTCCTGGTAATAAACATGTAGTGTTAATGTATATGTCTGTCCTGTTTACAGCCCGAGTCCCACTCAGACATGAAGGCCATCACTGTCTACCTCCACATGCTTATCTCCCTCACAACACCTGGTAATAAACATGTAGTGTTAATGTATATGTCTGTCCTGTTTACAGGCCGAGTCCCACTCAGACATGAAGGTCATCACAGTCCATCTCCACATGCTCTTCTCCCTCACAACACCTGGTAATAAACATGTAGTGTTAATGTATATGACTGTCCTGTTTACAGCCCGAGTCCCACTCAGACATGAAGGTCATCACAGTCCATCTCCACATGCTCATCTCATTTACAAGTCCCAATACCTGGAAAGTTCTGAAGGGAAAGGCAGGTAAGCATAAATTAAAGAAAAATTTCCTATGTGTTTCATTTTCCATTCTCTTGTTTATATCAGCTAGACAATGCTATCAGATTTTTTATTTATTTATTAGATTGGTGTTTTACACAGTATTCAAGAATATTTCACTTATACAACGGTGGCCCGCATTACAGTGGAAAGAAAGCGGGCAAAGCCCATGTCAAACCCACAACCATCCACAGGCAGACCTTCCCATGTGTGTTGTCGGTGACTGTCCTGTGGAATATGTAGAGGTGATAATTTTAATAACAGATGAGTACTGTTTTACATTATTGATGAAATAAAAATTCAGTCATATATATAACAAGTTTATTTTGACCTGTATGTAGTGTCCTTTGAGTACTCCTAGGGTGTTTTGGTTCCCATGCATTTTACACGCACACTAAAATGTTTTGCCAGGGGAGCCCCTGAAACCGGGAATGAACCAGCTGTGCAATAATGTGATGGGACACCTAAATAGCAAAGGACTTTATACTCTGTTACAGGTAAGCTATGAGTAGCAGTAGAATTGTAGCATCTTTTCATAAACGTGAAGCAAAAATCTGAATGTGAGAAAGTAGAAATTTCCTAAAAAGTATTTACATATCACTGCTATAAATCAGTCTGTTAATGTCATCATTTTTGTTGTGTAAATGGAGATTATTTTTTCCTTTGTAAAGGTTGTGCATTTTAACCTCCAGAGTTATCTCTATTGTTTCAGGATGTTCTCACCAGGGGTCTCTCAAGGTCCAGGCCTGTTTTCAAACATGCTACCTTATCAGCAATCATGACGTTAGCTATGAGGTAATTTTGTAGCCTAGTAATATTTTGTTACCTAAGCATAGACACAGTGACCTGTGAATAATTTAGTGGTTTTTTTACACTGTGTGACAGAAAACGAGAATTGCCAAGGAAAGATATGTACCAACACACAAAAAATTTGTGAAACACTGCGATGTTACGTGTGACATATAGCTGACGCTCACCCAACCTTTTAGTCCATTTAGTCCTGTAACAGGTATATTAGCGTGCTTTTATATTTCTACTTTCTGTAGTTGCTGTTTTCTCTTTCTTTTTTTTTTTTTTCATAGAAACTCTGGTCTGTGTTTGCATATCACATATTCCAATATCAACTCATTCTACTACATTCATATTGTCTCAATGTTTCAGGCTCCTTTTAGCAACTGATTATAACCTGTTTGCTTCTGTTAACCGCCTATTTCTATGTTTCAGGCCCCTGTTAGCCGCTGGATTTTCAGACAATCTCCTCTCTGCGTATCTCTTACACATCCTGTCTGTGCCTGCCATCATACACCATGTGGCTGAAGTTGCTCCTGAGGTAAATTGTCCAAGGGAAAATCAGCAGCCTGCGGATGGTCATGTGTTCCCCCTGGGTGTGCCTGATTTCCTCTCACCATAATGCTGGCTGCCATCATATAAGTGAAATATTCTTGAGTAAGGCGTAAATCACCAATGAAATAAATAAATAAATGGAATACTCCAGACTCCTCTGCCCATAAACCTGGCTGCCATCATAGTATACCCTGTTCATACAGACACGGAGTTGAGCTGGTTTAAACACGCAATTCGCTTTGGTGGTGAGTGGTGCTGCTCATGTGATACATTTAATCTGATTCATTTGCCCTAGCTGTTGAAGTGGCTTTGACTGTATTAAAACTGGCTTGGCCAGATGGTCATGTAGACACACACGTTTTTATGCCTGGGTACAATTTAAACCAGTTTTATAAGTTTGATCCAGATTTAATTGTGGCCATGTGAACAGGTTAATGTTGTCTAATATCGTGGCATATCATGTGAGGGATTGATGTTAAAAACCAAAGGGATAAATAAATTCCCCCCTAGCATCAGCATCATATCAGAGAACTAATCCTGTAATCTTAGAAGATTGCGGTAAAAACCTCTAACCAACAAAAAACAAACCGTCTAATTGAAATATTAAAGTATTTTCAGTCTTGTTACTCCATGCAAATGTCTGCTTTCAGTGCATGGATCAGCTGGTGACAAATCGAGTCTTTATGAAGTGTCTTAATCTGTTAGCTAATGAGCAGAGCACGAGGATCATTTTTAACTCGCTAGAGGGAAACTACGCTCTGTGCATGCTGGGTAAGTATAGCAATGTCAAATATTTACTCTACATGCTGAAAATTCACCTGAAAAAGACATTTTTTAGGTAAGTAAGGGTTCCAAAGTAAGCTAAAATTTAAAATTTTTCAACAGAATATTATTTTGTTTTCTCTTAAAGACCTTAACACATATTTGTGAGATGAAATAAACTGTCAAAATCAGACAAAATGAGAAAATTGACTATGTTCAAAATGTACAGTCAAATATTGTTATTTGTTTATGAAAATCGTATATTCTTAAAGCACTGTTCACACAGTTTATCTGTCATGTCAAATCATCAAAATCAGACAGACACTATTTTAGAGGCAGAATTTGATTTGCCGAAATCTGTAACACGTATGAAATAATATTTGTCATGACTTCATATGACTTATCCAGTTAGATACATCAATATGACAGATTGATTCGTGTGCACGTGTCTTAAGACACTACTGCGCACAGAGGTGAAGTTCATTCCTGAGGGGTTTTGATGGAAGGACTATTTTCCAGCACAACTTTTATAACAGAATATGTTGATATATTCTGCTTATTATTGTTAGATTACAGGAAACAAAAGTCAAGAACTGTTTTGTTTTTTCTTTTTTTTTTTAAAAAGAATTGATTTCATTTCTGTTTTAATTAGCCAACCTGATTCAGCTAGGGGAGACAGAAATGGAGGTAAGTGTCAGGAATCAATTTCAAGTTATGAACCTCATTTTTTTACTGGCTGTCACTGGATTGCTCTCATCTATCTCAAAAATTATGAGACAAGTTTATAATTAAGAGGTTTGACTAGTTCATTGAGCTACAGGTGAAAGTAATGTTGAGATGCCTAGAATCAGCCCCTGATGTAGAAAATACATGTTTTCTTAACTGAAAGCCACAAAATCAAGATATAAGTGATTAATTAATCAGAATTGACTTGTGCTTGTGTTGCTTGTGGAAAATAAATAGAGGGACAGTTTTCTGTGTTTATTGTGCTGTACCTGAAATATTAATATTGAGAACTAAATTTCTCTGATTTGTTTTGTTTGATTGTTATTTTATGTGCCTGTATATTTTTTCCAGGGCCTTGTGGACAATGCAGCATATTTTATGGTAAGAAAGTCGAAGTCATAAAACAATGATCTGTTAGAAAAGCTTTCAGATGAGGATATCTGAGAAAACCATTTGTATGACAATTTGAGAAAAACATTAAAATGAGGATTTGTAAGAAATTTTCGTAAATTAGAAATTGTAACAAAACCAATTACATGACCGATGAAAAGAACAATCAAGAGTTTATAATATTAAATGTCTTCTTGATAAGTAGTCGTATTAATGCCACCAATAGAATAAATTTCATGTAGTGGCTAGCTGGCTCGTTCAGCTAACTGTAGCGCTTGTCATAACAGGTTGAACCAATGATTGATTTGTTTATTTATTTATTTGATTGGTGTTTTACGCCATATTCAAGAAAATTATGACAGCAGCCAGTATTATGGTGAGAGGAAACTGGGCATAACCCGGGGGGAACCCATGGCCATCCGCAGGTTGCTGGCGGACCTTGCCACTGACGACAGGTGATCAAGTCAGCACAAGCTGGACTTGAACTCACACGGACTGCATTGGTGAGAGGCTCCTGGGTCATTACGCTGCGCTAGTGCGCTAACCAACTGAGCCACGAAGGCCCCCTGAGCATTGAGATTGCAGGCTTCATATATGATTTCAACTTATTTTTTTCAGACAACAGTTGTGCGTTTATTAGACTGTTGCCAGACATATGTCCAGAATAAGAAGTCTAACCTCACCCACTGGCATCCTGTACTAGGTTGGTTCTCTCAGAGAACTGACCAGTGGTGAGTAAAACAACTGGGCCAGGCTGCTCAAAACCGTTTTAAGACCTAATACCAGATTTGAGTTTCAGCCAAGTTTTCAGTTTTGTACTTAGCCCAAACGTAATTGTGTAACAGTACATTAAATATGAACAAAATCTGCTGCTGTTATTCTGTTGACTTCGGACAACTGCATCGGCTGCTGAATTTGGCTAAAATCTCAAATATAAAAAATGACTTCAAACTAGTTTTAGCTAATTCACTTTCAAACAACTGAGCCCAGTTGTCCATTTATTGGATGGTTGCCAGACATACAATATACAGGCCTCCTATGTGTATAAAGATCTCCTATGGTGGGCAAAAGTGTGCTTCTACCACAAATGGTTGATCCAAATTTCACCAGAGCACAGCTTTAAAAGGAATGGTTTCAATTAGTTTAGATAAATCATCAACTTAGATTTGCCTTGTTGTCAGTTTGTGGAATTTAACCATGGAATTCATTTGATAATATTTAGACTCAGCCAGATTTAATGTTCATCTGTTAAAGGTATCAAAATATTAATCGATCAGGATAAAAAAAGTGTTAAATTTATTTAAGCATTTCTTAAAGTTCCTGGTTCCCTTTCAGCCTTCATGAAGCTATGCCTTACGTGTCTCGCCAACTACAACTACTCTGGGGCAAAAAGATGGTGAGAATTTTATTTTCTGAGATGTTTGCTCATGTAAAGGCTGCCAAGGAAACAGCTCAGAGAATTCAAACCACATCTCCATCCAAAGGTAAGGCTGTCTTGAATAAAAATGCTACCCAGGCATTTTTGGGCAAAAAAAGAGATCTCCTTGTTAATTTGTCTGTGAAACTTTCGCTCTATTTTTTTGTGAATTTAGATCTGTGCTCCAATACAGGAAATTTAAAAAGAAAAAAGCCTTTATTTTGAAAACAAACTGAAAGGGTCTTACGCTGTAATTCCTGAATTCTGCTTCTTTTGCCAGGAATTCTCAAAAAGGCAATAGAGAAAGCATCAACGAAGAACAACACGACGAGGGTAAAATTGGCCAGCTCTGTAGTCACGGCAACCTGTTTACCATGTTCCATGTACCAGACAGCATTAAAGACTCTCACAGGACTCCGTTTGGATATCCTTGGGGGTATGGGAATTTTAGTTTCCATCTCTATAGCATTAGGCAAATGATGATTTAGATGTTCCCATAATCCGATAGATTATATGTACATGTGTATATTTGTTCTGTTACAGGACTGAGTTATCAAGAGGACCTGTTACCTAACCTGTGGTATTTTCTAGAGGACCTGGTCCCCTCCTGTGGTCTGTGCTCAGTGTGTGTATATTTGTTCTGTTACAGGACTGAGTTATCAAGAGGACCTGTTACCTAACCTGTGGTATTTTCTAGAGGACCTGGTCTCCTCCTGTGGTCTGTGCTCAGTGTGTGTATGTTGTGTTACAGGACTGAGTTATCAGGAGGAACTGTTATTTAACCTGTGATACTTCCTACAGGACATGGTCCCCTCCTGTGGTCTGTGCTCAGTGTGTGTATGTTTGTCCTGTTACAGGACTGAGTTATCAGGAGGACCTGTTACCTAACCTGTGGTACGTCGTACAGGACCTGGTCCCCTCTTGTGGTCTGTGCCCAGTGTGTGTATGTTTGTCCTGTTACAGGACTGAGTTATCAGGAGGACCTGTTACCTAACCTGTGGTACGTCGTACAGGACCTGGTCCCCTCTTGTGGTCTGTGCCCAGTGTGTGTATGTTTGTTTGTTCTGTTACAGGACTGAGTTATCAGGAGGACCTGTTACCTAACCTGTGGTACTTCCTGCAGGACCAGGTACCCTCCTGTGGTCTGTGCCCAGTGTGTGTATGTTTGTTTGTTCCGTTACAGGACTGAGTTATCAGGAGGACCTGTTACCTAACCTGTGGTACGTCGTACAGGACCTGGTCCCCTCTTGTGGTCTGTGCTCAGTGTGTGTATGTTTGTCCTGTTACAGGACTGAGTTATCAGGAGGACCTGTTACCTAACCTGTGGTACGTCGTACAGGACCTGGTCCCCTCTTGTGGTCTGTGCCCAGTGGGTGTATGTTTGTTTGTTCTGTTACAGGACTGAGTTATCAGGAGGAAGTGTTACCTAACCTGTGGTACTTCCTGCAGGACCAGGTACCCTCCTGTGGTCTGTGCTCAGTGTGTGTGTTCGTTCTGTTACAGGACTGAGTTATCAGGAGGACCTGTTACCTAACCTGTGGTATTTCCTACAGGACCTGGGCTCCTCCTGTGGTCTGTGCTCAGTGTGTGTGTGTTTGTTCTGTTACAGGACTGAGTTATCAGGAGGAACTGTTACCTAACCTGTGGTATTTCCTACAGGACCTGGGCCCCTCGTGTGGTCTCAAATCGTTCCTGGAGATGCTATACCAAGCCCCTAACTCCACCATCCATCCTGCCTTTAGCCTGTTAGGGCTCTTCTGTGATCTGGCCTCCCACCTCATCACGTAAGATTTTCCCCTCATCTATTTTGTGATAAGTGATCTTTCCTTTTCCTTCGGCATGCAGTATTGAAGTTAGAAACATGTATTTCTATATTATTTTTTAAGATTTGTTTAAAATCTTAAGAGGTCAAGAAAACTTTCAGCCAGCACTGTTTGGCAGGATTTAGACCTTTATTAGAATTTTTCCCTGAAAAAGAATTTAGGAGAATCTGCAAATGTGGTTATATTATGTCATTTTGTGCATTTTGATGGATGCTTTGTTTTGTGGACCTTTTTGGTAGGTATTTTTATAAATATTTTGTTTTATAACTAAGACATTTTACAACATTGGAAGTTGTAAGCTTGTTTTATGGGGGTGGATGGCGGGGGGGAGGTTGTGGAAATTTAGAGGGATGTTTTGAATTAGTAATATTTATCATTATGTACAGGATTTTAGATGAGGTGGGAATTCTGCGAACTTATGTTCATTTCATGTTGGAATTTAAATTAATCTTTTGTTTTATAAACCTTTGTCATTATGTACAGGATTTTAGATGAGGTGGAAATCTTTGAGCAGCAGAAACCTTTCTCTGTGGAAGATTACACTAAGATGGCCGCCTTCCTTAACCAGTTTGTCTTCAGGGTCATCTGGTCCAACCTCATGGGTATGTGTTGGCAGTTCAATGGGGCATCACCGGGGCCCAATCTAGCCCCCGAAATGCAGGGGGTGGGGGCACCTCATTGTTGTATATTTTCATTCTTATTCATTTTTACCCTTCCGATAGCGCAGTTGGTGGAGTGTCCACTTCGGGAGCAGTAGATCCAGGGTCAATCCTGGGTCGAGTCACACCTGAAACCTTAAAACAGGAAGTTGTAACTTCCTCGCTTGGCGTTTAGCATGAAGAGGATAGTGTAACGACTGGTTACTCTTCATCAGTATAATGGCACGGGCAGGGCAGCTTACATGCTTTTGGTAAGGTGTCCCATTGAAGTAGCACTTTATGAAAGGGCGGTGGAAATCTGTCCTGCAACAAGGAGGCACATTACATGCGCTCCCTGGATTCCTTCATCGTCATATGACTGAAAAATTGTTAAGTACGACATTAAACCCCAAGCACTCACTCATGCACTCACACATTTTTAGAGGTTTTGGCCCATACTGGTGAGCTCCACTCCATGTGTACACCACAACACCAACCCTTATTTAGTCCTTAGTCCCAGTTTGCTCTGACATTAGGTTTGGCAAAATTTTGATTGGTCATTATACATAGCATGACCCCAAACCACCGTCAGAGCATGCTCCATTTAAAAATGTTGTGCAACCTCCTTGCAATTTTTACAAGGCATTTGAACCAAAATTAGCCCTTATAAACTGATATAAGCTTCAGTCAGTAATGTTCCTTATCTTGTTCGACTGTGCTCAACCACGAGCAGGGAGCCTTGCTTCACCGTCTTCCACTGGCTATAAACAGTTAGGGACAAAGTGGTGATGTGTCTTGAGTGACCACATGGGGAGTCCCACAGCAACTGTAAAATATAAACACCAGGGTCAGATCGCGAGACGGGAATCATGACAATAACAAATGTGATAAGCAGACAGTGCAGTAAGCACTCATTACCGGTATATAGTGCAGCCGGCAACACAAATATTCCAAGTTCCCATAGACTGCATTTTCCAAATTAGTTTGTGTTTATTTATCTTCACTTGTACGGATAATATATTCAGGTTGGAATTACCGAAATACCCTAAATTCTCAACCAGTAAAGTATATCTTTAGATACAATTTGAAAACATAATTCCAAGGACTAGAATTTATTTTTCAGACAGGAGTACATGTGAACTACACAGACATTATAAAGTAACATCTTTAAATGTAGATCAGATAATGTTTCTCCCATGTACCCAAACATGCACATAGATCGGCTGACGTTCCTCCCATGTACCCAAACATGCACCTAGGTTGGCTGACGTTCCTCCCATGTACCCAAATATGCACCTAGATCGGCTGACGTTCCTCACATGTACCCAAACATGCACCTAGATCAGCTGACGTTCCTCCCATGTACCCAAACATGCACGTAGATCGGCTGACGTTCCTCACATGTACCCAAACATGCACGTAGATCGGCTGACGTTCCTCCCATGTACCCAAACATGCACGTAGATCGGCTGACGTTCCTCCCATGTACCCAAACATGCACCTAGATCGGCTGACGTTCCTCGCATGTACCCAAACGTGCACCTAGATCGGCTGACGTTCCTCGCATGTACCCAAACGTGCACCTAGATCGGCTGACGTTCCTCGCATGTACCCAAACGTGCGCCTAGATCGGCTGACGTTCCTCCCATGTACCCAAACATGCGCCTAGATCGGCTGACGTTCCTCCCATGTACCCAAACATGCGCCTAGATCGGCTGACGTTCCTCCCATGTACCCAAACATGCACGTAGATCGGCTGACGTTCCTCACGTGTACCCAAACATGCACCTAGATCGGCTGACGTTCCTCCCATGTACCCAAATATGCACGTAGATCGGCTGACGTTCCTCCCATGTACCCAAATATGCACCTAGATCGGCTGATGTTTCTCTGATGTACCCAAACATGCACCTAGATCGGCTGACGTTCCTCCCATGTACCCAAATATGCACGTAGATCGGCTGACGTTCCTCACATGTACCCAAACATGCACCTAGATCGGCTGACGTTCCTCTTATGTACCCAAACATGCACCTAGATCGGCTGACGTTCCTCCCATGTACCCAAACATGCGCCTAGATCGGCTGACGTTCCTCCCATGTACCCAAGCATGCACCTAGATCGGCTGACGTTCCTCCCATGTACCCAAATATGCACGTAGATCGGCTGACGTTCCTCCCATGTACCCAAACATGCACGTAGATCGGCTGACGTTCCTCCCATGTACCCAAACATGCACCTAGATCGGCTGACGTTCCTCCCATGTACCCAAACATGCACCTAGATCGGCTGACGTTCCTCCCATGTACCCAAATATGCACCTAGATTGGCTGACGTTCCTCACATGTACCCAAACATGCACCTAGATCGGCTGACGTTCCTCCCATGTACCCAAATATGCACGTAGATTGGCTGACGTTCCTCCCATGTACCCAAACATGCACCTAGATCGGCTGACGTTCCTCCCATGTACCCAAACATGCACGTAGATCGGCTGACGTTCCTCCCATGTACCCAAACATGCACGTAGATTGGCTGACGTTCCTCCCATGTACCCAAACATGCGCCTAGATCGGCTGACGTTTCTCCGATGTACCCAAACATGCACCTAGATCGGCTGACGTTCCTCCCATGTACCCAAACATGCACCTAGATCGGCTGACGTTCCTCCCATGTACCCAAACATGAGCCTAGATCGGCTGACGTTTCTCCGATGTACCCAAACATGCACCTAGATCGGCTGACGTTCCTCCCATGTACCCAAATATGCATCTGTTGCAGATTTCGGGTAATATTGTATGCAAAAATACTTCTTAAACAGTCAATCCGCCAGAATACATCTCAATCTTGAACAGTCAGTCCACCAGTCCAAACAAATCATTGTAGCATCAGTTTGTTATTAATTGTATACTTAAATTCCACTGAAAAAAAGTGCTTTAGTGGTTGAAAAGGCTGATGATTTACAATATGTTCTCACTTCACGGCTCTGAATGCTTTTTATTTTGATGCCTTACTTTGACTCCTGATGATAACAATTACTGTATTTTTAAGTGTTATTTTGTAAATTTATTCGTCAAAGTTTTTGATGTGTGCAATTTGACATTGATCAGATGTGAAGACAGCCGCTCAGAATGACGTATTCACAGCCGTCCACACCCTGCTTATGGTTCTCTATGAGAGAGATTGTCGACGAGCTTTCACCCCTGGCGATTTCTGGATGATCAAGTGAGTCTGTGTCAAGGGGCAAATGTTTGTACCAGGGGTTATGGTATGCTGACATCTCCAACAAAGGGCTTTCAAAGCATAGAAGTTTAAAACTATAGAGATAAGGTGAAGACTAATGTTTGGAACATTTGTGTACCTTTTGCATTTAACAAAGTACAGCCATCTTAAATATTTTATGCTGCTCTTAGATTTGCACTAACGTTTTTCTAACACATTTACTAGCACGGGTATTTAATAATTTTAGTCTTATCATATGGGATAAACTTTAAATCTGTTTGGTATTGAAGTGGTCCTTATTTGAGAGAAACTAGAGTGAATTTTTTAGAAATAGGAAGGAAATCTTCCAGGACAGAGTGGATATGATATAAAACACTATTGCTTGGAGTATCCTCGAAAACAAAATCATTTGTAGCTTCTGGCAATATGCCTGATGTGATATTGAATGAAGGAGACTTGATATTAACATCATAAGTCAACGTAAAAAGTTCTCAGAGGATCTCCAAAGACTGTGCTAATTTCCAGTCATACCCTCTGATATCTGTTACTTTCTTCCTCAGTTTACGAGCATCACAAAGTCAGCAACTGTTTGTCTTTGTAGGGAGGTGAAGATGAGCGTGTTTGTTTCGGAATTGGAAAAGGGGAGAAAGTCTGTCCAGTTTTTGATGCAGAGGGTACCTCACGTGATTCCATTCAAAGAAGTAAGTATAGGGGTTAAGTGGCTGAGATGAGTTAAGTGGATGAACAGAAGTCGGGAGATTGTCCACGTTCTCCCTTTCTTAGCTGCTGGGCGGCAGTAATTGGGTGACACTGCTCATAAAGCCATTCAAGTGGTGGTACATGAAGTTTGCAGGAGATGACTTGCCTTACACTTATCTAGCAATACATATGGGAAAGCACACCAGTTACTGGGCCCAGCACTTCATAGTTTCCCAAAATAAATCAAATATTCTTGAGTACAGCTCCAATCACTAATCAATGAAATCCAATCAAATCCCAGGCTGAATTTTCATCTTACAAGGCAGCTATGAGGCTTATTGATTGAGGAACCTGAAGAAAGAATTTTAAAAAAACCCACTTTTCTATGGTCCAGATTAGGTTGCACCAAAACAACACTTTAAACACCCAAGTGTTAAGACAGCAACTGAATTTGATTAACAGAGGCAATTATGTTGAAACAGAATCCATGAATAACCACACAATTTGCTTTGATTTCAAGCGGTTTTATGACAATGTTTTATTGGTACACGTATTTAGTGTTTCAGTGCATCACGTATTTAATGGTTTCTTGTGTAGAAATTCATGTAACATGCCATGAATTACTCTCTTCGATTGTGGAGGTACTGTTTGCTAATGCAAATCATACAAGGTTACACTGATATTGCATGTTTGTTTCAGCGGGTGATAATGTTCAGGAAGAATGTAGCCAAAGAGAAGGACTTGTTGGGTCTGACAGAGAGTGCGCACGTGTCCCCTCAGTCTATCCCTGTCACTGTCCACAGGAGCAGGATCATTGAGGTTCGTGAGGCTCAACAGATAAACACTGTAGTATCCCGCCCCCCCACCCCACCAATCTACCGCCATCACTCTCCACAGGAGCAGGATACGTAACTTGCTTCTCTCATTACTGTACCTATATTTGTAATATTTTGATTTCTTTTGTTTGTTTGTTCGAAAAATCTGATATATATTTTTTCTCTTGTAGATATGAAATTTAATTGATTTCCATATTTCTGTGTGATTAAGGGAGAAGTTGGATTGGTATGTGTTACAAAAACCTCCAGATAACTCTTTAACGTCAAGGACTCTGTGAAAGACTACAACAACTGGTTGATGTCAGCTGCTTATTTAGAGTGGAATATTAATTTGGTAAAATGAAATTTAATTCACATTTAGTCATCAACACAGAGTTATCTGATTTAATTTTCTTTTTCAATTTCAGGATGGTTACAGACAATTAGCCTTACTGAACCCAAACACTCTGAAGGGTATCATTAGAGTCAAGTTCATTAATGAGCAGGTGAGATAATGTTAAATAGAAGAAATTTTGAATGGATTCTTTATTAGCTTTTGAAGTTGAAAATTGTTTGTGGTAATAATTAATATGGATTTTTTAAGTACTGGAAAGTAGCTACGTCAGTACAGTTTGAATTGTGTTGTCTTTGGACTCGTCACATCATGTTCATGTGTTTTAACTGTTACTGTTGTAATGTTGTTTGCTAAGTTTGAATGATATCATGACATAAAGTTTATGTTGTCCTTTCTTTTAGTATCCTGAATGGCGTCTTGGCTTATTTCTGTTTGATTAACCCTAGTATTTGATGTTAGTATACTAAAGATATACTCTCATGTTTACTGGTCCTCACATGCACTGCTATTGACATACTCCCTTGTGATTGGCCAGGGTCTTGATGAGGCCGGTATTGATCAGGATGGTGTGTTCAAAGAGTTCCTGGAGGAGACCATCGCTCGGGTGTTTGATCCCTCCCTTAATCTGTTCAAAGTAAGTACCTGTCTAACATTCGTAGGCAAAGAAATACAGGTAGCTATGTCTGCAACGTAAAGGTAGTTCACTAAGGTATAAAATGTGTGTTTGTTTTACACTTTTGATGTGTATATTGATGTTGATAACCACGACAACTGATGTCATGACCAGTGATAACCACGACCACTGATGTTCATGACCATTGATGTCCATGACCACTGATGTCATGACCATTAATGTCCATGAACACTGATGTCATGACTGTATATGTCATGATCATTGATGTCATGACCACTGATGTCATGACCATTAATGTCCATGACCACTGATGTCATGATCATGAATCTCAGCATTGTGTTTGTGTGATACAGCAGTTATACATTTGACTGTGGCCTTGATTTAGACATTGGCATACAGTAATGGAACAGAAATAGTGAAGAAAGTAACATTAAACCCAAATTATAGAATTTGGTACCAATATATAAAATGAATACTCTCATAAACAAATATTCCCAAACTCAAAATCCTTTGTAAGCAAAAGTAATGTGGTTCACCTTGCAATTTATCTCCCTTTTTCCATAACTAAAGAAAACATGAACACAAAATAAAATCTGTCGTTAGCAAAATTGCCATATCCAGTATTACAGGGATGAGTATGAAATATTTGCATTGTAGGCCACCAGCGAGCAGAAGTTGTACCCGTCCCCGACCTCCTATATCCAGGAGAACCACCTATGTTTGCTGGAGTTTGTGGGCAAAATGCTGGGCAAGGCTGTGTATGAGGTAATCATGGAAATAAATGTCACAAAATATTACTTTCAGTGCTGAAACTTACGATTTTCCAGTAGAATATCATCCCATGTTCCAAGCAAACTTCAATGTACCTTTCTAAAATCAATAGAATCAGGAAAAATGGGCAAGTTAGTCATGGACGTAATTTATGGTCATTTACGGTACATGTAGAAATCACAAGAGGTCTGTGGAGGCAGGTATTTTGACATCTGTCAAAGAGGTGATTTTTTTTATGGTCGTTCATTCCTTTGTCAGTAACTTCACAGAAATAGTTACACACCGATTTAGACGGCACTTTTTGCAAGGCGCAACTAAGGCAGTGCACCACTTCATTACATTTTCGTGGTGATCTGTACCTTCAAATTCAAATGCCTCATTATGAAAAAATTTGTAGGGTGAAAGTAAAAGAAAGCTAAATATGAAGTAGGTAAGATAATGGAAAACTATGCATAAAAATACTTTCACTTATTTTTTAAAGATTTTTTTAAGAGTGTTAAAAGGCATACAAATATTTGAATACTATGGTGGGCTTTTTGAGAAATGTGGACAGTGTCTAGGATATCTGACGTCCCATCACCTTTTTGTTTTCTGATGTTTACCAGAAGGAAGGAATTTTTGAGAACATTATTTCAGTAATCTTTTACTCGTGGGTAAAAAGAGTTATTCCAACATTCAGTGTGGTGATTAGAGTTGGATAAACTATCGGTGATGTCAAGAGCTCCTAACTTTTGATAGTATCATTCGTAAAGCCCACCTTAGAATTCAGTTGTTTGAGCACCTTTAACTCTTTTCACAAAAAGCTAAAACAATAAATGAAAGCTTATTTATGCATAGTTTTAAGTGGTCTATTTAGTGATGCCTACTTCGATTTTTAGAGGTCTTTTCCTTGAATGGTTTACAGGTGGTATACTAATGTCAGATTTGACATTTAGTTTCTTGTTTTGAAAACATGTCAGTATAAACCAGAGATAAGAATTGAAAACAGCCTTTGGCATCTTTCCTACATATGTTTAGTGACATTAATTTCCACAAAATGTGTTTGCTAAGCACCATGATATAGTCTGAGCAGATTTGAGACACCTGTGGTAAGTTTCTGGTTCTGGTTTCAGGGTATTGTGGTGGACGTCCCGTTCGCCTCTTTCTTCCTCACCCAGATCCTGGGCCACCAATTCAGCATGAACTACAGCTTCCTGGACGAACTGCCCTCTATGGACTCAGAGCTGTACAAAAGTCTTACCTATATCAAGGTACAAAAGTCTTGTCCACACTTCACCTCTATTTTCAAATGTCTCACTTAAATCAAGCTTAGTACAAAAGTCTCACTTATCTGAAGAGTACAAATGTCTCACTTATCTCAAGGTACACAAGTCTCACTGATCACAAGGTACGAAAGCCTCACTTCTCTCAAGGTACAAATGTCTCACTTATCTGAAGAGTACAAATGTCTCACTTATCTCAAGGTACACAAGTCTCACTTATCACAAGGTACGAAAGCCTCACTTCTCTCAAGGTACAAATGTCTCACTTATCTGAAGAGTACAAATGTCTCATTTATCTCAAGGTAAACAAGTCTCACTTATCTCAAGGTACAAATGTCTCCCTTAGCTCAAGGTACAAATGTCTCACTTATCTGAAGTGTACAAATGTCTCACTTATCTCAAGGTAAACAAGTTTCACTTATCTCAAGGTACAAATGTCTCCCTTAGCTCAAGGCACAAATGTCTCACTTATCTGAAGATACACAAGTCTCACTCTACTCAAGTTACAAAAGCCTCACTCCTCTCTGGATTAGCAGAGTCCCATGGTCAGATTTAGCTCCGTCTGGCTCTGTGGTTGCGGCCTATTGTCAGGATATGTGTTAAATACCTGGAGAGATCCATAGGCTTGGCCACTGTTGTTTAGGTGAAATATTCTTGAATGGTTTCAGCATAAAACACATATTAATAAACAAATAAATAAATAGATGAGGTATTGTGACCAGTTTTTATCAACACCTTCCTCATGAACATGCATTTTTGTTTAGTTCTGTTTGACTTTCCCAAGATATTCTCATTTAATTGTGCTAAAGCATTTTTCGTCTGCATTGAACTATTTTGATCACTTTATTAACTGAGAGAAGAGTCAGGACTGTATAACTGCATGTGAGAGTTTTGTTAAGTTTTGGCCATTGATTGGAAATGTCATCATACGGTTATTTGAAAAAAATTTGTAATATCAGTAGTTCATCTGTGATGTTTTGACCTTGTTTCTCAGCATTATGAGGGTGATGTGAGTGACCTTGATCTCACCTTTTCCTGTGATGAGGATTTTCTCGGCAAATTGATGACCCATGAGCTGGTGCCTGGGGGCAGGGCGGTGCCTGTAACCAATGACAACAGGTCAGTCAGTGATTGACAGGTTACTTTATTTGATAACGTACGTTGCTGAAAACTTCATAATTTAATAGTTAGAGCAAAGAAAAGCAGAAAAGAATGATGTTCTTTATTTGAAACATGTAGTTCGTAAACAGTCATTGATATGATTAATAAAAAACTATTTTTTTCTTTTCTATACAGAAAAATGTCTTTGAATTGCATGAAAGGTTTTGCTTCATGTGTTGATATTTGATTTTTCTTGCTATTTTTAAGGATAAGCTATGTCCACCAGATGGCACTGTTTAGAATGTACGGACAAATCAAGGACCAATCAGCTGCCTTCATAAGAGGATTTAAATCCATCATCAATTCTGATTGGCTGATGATGTTCTCAGCTCCTGAGTTGCAAAAATTGATATCTGGAGATACAGTTGACATTGACATAGACGATTTGAGGTATGTTTTTGGTACTTAATATAAATCTTGCCACTAATTACTGTGTGTACGTTTAGTTTAATTAAAATCAGATCGGATATGTAAACTAAATAACAAGGAAATAACAGTGTGACTAAGCTAAACATTCTCTGTGCCATGGTACTAGTTCACTTCTAGCTGACATGAAGCAGGTCTCTATTCCCATGATGTTGGGTCACACCGAAGACTTCAAAAATTGTACAGCATCACTACGTGCTTGGCACGGAGAAGTTAGAGAAAGGAAACCAGATTGGTCGGCCCTGTATTAGTCAATGTTACTGGGTAGGGTGTCATATCTGGTGCCATCAGCATGATACTTCATTGGCCGCAGCCCTTTGGTGAAATGGACTTGCCCTGCCACACGAAGATACAATATATGTACACACAATTTTTGTCATTATAGGACTAAAAAATTGTTAAGTACAACGTAAAATCCCAAGCATACATACATACATAGATGTTATTACCATTCACATAACCTTCCTCTCGAGATGTCACTGTGTTGTGTTGATTTGATCAGCAAGTGAATTGGAACATTCTGCATGGGTTCCAGAGCCATTCCATGGGTACACCTCGCCAGTGCATTAGAACATTCTGCATGGGTTCCAGAGCCATTCCATGGGTACACCTCGCCAGTGCATTGGAACATTTTGTATGTGTTCCAGAGCCATTCCATGGGTACACCTCGCCAGTGCATTAGAACATTCTGTATGTGTTCCATAATCATTCCATGGGTACACCTCGCCAGTGCATTAGAACATTCTGTATGTGTTCCATAATCATTCCATGGGTACACCTCGCCAGTGCATTGGAACATTCTGTATGTGTTCCATAGCCATTCCATGGGTACACCTCAGACCTTCACATGTTTTGTGTCACCAGGCGTCACACTCAGTACTACGGTGGTTACCATAACAACCATAAAGTGCATGTGTTCCATAATCATTCCATGGGTACACCTTAGGCCTTCACATGTTTTGTGTCACCAGGCGTCACACTCAGTACTACGGTGGTTACCATAACAACCATAAGGTGCATGTGTTCCATAATCATTCCATGGGTACACCTCAGACCTTCGCATGTTTTGTGTCACCAGGCGTCACACTCAGTACTACGGTGGTTACCATAACAACCACAAGGTGATATGCTGGTTATGGGACATCCTCAACCGGGATTTCTCACAGGAGGAGAAAGGACTTTTCCTGAAGGTAGGGTCACTGAACATTACTTACCCTACCCCTCTAAGCTCCCTCTGTTTTAGATTCTTAATCACTCAGGTAGGGTGCAGATACATGAATACTTCCCTTTTCAGTGTGACCTTGAATTCCTTTCAGGCTGTGCTCGGTTTCCTCCCAACATAATACTGGTCGCCGTCATATAAGGAAGTATTCTTGAGTATAGCATAAAGCACCAATCAGATATAAAGGAATTGAAGATGTGACTCTGAAAACTCTGAAACAGTTAAAATCAAATCAGGATTTCTGGATTGGAATTGGCAGATAAGTGAGATTGTGAGATGTTTTGATATGAATAACCTAAAGTATTTTTGCAAAATGCAAGACACAAAAATTTGCAGCTGCCTTGCTCACAATGTTTAGTATGTACATGTAAAAATGCACTTTTATACTTAACATAAAACTCAAGATAAGTGTGTCAGTTGAAAAGTGCTTAACTTTAGGTGACATACACTTTATTTTATACATGTCATTTTATGTTCATACTGAAAATATTTTTAAGCATTTACGGATTACTTCATACTGTGTGAAAAAGTTGAGTGAATTATGTTCTTGGAAGGTGAATCAAATTAATTGTTGTTCATCACATTTGTAAACAGTTTGTGACCAGTTGCTCTAAACCACCTCTGCTAGGCTTTGCAAATCTGGAACCTCCATTTTCCATCAGATGTGTGGAAGTCAGCGATGATCAGGTAAGTGCAAAATGTTCTGCACAGCTAGTTACCTCCCTTGATGAGGTCATTTGATCATCAAATGACCTATCCATACAATACATATGCGCAACCCTGTCAACACTTCAATGTACCCGTGGGAAGATATGTCAGCAGCCTGCAGATGGTCATGGGTTCCCTCGGGTTTTGCCCAGATTCCTCCCAACGTAATGCTGGCCTCTGTCGTATAAATGAAGTATGCTTGAGTACTGAGTAAAACAATAAACAAATAAATACTTCTGCCTACCAATGATTCAAAATAACACCCCTTCTGTAGGGCTCCTGAAGTTAGATGTCTTATCAGTCTGCCTCATCAGTGAATGTCTTCCCTGTGCCTTATCAGTGAATGTTTTCTGTCTGCCTTACCAGTGAATATTTTCTGTCTGCCTCATCAGTGAATATTTTCTGTCTGCCTCATGAGTGAATGTTTTCTGTCTACCATATCAGTGAATGTTTTCTGTCTACCCTATCAGTGAATGTTTTCTGTCTGCCCTATCAGTGAATGTTTTCTGTCTGCCTCATCAGTGAATGTTTTCTGTCTGCCCTATCATTGAATGTTTTCTGTCTGCCTGATCAGTGAATGTTTTCTGTCTGCCTGATCAGTGAATGTTTTCTGTCTGCCCTATCAGTGAATGTTTTCTGTCTGCCTGATCAGTGAATGTTTTCTGTCTGCCCTATCAGTGAATGTTTTCTGTCTGCCTCATCAGTGAATGTTTTCTGTCTGCCTTATCAGTGAATGTTTTCTGTCTGCCCTGTCAGTGAATGTTTTTTGTCTGCCCCATCAGTGAATGTTTTCTGTCTGCCCTATCAGTGAATGTTGTCTGTCTTCCTCACAGGACACAGGAGACACAGTAGGAAGTGTCCTGAAGGGTTTCTTCAACATCAAGAGGCGTGACCCAATTGGAAGACTACCCACCTCTTCCACCTGCTTTAACCTTCTCAAACTTCCCAACTATCAGAAAAAAGGCACGCTGAAAGAAAAGCTACGCTATGCCATCCATTCCAACACAGGTTTTGAGTTGTCATGACGACCGAAGATGATAGTGTTTTCGTGGAGACATTTTGTGCACACCCATATGATGCTTTGTGTGTACTTGTGTTTTCACAATGTGAAAGGGATGTCTGTATGACCCAAAACATCCTTTTCTTTGTGCAGTGAGTATGAGAGAGTCAAGTTGCAACATTACATCATCAGGGTGATATTCCTTTTGTCAGGACGTCATGACCAGTATATGAAATAATGAAATTATCCAAAAACACAACTTTAATATCCTGATTTTAATTTCTTTGCTGAAAGTCGTGTAAAATGTATATTTCAGGAAATAAGTTATCACTTTTGGATCAAATTAATTATAGTATATACCTGTCTATGTTGAATTCCAGTGATTGAATAAGATGACGATGTCATGAGCCACAGCATTGTAATGTGGCAACTCGAGAAACTTTTAGCACCAAAATTATGTTATTAACCAATTGTTAATAACACAACAGTTTTTGATCTCAGATTTCTGTGTTCTTTAGCAAAACAAAGTAGTGTGTCACTCTAATTCTACCATTGAAAATAACAGTGAACACTTTCAGCACATACCACTTACATGTACAGTTTGTAGAGTGCGTGAGCTGTGATACATCAACAGTTGCTTCCCTTTGTGTAAACATTCACTCATTCCAGTACCTATCTTAATACTTTATATTGTGACAGGAAACAATAGTTCTTCTATATTTTCTGTTTTCCTCATGTCATTTATTGGTATTAAAATTAGGTATTGGGGTGAAAGGAAATTTACGTGCACAAGTGCATGTACTCTGATGGGTACAGGTATAATGCAATATTGTGGTTACCTATTGTGATGAGCGTTTTTGTGAACAATAGCCTATACATGTAAGTAACAGTGCCAAGACAAGCCATGCCCTGTAGTTAACTGTTCAGGGAATACATGTATCTCTTAAAGAGCTTTGAACGCTATTTTGAGCAGTAATACCTTGTTCACACGGCCATGCTTTGGTTTAACCTGCGAAAATGGCTTTGAGCCAGTTTGATGTTGCCCAGGTGAAGAAAAAAGTGGGGTCATTTAATCCGATTTATTTGCCCAAGCTAGCGACGTCGGTTTAAGCCAGTTTCAGGGCTTGAGCGGGGTCCAGTGCCTTTCATTGTTGTAAATATCCAGAATATTCACAAAATTTCGTAATACATCAGTGTTCCAATCAAAGGCATTTTGTGTTGGTCAGTTAGTACTCTTCCAAAAACTCAGATGATATTTTACCTTTAGGCATCAAATATTTTCATGGTTTTGCTGGTTATTTTTGCTAGGAGCCTCTCTCACCAATGTGGTTGCTATGAGTTCAAGTCCACCTCATGCTAGCTTCCTCTCCGACCATACGTGGGAAGGTCTACCGGCAGCCTGCAGATGATGTGGGTTTCCCTGGGCTCTGCCAGGTTTTCTTCCACCATGAAGTTGACTGCCGTCATAAAGGTGAAATATTCTTGAGGATGGTGTAAAACACTAATCAAATAAATAAATAAATAAATCATTCAAACAAAGTGATTGAAGTAGGAACTCAAGTGTAGAGAACAACCCTTGAAAGTTTTCTAGTCCAAATCGGAAAAGGAGTAGGTAATTTTAAGACACCGGTGATCCGAGAACTGTTTTGAATTATATTCGTTCATGTAAATATATGTAACTGTTTAGAGTTTTTGTGTACGTTTTGTATAAATCATGTAGAAAATTTCTGTACATTCATGTATATTCTGCCAATTCTGAAGTTGTAAATTTTGTAAAGTAAATATATATATATATATATATATATGTATACTAAAAGAATGTATATCTGAAACACTGGGTTGTCTGTTGTGTGTATAAACTTAGCTATGTCCCTAGCCCTGAACTACCATGACAGCATATGTTGTGAAGACCTAAAGTGTTCTTGCCTAAGAGCTACTTAACATTAAGTACGCTTCATGAAGCTGGGCCCAGGTTTACTGCGACTGTCAGGCCATCAACTAATGAGGTTGCATGTACAAATCCAGCTTTTTCTGGGTCAACTGTGACTTTGTCGTGTGCCATAGGTGGTTAACTGAAGACACACCACATTCCTCCACCTACAAATCCCACACCCACAAATCTGATCTTGTGAGTGAAAATTTCTTCTTTATAGCATGAAATACCTGTCAAATAAATAAATAAATTTACTTTACATTATAACAATATTAAGTTTGGCTTATGCTGACTACTTTTCCAGTCATAAGTGGGAAGGTCTCTGGCAGCAACCTGTGAATGCTTGTGAGTTTCCCCCGGGCTCTGCCAGGTTACCACCCACTATAATACTGGCCGCCATTGTATAAGTGAAGTAGTTTTGAATACGGCATGAAGTACTAGTCAAAGAAAGAAATAATAATATGTTATTCACATGCAAGAAGTCAGTAGTCATGAGATTAAACTGTCCAATACACATGCAAGAAGTCACTAATCATGAGATTAAACTGTCCAATACACATGCAAGAAGTCACTAGTCATGAGATAAACAGTCTGATACCTGTGCTGGAAGACAGAAATATTTGTTTAAACTTTGTTCAGTTGTTTAATTGGGGGTTTGAAACAGCTTTCCTCAAAGTTTGAGTCATATCTTGATGGTGTCTCCTGGTAGCAGGTAGACTCAGTGTCAGTATATTTATAGTGCTGCCTCACTGGAGCACCATGCCGAAGACACCGGACACCACATACCACCCAGTCACATTGTACTGACTCCTGGTTAACCAGTACTTCAGCTGCATCTCTCGTGCTCAGCACCAAAGGAGACAGTATCAAGGTTGTCAGTTTTAGGCCTATCCTTGAGCTACAATGGGCTCAAATCATTTTTTTCACCACAACATAAAAGAGCCTTTGACCAAGGAGGTCACAGGCTCAAATCCACCTTTTGCTAGTTAAATTGCAGGTTTTGGTCTTTAGTGGCAGTTACACTAGGAACAATTGGCAGGTTGAGGCTGGCTAAAGACAGCTCAGATGTTTGTAGTAGCGAAAAAAAATGGTGAGGTAAACTGGATAATGACTTGGTTTAGTCCACCATATTCACTCGTCTGAATGCAAAACAATTGCCGGGTTGAGATGAATACTAATATCTAATGTGAAAGGTGTGAGTTTGCAACTCCTGTACAGGTGAATCAAACATTAGCTCTACCGATTCACTTGGGACTACTAGTGTAAAAGCAAACGGACAAAGTGGTGAATTTAACTGAGCTGGCTGAGATGTGAAAGGTGTGAGTTTGCAACTCCTGTACAGGTGAATCAAACGTTAGCTCTACCGATTCACTTGGGACTACTAGTGTAAAAGCAAACAGACAAATTGGTGAATTTAACTGAGCCGGCTGAGATGTGAAAGGTGTGAGTTTGCAACTCCTGTATAGGCGAATCAAACATTAGCTCTACCGATTCACTTGGGACTACTAGTGTAAAAGCAAACAGACAAATTGGTGAATTTAACTGGGCTGGCTGAGATGTGAAAGGTATGAGTTTGCAACTCCTGTATAGGCGAATCAAACATTAGCTCTACCGATTCACTTGGGACTACTAATGTAAAAGCAAACAGACAAATTGGTGAATTTAACTGAGGCCGCTGAGATGTGAAAGGTATGAGTTTGCAACTCCTGTATAGGCGAATCAAACATTAGCTCTACCGATTCACTTGGGACTACTAGTGTAAAAGCAAACAGACAAATTGGTGAATTTAACTGAGCTGGCTGAGATGTGAAAGGTGTGAGTTTGCAACTCCTGGATAGGCAAATCAAACATTAGCTCTACTGATTCACTTGGGACTACTAGTGTAAAAGCAAACAGACAAATTGGTGAATTTAACTGAGGCGGCTGAGATGTGAAAGGTGTGAGTTTACAACTCCTGTATAGGCGAATCAAACATTAGCTCTACCGATTCACTTGGGACTACTAGTGTAAAAGCAAACAGACAAATTGGTGAATTTAACTGAGGCGGCTGAGATGTGAAAGGTGTGAGTTTGCAACTCCTGGATAGGCAAATCAAACATTAGCTTTACCGATTCACTTGGCACTACTAGTGTAAAAGCAAACAGACAAATTGGTGAATTTAACTGAGCCGGCTGAGATGTGAAAGGTATGAGTTTGCAACTCCTGTATAGGCGAATCAAACATTAGCTCTACCGATTCACTTGGCACTACTAGTGTAAAAGCAAACAGACAAATTGGTGAATTTAACTGAGCCGGCTGAGATGTGAAAGGTGTGAGTTTGCAACTCCTGTGTAGGCGAATCAAACATTAGCTCTACCGATTCACTTGGCACTACTAGTGTAAAAGCAAACAGACAAATTGGTGAATTTAACTGAGCCGGCTGAGATGTGAAAGGTGTGAGTTTGCAACTCCTGTATAGGCAAATCAAACATTAGCTCTACCGATTCACTTGGGACTACTAGCATAAAAGCAAACAGACAAATTGGTGAATTTAACTGAGCTGGCTGAGATGTGAAAGGTACGAGTTTACAACTCCTGTATAGGCGAATCAAACATTAGCTCTACCGATTCACTTGGGACTACTAGTGTAAAAGCAAACAGACAAATTGGTGAATTTAACTGAGCTGGCTGAGATGTGAAAGGTGTGAGTTTGCAACTCCTGGATAGGCAAATCAAACATTAGCTCTACCGATTCACTTGGGACTACTAGTGTAAAAGCAAACAGACAAATTGGTGAAATTAACTGAGCTGGCTGAGATGTAAAAGGTATGAGTTTGCAACTCCTGGATAGGCGAATCAAACATTAGCTCTACCGATTCACTTGGGACTACTAGTGTAAAAGCAAACAGACAAATTGGTGAATTTAACTGAGCTGGCTGAGATGTGAAAGGTATGAGTTTGCAACTCCTGTATAGGCAAATCAAACATTAGCTCTACTGATTCACTTGGGACTACTAGTGTAAAAGCAAACAGACAAATTGGTGAATTTAACTGGGCTGGCTGAGATGTGAAAGGTATGAGTTTGCAACTCCTGGATAGGCAAATCAAACATTAGCTTTACCGATTCACTTGGCACTACTAGTGTAAAAGCAAACAGACAAATTGGTGAATTTAACTGAGCCGGCTGAGATGTGAAAGGTATGAGTTTGCAACTCCTGTATAGGCGAATCAAACATTAGCTCTACCGATTCACTTGGCACTACTAGTGTAAAAGCAAACAGACAAATTGGTGAATTTAACTGAGCCGGCTGAGATGTGAAAGGTGTGAGTTTGCAACTCCTGTATAGGCAAATCAAACATTAGCTCTACCGATTCACTTGGGACTACTAGCATAAAAGCAAACAGACAAATTGGTGAATTTAACTGAGCTGGCTGAGATGTGAAAGGTACGAGTTTACAACTCCTGTATAGGCGAATCAAACATTAGCTCTACCGATTCACTTGGGACTACTAGTGTAAAAGCAAACAGACAAATTGGTGAATTTAACTGAGCTGGCTGAGATGTGAAAGGTGTGAGTTTGCAACTCCTGGATAGGCAAATCAAACATTAGCTCTACCGATTCACTTGGGACTACTAGTGTAAAAGCAAACAGACAAATTGGTGAAATTAACTGAGCTGGCTGAGATGTAAAAGGTATGAGTTTGCAACTCCTGGATAGGCGAATCAAACATTAGCTCTACCGATTCACTTGGGACTACTAGTGTAAAAGCAAACAGACAAATTGGTGAATTTAACTGAGCTGGCTGAGATGTGAAAGGTATGAGTTTGCAACTCCTGTATAGGCAAATCAAACATTAGCTCTACTGATTCACTTGGGACTACTAGTGTAAAAGCAAACAGACAAATTGGTGAATTTAACTGGGCTGGCTGAGATGTGAAAGGTATGAGTTTGCAACTCCTGTATAGGCGAATCAAACATTAGCTCTACCGATTCACTTGGGACTACTAGTGTAAAAGCAAACAGACAAATTGGTGAATTTAACTGAGCTGGCTGAGATGTAAAAGGTATGAGTTTGCAACTCCTGTACAGGTGAATCAAACATTAGCTCTACCGATTCACTTGGGACTACCAGTGTAAAAGCAAACAGACAAATTGGTGAATTTAACTGAGCTGGCTGAGATGTGAAAGGTGTGAGTTTGCAACTCCTGTATAGGCGAATCAAACATTAGCTCTACCGATTCACTTGGGACTACTAGTGTAAAAGCAAACAGACAAATTGGTGAATTTAACTGAGCTGGCTGAGATGTAAAAGGTATGAGTTTGCAACTCCTGGATAGGCGAATCAAACATTAGCTCTACCAATTCACTTGGGACTACTAGTGTAAAAGCAAACAGACAAATTGGTGAATTTAACTGAGCTGGCTGAGATGTGAAAGGTATGAGTTTGCAACTCCTGTATAGGTGAATCAAACATTTTTACCGATTCACTTGGGACTACTAGTGTAAAAGCAAACAGACAAATTGGTGAATTTAACTGAGCTGGCTGAGATGTGAAAGGTGTGAGTTTGCAACTCTTGTATAGGCGAATCAAACATTAGCTCTACCAATTCACTTGGCACTACTAGTGTAAAAGCAAACAGACAAATTGGTGAATTTAACTGAGCTGGCTGAGATGTGAAAGGTATGAGTTTGCAACTCCTGTATAGGTGAATCAAACATTAGCTCTACCGATTCACTTGGGACTACTAGTGTAAAAGCAAACAGACAAATTGGTGAATTTAACTGGGCTGGCTGAGATGTGAAAGGTATGAGTTTGCAACTCCTGTACAGGCGAATCAAACATTAGCTCTACCGATTCACTTGGGACTACTAGTGTAAAAGCAAACAGACAAATTGGTGAATTTAACTGAGCTGGCTGTGATGTGAAAGGTATGAGTTTGCAACTCCTGTATAGGCAAATCAAACATTAGCTCTACCGATTCACTTGGGACTACTAGTGTAAAAGCAAACAGACAAATTGGTGAATTTAACTGGGCTGGCTGAGATGTGAAAGGTATGAGTTTGCAACTCCTGTATAGGCCGAATCAAACATTAGCTCTACCGATTCACTTGGGACTACCAGTGTAAAAGCAAACAGACAAATTGGTGAATTTAACTGGGCTGGCTGAGATGTGAAAGGTATGAGTTTGCAACTCCTGTATAGGCGAATCAAAACATTAGCTCTACCGATTCACTTGGGACTACTAGTGTAAATGCAAACAGACAAATTGGTGAATTTAACTGGGCTGGCTGAGATGTGAAAGGTATGAGTTTGCAACTCCTGTATAGGTGAATCAAACATTAGCTCTACCAATTCACTTGGCACTACTAGTGTAAAAGCAAACAGACAAATTGGTGAATTTAACTGAGCTGGCTGAGATGTGAAAGGTGTGAGTTTGCAACTCCTGTACAGGTGAATCAAACATTAGCTCTACCGATTCACTTGGGACTACCAGTGTAAAAGTAAACAGACAAATTGGTGAATTTAACTGAGCTGGCTGAGATGTGAAAGGTGTGAGTTTGCAACTCCTGTATAGGCGAATCAAACATTAGCTTCTACCGATTCACTTGGGACTACTAGTGTAAAAGCAAACAGACAAATTGGTGAATTTAACTGAGCTGGCTGAGATGTAAAAGGTATGAGTTTGCAACTCCTGGATAGGTGAATCAAACATTAACTCTACCGATTCACTTGGGACTACTAGTGTAAAAGCAAACAGACAAATTGGTGAAATTAACTGAGCTGGCTGAGATGTGAAAGGTATGAGTTTGCAACTCCTGTATAGGTGAATCAAACATTTTTACCGATTCACTTGGGACTACTAGTGTAAAAGCAAACAGACAAATTGGTGAATTTAACTGAGCTGGCTGAGATGTGAAAGGTATGAGTTTGCAACTCCTGTATAGGTGAATCAAACATTAGCTCTACCAATTCACTTGGCACTACTAGTGTAAAAGCAAACAGACAAATTGGTGAATTTAACTGAGCTGGCTGAGATGTGAAAGGTGTGAGTTTGCAACTCTTGTATAGGCGAATCAAACATTAGCTCTACCAATTCACTTGGCACTACTAGTGTAAAAGCAAACAGACAAATTGGTGAATTTAACTGAGCCGGCTGAGATGTGAAAGGTATGAGTTTGGAACTCCTGTGTAGGCGAATCAAACATTAGCTCTACCGATTCACTTGGGACTACTAGCGTAAAAGCAAACCGGCAAATTGGTGAATTTAACTGAGCTGGCTGAGATGTGAAAGGTATGAGTTTGCAACTCCTGTATAGGCGAATCAAACATTAGCTCTACCGATTCACTTGGGACTACTAGTGTAAAAGCAAACAGACAAATTTGTAGAATTTAACTGAGCTGGCTGAGATGTACTGATTCACTTGGGACTACTAGTGTAAAAGCAGACAGACAAATTGGTGAATTTAACTGAGCCGGCTCCAAGTTCTACTTTTACTGGCAAAGTCTCGTGTAACCGCAACTTTTGTAAGCTTTATCAAGCACAGATCTTTACTCCTGTGACATCCTCTACCTGTGAAACCTTTTTGAGTACGGTGTGGCATCAATCATTTACAAGATAAATCCTAGCCACTATATGAACCTGTTTATTTTATTGGTGTTTTACGCCGTACTCGAGAATATTTCACGTATACCACAGTGGCCAGCACTATGGTGGGAAGAAACCAAAGAGAGCCTGGGGGAAACACACCACCATCCGCAGGTTTTTGGAAGACCTTGCCATGCACGGCGAGAGAGGAAGCCAGCATGAACTGGACTTGAACTTGAGCACTCCTGGGTCACTGCGCCATGCTGGCATTTTAACTGCCTCCCCCTATATGTATAAAGGGTCTGAGTAACTGGTTGAAATGATGAACACAACACTTCCGAGTACATGGACAAGGATAGTTTTATTTCAGTTCTAAAGGACGAATTATCAGATTGAACTGGAGTACACCTGAGAGTTGTGGATTCAAACTTTCTATCAACTCGTTAACAGGTGAAAATTTTCCGCACCAAACACGGCCACCCTGTGTAGCCCGCTTTGTTTCAATCCAGGAAATCTTATAAAATCTTTTACCATGTTAATAACAAGGCGTAATCTGACGACCATACATTTATTATAAACACAAGATTTGAACAATATTATTATTAATAATTATTACTGGGATACAATACAACAAGATACAGTATGGAGTATCTAGTACAATCAGATACAGTATGGGGTATTCTGTACAATGTGACACAGTATGAGGTATCCAGTGCAAGGAGATACACCCTGCAGTATGAAGGGATATATTACAAACGGATACAAGACACCACAAAGGGATAAGGTACAAAGAGATACAGTATGAGGCCATTCAGTACAAAGATACACCTGCAGTATGAAGGGATATAGTACAAAGAGATACAGTTTGGATGCATATACTGTATTTCTTCAAAAGATGTTTATTCAAACATATTTTGAAGGCATTATTCTGTGTAGTCTTATAAAATTATACTCTTTCTGAAGCCTTAAAATTAGCCAACTCAACCAATGGAGTTTTGTCTCCTATATCAAGTTGTAAATGTGTGTAAATTGCTCTTTCATATGCAAAAAGGTTGAGAAATTAAGGTAGTTCATACTGATATGTGCCTTTGATTTGTTCACCTGTAGGCACTAATACTTGGTATTGCATATGCATGCGAGTGTGAGTACACATGTACCAAAGTTGGCCACCACTGCAATAAGTTTTTTTATCATAAATCAGGTGACACCTATTTTATTTTGCATTTTACAGGTGAGCACACACTAAAAAATTATACAATGGAATAAAAATGAAACTCGACATGCTCCTTTTATTTTGTCCGGTTTTAATTCTTTTAAACAATATTCCTGCCTTTTTTATGCCTTTCTGGTCATTTAAATGTCAGTAACGGGAACAATTGCTGGAACAGCCCAACACTTCCCACAAATTGGATAATTTTTCAGTTTTACTTATATACTCACCTCCAAATGACCCTGTTCTGCAAAGACTCACATCTGAAATAAGTTAATAACACATGTGATCAATTCAAATGCTTCACAGATAGAAAGATTATGACCTTGAAAGATAAACATCCCTTTAAATCCATCCATACTATAATCCAGTATTAATCCTGCATGTCCACTGCAGCAGCTCTTTATGCTGACAAACTAAATTAATCAACCAATGAGAAAAATGCACAGTGGTATATTATCCCTATTATAATTGGATGATATCGTCCAAACATGGATGTTATACCTGTTGTGATTGGCTAGAAATCTAACACAAGATTCAGACCAGTGAGATACAGACGCCATTATCACAGTTTTGCATGGTAATGAAAATATATACCAGTGCCTGTATGCATTTCCACAAAAACAATCCTAAAAAAAAGTCACAGACAGTTCAATTTTTCACCATTGTGAAATCGTACAGTGTATCGTTTTCAAAACTTGTAAGGTGGCCATGTTGGGATTTGAACCCACAAACTTGGGGATAGTAGCCTGCTCTTTACCCCAAACTCATGGGCTGGACTCTATGTTCTGTATTTCACCTAAAATTTTGCCCATGGCTAAGTTACTCCTTTTAAAACCTGATTTCACCAATTCTGCTGATCAAAGAAAAGTGTTTTTTGGATTCGTTTGGGTTTGTTTGGGAAGGTAGAATGATTCCTCCTACATCTATTGGAAAAATGCAAGCTTTAGCAACATAAGTCAAACTTTATGACCTTAATTTTTCCTCTAAACATGCTCTTTTTGGAGGGAATTTTCATGGCAAATACAGGCCTCTCTTAACCTATTTCCATTTGTTCTCTCAGACAGCTGACAGCTATCACAACATGACAACTCAAAGTATGACATCGGTGAACAGATCATGCACATTGACAGCCATTTGCTCCTCATTGCCCTTGAATGTATTCAGTTTCGGACTATTAAACAATCAAGTATGCAGCAGTATGAAATGTGAAAGTGAAGCATGATTTTCACAGTAATCAATTTCAGAAATCTGTTCCAGGTCCTCACAATTTAGCAATTCAGCCGAAACATTGCTTTAGCCTCACCTGAGCAGACAGTGACCAATCAGGTTGCAGAACATTTGCCTGCCAAATTGTGTGACACCATACAAACTGGATGGATTTTCTGGCACTGGCACTGCACATTATCCACACCCACCCACCCACTCACCCACCCAACAACCTGATTGCTCTTGTAAAAGTCGAAAAATTTTGAAGTATAAACTCACAAAATGAGTTTCAGCAAACTAATTTCAGAAAAATTAAACCTGTTAAATGCTTTGAAATATAAAAATCGAATACCAAAAAATAACACCTTTCTGGTTTTACTAGGAAAAAAACTTAGATTTGGCAGCAAGGCTACAAAAGAGCTTGTTCATAGGAGACACACAAATGCATAACTTCAGCTCAATACATATAGCACTGAAATCATGAATTTCATGGTAATTAGTATGCAAACAGAGTATCCGCCATAAAACATCCCCCTTGTGTCATTGTGCTCTACATGCATGTAAAACTTCAGGTCAATACATGCAGTATGTGTTGAGTTACCACCATTAATATTTTGTTTCACGTCGATTCTAACACAGAATACAGTAAGTCTAGAGTTTGGTAATTTATGATAGTTAATATGCACACACCGAATCAAGAATGGAACACCCCCATCATAATATTGTGCTCTATGTATGTGTTCAGATCCTGAGCTAGATACAACGCCTAACATTTTGTTTATAATTGCTTATAAAACAAGTCAGAAAACATGCCTCAGCACCTAACATTTCCTGAATCATCCACCATTGTCAAAAATCGTGAAATATTATGATTCACGCAAGCGACCAATTAATCGCCCTTTTGTGCTTAACAGGGCAATTAAATGGTGAACAATGCCATGAAACTATAGATTGTTTACCTGTACTGTATCAAAATTAAATTAAAATCACAACGTACCTATTAGTGTTTAACACTATACTTAATAACAATGTTTGACTTCTATGACAGCATCAGAACCAACAGATGCTAGATTGAAGCCTGCGACATTCGTGGTCAAGGAAAAATTGGATGCAACTGAGCATTTTAGGCAGATTTTAGTCAACACGAGCCTCCATTTCATTGGTGCATGTACAAGCATGACCATGGAATGAATGTGGCAATCAGGGTTTTGAAATTCATTCTGATGAGAACAGGAGATTTTTCCAAAAAACTTTTCACATCCATCAAGTTTTCCATCTAAGGCAAACCACCATAATTAATTCAGCTATCATACCAAAACATATCCTTCCCTTTTTCTTTGCTGGATGGTCATAATCAAAGAAAGATGTTAACACGATTGGCTGTGTTGTTCTCTAAACATTTTAACTCCGGTCACAAGCAATGTGGTAGGCCAATACCACAGTGGTATTTACAATAGTAAATGAAATGGAAAAAAAATGGCAATAAATTTACAGTTTAAACAGAATAATACTCTGGATGCAAATGTTGTCATGAATGTCAAAAACACAAAAATATTATATGAAAAAAAAAACACAAAAGACCAAATACCAAATTATAATATACTGACTGATACAAAGGGAAATTCTGTACACCTTATGCGTCTCTTGAGCAAATGTTAACATAATGTCCATTAATAATTATTACTCTTTTTATTATTAAAATTACTTACTCAAACATTAATGTGTACCATAACCAATTCTATTTATGGTCAATAACCCAGATAGAAATCGACAAAACACTTTTACAATTGAATACCAAATTAGAGGTTCTTGGTGATGTATCATTAGCACAACTTCAGGATTTTAGTTCATTTATTTATTTCATGGGTGTTTTACTCTGTACTCAAGAATATTTCACTTATACAATGACAGCAAGCATTACGGTGGGAGGAAACTGAGCAGAGCTTGGGGAAATAAGATTTTAGCATTTCACTACCACGCCACTAGCTTACTATTATCAGGAAATAAACCAGCTTTCAGCATTCCATTACCAATCCAATAAAATACAACAGCCTTTGTCACCTGAGAGTGTGAAGTCATTGGAGTGGTCAGATCTTCACATCTATGAATCCTCTTTCAATCAGTTTCAATGGTTTTTCATAGAGAAGATTTTGTGAAAATTACTTTTTCAATGGACACGATTGCACTCAAGTGTTAATGGAACTATTCCTGCATTTTAGACACCACAAACCATGCACAAAAGGGCAAAGTTCAACATGGTCATCTGTCAAGAATCTAAACAGACTTTCTCTTTAGGATCCCTTCACAGTGCCTATTAAAATGTATCAACAAAGAAATTTGCACAGAATTCAAACAGCGACAAAAGCCAGTCCTTTACCTGCAATATACCATAAATCTTCAACTATTTCAACCACTAAAACACTTGTTTTCAGTGGAATTTATGTAAACAATTATCATGAAAACAACCCTAAATATGATTTGTGTCAATAAGGATGCAAGCTTCGTAAAACTGTGCAAATTATTTCTCTGCAACCCATAGTTCTCTCGGAAAGTTTCAAAATATTGGTCGCAGAGGCGAATAAAAAGGTGGAAGAATTTGGCTAAGTTTACAAAAAAAAAAAACAGAGAGTGTTTTTACTTCATCATCATTCAGTCTGCTGGGATTTGGACAGTGGAAATCAACCCTTCATTATCTATAGTATGCTCCGGCACAATTATGGTGGATTGATTCCGCTATTTAAAGGGTTTCTCAAGTCTCAAGAGAAACCAGGCAAAAATATTAAAATGATATGAATGATGCCCCATGGAACAGTTCTAACACTAGGGTTCAAAAGGACAACACTATTTAACCCCTATTTGAAGAATTCTCAAAAACAAAATCTTTGCCAGTTTTCTTTAACTTTTCCTGATGCCATGTGATAATATTCCTTATTTGATGATGAAGTGGGCAGAAATGATGTTGAGTAAGGCAGTTCTGCTGGAATGATGTCATGATCATCTGAAAGTACAGCTTCGTTTGCAGCTATCCCTCATGCGTGACGTCAAGTGTTCTTGCATGACGTCACATCAGGCATAATTAGAAACGACAGATTGTTTCCGTACAATCCTCCAAAACTTACTAAAGTGGTTGTAATACAATGCAATTTTTATACAATTTAAGATAGTCCTGAATCTCAAGCCTGCTTTTAAGATGTACACATCTGGACAATGGAGTAGCTCATTAAGAACAAATACAAAAAAGCAACCAGTGACAGAGATGAGCAAACAAATACAAAAAAGCAACCAGTGACAGAGATGAGCAAACACTGATGTTCCAACAATTTGAAGACCTGTACAATACCATGTTCCACACGGGTATTTGATAATACAGTGCTAACATTAATAACAATACAAAGTTCAAAACATGAAAATTTACCAAATGTTTCCCTAACACTAAAGTCCCACTACAAGATTGTTTGACATTGGTTCTCATATGACATTGTTCACGTCCAACAAATGATATTATAGACACAATAAAATAGCTCAAGTGTTAAACACAGGATTGCTTAAACAGTGACTGATAATAATTATCAAATTAAATTATCTCTGTGAACTAAAGGATTACTTACTCATTATAATGATTGGCATTTTCCCGTCGTACTCAACAATTCTGTGTTTCATACAATGGCGGTCAATTCTATGGGTGGGGGAAACCTTGAGTACCTAGCATACACGAGTAAGGCACACACAAACTCTCACCAGCACAAATGCCTTAGGGTGTAATCTATATTGATGGAGACATGTGATATTTCCCGAAATTTCATGCAAGACCAAATCAAATGGCCAAGGCGAAGCAAGACCTCAAAACAGTGGAGTTTTAAGAATCTCGATGTTCCTCTGTCCAAGACTGGCACTGAAAAGCACCTTGTATATCCGGACGCTGTCAGTAATGTCAAGCTCCAAGCAGCAGGACCTTGACACCATTTTACTGATATCACCATGATGACGTCATATAAAAGGCTGTATGACATTACAATAGAAACTGATACACTGTAACACTGTTACAATCCATTTTTGATATAACAATAAATCGAGGTCCTACGTCACACTAGCGCAACCTCATGGAGTTGAAAAATATGCCACCTTCCCTTTACACAAACACAAAGTGAACAGAAAGCCGTGTTCATCCCGAAATTTACTCTTTAATATCTTAATGTGCAGCACATAATAAACACTTCTACACGTATACTTCACAAGTCATCTACTCAAATTTTTCAACGTTTTTTTTTTTTTGCTGACTATTTTCCTTCTAAATAGATTTATTCATTACACTGATAAGATGGAGGATTTTTTGCACTCCGACGTTAAGGATTCAAAACAATAAACTGTAAAAGTATAAAGAATGTTTCAGTGTTGTAGAACACAACTAACACAATCATCTGATTACTGCTTTCCTTTTTTTTATACATTTTTTTCCTTTTTCAATTTTTTTCAGAAATAAAAATCCCTCACACCTATTTACAAACAAAATCAGATAAATATTATTCCTAATCTGACAATTAAAATCTTTCCCCTTTAATATATAAACGTATGTATATATATGTGTATATATATATATATGTATAAACATTTATAGAGTAGAACATTCTGAAGGCTATTTATTATCAATTAAAATCAGTGATAAATGAAAATGTAGGATGAAACATTCGCAGTTTCAAACAATCTTTTTCAACAGAAAATGACGCAAGAAAAAAAATGGTACATGAAGCAAATGAGCAATAGCTCTGCCATTTCTCCTCCTGAAATTCACACGCAAACAGAATTGAAAAAGTTCACACATGTGGGTTCTTTAAAAAAAAAAAAAGAAAAACTAAATAAAAAAGCTATAATTTACATAGACAGAATAGCAATGGAATAAATGCACCAACAGCCACAAAGACTGGCAGGAGCATGGTACTGGTGTCGTCAGACGCATATGGATCCTGCGCTTTTGGCCCTGATGGACGACGACGTTTTGACGGCTTCTGTTCCACTGGCTCCTCCTCTTCCTCTTCCTCGTCATCACGGCGATTATCAGCACCAGGCAAGGGAGGTAATTTTGGAACATCTACAAGTCAAGAGAAAGCGGTTCAAAAATGTCTGTTATAACACCACAAATGGTGCAAGGGAGCACCCAAACCCCAACCACTCCATGGTGCAAGGAAACAGTTAAAACCCCACCCACTACATGGTGCAAGGGAACACCCAAAACCCCAAACATTCCTAATGTACAGACGCACAAAGTATTTGGCGATTGTTGATACACAGGTAGACACACCAAGTTTCCAACAGCTCTTGATATAAACACACACCACTATCTGACAGCTCTTCACATAAACACACACTACTATCTGACAATTCTTGATATAAACACACATCACTGTCTGACAGTTCTTGAAATAAACACACACCACTATCTGACAACTCTTGATATAAACACACATGACTTTCTGACATCTCTTGATATAAACACACACCACTATCTGACAACTCTTGATATAAACACACACGACTGTCTGACATCTCTTGATATAAACACACACGACTGTCTGACAACTCCTGATATAAACAACACCACTGTCTAACATCTCTTGATGGAAACACATGCCACTATCTTCTTGATATAAACACACACTAAGTTTCTGACAGCTCTTGACATAAACACACACCAAGTTTCTGACAGCTCTTGACATAAACACACACCAAGTTTCTGACAGCTCTTGATATAAATACACCCGTGTCCTTAAACTCCTGATTGTTGTTCATACAATAGAGGCTGATATCAGGGAACCAGAATGCTCTGGGTAAACCAGAGACCTCTGGGTGAGTTACCGACTCACATGGTCATACACAAGGTCATACACAAGGTCAGGATTGAGCCTGCATTACAAATGTCTTGACACAAACTTTAATGCGAAGACATCAAATATTTCCCAACTCTTATTGTAAAGACATATAATTTCAATGTGATGTTTCTACTTTGGGACAGAGGTCATACAAACTAAACCGCATCCATTCAACAATGGAATGTGGAGTTTAAACTCTTTTGTCATTAAAGGTAAAAATGTTTTGTCAACAGTAATTTACAAATATGTGTTACCGTCTTCGGGAGACACAAAAGACACCTCTTTCCCTCAGGCACTTCTCTTTTTAAGTTCGCAAAAGTTCAGTTCCTCAATTTTCACCATCATTCATCAAACTCTTTCTAAGTAAATATAATCCAAACCTGCAGCGCAATATTTTTCACAGGTCACATGATGCAGTGGCATTTTCATAGCGTTACAGATAAAAGAGTTTTAGAACTCCAAACTCCCCCCCCCCCCCAAATTACTGTTTAGGAATAAAGCTAAACATAAACAAGTTACTTACCATCAATAGTACCCTTCATTACATATAAGGCATTGACCTTGGGATTGTCAAGGTCACCCTGCAATAAACAGATCAAAGGACATATTGGTAATGACTCACACAACTTGTACACGATCATCTTAAAGCTGAACAGCTTAGACAATTCATGTCACCGTTACACACGTAGGTATACCTGTACATGCTCTATAACAAGGAAATGGTTCATTCAAAGTTTATGGCCTCAGATTACAAGAAGAATTCTATTTCAGGAGGCATTGTGAAACCAGTCTTGATATGATTATCTAAGAGCTAATTTTCACAAATTCAATGATTTTCATGTTTTTATTTTTACTTTTATACCCTTCCCTGACATTGAAAGAACATTTATTCTCCTCCCACCCACCCCTACCCCCTCCCCAAAAATTAAAATTGGAATTAAAACGTGTGTGGCCTTACTGAACCAGAAGGTTACCTTTATAAATTCTACACTAAGCTTTCCGTCGAGCTGCGACGTCTCTCCGTTCACTTTTAATTTCCCATTTTTAACGGAAAACGGAACAATTTCATCGTGGGCGACACCACGGCCCACTTTGCCATATATGTCCAGCTCATCCACAACTGTGTGTTCTCCATTTAAGACCACATCAAATACCTACAAATGAGAAAAATATACAAGATTATAATCTGTTCACACAGTGTTAACACAAAAAAAAAAACTAGGTCATGATTCAATTGTTTCTATACATGTTGGCAAAAATAAATGTTCCCTAAACAAAATATATGTGTGGTTGGAAAAAAGTGTCAAGTGCATCATGTTAAAACTGGTGGTATTATCATGATCAATTTCTGAAATGGAAAAAAACAGTCAAATGTGTGTGCACGAGTGCTTGGGGTTTAAAGTCGTACTCAACAATTTTTCAGTCATATGACAACGAAGGAATCCTTAGGGTGTATGTAATGTGCCTCCTTGTTGCAGGACAGATTTCCACCGCTCTTTTATCTAGTGCTGTTTCACTGAGACGATTTACTAAAGGCAAGTAAGGCGCCCCAACCGAGCCATTATACTGATACGCGTCAACCAGTTGATGCGATATCCCCTTCCTGCTGAACACCAAGCCAGGAAGTTACAACTTTCTCTTTTAAAGTCTTGGGTGTGACTCGACCCAGTTTTGATCCTGGATCTACTGCTCCCGAAGCGGACGAGTCAAATGTGAAGTTTGCGAAAACTGTCCACACAAGGGAATAGATCAATGGACAGATTACAAAGAGTTTGGCCACATTTACATTGTCTTGATCTTTTATACCAGTAACTGTAGACTATTTGTCCACAAGAATAAAGAACAAGACACACATCTGAATATTTAAAGGAATGACAACCACCATCAGTAAATACCATCAGCTTACAGGTATATTTGTTGCATCCACAATTTTTTCTGTTTTCATTTTGGCTGTGAATTAATCATCAAAAGCCAAAGCCATCAATTTATCAATTTCCAATTGACAGCGCTATGGCAAGCAAAATGCAGCAATCAACAACTGGATTTTTCAAAATTGTGCTCGTTTCATCAGTATAAACATAATAAGTGTCACCTCATGATATAATGAACAATAATTTTATCTATGACTCTATTTAGAATGCGTATGTATGTTGTTTAAAGTTGCTCCTTTTCATGTCGCGTTACAAATGTTTCTGAAGTTTGTTTGGAATGCACGATGATAGCACACTGGACAAGCGTTAGCAGAAACCCGCATCTCACTGATATGTACATCTTCAGTTTCAATCGTAGTCTAAGTTGATTATGCAGCCGACTTTTACAAAACTGCTTACTGGGACACATAAGCCACATCACCAGCCACGCCCTCCCCCACCTCCCTCACCAACACACTTCCTCACAATACCTAACCTTACTTTGTACCAACGAACTAAAAATACGTGTTTCATAACATACAAAGAAAAAATATTTCATGACATTTGCTTGCCTCTAAAAGCACACTTTTGGGGAGGGGGAATTTTGAGGTTATTTACAGCTTGTATACATGGCTACAGGTAATTCTAACAGATATTCAGTTAATACACTGTACATGAGCATCATTATCCTATACACAGGAGTATCAAACACAGTTATGTATAAAACCTGATCTTAACACCAGCTGTGCTGTGATAATTACAATTCCATTCATGCCATGAGAGCATGGCCTATCACAATAAAGAGTCGTTTAACATTTCATCGTTTTACCTGGGTACAACAAGATTGATATTCATGTACACAGATTTGGTTATCTAATACATGTATGCTCATCTGTGACATGTGCCTCTGGGTTTCCAGTCACACAGCTTTAAATACCAGTGTTTTGTTTATTTATTTATTTATTTATTTCACTGTTTTTCAAAGCCATGCTCAAGAATTTTCCAAAGATACGAAAATACAAAATGGTGGTCAGTTTCATCAGTGGTGCACTTCGGAGTGCCCGGGGTAAACCTCTGACCATGGTCAAGTTACTGATGAACTTTCCCACGTGTGAAGTACAGAAATGTACGTCACAATGGTGGAACACAAGTTGGCTTCACTCCTCAACTAATGTTAGAGGTGCGCAAACATGAGCTTCAACGACCTCTTATTATCTCTAACACCCCCCATACAGTGCGAATGAGGGAAATAACGTCCCTGTTTAAGGCCAGATTTGAACCTGTATTTGTGTGTGATGGCGATTGTATTTATTTATTTGATTGGTGTTTTACGCCGTACTCAAAAATATTTAACTTACACGACAGCGGCCAGCATTATGGTGGGAGGAAACTGGGCAGAGCCCTGTGGAAAACCACGATCATCCGGATGGCAATTGTAAGGTTAGCACCTTAGCCACTAGGTCATGAACTGCTCCATACTTGTCAAAATAGCATTCAACGCTGCTCAGATTTACACAACCTATACCTTAAATGAAAAAGCAATACAAACTGTATGGAATTCTGGTTTCAAGTTTTCGTAACAAAGAAAAATGGTTTTAAACATCGTCATTTTCTTCAAAAAATTCGGGGAGCATCCAAAGTCCTGACATGTTTCAGGCTTGTCCAATGAAAAGCCTCCTTTCCTCCTGTGACATCATTGTGACATCATTGAGCTTAAGGTTTTACTCCTACTATATGACTCACATGCATTTCTAGTCTCAGCTAAATACATATATATATATATATATATATATATATATATATATATATATATATAGAATCATGAAAATTGTGGATTTAAGAACTGTAAATGCCAATTCTAAAAAGGAAGAGTCTGGGATGTACTAGATTTGATTCTTGTTTTATGCCGTACTCAAGAATATTTCACTTATACGGCAGCGGCCAGCATTATGGTAGGAGGAAACCAGTCAGAGCCCGGGGGGAACCCACAACCATCCGCAGGCTGCTGACAGACCTTCCCACATACGGCCGGAGAGGAAGCCAGCATGAGCTGGACTTAAACTCACAGCGACCGCATTGGTGAGAGGCTCCTGGGTCATTACGCTGCGCTAGCGCGCTAACCAACTGAGCCACGGAGGCCCCCGGGATGTACTAGAGGGCCACATCTTACCTACATGCGTGGCTGTAGGCTGCCAAACTGTGTCTGGAATCCCATGTCCTGAGGAGCTACTGGGCAAAGCAAACATGTTGACGTTTGTAATCTGACTCCCAAGCCTTCAATGTTTAAGTATTAAATACTCAAATAACACTCATTGCTGGCACAAAATTGAGATATTTCATATAACCTTAAGTACATCTCTAAAATTTAAGATAAGGCTGTTTTTTTCTTTTAAGCATCAAAAGTTTCTGGGCAAAATCTTGGGTGATTTTCCGAACTCCTTACAGCACATGCGCTGTTCTCAACGTATACGCTGCATCACTACACCCACTCGCAAACTCTGTACTGAAATCTTGACAAAGCCACGGAGGTCACAGTGATGAGGCAGAGGTGATGTCAGAATACACAGAAACTCAACCTTTGTCTCTAAGAATACTTTACACACATGCAATGTCTTTATCTAGAGTATATACAACATGACTCTGACCAACACTTGATTCTAACCATCACCTGTACGTATAAGCCTCGGAAAATCTGGGACCAAACCAGGTCGGATCGTATTAAAGACCTTAAAAATGGTACTTGTGGTCGCCTCGCTCGACACTCAGCACTGAGTGATTAGAGCAACAAAACAAGACTGGTTAGCTCCGTGTCATGTCTGGTTTCTTCGGCATGATACATGTATATAGTGGGGCAGCACTTAGGCAGCATGGACTCTCTCTGTTACAAGAAAACACAGCATATCTACCCACACCTAATGACTCCTCGTACATACATAAGTATGTAAACAAGCCTACAAACAAAGCTTGTTTACAGGTGGTAATGACGTAAAACGAGCACATGCATTGCATTCAAAGTATGTAAGCTGTGCCACAAACATCAAACTGGCCATGTCGCCATAACATGCTGGTTACAGTCATTACAAGTGTGCTCAGCTGATGAGGATAGTGTGTCATGCCATTAGACGTGCCTCACAAACAGCGCAGGTGAGTCCTCATACAAAAGGACGCATCAGTCAGAGCAATGCTGACTTATTGATCGGTGATCAGAGATCAATGGGAGGAGTCAGCAAATCTGATGAGATGAGTTCCTGCTGCCACGCCTTGTAATGCAGTACACTCAGTTTCAGGCCAAGATGCTTTTATTGTTTTGTTTCTGTTAGCCACAGTTTTGTTCGCTGATTTGGTCAACTTCTGCTGGGGCCTCTTACAATAATAATAATAATGATAATGTTGATGATAATAATAATGATGATGATGATAATAACAGTGATGATGATAATAACACTACTACTAATACTTCATTTTCTGAAGGCCATCAAATAGTTACATAACCAATCTTTCCTCATACACACACACATTCACACAAAAGGTTACTTACAAAGTCTATACAGTTTATATAAAATACAGATGAACCTGATATAAGATGATCAAAGACTATATACAACATAGTGCATCACACTGTCAGAAAACATACCTACGATATGTCATCGGCAAAATTGACATATCCTGTCAACCAACCATTGTCCAAAATACTCATACTATGTATTTTCTGAAGGTGTGGAAGCAGCTCCTGTAGTTGTGAAGAAATGGTGACAATCATGAGCTGCTTCCTATGACATACATGTATTTTAGATATCAAATTCTTAGAACTCCTTCTAAACTACTACAGATGAACAAAGTTTGGCAAATTCTTCCCAAAGATATAGTGTTATATTTAAAAAATAATATCTGGTAATTTTAACAAGGGATGGTATATAGAATACAGAAAACTAATCAAAAAGGACTAGACTGATCATCTGAATTATGTTTTTGGGTGGGTTTGGGTTACCAATATTGCAAAAACACTGATATTCTGTCGGTACTTTGATCTTAAAGCTGAACTATCCTCGTTGATCAAATTTTTCTCACCAAATTAACACAGGATATCCTTGAGGTATCTGAACCATGGAGCCGAAGTGATTTAAGGAATTCAATTCGCCAGATGTTGTAGAAAAACCATTTTTTTTTGGCTGATAGGTTGAGTTTTATGAAGTTTGATATTCTCTACACATTTAAATGTATCTGCCCTTGATGTCCCCCTAGTTTATGACGTTACATTGCAGCAATGCCACTTTGTGCGGCAATGAACTGTGCTAATTGCACACCAAGTTATGATGGGATTGGTTTTTATGCCTCCCATCGGACCCCTCCATGTGACGAAAAATGGATAATTACCATGTGAACAGACCATTTCGTCACGAATAAGCACTCAAAATTATGCCCCAACCATTTTGAGGAGGCGTGTTTTGACCCAGCTTACAGGTTAAAAATGGGGTTAGAATTGGATTTCACAGCGGAATGGAAATTAAAAAATCTGCCGACAATTGAAACCTGAAGCAGTACTATTTTAAACATTCCTGGTCACAAAAGCAGTTTTTCTGTCAAATAATGTGGATCAAACACAATGTAGCCGACACTATGCCTTTAAACCAGAGTTCTACTGTTATGTCACACATATTTGGCACATTAGTGCCATTCAAGGGCAGACAAGCGATGTGAGTCTTTTCTCTCACAATTTTTGCTGTTAACTATGTTTTTAATTTCTACAAGTAAAACAACTCACCAGATGCTTTTTATTATTTTTTTTGTTTTCATAAGTTTTTCCCATATCACAGGTATACCATTCAGTTAAGTAAAGTGAGATATTAAACTGGGACAGTTCACCTTTAACGTGATCGTTACCATGTTCAAAGATAGACAAGTAGCCCTATTGTGCCATAAAGGGGCGACCAAAATTCTGCACTGGGACATCAGTCATTTGTAGGCTGAAAGCTCCCTATTAAATCATCAGTGTAAAAATAGCCATCATGGTATGTGCATTTCTACGCCAATTCATTGGTAGTTCCAGATTGTGCTCACATCTGGTTTCACTTAAGGTATTTGAGGTGTAAAAGCAGCATAAGCTATTTGAGGTGTGAAAGGGACATAAGCTATTTGAGATGTGAAAAGGACATAAGCTATTTGAGGTGTGAAAGGGGCATAAGCTATTTGAGATGTGAAAGGGACATAAGCCATTTCAGGTGTGAAAAGGACATAAGCTATTTCAGGTGTGAAAGGGACATAAGCTATTTGAGATGTGAAAGGGACATAAGCTATTTGAAATGTGAAAGCGGCATAAGCTACATGAGATGTGAAAGGGACATAAGCTATTTAAAATGTGAAAGCTGCATAAGCTAGTTGAGGTGTGAAAGAAACATAAGCTAGTTGAGGTGTGAAAGGGACATAAGCTATTTGAGAGATGAAAGGGACATAAGCTATCTGAGATGTGAAAACGCCACCTGCCAGTTGAGGTGTGAAAGAAGCTGTAAGCACCGTTAAAAATTACAGATATAGCCGTTCTGATGTCTGACCACAATGGGTCACACTTCACCCTGATAGAAGAATGGACTGATCAGCATCAATGATTTTCGCTATTCGGTGGTCCTCCTGTACAAAATGGAAGAGGTATATCCTGTATGCATGCAGTGGCAGTTTTTTACCCAGAGCAATGCCAATATCACTCTATGTCAAGTCAGAGCTACAAAACACAGGGTCATAATGCAAAGGGTTAGATTTGAGATCTCAAAGTAAAAGTCGGTAACCTATCTAACCTCTAATCTAATCTTTAGATTGACCATTACATGGGGATGTACTTTCCGCTTTACACTGCATTTTGACAGTTTACTGTCTAAGGGAAAGGTTTCCTAGTTCAAGAGTCCCAGAAGTCAATGTGTGTATACTGTTTGTGTTTCATGTTTATGGCATGGGCTTTTGAGTTGATGGACCATACACAGACTACGTGTCCAAGCAGAGGAAGAAACAGCAGGAATTAAATTTAGGCACTTCACCCCATAACCATGACAACCAAATGTACAGCAGGACACAATTCTCATATACCGCTAGAGAATGGTTTATAAATGTACAACATGCTTCAGTCATGTTGGAGACCAGCCTTGCCGACTTCAATATAATTCCTCCTGAAAACAATTATGGTAAGCTTCAACTCTCACCATACTTTACCAAGACATTTAACACAACATGACATGAGTTTTGGGAAATGAGTCCCACAGCAAATCTGTCATCCTGTTTGCAAAGACAATAGGGAAGGGGTCTGCCGGGTGAAGGTTGGGGGATTGCGGGGGTGATTGGGCAGAGGGCGTTTGACTTGTAGGGGTGACTTGTATAATCTAAATACACTGGCTGTTGGTTGAAAGTAGTCGAAAACACCATATACATGGCGGCTCAGTCTACAGTCACAGACGTGCAAGTTTGTCTCAATGGCGTGACACAGATAGCGGCCCCACCTATCTCCAGCTACTTACATCTACGTCGTAATATCTCCCCTTACATTCACCACCCAAATTTTTTTTCATGATAATCCAATAAAGTATTGTTTCACACGTGAAACGCCTTCAGGCCATGACCCACCATCGTGTTTTCAGACGGCTGCCATGTATTTAAAATGGGTGAATACAATTTTGGGAGCGTACCCAAAAGCAGACTTTTGTACTTTTCTTTTCTCAAGTAAGTCTCGTGCATTATTTTTGCAGCGCAAGTTTCAATTTTGTGGAATTGGGTTATTTATAGTATAATAATTTGGAATATCTTAAATGTAGTCAACTACAAATTAACGAGTCCAGTCATTGACGATTCAAGTGTTCATGTGACCCTGTCAAACTACAAGGCAAATGGCAGCTGCTTTGAAAACACGACAGAAAGACATGCCCTGGAGGCATTTTACACGTGAAACGATACTTTACTGGTAATACTTTAGTTTATTACCATTAAAGAAATGTGTGTGGCGAATGGAAAGGAAGATGTTACAACATGTATTTAAGCAGTTAGTGGTAGGTGGAGTGATTATTGGGGCCGCTACCCGCGTCACACAATTTCTCACATATTTCTCAACAGTCAGTGTACTTGGACTATGACTTGTACAGAGGAGGGGTGCATATCTTACCTTTTGATTTGGGGACGTGAACCAAACTTCACAGAATTTCAACACGATTACATAATCACCGTCCTCTTTAATGGAATCTCGTATCCAAACGTGGAGTAGTGGTACCTCTCCGTCTGGTACAGGATTTGATCTGGTGGGACAACCCTCTGGATCATTAAGGTTTTACCGTAATCAGACGGGATGCCGTTTTTCAGTTTGTCACTCTGATATTTGATGCCGTGAACATCGGTGTGTGCCTCCCCACCCGAGTTTACAGCCCAAATTACATCTCCTATCGCAAGAGTTTGACTAAACAGGGAGAGGGACACACCACAAACTAAACAGTGCGCAGCGGTTATTGACGAGACACCGCCCCATCTTAGCACAAACTAAACTTGCCACGGAAAACATGTTGCTGCAAACCACGTTCCCACTCGGGCTTACTTCCTAGCGGAAGTTGTCAACGCCGGGTCCCGTCATGCGCACTGTTGCTCGTAGTGATGCTATACTCTATTGCATAGAAAAAATTACATTACATAGAAATTACATGGACCCCCACCCCCCACCCCCACCCCACAAAATTCGAAGAAAATATACCGTACTGCAAATGACCTCAAATTTCGTCCATGATTAAGTTGTTCATTTTTCCAGATTGTGAGAGGTCTATTGATCTTCAAAATGTGATAGAATGGCATCCTACTGGTAGAATGCAAGTTTCAGCACCAAAAGTTATTTTTATATCTATTTATTTATTTGATTGGTGTTTTACACCGTACTCAAGAATTTTTCACTTATGCGACGGCCGCCAGCATTATGGTGGAGGAAACTGGACAGAGCCCGAAAAAAACTACGACCATCCGCAGGTTGATGGCACACCTTATTTTTATACAGCATTTAAGTTTGCCCCAGAAAAAGGATATCTAACGGTCAGTTACAGTATATTTATATTGCAGGTATTTGTGCAATAATGTTAGGAATTATATACAATTATTGCGACAGGTAACGCAATTAGCTGATATACTGGCTGATCAAAGGCCTTCACGCCTCATCGCTCATCTGTCAGCCACCTGCGTATGTTGCCCATACGTGTTATGTTTATACGTCGTCTGTTCTATTTATCTCCCTCTGCAGAGTCTACTTAGCGGGCGTATTGGTCGTAGCAGTCGAGATTTTGTTTCCTTCAAAAAATGTAGTTGTCTTGTGTTACAGTTCATAGTTTTGCAGTGATATCACGGCTGCTCTTAGCCAATCATGAGCACACGTGACTTAAGTGCTGGAGGTGAAAACAAAGCGAATTTAATCCCCGAGAGAAATACGTTAGGTATTTAGGACAATTTTAGCTCAAAAAATGTAAAATATTCTTTGTGGAAAAGTAATCATAATGTGTCCAGCCTTCAAATATGACAGTTTGTGTCCTTAAGTACTGTATATTTAGGAATCGGTAGAACTCGGCATTTCGCCCAGTTAGCTCCATGTTATTTTCACCTCCTGCTTCCGGCCAGGAACCTGGGTGCCCGAAACTATGGATATGCAGATACATCAGTAGCTTACACATCGGCCTGTTACAATGTCAATTGATCCCGCTAATCTTATCAATCATACTTGAAGAAGCTTAGGCTTATGGATATTTACAGCACTGGGCCCCGCCCAGCCGTGTGAACCTAGGCCCAGTAGTTTGAAAATGTACTAGGTAATACTGGTATCAAGTCATATTTTGTATATAAATTTTTAGCCAAACTCATCAGCCACTAGAGATCTCGAAAGTCAAAGTATAACAGCAACAGTTTTAGTTCATATTTGATATAATGGTACATTAGTTTTTGTTAGGCTAAGTACAAAATTGAATACTAAAAGTCATGGCTTAAAGTTATATCTGGTATTAAGTCTTAAACCAGTTTTGAATAACCGAGCCCAGAGCTGAAGTCAGGACTCCACGTGATTTATAATGCCGTGTTTATGTGAAGTTTAGCGGAGGGGGGGAGGGACGCTTCTATGGATTTCATGTCCATATATAAAGGCCTATCCGACAGAGTTTGCTAATTACGCTAACGATATCCAAAACGATCGACCGGCATTATAAATAATAATAAAATTATTAAAAATAATTTAATACCATTTTAATTCCACACATCAGGTTGGAGTTTTCTGAAAAGTTGTAACGTTTGCGCTACAAGAGAAAAAGTGAAGATCTGAAACTTTGATGTGATGAGTGCTTTCCGATTCTCCACAATATGTGGTGTATACAGCCTCTATAGCATTTGTGTTGTTGGGAGAGACCAGTTTTCGTGGATGTTCTCGGCTGACAGCCCATATACACGTGTCGCTTCTCTCCGATCAGTTCATCGACTAATTAAAGCGAACGAGCTTACCTCCTCTTTTACGATTTTTTAACGAGTTACACCCAAAACTCTGCGTATCATGGCACGTATGTTATTCACACCTATATTCATAGACAGAACGATAATCAGAGCGCGTTGCTGGACATAGTGAAAAAATCAGGGTAATTTCCATATGCAAGTTTTCCTGCTAACGGATTACTTGATTTAAGGATTCACACCGATTGATATGTTTGATGCGAGAAAAGTCTGAATAATGAAGCTTGCGTGCATGTGAACGGCGGAAAGCACGTGTCAGCCGACGTTTTGCCGTGATATATATTGCATACTTCACGTAAAGTTCAGTATTTTTATATATTTTTTTATTTTTTCAAGTGACATATTTTTTTCTTGAATCTGATTGATTCATCTATACCTTATAAGGCCACTTACAGATACTTTTTGTGAAGTTTGATTAATTTCTAATCAGAAAAACTTAACTGTTGGCATCAAAAGTATTATTTTTATATAGGCCCGTACCATGCTTCTGAACCTGAGATGAAATACATCCCTATGCCTGAATGAGATCTAAAGTTGTTTACGCCTAATTAATTATGTAGTTGAATGGTCAGGGGGCCTTAGTAGCCGAGTTGCTAGTGCAGTTGCTGGTTTCCTCTCAGGTCGTACATATAAGAAGGACTGACAGCAACCTCGAGGGATTGCGGGTTTCCCTCGGGCTCTACCCGATTTCCTCTTACTACAATGCTTTAGTCTGTGGCGTAAAACTCTAAACAAAAAAAAAATAAATAACTTTGAGAGACCACGAGTGAAATACAAAACAGACATTCGTAAACCAGTCATCAACAGGTATGGACGTTCCAGGCCAATAATCGCAAGGCCGATTCCCAAAACGACCTCTAACACAAACCATCAAAGAACAAAGAAGGCACTAAATTAGGACGGAAGCAATCAACAGTTTTCAGTGATGTTGAAAAAGCGCAAGGTATGTCCCAGGAGAAAATCAGTATTCTGGTCGTGTACCATGCTAGTGCATAAAAGAAGTCCATGATAAAATATGTAACTCAGTTGCGCCAATGTGGCGATCTAATCCAACACGATGAATACATCGCAGATTGTGTTAAGCGCAGTTAACACAATCGTGAAACAATCGTGAAGGGATTCTGGACGCTCTGTACAAATTTACTTACAAGAGCTTTATAGTTTTTGCAGTATGACGTTTATTGAAATCGTCACATATATAACACACAGAATCTAACAAATGCTAAAATGTGATATATGTACCCGCCATGCAGGCAGGACACATAGGTATATTGGTGTCCAAGTTAGGATAATTTGCAATGTCAAAATTGAAACTATCCATCTTCTTGTAAAGTCTACAAGACAGGCAACCGTTTTGGTCTTTGTAAAAATCTAGGTCCAGATAAGATGTACCTTTTGGGGAGTATGTGGTTTCTTTAAATCCAGGGAAGTTCAACATACATGTATATCTTTCTCAGCCTTTGCAATATAGATTGTTTAAAGCTGGCAGATCATCAATATACCTTTTAGTGAATGTGAAAGATTGGGCTGGGTGAGGATTACTCCTTAAGAGTTTCTGTATATAGCCTAGTTGTATTCATACGACGACACGTATAGATCAGTTAAAAGGGAGAAAAACGTATCCATCGAAATACCTACATACACTGTCGATATATGGTTTCCGCGAATTTCACGTAGAAGTTATTAATGAGAAATTCCAGCAACTCGATGAACAACTAAATATCCCATGAATGGTAATCCTTGTACACGTAGTGGAACTGAAGAACGTTTTGTTGCCTTTGACGTTGATGTAGCGGTGACCAGTTTTATTGAACACCGATATAATTATTGGTGAAATTCTATCAATTAAATCTGTGTGAGGAACAGTAGCACCGAGACTGGCGAAATATATATATATATATATATATATATATATATATATATATATATATATATATATATATATATATATTGTGTTATCTTTTGAGTTGTATTAATACTTCACTTTCTAGTACAACATTGAGCATTGTCATGGGGCTTTAAATATTGAGTTGTCGGAAAAGCCTTTGTGCAATCCGTCCCTGCATTAATTTCAAAGACTAGATTGTTTAAAGACAAGAGTGGATCATGTTTAAAGCACATTATATGTAGTTTATATGGTCTGAATGGAAATTATACAAGATTGAAAAATTCAGACTTCTGTCCCTGCATGATGTAAGCTGGCATCACCAAACTAAAATACAAAATACCTATATTTTACTGTAGTTGTTCGTGGATACAACTATACCAAGCCATTTCAAAATTAAAATATAAACTAAAATAAAGCTGTAGAAAAAGAATGTTGTATATATTCACGAAGGCATTGTATACTATATATCCTGAAGGCACCTGGCTAACCTGGCTAACGGCGCCGGGATCACCGTGACAAAAACCCAACTGAACCCATTATGAAATATACATATTTAATTATTTATTTCATTGGTGTTTTACGCCGTAATATTTCACTTATTCGACAGCACCCAGCATTATGGTGGGAGGAAACCGGGAAGAGCCCCGGGTGAAACCACGAACTATCCGCAGGTTGCTGATTAATATATATATATATATATATATATATATATATATATATATATATATATATATATATATATATATATATATATATATATAAATTTATTCAAGCTAACGATGTCGGACATAATGATTACGAAGACTATGGCAATTAAGTATCAACATACAATAAAAAAAAATACATAGAAACTTCTGTAATCTGCAGAGAAAAACACTTCCGTGTGGGTTACTTCCTCGTAATATCCGTCCTAATATAGACAGTGTTTATAGCTTATGTCATATACAAAGACCTCTATAAAAATAAATAACACGCTATCTGACAAATTAGCAGCGTTAGTGTCGGAAGCATATATTCTTTTAAACTTAACAGTTTCTCGATATCAACCTTAAGCTTGCAAAATTAAAAAATGTACGTTTTTTTCGCATATGAAATAACAACTTTCAGAGAAATTTATGCACGTTTGTAATTTGATTTTTGAGACAAAACTAAATTGGCTGGATTGATCAGTTTCAGGGCTTCACAAAAAGTATGATTATATTAGTCTACACAAAATAATGCCGTCAGAATATGCTTGAATAAATACCTTGCAAACATGCGAAAAGGTTGAAGAATTACAGTATATTTATATATATTATATACGTCTCCCGCCTACAAATATAGTGGGATATACTGCCCACTTCGATACACTGAGCGCACCGACAACAGCTTTAGCAATTCAGGCCTTAAAGCTGGGTAGTCTATTGTGCATTCCAGCCTTTGGCAAGGCGTACATTGTGGGCAATCTGTTAACACATTGAGCTACTCATACATTGCAAGAGAACAAGGGTCGGTCCAGCTTGGACCTAAGTCTCCATCACACGGGAAAAGTGATCCCATCGCTTATCATACAGATTCTTCCATTGCAGCATTCCATTCCGAAAACAGTTTGTAATAATGGATTACCCAAGTTTATTTCGTTTCGGTACGAACTGGTCATTTTCTCTTTTTTTACACCTATGAGAAAATAATGTACTTTCTAAGATTGATCTTGAACTTTATGGTATAGATCTCTCCGTTACAACTTGGCTATGCCATCTCCGTCTAGATAACGTCCTGGGACCCAAGAACATATTCACCCTTTTCTTCTTTTAGAAAAAATTCTACTTTGACGTTTACAGAAAAAAAGAAAAAAAAAAACACTTATGAAGTGTAGTCAGACAAAATTCTTTATTTTTCCAAATTTTTTCAACCCAGTAAATTGCCTTTAAAACACTGGATACTTGAATAACCTTTTCTGACCTTTCTGTGAACTGTGATGTCACACAAGTTTTTTACCACTTGATAAATACAGTCTGTTAAATTACTACACTAAAATACATATAAAATACACAGATATACTTAAATAGATCCTAAAGCAAATTATTTCTTAATGGATATATTATTCGTTGACGAAGGCACTACTATGCAAATAGAGCAGTCAGGTTGTTCATTCGTTGTTTTGATCGTTGTTTTGATCGTACCATTCAAAGGTGCTTGTGATTAACCTGTAACTATCACTTGTACATTTTCTAGGGATACACTAACTACTTACAGAGCGTTCCACCCCAAATGTGCTTTGATAGATCTCGACATTTTCGCCATTTCCAGATGAAATTGTGCGCGTACTCTCTCCCAGCAGTAAAGTAGACAAAGATGTTTCAAGGATTATCATGCAGATGCGGTTGGTCTCTAAGGGGTGAAAAACAAACGAGCCTCCGGTCCAGTTTGGTTACCTTTGGTGTAGATGGCAACAGCAATCCAAAAACTTGACCAAAGAATCTTTGCCCTACGCAAGACGGACATCGATTCTGCAGTCCTGCATTAGAAGCTCTAGACTGTACACAAACAGGAGTTTTCCTTCAGATATAGCGGTGTTAATCCATAATCGTTCATTAATTTCTCCAGAAGTAGTGTAGGACTGACTGTAGGAGTTACTTGGATGAGTCACTTTACTTTGTTTTTCGGTTGAGAAGAGAAATCTTTTCCTTTATCCAGAAAGCTGGACCACAAAACTCACCAATGACTGCCAACACCCAGGGTTCCATAATTAAAGCCACCATGGAATTAAGACATCAAATTAAAGAGCAAGATGTTGATTAAACATCCATGACACCTGATGACAGATAAATAAAAGTGTGAATATATCTCTAAAAGACTCAAGTCTTGCAGTTTCCTTTGGCGTTTACGGTAATGGAAAGACCCTTTCTGTTTGTCATTTGGAATTTACCATTTGGATATTTAGACCTGAAGTCAGCAGTTAATTGTTCACACAATGCCCTATAATGTTACAAAACATAAGCTTTATCTCTTCTGTCGTTTTCTGGATGCAAAGAAAACTGCCGATGCAGTCCTTCTCGCGCCGGCAGCTCAGCCCTCTCCCAACCCATAGAGGGCTAAAATGTAATTTTTCATCAACAAATCTGTCATTATGTTTGAGAAGATAAGCTTGAATTAGCCGAGGATGTATTCCTAAAGGTAAACACTCTGTTCCTGAGTTGACTGGGGCTCAAACAGCGCTGTTATTGTATGACTGTTGGCAATATATGAGATGACAAATTAAACAATAAATATGTTTATGAAGGGGGGCATAACCCATACAACCCATACATCTGCAAGGACTGTCATATAAAACATGAACTAAAGACAGACACCAACTTAAAGATAGCAATGGGATTTGGCAACCCTGGGTGGCACCAATATGTGAAATTTTGAGCCTTGGCCAATGGTTTATTAGTCATGTTTCGTTAATATGCTTGAATAGGCAACGTCTATCGGAAGAAATGGTTGGAATCTTACTTCCACCGTGAACTCTAGCTTAATGTTGTTATGTAAGGGAGTAAACTTTCCGCTTCTGTTAGCTGCTCCTTGACGTTGTTAAGTGCTGGAATATTTCTGAGGAATCCCCATGACCGATGGGTCCTTTACCCAAACGGAATATTTCACTTTTACAACACCAACACAACACTTTGTTTGAACTAACCGCCAGCTGAGCGAAACACAACCATGATCTAACACACTCGTTGAAATTTCTCAACGTTTTTTTGACTTTTTATACCATTTGATTCTTAATTCTGTTAAATTTAATCAATTTAAAATTTCAATTTTTTTGTCAAAATCAAAACTGGCTTTATAGAATTCATTTGCGATTCTAACCTTTCGATCATTCCGGTAGAGAGGCGACAGGCAGCTTTATACACGAGAAGAAACAAAAAGGTCACAAGACAAAGAAATTAAACAACGCACCAGAACGTCCTCAAGTTTGATTGCATTGTATTTATTTGTGGTGTTAGCGCATGAACGCGTACAGCATGCCCCTAAATTTAATACGTCCAATATAATGTAACAAATTGCCCATAACAGGTAGCAGGTCAGTCAATAACTGCGAAAACTTACATACTTGTGCAAAATTCTCCTGGAGAAATCATGAATCTCGACATGAGGAATTATATTTACCTGTATAAATGCCCTTCTTCATTCATACTCCTTAGAGCGCACGTGTCGCTCTCTACGCTCGCTTCGCATCACTGCCACCACTGGACGAACATGACCCTCGGAGCCTGGGCGGCGCACGAAGGCTTCTATAGACATAGTCTCACCACTTGTGTCCTTGGGCGGAGCTTTGTAATCAGCATTCATCAATTAAATTGTTTTAGGTGTTGGTTGAAACCATGCTGTGGATACTTTAGTTTGACAGAACGCAAGCATGTGTAGGAGATATTAGTGATAATAGAGGTGGGGGCAGAGGTTTTTTGTCTGTTTTCTGACTTCCTGTCTCATCACAGTGACCCCAATGACCTCGGTATTGTTCAACAATTCTGTACCAAATTTGTCAGTGGTGGCACTGATGTAAGCAACTGTTAAAGAGCCGCGCGTGCGCTGTAGGGAGTATGTGCTTAATTTTGACCATACGTTTATAAAGACACTGGACACAAATGTGCTTAGATCTAAACACATGAAATTCATAATACTTAATTAAAAAGAAGACAACAGTTCTAGAGCACCATGTCTAGGAGTGTGGAACACTCGGTTGTTGGCACATTTCATGAAATAATGAATTGCTGACATGATATGACATGAACACTGCCAATTCAGCACACAGCATGAATCCATTAAACATCGCAACTGAATCCATTAAACATCGCAACTGAATCCATTAAACATCGCAACTGTATCCATTAAACATTGTGTAATGCTGGAGTGTAAGGGATGGCAGATACAACTGATGACATGATAATGAATGTTCATTACTGATTAGTAAACCAGCATTCTCCCAAGATACAACAACACATAGCACTGCACCTGAATCCATTTAACATTGTGTAATGCCCGAGCGTAAGGGATTGCAGATTCACCTCCACTATAGGTCAGAAGGGCCGATATTGCCCCCGTTGGCACAGATCGGACGCTTCCAGTCCAACAGCCTATTTTTCTGTGTGTCTCCTGAGATCACGCCATGTGATCTACTGGCCAATGGGTTGACAGCACCATAATTGTTACTGTACTGAACAAAAACACTGTCTTAAAATTTAAAACTGAATTTTTAAATACACAACTAACATTACGACTAAAATCATTTTACCTCAAAATGGACAAATATGAAGCAACTGCAAGAATCACTCTTTAAAATGAACTGAGAAGGGATCTGTGACAGAGTGAAAGATCAATACCATCAGAATCCTTTCTCCAACATGTTTAGTGAGGCGGCGAGAGCAAAGACGATGAAATCTACTCATCTACAAAAGTCTATGCATGGACGGACAGACAGATAAAGCAGCAGTACTAATGGTAAAAAAAGTAACTTAAATGCAAAGTGATAGGTGCAGTAAATGTATATAAAATCAATCCAGCTTGAGGTGTGGAAAATTGTATGCATTTTGAATAAATGTATGGCTTTAATAGTCCATGAATATACACGTAGAACAACTGGAACATATGGAATATGGAAGACATATACACTGCTGAAAAGAAGACTTCTTCTTTTTTGGAACAATCACACGTAAGACACGAGTTCTTTTCAGCTAAAACGTAACGACCAGACGAACACATTCTACCTCAATGACAGCTAAATTTAAATCACTTCAATCCAAAATGACAAAAATCACTTCAATTCAAAATAAAAAAACCTCCACAAAGTCTAGTGAGTGTTAAACTCTATCTTCATGGCTAGCAATGTTGTCTTCCTCTGCCTGCAGATCATAGTCCTCTTGAGATTTGGATTTCTCGGCTTTCTGTGGCTTAATTGCAAAGCTCAGAGTGTCTTTGTCAAACTTTAGCAGCATCACACCCAGTTCCCCATCAAAACGATTTTTGGCGATCTGAAAGCAAAGTGAATGTGTTATGCTAAGCTTATCACTAGGATGTTTTCACATGGGGCAACATACTTTTATCTGCAATGCAAATTTACATTGCTATGGTTGGAAATGTTCAGAGTTTAAAGAAAGTTTGAACTATACTTATTATAAGCTACATATAACTAAGATTTTCACATCCCCTTCATTTATTAATTTATTCATTCATCTACATACTCAAAATATGCATGTGGAGGTATGTAGCAAACCTGCGGACGGTCGTGTATTTCCCCCCGCCTCTGCCCGGTTTCCTCCCATCACAACACTGGCCACTGTTGTATACGTGAAATAGGCTGGAGTACAGCGTTAAAACCAATCAAATAAATAAATAAATCAAAAATTACTCGTGTATATGATGGTGGTCAGTGGGATGCATGGTGAACCTGAGTTAAACCACTGACCTACGGCAAGCTGCTGAGTAACTCTCCCACATACATGATGGTGCACAGACCAGGACATAAACATAAACTAGAACAGACTTGAGAAAAGTGAAGCCTTGGTGACACGCTTAAACAAGTGAATGATCACTTATTGGCATCGAGGCCCCATAAACGCTAAGAAATTCCTCGTTCACAGCTGGTATTGAACCCGGGGCCACCCTAGCCAACTAAAAAACAAGTGGCTTGTTAACTGACTTGGCCACAATCCTCTCCCCACATCCCTTTTCTTCCCCACACTGTACAGCTAAGGTTATCTGGATCACCCAGCCAGTTAACAGACAGGTAAGCTTTCTCTGTAACACAAAAGAGCTGGCTACCTCTCCAGGCGTGCACGGAAGGTCTGCCATCAACCTGCGGATGGTCGTGGGCTTCCCCCAGTTTCCTCCCACCACAATGCTGACCATTCTCGTACAAGTGAAATATTCTTGAGTATGGCACAAAAACTCAATAAAATAAATAAATATATAAATATAAAGCACAAGAGGCCTGCTGTACATTACCTGTAGGTATTTCTTCCCCCTCAGACTCATCAGCCGCTTGTCCTGTAGGATCATGACGTTGTCGGCTTCCTGCGTGGCCTTGGCGCTACCGTATATGGATGCTGTCGTCAGCTCATCATTATCCTTTTCCTGAAGAGTCAAAAAACCTTTGAAGATTTTTATGACAAAGTTTGTGCAGTAGGAAACTCATCAATATTATCTCATGTGATAATTCTGAATTGAGTCAAAATAATTACACGCTACCATTACAGTTACAGATAATAACATAGATACTGATATTATTTCCAATACAAAAACAAAAACACATCTTGAGATCTGCAGTTTTATTTTTTTTTTATACATATTCAATTTTATGGAAAGTTTTTACTTCTGTACAATTCAGTACAGACATTTTAATGAAAACTGACAGCAGAAGACAAGGGATCCTCAACAACTTTATGTAAGACAACCTAATTTGCATATAAGAAAGGTGAATCAGCGTCTTGTGTATCCAAGTGACCAACTGTCAATGTTGACCAACTGTCAATGTTGACCAACTGTCATGTCAACCAACTGTCAATGTCAACCAACTGTCAATGTCGACCAACTGTTAATGTCGACCAACTGTCAATGTTGACCAACTGTCATGTCAACCAATTGTCAATGTCAACCAACTGTCAATGTTGGAACTCTCATGACAAATTACTTGGAAGATATTTCAGAACAGCTTTCAAAAGTAATCTAACAGTGCATTTTGACTTAAAGAGGGAGACACCCAGCACTGAAAGTGTTGTTGAATATCTTAAGTGTGCTTTTCAATTTAAAATAATACATTATTTAATTTTCAATGTAATTCCTTTTCCTGAAAGGGCTGAAAACATGTCCACAATATGAGCAGTCATCTAATATTTCCTGGCATTTCTGCAGAAAACCAAACAATGGCTAACCTTTCTGGGATGCACCACAACGGTCACATGACAGTTCATGGTGGTGGCGAACTTTCGAATGCAGCGACGATCTGATCTTGTCCTCTGGAACCTGTCCATCATCAATCTGTCCGACTCCACCCCCATCATGAACTGGAGGTTGTCAACAACAACGTGGGCAATGTCATGTACATAGACAGCATGGGACATCGTCTGTCAAAAAAGGCAAAAAACAGTTTTCCTAGTATGTCCTTTCAGGGCTTTTGCCAACCAATACTTTGTTACAAAAGTGTGCTTTAAACTGACAGTTGGTACCAGGCATTCCTTTTTGTATTTGAACAGGTGTGTGATTATCACATCTCTTACCACTGTGACTAAGAGTGTGATTTGCACACCTAATACTTGCAAAATTGGTGCTGTGGTCATAACGCCTTTTAAAACATAAAACCATTTTTTTTTTTTTACTGTACTGTTACATCTTGGGTTATTTCTGAATTTTACTTGTTCTTTATTGCAACCCTGACCACATAATGTATGCAAGATATATGCTGATACATAAACTGTGTATTTTTCTGGCTTTGTCCAGGCCAAGTTCAGAACACCTGAACGCCCATGACTGACCTCTATGACCTTCTTGATGCTCTCCTGCCCAAAAAAGGTCATGAAGTACATGGGAAGGTTCTCAAACTGGTCAGCCCAATGATCAAACTCTCTTAGGTTCTTGGACATGTTTTGCCTTGGTACAAGAAAGAACATTGCATGGCATTAAAACAAACTGGTTACAACAACATGAATGTAACTAATCCTGTATACCTGACACTCAAGATTTTTAGGGGAAAAACAAACATGTAACACCCTGTTGACTAAAAATCTTTAGTCTTCATAAGTCTTCATAAAAATGTTTAACAATTGTTTACTGTTTACTGTTTTACTGTAAAGATCTAAAAATATTCATTTTGAGAATTGCCAGATATTGGGTGATATAATTTAGTACTGCATTCTGATCAATGTTGAGGAAGTTTAATTGGGATCAATCATTAGAACAGGATTCTACGATTGTTCTATCCTTCTGTGAAAAAAGGAAAAAAAAACAAACCCCAAAAAATAAAGAAGAAAGACCTACCTACCCTCTTTCGTTATAAAGGGCTTGTAACATATATAGTAACAATATTTTGGCCCTGCCAATACACCAATATGGGTCCATTCTGGCACCAAAGCATTCGTCAAGTAGCAGACAATCACCACCCGGACTGATGAAGTGTGGTATCAAATCCAGCTCTTGCTAATTTAGCAGTGGCTTTAGGAGGTTTGTCAAGGTATTAGAAGCTTAGGTTTCTTCCCTCCAAAAAACCTGACACCCTTTGTTTTTTAAAGAGACAAATTCTCAAGAATGCCTTTAAACACTGACCAACTAGACCAATAATATTCCCATTCAAAAAAAGCCCTGTCCCTGTCACAGTCCCTGTTTAAGCCACAAGCCCCAAAACAGAGTACTTGTTCAAAGATCAACCTGAAACCCAAATGCAGTCCCTGTCTAAAGCCCCAACCTGAAACCCAAAACACGGTCCCTGTCTAAAGCCTCAACCTGAAACCCCAAATGCAGAGTCCCAGTCTAAAGCGTAAGCCCCAACCTGAAATCCTGAATACAGAGCCTCTGTTTGAAGCCCGACCTGAAACCAAATGCCCCTGTCTAAAGCTCAGTCTGAAAGCCCAAATACAGAGTCCCTGTCTAAAGCTCCAACCTGAACCCCATGAAGAGTCTCTGTCTAAAGCCTTGATTTGAAACCCCAAATGCTGTGTTTCTCTCTAAAGTTCCAACCTGAAACTCAAACTACAGTCCCTGACTGAAGCCCCAACCTGAAACTCAAAATACAGTCCCTGTCTAAAGCCCCAGTCTGAAACCCCAAATGCAGAGTCCCGGTCTAAAGCCCCTACCTGAAACTCAAAATACAGTCCCCAGTCTAAAGTACCAACCTGACACCCCAAATGCAGAGTTCCTGTCTAAAGTCCCAACCTGAAACCCCAAATGCAGAGTTCCTGTAAAAAGTTCCAGCCTGAAACTCAAAATAGTCTGTCTAAAGTCCAAAACTGAAACTCAAAATATAGTCCCTGTCTAAAGCCCCCAACCTGAAACTCAAAATACATTCCCCTGTTTAAAGCCCCAACCTGAAAACCCAAATGCAAAGTCCCTGTCTAAAGCTCCAAACTGAACCCCATGTAGAGTCTCTGTCTAAAGCCCCAACCTGAAACCCCAAATGCAGAGTCCCTGATCGAAGCCCTAACCTGAAAGCCCAAATGCAGAGTCCCAGTCTAAAGCCCTGACTTGAAAGCCCAAATGCAGGAAGCAAGTCCCCAAGTAAACACTGAACATATGACTCCTCCAAACAAAGATCATATTACTCACTGGGCAAACTGTGTAAGCATCATCTTCATCAAGCGCACATTGTTGATCTCAAAGCTTCCCCACAGTGTGTTCACCTTGACAAAATTGAGAAGAAGAAATTCATGGGCTTATACCTGAAATCTTGTGGTTGTTATATGAAGGGGAAAACAATTACACAGCATAAACCACAGACTTTGAGAAAGGGTCTGTGGGCTCACTATTGGAAAAAAAAATTAATGCACAACTGCCTATTTCAGGGGAAAATGTACCAGGGAGCTGTGATTTCTAAGGGCCGTGTACTTGAGAGTTAACCGGTACTTAACCTAGATCCAATACCTGGGGTAAAACTTGTGAATGCATACACAAGATACATTAGATGATTTTTCAGTTTCATATTTACCTTTGTACACGCCTATGACATTGAAATACAAAGATTTATTCCTCAACTAAAACAAAGCCTTAAACTGGGGGGCCTTACCCAAAAAAATATCCTGAGAATACAGGAACAGCAGCTCACACCCACTGATGTTTGAATACAGTTTGATCAGACAAGACCTCTAACTATACTATACCCATATATAAAGCTAATGAATTTACATGTGCCTTACTGCAAAATTCCTTTCCTGGGTTACACTTCTGAAAAGTTTCTCTTTTTAGTTGGACCACAATTAAAAATATGTCCACCCTTCTCAAAATGTGCCCGATAAAATTTCTTACGGGCTTTTGATTTTTAAAAAAAGATTTAAATCCCTCTTATATTTTCTAGTTGTGTTACAACCGCACCCCCCTTACATAGATTGTTGTAAGAGTGAACTTTGATTTTTTGCTTCTTTTCCATACAGTTTATAAGAAGCAAAGGAAAACCTGTGTTACAGACTTACCCCCTGTACACACAGATCCAAAGAGTAATCACTGATGAAAGTCGTCTTGCCCGACCCTGTGGGGCCAGTGAAGATGGTCAGCTCTCCTCGGCGATGACCCTTCAGTAACTTGTTCAGGTGAGGGTATCGCTTCCACTGTCAGGGCGGTAAGAGATATATATCTGCGTTAAGTGAAGCTGGCTGAGTGGTTTAAACTTCACTTTTTTATCTAAGACCCCAGTCCTTGGCCAATGATTTATTTATTTATTTATTTGATTTATAACTAATATGATGGATGCCAGCATTACGAAAGTGAGGAAACCAGGCAGAACCCCGGGGAAACCCACAACCACCCACAAGTTGCTGAAACCCCTTCCCATGCCTGGCTGGAGAGGAATCTTGGCCAATGAGATTGTAGTCTAGGGCATATTGATAATGTGTGAAACTAACATGACTATTCTAGTCTCCTTAAATTTGAGAATCATCAAAATACCAACATGTGATAAAATCTAAATTGCTGAATCCACCGAGATGTTTTTCTTGCCTTTCACAGTAACTGCTAAACAAACCAGAGATCAGAAATGGAAACATGAAAAACAAGAACTTGATTATTTTTTGGGACTTGGCTACTATCTATTTGTTACACTGTATTCCACCTTAAAATTTAGCTTTTTTCAAGTGACATTCTAACTAATTCATCCAAATTTAATATAGCGCCACTTCAGAGGTTCTTTTGTGAAGTGAATTTTTTTATCAGAAAAACTTACGTATTGGCATCAAAAGTTCATTTTCAAATGCAACACTTTACTGAAATACAGTCATTCAGGCCACTTTATTATACAATATTTATCTCCTATCTTCTGCTTCGAATATCCATTAAACTTGCGGCCATGGTTTATAAGATTATTATATGATACTGTCATATACAAATCATTACGTTTTGGATCTGGGTAACAAGACATTTTGCTCCACATTCCATTTGTGCAAGGACATTTATCTTTTATCTCTTCATTTTACAAACCTAGGGACATTATCAACAACAACATATGTTTGAACGGTCACATGCACTACTTCACCTTGACCCCTGCGACCTGCTCCACATGGGCCAGCTCAGAATAGACTTCCTGCCTGAGTTGTGAGAAGGCTGTTATAGATTGATGAGTGACAGGGCGTGCATGCTCCAGGATGCGGTGTAGGTTACTGCCCCTCTGAAGTGCTTCCAGGGCGTTCGGGTGTTCTGAACTGGGCCTGGAAACACAAAAATATATGGCTTATTTTGTTTGCTGGTATTCTGTTTTCATGTCCTACTACAGATCTGTCTTAGTTTTTTCTCAGTTCTGGAGTTTTATGCTGAACGGTATTCAACTAAAGTTTAGCAGTTTTCAAGTGACACATTTTCCTTGGTTCTGACTTATTCTTTCACCTTAGAATGATACTTACAAGTGTATGTGGAGTCTGATCAAGAAAATTTTGAAGCTTTGGCATAAAAAGTGTCATTTTAAGGTTTCCAGTGCATCTGAGGTGCATTTTCACATACCCAACTGGGATACAGTATTTGCTTAGTAGATGCTTAACAAACCTCCCGGCTCAAACCCTTGATGAACCTTTGAAAACTGGAATCAAGCCTGCTACCTAGTTTGCCAAACCCGAGGTGATATTGGTGGAAATGGTCTTCAACGCCCGTAAGACTTGATACCTACTTATTGTCATTAGTAGCCACAAATCTACAAATTCCCTAAGGTCAGTATTGACCCCAAACCTCCTATTTGAGTTCTTACAATGAGCACCACATGTACAGCTTATCTGAATTTACAGATTGAGGAAATCCTGCATGGTATGGCAGAAACTACAGCAACAATCAGGATCCTGACAAATCTTCTGACGAAGGGCTGCAGCCAAGACAAAAAGAGTTCTGAATTCGTACTGGAGACCTTGTTGGTCAAAAGCCTATTGCCAGCAGCAAGAGTCAAACTTTATACAACTAAGTTCTTTTGTGAATTTGTTGTAGGGTGTGTCAAGTAAGCAGTTCATGTTTTTAAAATGACACCTGAAGAGTTTCACTGCTTACCTAATCACAAAACACCGTTTCTCGTTCAGCTTCTTGGTGAACTGCTTAGCAGCTTCCCAAGAACGGATGTCATTTTTAAACCAGAGGACGATTTTCTTAAACTGCTCCAATAATGGTAAAATCTGGAAAAAAAAAATCAATCAATACTTCCTTTGAATAATGAAGTAAACCTTTTGATATATGTTGTCAACATTCTTTCTAGTTTATTTTTCTGATAAACTCAATGTTACATACAGGTTCAGTATAATTTTTTTTGTTACATTCATCATGAAGTTTTTGCTTACTTTTGTTCTTTGTATTAAGGGTGCTTAATTTTCAGTTTTAAAATATATGCTTCAACTGTTTGCAAACTTTCTAAGAATAAAGATGATTAGCTGCCTCTGAAATAGTAATGTGAGTCATTTGCACCATTTTGTACCTTCCTTGACAGGAGGGTTACAGCCATCAATACTCATATTGAGTGAGTGAGTGAGTGAGTGCCTGGGGTTTAATGTCGTGCTCAACAATTTTTCAGTCATATGACGACGAAGGAATCCTTAGGGTGTATGTAATGTACCTCCTTGTTGCAGGACGGAATGCCACCGCTCTTTTATCTAGTGCTGCTTCACTGAGACGACTTACCGAAGGCAAGTAAGCCGCCCTGCCCGAGCCATTATAGTGATGCGGGTCAACAAGTTGTTGCATTATCCCCTTCATGCTGAACGCCAAGCCAGGAAGTTACAACTTCCTCTTTTAAAGTCTTAGGTGTGACTCGACCCAGGATTGATCCTGAGATCTACCGCTCCCGAAGCGGATGCTCTACGATCTGTGCTATCCGGGACATCTATTCATATTGATACTAACCTCCTGTGGCAACACAGAGTCGCCTTTTGGAAGTGCGATGGCCGGTACTTTAGTTTCTTGATATACTGCCATGGCATCAAACTCGCTGGCCGTCAAAACAACCTCATTGGTTGATGGAGCAATCGTGTTCCAGCCAATCAGGCCGTGAACGTCACCTCTACAATTCAAAATTAGCATAAATATCAGAGAAGTCTTAAAAAAAGGAACAAAACCCTAAAAAAAGAAAAAAATCTTTTTTCTCAGGTAAATGTGAATAGAAACAATTTTCAAAATAATGAATGTAAAATAGCACCTAATTAGCTCAAATTAAAACTAACACTTTCCATTGCCACATTGTTTTCACAAATAACTCATCCCATGGAAGAGTGAAATCCATATTAACAGATATAAACTGCCAAATAATCCATCTTATTGACCAATCAAAATGTAAAGCTTATCAAGACAAATGGTCACAATACTTGTTTAACTTTCATTGTAACCATGAAGATGATTCTTGGCGGCCTCCGTGGCTCAGTCGGTTAGCACTCTAGCGCAGTGTATTGACCCAGAGGCCTCTCACCAATGCAGTCGCTGTGAGTTCAAGACCAGCTCATGCTGGCTTCCTCTCCAGCCGTATGTGGGAAGGTCTGACAGCAACCTGCAGATGGTTGTGGGTTTCCCCCGGGCTCTGCCCGGTTTCCACCCACCATAATGCTGGCCGCTGTCGTATAAGTGAAATATTCTTGAGTACGGCGTAAAACACCAATCAAAAAAAAAAAGAAGATTTTTTGACACACATTTGGGGTTTCAGGTTGGGGCTTTAGACTGGGACTCTACCGTTTTCATATTACATATAACGAAGACGACCAAAGACTGTACATCTCATGTTTTTACTCCCTTTGGTGCGAAGGCAAAACGCTCATCCGTTGACATAAAGAGAACGGACGAGTCTATTATAACATGGGATGTTGCTTTCACTGAAAAATGAATGGATAAATATCATATGCCAGGTGTAAGGAAACAACATCTAAAGACATTGTCAATTTCATTCCTTCCTCGGTAAAAAACTACTGTGGTGTCAGAAAGGTTAACCATACGTTATCAGTATAAGGCGAACAATTTGCAACTTTGCATTTCATCCTTAGCAAAGGCAATTATGTCACAGCAAGATTCGAACACGTACTAACCAGTGTGCTGCACATGATATGTAAACAACTCTGGCAGCAGTGGTTATTTCGCGAAGAGAATCGTGTCATTGTCGAAAATTACAAGCAGACAGGTACCAACGAATGTTTCAAAACACATCACGCAATCTTTTCAACAGCTGTTTTTGCCATCAGTTTGATATTCGTTCCCACTGAAATCAGTGGGTAGTTGGCTGGTACCTTTTATGCCCAGAAACAGAGGTTTTGCCTGGTCTTTGCAGGTCACCCGCTACTTAGAATAATTTTGCCTGGATCCTCCAACGCTATACGCCGTATGGGTGGACCTTCTACCTAAAACAATAACCTCGTCCACCTTGTTGACTTAAAAACTGCTGATAGACACCCATAGCAGGAACACTGTTCCTTAATTTACCTAACCTATTATATGGCCCTTGAACACCGGATCATTTGGCACACATTTAACTCGGTACAATCTTTTGACAAATTTCACTGGAATTGAGTATAATATACTGTACCTCTTATGATAGGGACCATCTTTACCTGTACATGAGCCTTTAACAATTATTTACCTGGAAATGAGCCTTGGTCGATCATTTACCTGGAAATGAGCCTTGGACAATTAATTACCTGGAAATGAGCCTTGGACAATCATTTACCTGGAAATGAGCCTTGGACAATCATTTACCTGGAAATGAGCCTTGAACAATCATTTACCTGGGAAGGAGCCTTGGACAATTAATTACCTGGAAATGAGCCTTGGGCAATTAATTACCTGGAAATGAGCCTTGGACAATCATTTACCTGGAAATGAGCCTTGGACAATCATTTACCTGGAAATGAGCCTTGGACAATTATTTACCTGGAAATGAGCCTTGGACAATCATTTACCTGGGAAGGAGCCTTGGACAATCATTTACCTGGGAATGAGCCTTGGACAATTAATTACCTGGAAACGAGCCTTGGACAATTATTTACCTGGAAATGAGCCTTGGACAATTAATTACCTGGAAACGAGCCTTGGACAATCATTTACCTGGAAATGAGCCTTTGACAATTATTTACCTGGAAATGAGCCTTGAACAATTATTTACCTGGAAATGAGCCTTGGACAATCATTTACCTGGAAATGAGCTTTGAACAATCATTTACCTGGAAATGAGCCTTGGACAATCATTTACCTGGGAAGGAGCCTTGGACAATCATTTACCTGGGAATGAGCCTTGGACAATTAATTACCTGGAAACGAGCCTTGGGCAATTATTTACCTGGAAATGAGCCTTGGACAATTTTTTACCTGGAAAAAAGCCTTTGACAATTATTTACCTGGAAATGAGCCTTGGACAATCATTTACCTGGAAATGAGCCTTGGACAATCATTTACCTGGAAATGAGCCTTGGACAATTATTTACCTGGGAATGATAGTCTCTCGAGTCCCTTTCAGTGTTCCGTCGTCAGCTGTCTTCACTGCAATCTTCTTCACCGCATGAATTGTGTTGTCCACAAAGTACACAGGAACTAGGAATGCTTCTCGTGACTGGTCCACCCTCACACCATACGCCTTTAACACACTGGGGGACAGGCCCTGTCAAACAGGTAAAGGAGGATTCTTAGAGTAAGGAAAGTTTCGAGGTGGAATATAAAACTTCTACTACAACGTCTTACTCATACTCCTTACATATGGTGCCCTTTGCGGCCACTTTACATGACCGCCAGCACTAGAAAATTTTGTACAGAAATCTTGAACAACGCCGAGGTCAATCAAGTCATGGTGATGGGACAGGAAGTGATGTCAGAAAGCACAAATTTCTGTTTCCACCTTTGTTTGTACTACATATTCTTTATACATTCTCTTTATCTAAAGTAAGCACAACGTGATGAAACAATTGACAAATGAAACAATTTTATTGATGAATGCTGAAGACATATGTCATATCTTTCAAGATATGCCAGAATGCACACTATTTTAAACTAAATGAACATGGCTATTTGGATCACAATGGGACTGATTGGTGAAGCAATTGTAGGTAAAGTCTAAACAGTCCCTGGCTAAAGGATCGAAAAGGTCAACAGTGCACGAACTTTGTCTTGATTGGTCATGCTTGTGGCTTTAGTCTCGTAGCAGATTCCACAAAAACATTCCTGAAATCTCGACACAAAATGTAGTTTGTAGAACTGGTACAGGCAGCTGATGTTTTGACACGTTTGCCATAAGATAACATGTATGAGGTGGTCAACATTTTAATATCTATAGCCAAAAATAAGCTCTAAAATTGCATTTCACAAGTTGAAAATCTTGTGGAATTGGGTAACGTCAGCTCTACGTTTCACTGTAAGACCTAATTTTTACCTTTGCCATTGTAAGTTTACCTCTACTCTGCGAATCACAATGAAAATGCCATTGATTACTCGTCAATTAAGTACAACAACCAGTCCTAAGGTGAAGACTAAAACTGTGCTGAGCATACGTCTGCATTCTGATCTTGTGCAGACAAACAATATTTATCAACCATGTCAGAGATGGGTCATACCTGCAGAGAGCTGACATGTAATAAGTGGTCAAGATCATCTTCTGACACATCATGCCAGGGGAGAGAACTCTCCCACAACGCTGTCATGACAGCTGAGCGAGGAGCGTTATAATTACTCTCCATCTCAGGGAAGCAGTCTTGGTCTTTTCTAGAATATAAATCATGACATTATTGTAACTTCAATTTTGGGGGAATTTTTTTCAAGAAAATTTCTCGTCTCAGACACTGACAACAATGCTTTAACTGCTTGATCTCGCATGAATCCCCAAAAACAATGCTTTAACTCCTTGATCTAGCATGAATCCCCATAACAATGCTTTAAATACTTGATCCACCACGAATCCCCAAAAACAATACTTTAACTCCTTGATCTAGCATGAATCCCCATAACAATGCTTTAAATACTTGATCCACCACGAATCCCCAAAAACAATACTTTAACTGCTTGATCTAGCATGAATCCCCATAACAATGCTTTAAATACTTGATCCACCACGAATCCCCAAAAACAATACTTTAAATACTTGATCCACCATGAATCCCCAAGAACAATACTTTAAAAGCTTGATCCACCATGAATCCCCAAGAACAATGCTTTAACTGCTTGATCCAGCATGAATCCCCAAGAACAATGCTTTAAACACTTGATCCACCACGAATCCCCAAAAACAATACTTTAAACGCTTGATCCAGCATGAATCCCCCAAAACAATGCTTTAACTGCTTGATCTAGCATGAATCCCCAAGAACAATGCTTTAACTGCTTGATCCATCATGAATCCCCCAAAACAATACTTTAAATGCTTGATCTACCATGGATCCCCAAAAACAATACTTTAAATACTTGATCCACCATGAATCCCCAAGAACAATACTATAAATACTTGATCCACCATGAATCCTCCAAAACAATACTTTAAATACTTAATCCACCATGAATCCCCCAAAACAATACTTTAAATGCTTGATCCACCATGGATCCCCCAAAACAATACTTTAAATACTTGATCCACCATGAATCCCCAAGAACAATACTTTAAATACTTGATCCACCATTAATCCCCCAAAACAATACTTTAAATACTTGATCCACCATGAATCCCCAAAAACAATACTTTAAATACTTGATCCACCATGAATCCCCAAGAACAATACTTTAAATACTTGATCCACCATGAATCCCCCAAAACAATACTTTAAATACTTAATCCACCATGAATCCCCCAAAACAATACTTTAAATGCTTGATTCACCATGGATCCTCAAAAACAATACTTTAAATGCTTGATCCATCATGAATCACCAAGAACAATGCTGTAACTGCTTGATCTAGCATGAAACCCCAAAACAATGCTTTCACTGTTTCAACCAGCTTAAATCCCCGAAAACAATGCTTTAACTGTCTGAACCAGCCTAAATCCCCGAGAACAATGCTTTAACCGCTAGATCCCCGGGATCATGTTGGTCACGAGGAAAATGTACTTCAGGTTTTCAGCAATAGCCCTTAGACCTGTCGTAAACCTTGAACATAATAAACACGAAATACCATGCGGATGATATCAAAAAACAGATGCTCATCTATATCCAATATCACACCATATATTCACTCACTTTCTCCGAGTTCCTTTCAGTAATGAAACATTGTCTTGAAACTGGCTCCAGGCACCAACCTTTCGACAAGCATGGCACACAAATGATCCTGTAAAAAGTGGAAGAAATATATAAACACAAGTAGCAAATATGATATGATAAATTTTACTTTATCTTCCTAGATGATGTGCCTCAAAAATGAAAAACTCAACTCAACGAAAAAGTCCACCTGGATAACGAAATTGTCTGAGTTTCAGCCTCACCAGTTTTCTTTTTATTGACTACATAGTTAAAAATCAATGTAATTTTTTTCTTAAAATTAAAACCCACAGTATAAGGCAGTTTTTGCAGTAAAGGTGCTCATCAATACAACGAAACTCCGATTTACACCTTGCTTACAGTACCACGGTTAAATGCAGCTGTCAAATTTTGGGCGCCCATTTAGGAGGCTAATTCGGGCAGAAACACTTCTGCACACATGTATTAAGAAACTTGAAACTAATATCTTATATACCAAATCATAGTATCAAAATTATTATCTGATATCAGTACAAAAAACACTGCAAATTGCTCCAAACACCTAATTTGACTTCATCAGGCAATATTGCCCTTAACTTTTGCCTTTATAGGTATGCTGTAATTTGGACATCTTTAAAAGGTGCCAAAACATCCTTGCATTTGGCCCGGAGTACATACCTGTCGTCATGTTTATATATATTTTTTCTGTTTCGTCCAGCTTCGTTTTTCTCTTGTTCAGACGTGGACATGACGTTATGAAACAAGTGTGGCCGTTTTCAAACTTTAGACTTTGAGCCGTGAGGTATTTCTTAATATCTGCTGGCATTACTGTCACTGGTTCTTGCAAAACTGGAATAGATTTCCCATAATCCCTTGCTTGGAGAGTTGTCCAAGGCCGACCAATCTCATCAGCTGGTGATTTGGAAGCCGCCTGGCCAGAATTTGTCACGTTTGTTAAAGGGGGAGAACTCAGGTTTCTTTTGTTCACAGATGAATTACCTCCCTTTACTCTTCCACATTTCCCACAAGTGTTCTGTTTTGAAAACCAAGCAATTCCACTATAAGATCTTCGAGAACTGGAAATAAAACTGTTACCCCAAAAGTCAGATGAATTCTGCAGAAATTGTTTGAAGTGTCTTGGACTTAAAATGCTACCTTCCTCACATATTGAGTTCAACAGATTCATTTTTTGCAATCGTTGGTAAGACTTGACATGGTAGGGACTCCCGGGATCTCGTGGATGTTTGCGACATCCATCCATGCTTACATCTGTACATTCTTCGGGTGACAAGGCTTCAATACAACGGTTCCCTCTCATGTGCAAAATGCTGCTATATCTCTTTGTGAAGAATGACCTGTTCTTCTGCACATTCGAAATTTTATCCACCAAACACCTCGCACCATATTGGTAACCCTTCGCAATGACTTGTCTCTCTTCCTTGTCATTTAACACACAATGGTAGTTTTGTCCAAGACTTGTTCTTCCCTGAACAATTTTGGAAAAATTTTCACTGATAGTTCGATCTCTGAGATTCTGTTTCAGGTTGATGTTGGTGGCATTTTGTTGCCGCAGCAACTGTGCCGCCTTCATTGTGTTAGAATCTTAACCAGATAGTTCAGAGGGGCAGGACTTCCTACAAGTGATTGACACATATTGACAAGCTCACTGAAAAACCAAGAAAAGAAACAGAAACTTGAATGAAATCTTTTGAAGTTGACTGGGCAAATTGCTTCTATTTTTAATTCATGACAGATGAAAGCATCGCTGAACTTGTCACAAAGGACTGTGTAGTCCTGTTCGGTTAATTTCCATGTCTTGGCCCGTGGTTCTGAAATTTTAGTTGACCCGACTGGCCATAACAGCAAAAAATCATTTTGACGAGCCAGAAGGAAATTTCTGTGGATTGCAACACCATTTCGGCTTGGAAATAGCTTTGTACTTGTAGGGGCAATAACAAAGGTAAAAAATATCAGAAATTGTGGAAAACAGACCTCAACATTTAATTTAATTGAATTACTAAATTGGAATGTTTAAAAATTGCAGGTCATCTGCTACTGCGCCTGTCTAAAAATTTATGACTGAAAAAGTTGCACTGTGGACCCACACTGTTTCTGCGAGTCTCAAAGGAGATAAATTTATTCTCGGAAACAGTTGTTCTCGGAAAACATAATTCATCTAGCTGGATTCGATCATCATATTTCACCCGAGAAGAATAGAAAAAAAGGGCTTGTTTCAATGCATGTAAGTTTGGTGCACCTTGCTGAGATCACTTCCCTCAAGCTGCCGTTGACTTCTAAAATCTGTGCCACTTTTTTTGAGAGGTGGGAACAGACTCGGTAACAATGAATGTCAAAATTTTAAAACAGCACACTGAGCCCATCTAGATGAGCCCACCACATCTGAAATTAGGGAAGTTTTAACAGACAAATTGTTCCTTACCATAAATCTGACATATTTGTGGCTGTTTCCATAACTCTCGTAAATGTGGTGTTTGAGTGATATTTAAGAAATAAACAATTTTAGGGTTCCTGCACAAATAATGGTCACATGACAGATGCTTAAGAACGAGACTTGTTACGAGTTACTATTTCACACAATAACAGAACACATCACATATCATACAGAACTTGGTCCCTGATTGCTGGGACATTACAAAGATGACCCCAAATCAACGTCAGAGAAAGCTCCATTTAAAATGCTGATGCAGTTACCTGTCCTTGACAAATATGTCGAGACCGTTGGTAGAGTGTGTCACTTTGAGCATCACCAAGAAATCTCAGGCCCACAAGGCCTAGGAATTAAGTGACTGACCCTGCGCTTGTCATAAATGGACAGGCGAAGAGATAAGGAACATAATAATTCAATTAAATTAAATGTTGACGTCTATTTTCAACAATTTCTGATATTTACCTGCCTAAACCTTTAACCATTGAATACATAAACCCAGTAGTTTCGTTCCACAAGGCACTTTGTGGAATAAAGTGGGCTTTTAAATCCACTCTAAAACCGCTGCAAATGCGAATTTCTGGTGTACATTCAGGATTGAGAATAGAGCTTTCTTACCACACCTGCAAGTGTAAATACCATTCCCAAATCAGAATGTTGTTGAAATCCACAGATATATTTCCTTCTCACCTGTCATAATTTGCCCAGTTAGTCAAGCGAGAAAAATTAATTTAAAAGGTTGCAGTCAACACTTGTGGTTACCATGTGCGCATCTGCTTTGTTATCCATGTTTTCTGGCCTCAGATGCCATCTGGAATTTGGATGCAAACTGATTGTCGCATGCATACCCTGCGATTCTGAAGAAAGAAAAGTCAACACTTTGTCAGATTTTCTGCATATAACTAGTCTGAAATGGATTTAAATGTGTATTCTCTGACGATTGAAAGCATCAATTTCTCTTCGATCCTCAACAGAAATTGGCTTGTGCTGCTGTTTTGGAGTGGAATGTGGACAGACTTTGTTCCACAAACTGTTATGTGGGATGGATCTACTGGATTTTTTTAATTCACTGATCAAACCTTGTGGCAGGTAAATATCAGAAATTGTTGAAAATAGATCTCAACGTTTAATCCGAATGAAAATACGTAAGTGTCCAACAACTGCAGGTCATGGAGACGTATTTAATGGGTAGTTTTTGTCTCAAACGCCGTGATAATAAAAACTCATCTCGGAGTGCGCATTTAAGCACACCACAACAACAAAATTAAGAGGAATAAAAATGTGGGTGTCCAAATTTCAGTCAGTCACCCTACACCTGGATCTTCAAAGTTCAAGTGTAATGAAAAGAAATGTCATTCGGTTCCACACTATCAGGGTGCATTTGAATTCTAAAACTGTCTATTGGACGCCATAAACTGATGTCAAACGTTTGCATTTTTAACCTTTGCTTAGATGATCACCTTTTTCCTTCACATACTTTTCATACACCCACGAGGTCTTCGACATTGAAGTTTAGCGCCATTTCTAGAAATCCGCCAAACTGACATCCACGCCTCTATTATTAAAGAGCTACTTAAGGGGGACAATCAAACTTTCTGGATGACAGCCGCGCATAGTTATCTCCCTTGTGTTGTGCACTTCGCTCTGCTGTTGGAGGAGCCGGCGCATTTTTCTCACGTTTGACTGATTGTCAGTCCTAGCCCAAACGTGTAACTTACACGAAGGTAATTTAGCGACTCTCAGATTTTACTCCCACCGCACATCCACCAAAAACTGTGGTTTATTTTTCTCTCATTGACACTTATAGTGGATTCGGAGGTTATTTATGGATAAGACTTTGAAATTGGCCAAGCGCTTGTTTCTCAGTGTACTTGCATAGTGACCGCGCCAGTGTCATGTCTGGTGTCTTCGGCATAGTGTTCACGTGAGGCAGCACTGTAAATATGTGCTGGCTTTAAATCCTCCTTGCTACTAGGAGACGTCATCATTTAGGTAAAATGATCATGGATCGAGCGACATTAAAGCTCTAGTAAACAAATAAACACATAATAGATCGTTCAAGAGGTTGACGATATATGCAGCAGACGATATTAAGTGCACAAATCCTACAGTGTAACAATTTCGGGGTTTTCCGGGGTAAACCAATGATTACCATAATCTAACTCTCGAATCCGTTAACTGCGAAGGAACATTTCACATTCATTCTTTTCATACATGTATATTCACATTCATTCCATTAACATTGTTGTAAAACTACAGTTTTGAAAACACTAAAGATTTTTAAAAAAATAGTTTTAAAAGTCTACAGTGAGCACGATCATTCAGCCTATATATATTTCTTTGGTTATTTATTTGATATATAATTTATTGGTCTCTTGCCATAAATGTTTTGCATCAATAATGATATTTCCAGAAAAGTTCTGTTCTTTGTTGACAAGACGCAACGCATGTGAGTATCAGTCGTGCCACGCCTCTGTGTGAAAGTCCATAGATATCTACACACAAAACAGTGCTGGCAGAATACAAAAAGCTTGGTCTACACTCAGACAAAGTGAGTTATACCACACCAGGGTATCCGGCGGATCATCGTTATGTATACATAAGATCGGAAAGTAAACGGTATCTGTTGACACGCATTCTACAGAACAGGTTTCTCTGAATACAGGTGGGTACACAGGTAATACAGGTTGGCACACAGGTAAATACAGCTGAATATGGTCACGCCCCACACCGCTGTCAATAGACCACAGAACTGTCGCCAATTTTCCAGACAGACGAGAATTCAACGTCACGATAAAATGGTGGTATTTCTCCATGTCCTTAAAGGACAAGGTATAACCTGGCTAAAATATATTTCCCTCGAAAGCGGGATACTCAAGCTTTCTAAAAAGTATCACACTTTATTAATTTAATGAGATTTCACTGAATAACATGTAGAATAAAATGACAATACGGCACAAATGACTGGTGTAGATCGAGGCAGCCACTTTGAGAATATTTATCCCATCAAACGCCTTGCGTGCCAAAGCTGTGACGTAAGCTGTGACGTAGCCTTTACCCATTCGCTCCATGAAGTGACATATGATAAAATAAAAACTACTGCATGAGACATATTTTTTGACCGTTTTCAATGATTTATTTACGTGTAGCCAAAGGGCCATTCCACAAATGTTGTAGGGCAGCTTTGTATCACTTACGGACCACCATAGACGTAAAATCAGTTGATTTACAAGCCGTGTAAATATGCAACGATGGTATCACAAATTATGTCAGATAGCAGCATATTGTCTCAGCTCAAACCGCATTCAGCTCCATAAGTACATTTTTTGTCGTTCATTTTAGCGCCATCATTTTGTAAATAACAAACATCAGAGTCAGTGCAGAATTCATTATTGATGCCGAAGGTTGATGGAAATAAGACGACATCTCACCAGACAGCGCTTAAAATTAATTAAAATCTTATGATATAATTTTTTTAAAACTGAAGAAATTAAATTTTGCTCCTTCCTCTTTCGCCAATGCAAGGAATGATTATTTTCTATTTTCTTTTATAAAATCCAGTAAAATTATTGAAACGCTGTGTTCAAACCGAGGTGCATTCTCTGACGTCCGCCAAGGATCTCGGCTGTGATCTTTTAATATGGGGTTAGGCGTAGATCACAGATACGGGTGGCTAGTAGTCCCCACGTATCAATATGTATAAGCCACCCTTAGACCGAGGTCTCGGGCTAACTTTCATCTGCCATTGGCTACTGCTTAGACTATTACACGGAAAATACGTTCGACACTAAAGAGATAGAGTAAACGTTATGTCACTTTGCCCCAGATAATGAAGACGTGTGGAAGCTGTGTCAAGACGAAGTTTCACAAAACATTTATTGGGTTAAAAAAAAAATCTAAACAAATATTTAATGCCGGTTTAAGATACTTTAGATGGTAGTCTTTCAGTGGACATAAACGTTAGTCAGGTGCTGTCTTTCACTTTAACTGTAACATAATGGTGTGGATATGACAACCCTGCGTATGAATTAAAATTCCCTATAATCTACAGGATTATACAGATCTGTTGACTCTGTCAATGACTAAGGGATTACTTTCCCTCTTTTTCTGTTCGTATACCGTCTCAAAATTCCCCTTTCTTTCTTAAGCCGTGGAAAGTGCCCTTTCGTGTGCTTTTGCATTAAGTTTACTTATGGCCACTTGCGTTCGACGAATACGGGTCATGTGTCTCACGGGATAATTCGGCATTAACTCGCAAAAGGTCTAGGTGGTTTCCTTTAGGCGATCTGGCTTCCTCCACCCATAACACTGGCCCACGTCATTCACGTGAAATATGATTAATTGGGTAAGATATTAAACAACAGTCAATAAAGCAAATCTGTGGCAAGAAGGTTGCTTTGTTTAGTATATTTATGGTAGTTAAAGCATAAAGTCATCGTCAAAAAGACATGACACCCAATATGAAATGAAGTATTATAGGCCTACCCAAACCGAACCATACGAGACTGCGGGATTAAGAGAAAGTTTGACCTACATGTAGGTGGAGAAATTGTAGCTGGAAGAACAGAATTCGTACACCTCATGTTTTCATGAAGCCAATCGACACACGTTTCAGTATATTCTAAGAGTTAATACCGATTGGTGGAATCGTACTCTCAACCTTAATACGAGTAAAACCAAAAACACCTTTGGTCATTCGATCAGTGAATAGGTTTACGTCAAATTTCAATGATAAGTCTTGTTTTATTTAGTTATTTAGTTATTCGTATTTACTCTAGGAATTAGCGTGAAGGGAGCTGATAGACATTTGACAGCTGACATGAGGACATGAAACGTCCCCACGCCATGGCAAGTATGTGTCCTTGGTACACTTGCATTATCAGTCCATATCCTTGCGTAGGTGTCCTTTTTTTCTCATACAGGTATGTCCTCTTTCTCATATTTCGTCCGCACTTCAATAACGATTCCCCGTGCAAACCAAAGGGCGTGCCCAGATGAAAGACGTTTTCTAAAGGCCAGACTGACACGTCGTTTCATCAGAGATCAGAACCTTTTATATGTAATTCTATCCGCTTGCCTGAAATGCTGTAAGCAAACAGATGGCCATTCATCCAAAACACGACCCTCAAAAACTATGTTATCTTTGTTGGTGGAATTCGTTTCGTCCTTTCCGTGGAATTACCATAAGCTATGCTCTGACTAAGCAAAACAGACGACACTTGAACAAACACGTGACTGTGTTCCACTTTCAAGAATGAAGGACAACCAGCCTAATTACGACTGGGTTTTCTCGACATCATCATGTTCTTGATTCCGTTCTACATATATCTCTTTTTAGGGCTTTGCTGCTAATGGCCTTAAACCATACAAATAACCCCGCAATCTTAGCCCTGGCCAACTACAGGAATTTACACTGGCGCAAATGTTGAAAAAAAAAAACAAAAAACGAATGATTATGGCTTAACCTGACTTTGGTTTAATGCTGGTTCATTTAAATTCCGATAGATGATATTCATTTGTGATCGCCAAGCCAGACAAGTGTTACCAAGATTGCTCATTTAAGGTAAAAGGAAATCGGTAAAACTCGAGATTAAATCCCGTATTGCCATTGTAAACTGATGGTCGTAAGCATCCATACCTTCAAAGTAAACCGGGCAGATTGAAGACAAGGCTAGCTGGATAGGCGGGGGTGTTAGTTGTGACGTTTTCATAATTAGGACTGGTGTGGAATCCGGACGGTGATTTGCTTATCCAGCTCAACATTGCTTCCCGAGAAATAGAGTCTGGTATAAAATATATATGATTAAAAAAAATTGAATTCATATGCACTGTTAAGATGCTGGATAGCCTTTCAGAATTTGTTACTTAGGTTTTGTCATCTGAAAGTGGATTTTTAATGTGATGTTATGTGATGGAAGTGACCTATGTATGGGTTGAGAAAGCCGAAATGCCTAATGACAAACCGACTGACACACATACCGTAAACATTTGAAAAGTCCGAGCGTGGTTCCCATTTTACAGTTGTTCAATACTTCAGCCTACCTGGATACTTTATATGGGATTATTAACACAATACGAATAAATTGTAATGTCAAAAATATTCAGTTTGAAAGGGAAAGGTAAGAAGAAGTCTTCATCATTAGACACCTGAAATGAGATATCTACAAAATACATTTACTCATTTTTAAATATTTTCGTCAGTAGAATAAAATGCATTTAGATATTTAAATTCGAACTTTAGGTCGCATGAACATTTTTTTTACCTTTACGTTCCTTGTGAAACGCCTTATGTAGTTGTATGTATAAATGGACTGTACAAGGCGTAATTTACACTCGGAGCGAAAATCAAAAATGCTTGTGGTGGCATTGTCGCCATCCAAACGCTATCAGTGAAAGGGTCCATCAATGTAATTTGAAAAACAACAATGAACTGTTTTATATTTAGTACCACTTTTTATTTAGTGCCAATAGTACATGTAAATACGAGAGATTGTTCTACGGTACAATGAGCGAATAATTTATTTTCAAGTCAATTGAATGAAGTCAACAGATCGATTGACGGAGTAAAACACGATCAAATGTTGGGGGTGATATACCCTCATTATGACATAAACAATGATGAATACAATCCACCGTAGAACTGCAACATCCTATAACATAACAGCTATTTAATGCAGGGCTTAACAAGTCATAGAGAAAAAATTTATATCAAATATCTATCTGGTAGATACGTGGGAAGGTCTGCCATCAACCTGCGGATGGCCTTGAGTTTCCCCCGGGTTCTGCCCGGTCCCCCCCCCCCACTATAATCCTGGCTGCCGCCGTATAAGTGAAATATTCTTGAGTACGACGTAAAACACCAGCCAAATAAATAAATAAATAAATAAATCTAGTAGTGGTTACTTACATTTCTAAATGGTATATTCCTTTCTGTATGTGTTGTTTGTTTTAAAGTTTTACTTAAGGGGAAAGACCGCGGAAAAGTTGATATCTGACCTCTCAGAGAGAGTCTAATCTATGGGAATCCAGATGGTCAGGACTGCAGCGATTTTTTGTAACTACATGTAGTAGTGAATTGAACTGGGGCCTTCGTTTAGATCTTAAGTCAGGTGACCGAGTACATCGCTTTCTTCAGTCACAATAATAGTGTTTTGCCCCTATCTGTACTTCTTACTTGCTGTGTGGCTAAATGTAGGCCTACACGTTAAAAGGTAATTATCGTTAGATTTAAAATGTTGAGTAAAACATTTTTTAATTTCGCGTAGAGATCTTTACTTGCATTGACTTTTACTTTAAGTTAAATATACTTGATAAGAGCACTGGGTGATTTGTTAATATGTTTGAGTTTCACTTATCTATAATTGTCTGGAACTCTGTGTGACGTGAATATCTTTTAGAAAACAACACGAACAGCTGCAGTTGAAGTACATTACAGTGTGCATAGCGTCTCTCTGCAAGTGATTTAGTTTACAGAGAGGTCAACTTTAATTCCTTTGCTCTGTAGACATTCATACTGGAGCTTACATAATCGGGTGGGCCTTTGCTCAGTATTGGCTTTACTATATAAATATACCTTATACATGTACATACAACGCTTATGACGCTTACTTATAGACATGCGCAGTACACGCCGAGCATTATCTATGTATTGGACAGTCACTGTCACCCTAAATTCACAAGCTTATCTATGAATTTGTTTGATTGAAATTGTTTTGCCAAATTTATGATTGCGTGTCGTCTGTACCTGTAGGTTGATGATGGTGGACAATCAAGTAGAAACATGCAAAATACACCACTCGGTTAATGTATATACTGTTTAATGCCTTGTATACGGAAGACTTTTTCATTTATCTGCATACGACCGATCATTGGCAGGTTACTGACAAACTTTCCCTCGTTGCAAACTTGCTGGTGGAAAACAAGTGGCCTGATTATGATGTTAAACCATCAATTAATTCATATAACTAGTTAAATGAGCGAAATATGTCACCGGCTGAACGGAGAATCTATCTGAATATGAAAAAGACAGAATGTCTGTTTTAAGAGAACTAGTTAAGTCCAATGTTCAGTTCTCCTGTGTTTCCTCTTACGATTCATGAATATTCTTTCCTGTTTCCTCCAAACTCTTTCATGTTTCCCCCTGACTCTGTCATGCTTCTTCTTGACTCTCATGTTTCCTCCAGACTCTCCCATGTTTCTTCCAGATTTTATCATGTTTCCTTCACACTCTCTCATGTTTCCTTCACACCCCCACATGTTTCCTCCAGCCTATCTCATGTTTTCTCCAGACTTTTCCATGTTTCCCCCCAGGCTTTTTCGTGTTTCCTCCAGGCTCTTCCATGTTTCTTCTTGACTCTCTTATGTTTCCTCCAGACTCTCCCATGTTTCTTCCAGATTCTCTCATGTTTCCGTCACACTCTCTCATGTTTCCTTCACTCCCACATGTTTCCTCCAGCCAATCTCATGTTTCCTCCAGACTTTCCCATGTTTTCCCCTGACTCTCCCATGTTTCTTCCGGACTCCCTCGTGTTTTGTCCAGACTCCCTAGTGTTTCTTCCGGGCTCTCCCACGTTTCCTCCAGACTATCTCGTGTTTCCCCCAGGCTCTTCCATGTTTCCTCCATGTCCTTCCTTCAGTTGAATATATGTCTTTATTTCACTGTTTTTTAAAGCCGCACTCAAGAATTTGTACATAATTACACCAAAAACGACAAACGAAGTGAGAAAATTATTAGCCTTCATGATATTCTGTTACAGCTGAGATCATAACCTTAGGATGAGATTATCAGCGTCTGAAGATAATAAGCCATAGGGCAGCTGCACCAAAGAGCATTCATGTCGTCATGCTTATAAGCATGCAGCCTTGTGAGTCTACCAGTTCCAGTGGGCATGCACTTATAATAATATTTTAAACACGGAAACAAAAAAAGGCATATAACGTCAGTGTATGTAACATAATGTATGTTATTATGAATATGTTACGGTTAATTGTTACTGTTCCTTAATTTTTAGGTGTCTACAATATATCGTCCAAATTGCTCAAAGAATACCTTCCGCGAAGTCGTGTCCCTGGTACAAAGCGGTGGATTGTAGAAAGTTTGCCCAACACAAACTTTGTCTGACCGTAACCTGGAGACGTGTATCCTGTTTGTACACAACACTATATATACATATATACTCCTGTTCACATTTTGGGTCCACATGCACTTTGTGAGAATATCAGGCAATAGCTTGGAATAGGGGGCCTCCGTGACCGAGGTGGGTTAGCGTGCCAGCGCGGCGCAAAGGCTTAGGAGCCTTTCATTAGTGCCGTCGCTGTGAGTTCAAGTCCAGCTTATGATGGTTTCCTCCTACCGTAATGCCGTTATTTATCCATTATTTCATCTTCGTTTTCGGTCAGGAAGATTGGACTTACAAGATGACATCCACCGCCCATTGCCAGGTACATATCTAACCTCCTGATTCAAAACCGCAGATAAGCTATGGTATGAGTCACCACGGACTACCCGTATACAGCTCCCTGTCACCCTGCCAACCGTGGGAACAATTCCGCCAAAAGAAATTCAGTTCTAGTAATGCTGTCTCTCTATCTGTGCCTTTCAAATAAATGGCTGTTGTTCGTGGCCCAGCCTTGAGGGAAAGAACACGTATTTTTCGTTAGAAAGTGTGTTAAGTAACAGTATGATCGTTAGGGAGCAACTTTCTGAATATAGCACAGATTCTTGTGCTGAAAATTGGCTGAGACCTCTGTGGGTTTCGAACCAGCGACCTCAGAGTCAGGCACCAAATCGCCAGCAGTGTCTGATATATCCACCTAAGGGAGTGGTGTCATTCGTGATCATCAGAGGGGTAATGCATGTTCGCTGTAAAAGTCTACCGGTCAGCTACCTTCTATTTTTGTGGAAGGCCTGTTGGTCGAGTGGTCTAGACAGTTAACATGTATTGCTGGCGATTTGGTGCCTGACTCTGAGGTCACTGGTTCGAAAAACACAGTGATCTCAGCCAGTTTTCGGCATATTATGGTATCGCATAAAGGGCGTATTATAGCATCGTATAAAGGGCATGTTAAGATATGCATACATTCAAACTTAAAAACACTGACTTGAATGCCAAAAATATATGGCGTATATATAAAATATATATAAAAAAATATTGAGTGCAGTTTTACCAAATAAACAACCAAATGAAAGTCAAACTTGAACTTTAAACACAAATGTGTTTGCAGTTTTATAACACGTAGTTTTACTCCTGTATTCTCCCCTCAACACCTGCGTCACTGACGTTACAAGCGTTATTCCAATTACATAATTACAGGTAAACAGCTCCTTACCTCGCGCTCACGTGAGCCATAACGGCATCAGATTGAGTAGAGAGTCCGTGCTTAGGCGTTAAGAAGACGTTACACAAAACCGTCCAGATAACAGACCAAAAACGAATACCAGTGTTAACATGTCACGAAACAACTCAACCTGTTTGGTCTGTAAAGAATATGTATGGATGTATGTATCCTTGGGGTTTTAAGTCGTACTTAGCAAGACATAAGACGACAAGGAGTCATTAGATGTGTGAACGTATCAGTGGCAGATTAATGTGAGAAAGAGTGTCAAATACACTGTCAGAAAAATTATGCGAGGATGGATGTCATGTTCAATGTAAGAGCGACGTGACGAGGAAAGATGTCATGCCCTGTGTCCAACGGTGTCGTGTTTTGTATTAAGAGTGCCAATTTTTATTTTATGTAGAGGCGGTCTCCATGGCCGAGTTGGTTAGCACGCCATGCGGCGCAATGACCCCCAAACCTCTCACCAACTGGATCGCTATGAGTTCAGCTTGGGTGAAACAAACACTTTTCGCAGAGCATGATCCAGTATCACAATAAACGTCCTATACATGTTACTCGCTTATTGAATCTCATCGCACGTCCGCTGTTCATAGGCCATCATCAGTCATTCCGGCATGCAAGGCCTCACTGGTTTCTTTTCACAAAATCTACAGTCCATATTAAAACCAACGACTGAATGAGGAGCAGAGTTTTTCTCTATTCCCTTTGCATGCAGCCAAGCACAGCGAAAGTAATCCCTGAATCTGATAACTCACTCGGGGACTACTTTTCTTGTGCTATTCGGGTGAAGTGCTTGTTCAACGACAAACTCTTTCAGCCCATTCTGATTATCTGTGTCCACTTTCACGGACTATGCTCTATGGTCAACTCACCATCCTTTCAAGATCTACATTAAACAGGTACAGAAACAACCCTGGGCACGCCTGTATGATTGTGAAATACACCTATAAATGGATTTTTCATAAAGTTAGAGATGTGGAGTACAAAAACTATTCTGGCTATTTTCACGAGTGTATGCCATATCCAAGTTGAGGACATACGGACCCACTGAAACCAAAGAGAATATATATATTTGCCAATATATATATATATATATATATATATATATATATATATATATATATATATATATATATATATATATTTTTTTTTTTTTTTTTTTTTTTTTTTTTTTTTCTTTTTTTTGGGGGCAAATTATAAACCAGTTAGGCTTATGTAGATATCGCCTCGAACCGTTCTGTGTGGTTTCATCCGCAGAGGTCACAAAGGCTAATTTATTTGACTTGCGTTTGACGCCATACACAGCAAGTTGTCATGCGATGGCGGTAACTTTTATGGATCGGTTGTTAACCATTGAACATTGGCAAGTTACTGACAAACTTTCAGTGTGTCTGAAAAACGCAGTCATTGAAACGTACACTACGAGGAGAATTGATGTGTGGGCGAAAATCACACGTCTTGAAAACCGCAATAATAAAAAAAATAGAAAGAAAGGCAAAAAACCTATACAATGACAAGTGACATTCACCAATAAAATGAACGCCGTCCAAACTCACCTGTTTTACGGTCCCAAGCAATCCGAAGGGTGTCAGAAAAAATGTATATATTTTATTCTAGTGAAGTGAATCAGAAACTGTTCGATGAAAGATGCCCTGATAAAAAAAGAGATGTTATTATGCATCGTTAAATTAATAATCAATTTGTTTATTTATTTCAATTATTTATTTATTTGGTGTTTTACGCCGTATTGAAGAATATTTCACTTACACAACGACGGCCAGCATTATGCTGGGTGGAAACCGACAACCATGCGCAGGTTGATCGCAGACCTTACCACGTACGACTGGAGAGGAAGGCAGCAAGAGCTGGACTTGAACTCACAGCGACCGCATTGGTGAGAGGCTCCTGGGTCATTGCGCCGTGCTGGTGCTAACCACCTCGACCACTGAGGCACCAGAATTTATTTATTTAAGATCGGTTGCCTAATGGTTAGAGCATCCACCTCGAAGTCGGGAGACAAGGGGTCAAACACGGATCAGGTCATACCGAAGAGTTTAAAAATGGTAGTTGGTTTTCAGAGATTATAGCAGAGAGACTTGAATGGTTGGCCAGGTATCAGTATAGTGTGATGCTTTAGTGGCAGCACTTTGGTGACATGGACTCACCCTGCCACAAGAACACACAGTACATGTACAAACACCTTCATATGAGTGAAAAATTGTTAAGTACGACGTAAAACCCCAAACATACACACATTTATACACATATCCTCAGCATTGAGAGGCAATCAGAGCAAGGAATCATGACTGGTTGCGTCAACATAATTTGACTAGGAGGGTGTCATCTCTGATGTCTTCGTCGTCATATGACTGACAAATTGTTAAGAACGATGTAAAAACCAAAGCATAAATGCAATCATTTATTTGTTTTTGGCATTTTACGTCGTCTTAAAGAATTTCACTTTTCACTTTTCTGTACTCCTGCAGGTAACCAAAAGTTACGTATCTTTGAAATTTAACAACATAGACTGCTGTTAAGGACCTCACAAATTATGTTGTATTGTGGGGCCTAAAAATATTTCATCTGTCAGGTTGCGCAAGAATGACGAGGATTTCTAGAGAAATTCGTACTTTCACAATTGTTCTCAAAACATTCCCAAGGCAAGGACACGCCAAGAAAATAAACTGGGTTAAATGGTTTCTCACATTGGGGTCAGAGGTGAGACATACAGATGTGCTTACAGGTACGCACTTCTTCTCGCATCGAGTGACATACACTTCTACTGATAGTTAAGATCAGGACCAAGGACGAGTCGGCAATTAGAGCACCCCACCGAAACACCTCTGTGCATGACCTTGCACAGTATACATATACAGGCTTAGTATATTCATCTCTTAATTAAAAAAATGTACAATTTTGACAACGACTTTCATCTTCTTTGAATACATGTCTTTTGGGGTAAGTGCGTGTGAATATATGTTTCACCGGGCCGGGTTCTGTTTGGGTCGTTAGAAGTGGGCAGTTGGAGTAGGGTGAATTAAGTCCGCGCACACTTAAACTCGAGCTGTGTCCTCTCTAAAGTGCTACGGACTGTGTCGCTGGGTTTAAGGGAAGTAAATGAAGTCGGTGAGCGCGATACAAAAGACGGTTCCAGGCGTGGCTTTGCATGGAATATAAAAGACAGACGATATGTATTTTATACCCGATCTTTCCCATTGTGCGACGATATAGCGTGGTAGGCAAGATTCATTGCCCACGACACCACCCCCACCCCCTATTACCCTGCCAGAGTTGACCTAACTCTTGCAACAAGGTTCTCCATGCGTAAGCATGGACTAGCGAACACACAGACGGATTAACGACGTCTTTGCGACCGGACAGGGAATTACCAATCTACTGGGTTTTATATCTGTCTGCGGCCGTACCGAAAACATCCCGACCCCTGGGGCATCATGGGCCCGTTGGGTAGCAGACACGGCCTTCTGGTGTCCTTGTTACTAACGGCTAGTGCATTCTCTCAGGTGTCTCCTCATTCTACAGGTAAGATTGTTTTAACGTTCCACGTGACAATGATGATCCTATCGCAGAGTATTTCGTAAAGAATCGTCCACCATCTGTTTTTTTCTTCTTTTTTTAAAGATAATACGCAACGTAATACGACCATTTATCTTTTTAATAATAGAAGTGTGTCGTGCAATATGTACAACAAAATAATAATAATACAGTAGTAGCAACAAGTAAGGTGACCATGTTGAATCTAACACACCTCAACTATAATGACTTTGCCAACCGACCCGTCACCAATGAAGTGGTAGGTTCATATCCAGCTCAGTTCCATTGCATCTTTTTATGTCAGGAAGTCGGCCATGTAGCAGAGCATTTGGATCCTTCTTCCATTAAATCGGATTGCCGTCGTATATAGTGAAACACCCTAGCGTACGAATTCAAACACCAGTCAAAAATAAATAAATTATTTAATTAATAAAAATAAAATAAAATAAATAAATAAATAAATGAACGAATGAATAAACAAAGAAACAAATACAGAAACAAAGAGAAAAAGAAAGAAAATAAATAAATTTAAAATATAAATAAATAAGTTAAATAAATAAAATAATAAATTCCACGTAAAATTTGAACAAGTGTTATCAAAGTACCGGACAAATGACGCCAGGAAAGCGATCGTTAAAAATACATGCCATGCTACGGTTTTGTTATTTGCCGATATGACTGTTAAGGACTTTCTGCACGGTATACACGTAAAATGTACTTACGGCCATAGACCAACCGAAGCTGGATTCGAACTCTTGACACTCATAAACGTTTGCTTATGTCAGGTATTTATATGGCAGTTATTTGTATTTATTTTATATATTTTTTCTCACACATTTTACATTGAACTTGAACTGATTTTGATGGAGGCTCCATTTTAGAGAAGGAAGAGTGTGAAGGTTCATTTTCAGAACAGATTTTATGTAAAGTCGAGTACTGCTTATCTAACTCAATAATGAGAGCCTCCGTGGCAGAATGGTTAGCGTGCCCGCTCAGAGCAATGACCCAGGAGACTCTCATCAATGGAATCGCTGTAAGTTCAAGTCCAGCTCATACTGGCCTCTTCTCCAGTCGTGTGTGTGAAAGTATTGCATCAGCATGCGGATGGAAGGGAAGAAAAAGAATTAAAAAAGGTTGCCATTTATCTGTCAGGAATTCAGTGTTCAGATAGACCCATATAGATGCACCATTTCTAGCTTGTTTTTAGCTAGATCTGCCTTTTCAAAATGATTTAATTTCTCGACGAGAATTATATGATTCGTGAAATCCATGAAATAGAATAATACAATTATTGATAACAAAAAGAACGGCTATGCGATACACTCGTATATACATGTAGATACAAATCTTTATAACGGTTAGGTACTTTCAGATTTTCCTGCTTGCGCAGTATCCCGTGACTTTCGTTGGTTGTATTTTGGCAAGTACGTGTGCAATTTTGTACCTAACCATGTAGTACCTATATATGCCTAACGTACACATATACCGAAACAACTCTATGGATACAGGTCGTACATGATCCCGCTTGTCTCAAGCCAACTCTGGGTTATGGTGTATGCACGGTATAGGGTCAGTCAAGTCACCTGAGCGTGTTAAAATGAAAAGAGCTCGTTTTATAAAAGCCTTTCTTCTCAATCCCTCCCGCCTCCGACTTATCAGCGTATCGAATGACAAGAGATTGACTGTGTCCGCTATTGGGACACTTGCGACAACTGTGTACAGTAGGAATGCCATCGTCTCGGTCATTGCATAAGTTGATACGTGGTAGCCACGTTCTGACCACATGCCAAAATATAGCTATTTAATTACATACTTCTGATGCAGTTGTCACAACAATGTGCATCATCTCTGTTTGGGCTTGGAGTGGGCCAAATATTCAGATTCACTCACAACATTTCCCTTGTACAGTTTGATGGAACACTGCATGTTTAGTTGGCTTATTCTGTACAACAACATTTGACGTGTTAGGTGGCATTATGCGTATGTTTCTCGTTCAATATGCATTTAATGAGCTGTCGAAAAACCTGTAAAGGCCTATTTTTTAAAAGTAAATTTAACACAATATTTGTTATTTACACCACAGATTTACGTTGTAATAAAAGCAAAGTGTAATTTTCTCACATAAATCACCTTAATTTGTCAGTCAGGCTGAAATTATATAACTTTTGTTGATTTAAATAATCTTTGCGCCTGGATAATCATATTTTGTCAAACATTTTTGTCCAAGTACTTGCAAAGTGAATAATTTATACTCATATAAGATCATATTTTTTTTAAAAATGTCTTAAAACGTGACAAACTTTGGTTTGTTTAACAGAGAAGCCTACATGAGAGAAACTGAGAATTTCATTGATGTTGGCGACTTCTTAAGTGTGTTAGACCAAGGATGAAAAATGTTTAACACCTGGCCTTATGAGTATGGTTTAAACATTGAATTTGTATGAAGAATGAGACTTGTTTAAACTGTTGCGTTACATGAGTGATGAGAATTGTTTAAACTGTCGCGTTACATGAGTGATGAGAATTGTTTAAACTGTCGCGTTACATGAGTGATGAGAATTGTTTAAACTGTCGCGTTACATGAGTGATGAGAATTGTTTAAACTGTCGCGTTACATGAGTGATGAGAATTGTTTAAACTGTCGCGTTACATGAGTGATGAGAATTGTTTAAACTGTCGCGTTACATGAGGAATGAGAATTGTTTAAACTCTTGCGTTACATGAGTGATGAGAATTGTTTAAACTGTCGCGTTACATGAGTGATGAGAATTGTTTAAACTGTCGCTTTAAATGAGGTTTGAGAATTGATTAAATGTGAAATAAACATGAGAAATTAAAATTGTTTAAACTTTCGAATTTTGTTACATGAGGAATGAAAATTGTTTAAACTGTGGCATTAGATGAGAAATAAGAATTGTTTAAGTTCTCGAGTTACATGAGGATTGAGGATTGACTAAATTTTAGCGTTTCATGTGAAATAAAACTTGCGCTACACGAGGAATGAGAATAGCTTAAACTTTTGCGTCACTTGAACCATGACAATTAACTTTCGCGTTACATGATGGATGAGGTTTGGCTTTTCTTGGGAAACGAGATTTGCAGTCTGTGAGGAATGAGAATTTTTTAAACTCTTGCGTTTCATGAGTAATGAAATTGCTTAAACGTTCGCGTTACATGAGGACTGGAAATTGTTACATAAATAATGAGAATTCATTAAACAGTGACTTTCCGTGATGATGAGAATTGCTTAAACTCTCTCGTTATATGAGGAAGGAGAACTGTTTAAACTGTCGCGTTACATGAGGAATGAGAATTGTTTAAACTCTTGCGTTACACGAGGAATGAGAATTGTTTAAACTCTCGCATGACACGAGGAAAGAGAATTGTTTAAACTCTCGCATGACATAAGGAAAGAGAATTGTTTAAACGGTCGCTTTACACGCGGAAAGAGAATTGTTTAAACTCTCCCGTTACACGTGGAATGAGAATTGCTTAAACTCTCGCATGACATGAGGAATAGAATTGCTTAAACTGTCGCGTTACATGAGGAAAGAGAATTGTTTAAACTGTCGCGTTACATGAGGAAAGAGAATTCTTTAAACTGTCGCGTTACATGAGGAATGAGAATTCTTTAAACTCTCCCGTTACATGAGGAAAGAGAATTGTTTAAACTGTCGCGTTACATGAGGAAAGAGAAGTGTTTAAACTCTCGCATGACATGAGGAAATAGAATTGTTTAAACTCTCCCGTTACATGAGGAAAGAGAATTGTTTGAACTCTTGCGTTACACGAGGAATGAGAATTGTTTAAACTCTCGCATAACATGAGAAAGGAGAATTGTTTGAACTCTAGCGTTACACGAGGAATGAGAATTGTTTAAACTCTAGCGTTACACGAGGAATGAGAATTGTTTAAACTCTAGCGTTACACGATGAATGAGAATTGTTTAAACTCTTGCATAACATGAGGAAGGAGAATTGATTAAATAATGACTATATAAGGAATGAGAATTGTGTAAACTTTAGCCTTAGGTGAACGCGGAGAATAAATACAGACGTGCAACTGGGTATCATGACTTTTTACTCGGTGGAAAGTCTATATAATTAATTGTGTACCTTTTTGCACAATTTTTTTATACTCTTGTAAAGTGCCAAAAAAGTAATTTTCAGATTTAGAAATCTGTTTTATGCAGAGGTGGATTATTAATTTAATAAGCCGTGGCTTTTAGCCATGTTTCACGATGAAAAAGTGAGAAAGTTGGTCTTTATAGTCTTGAAAAAAGCAGTATAATCTCAGTCAGCACCGATACCAGGCCACTAGTGGAGATCTGGTGTGACTGATAGGTTGTAACGAAACATTTCTTTTTATTATGGAAGGTATATGTAGGACAAAACACAAATATCTAAAAAGTGAAAAATGTGCCATAGCTGAGTGCATTGTACCGGGAATGGCGGTCCTTGGTCTCAACCATGTGGGCGTTTTTATAGAGGTGTTGTAGTGTTGGGATTAACCTTGAGTATCTGTATAAATATATGCTTATACAAAATGGAATTCACCTTCCTGTAAATCACTCAAGGTTATGTGGTTTATATGCGGGTTGTGGGATCGCCAGTACTGTTGAATGAGTACAGTTTACCGGCATTGATAAACTTTTATACGTATAATGTGTTATTTGTTACGAGGATGTAAAACGTACCTGGTTGTAAATGTCGCTAGTCTCAGTTCGTACGTACCTACCCCCGCCCAAAGACGTCCTTGAAAGCCTTATTCAGTTTTACATAGGGCCTATACATTGATAGATTTTATGGAGCTCTTTTATACTCATATAAAAAGACAGCATTCTTTAAACAGATGTCCGCCAGATACTTGACCGCATTTGGCCCAAAATACCGTTCTGTTGTATATATGGTCTACTTACAAATAGCAAATAGGTCTTTATGGGAATTTGATGTAGTGGTAATTGTGACAGTATTATATATGTGGAACTAGTGAATGCTGTGGGAAATTTGCTGCCTCCCATAAATTGCCATTTTATGGCACTAAGGATGAGCGCTTTCTATAGGCTACACACCATAGATCCGTTTTTAATCTACTTAATTTGAACAGTTAAATTTATAATAATAACGATATAAATGATGAATTCAGCAATAGGGCCTACGTATTTGTTTAGTCAGTTAGCTAATATTATCAGTGTACACCGTAATAAAGAATCTTTCACATATATATGAACACAGTGATGGTCAGTTTTATCTGTGAAGGAAACCATCGCACTATTCTCACGAACCACCTGACTTAATGCGGCAGCCGATCCATGTAACGAGAGCTGGATTCGAGCCTGCGGCCTTACTGGTCAGCGAGCGGTCAACTTCGGTGACAACAACGCCTTAGCCCACAAGACCAGCAAGAGACCATAGTTCATGTATTATGCTGTCTGTTCTCTCTCAAAACTCAAATATCAAAATGGCATCAGTTTCCAAGGGTTAAAAAGATATACGACATGTTAAATGCTGCAAGTTGTCAGTGCCAACGTGCATCTAACATACCGTTAGATCAGAAGATGTTAACAGATATAATGGCAAACACTACACCTACAAGTGTTAGTTTGACATAAGATAATCTTAGATTACAACATTTTGTATATAAAGTGCAGAATTTTCAATACTTTATACAGAAAGCGGTCCTCTATAACATTACTAATCAACTCTCCCCACCTTCACTCAATCTCGGCTTTCTAAATTAACAGTATTAAAATTATGTAAACATTTCTGTTTAAGATAGTATGTCCAGATTGGAAACTTGATCCGCTGAGGGACATTAGGAATGGAGAACCCCGTGAGGTAGCCTAGATAGTTGGTATTCTGAAGAAGTCATTATTGAGGTCGCGTGAGATCGTCCGGGGTAAAACATCGTTCATTCATGATAAATAAGAGATTTTTCCAGCTGTTATTTATGTAAATGAGATGTAAAAGAGGTCACACGAGGTCAGAAAGGGGGCAAACATCATTCAAAGCTTGTCATTATATTCCGGTCTGTTGGAAAAAGGTTTTTCTAGCTGCCATTTATGTAAATTTTCAAAAAATCCCCCCCACCAAAAAACAAACAAACAAAAAAAAAAAACAAATGCGGAGTACTTACCAAAACCAATTATTACATTTAGTACATTTATGGCACTGCGATGAAAGATTTCAACAATGTTTGGGGCAAAAAAAACCCGTTTGAGTAAGCACTGTAAAGAAGTCGTATGAATGATAAGGACATTTAAAAATGAAACAGTTAGTTTATTTATTTTACCATTATAAATTGCAACATTTATGAGCATGTAACCTAAAAGATGGCGGCTTTTCCAACTGACTCCAACATTACACTCAAACCTTAAGAAAAAAAGCCTATAATTCCATACACACATGTAATTGTAACGTAATGGTTGTTTGGTAGGTGAAGCTGTACAATGCGTTCTATACTCATGTAATTATGTACCGTAATGGTTGTTTGGTAGGTGAAGCTGTACAATGCGTTCTATACTCATGTAATTATGTACCGTAATAGTTGATTGGTAGGTGAAGCTGTGCAGTACATTCTATACGCATGTAAGTATGTACCGTAATAGTTGATTGGTAGGTGAAGCTGTGCAGTACATTCTATACGCATGTAAGTATGTACCGTAATAGTTGATTGGTAGGTGAAGCTGTACAGTGCATTCTGTACTCATGTAATTATGAACCGTAATTGCTGTTTGGTAAGTGAAGTTGTGCAGTGCATTCTATACTCATGTAATTATGTACCGTAATTGCTGTTTGGTAAGTGAAGTTGTGCAGTGCATTCTATACGCATGTAATTATGTACCGTTATTACGGGTTGTTTGGAAGGTGAAACTGCGCAGTACATTCTAAACGTATGTAATTATGTACCGTAATTGTTGCAGGTTGTTTGGTAAGCGAAGCTGCGCAATGCACGCGTGACTGCGTCCGGCTATCCATGACAGCGCTCCTGAGTCCTGCAGGCTGGGACAGAGTCGAGACATGCAGGTAAGCTATCTCCTGTAATGAACCTTTCAAGATACCTTCCACGACCGCCATATTGGATACCAATATTTTTGCGATTAAAGAAACTTGGCTTAATTATTTGTTTAAAACAAAAGTTAAAATGGAGTCAAATGATGAAATGCTTAGGTCGGTAATTAACGTCGCAAATTTTTTTACGTCCCAAACTCAATATTTAAATGTTGCAATAGCTCGTTTTTGTGCCGAAGTATAGATCTTTTTTGTGCCAGAGTATAAATTTTTTCATGCTCATGTATACATCGTTTTTGTGTTCATTTTTAAGCACAAACACACATAATTTTTGGACTCCAATAAGCATCGTTCTTGTGCACAAGTATACATCGTTTTTGTGTTCATTTTAAGCACAACTAGACATAATTTTTGGACTCCAGTAAGTATCGTTTTTGTGCACAAGTATACATCAGTTTTGTGTACAACTATACATCGTTTTTGTGCACAAATGTACATCGTTTTTGTGCACAAGTATACATCGTTATATAATATACAACTAAAATGTCCTGCAAAGGTAAGAGATTGAAAGTAGAAATAACCGGTGTCGTTTCAAAAGCCTCAAACACCAGTTTGATCAGTTTATGGATGAATTTAACTTAAAAAACAAAATAACGGTATTTTTTTTTCATCGATACTGTGTAGAAATTTGTAAATCATCACAAAATATATACACCACCCTTGCACCATTTTGCGTTCAAATTTTAGCGTAGATCCAAAATTAAGAAACAGAAAAATGGCTTTGCAGAGAGTTACCACACTCAGGTGACTGCGCACAGAATAGTTTGACTTCAACCAAAATTGAAAGGTTACCCTAAACGACTTTAGAACGAAAAAAAAAATGTTTCATTGACATATGTCAGTATTATGTACGACTCGTGAACGCAGGCCTATACGTGACACGTAATCAGTATGACAAACATGTACCGTTTATCACACATGTCAGGCATACGTCATAGGTTTACACGTCACAAAAGCGACAGGTAACATCGATCACGGCGGGTGCATTTTGTGCACAGGACACATGCATGGGAAGATTTTTCGATGAAGAGATAAGAGCTAGTAACCTATCTCGATTTTGTGGAACTCGATATGCACGCTTTTTGAAATATAACTCAAAACTTAAATGATCCAAGGAGCGGAAAGACTTTCTGCACTATCGGCCAACTTTACCACGCACTAAAGGAGACCTATTTTTTCACCCACGGCCGTTTAACATCTATTTATCCTATTATATGTGTTCTTGTAGGTGAGATTTTAGGATGCTGTGTAGGTGGTTTACCGTGTGATTAAAACATATCGAATTACGTACATTGAGCCCCAGTTCCTATAACAGCAAAGCGAGTGCACTGATGGGGGTCATCCAGGAAGAGAAGTGGCGCCGGCTTTGCTCAATTTCCTTGGCCAGCAGTTACCTTTAACCCTTGTATCTGCTCCAAAAACGAGCTACCAGAGTGAGAGCTTTGTCCCCTGGACTTCAACAAACTGAACCTCTATTTATGACATTGGAAATACTTAACATCTTTAAGCTAAACATTTTGGTCAAATCTTACAACCTCATACACGACCCTACACCAACTCCCCACCGACTTCGTCGCCAATTTATAGAAGACAGAACGAAACCCACTTTCATCCCACAATATCAATCGCCACAATATCTACCAAGGTTTTTTTTTTCATATGACCAATAACCTTCGCTTAAATCCGTTGCCGCAACATCACCATTCAAAAGTAAAATAAAAGAAATTCTTGTAAAGAAAAAGTAAAGGAAATGACTGCCATTCGTGTTTCCCTCGTTCCCCTATATCTTGTTATATGTAAATTTATATTTATATCTATAAAGGTACTATAAAACGATGAGTATGACGAAAGTGAAGAAAGACATGACAGAAAGCTTAGAGAAAAAATTCATTTTTTGAAGCACTCTCTTTGAGGCACATTTTCCGCCAGTTATCGGAAATGTTCGGAAATGACGTCATCGATGAACACACTTGGAGCGGGGGACCAGCTTAGGAAAACTGTTAGTTATATCCACTTTTACGCCCCACAAAGAAAACGGAGAAGCTTTTATTCTACTGTTATATATTAGGCCACATGGTATATTCCGTATTAAGAAACGAAAACTAAGCGATTCACGTATCATTTAAGACAAGGTAACATTTCTGGTTTGAAACCTGTCTCAGACACTGGGAATAATTGATGGTATGAATAATTAATAATTATCAAATAATGTTTAGTTAGTGTCCCTCCAAGAAAACTTGGTGCACCGATGTACTTGCTTGAATCTGATGTTTCTTGGAACACCACAAATTTAAGTGCTTATAAACACTTCAGGTTTCGAGCCATCGGCCTCACAGCTAAGTTCTTAATCACCAGAACTCATATTTATCAAACGTCATGTAATCAAACACAACTACAGTTAAACTGTTTTGTTCTAGGAAGTTTAAAATTTGTACACCGGTTTTTACTGCATTACAATGTACCAACCGCAAATTGGTTTATTTCCTTTTCCCCCGCTGGCTTAGTTGTCTAAAGCACTTTTATCTGTGTACTTATTTATTTTTTATTTCACACGACACTCGAGCATTTTTCACTCTTGGAGATCCATTGTATGTGTTAAGCCAAAGCGCTCGACTTAAACCACAGACCTTTGGTAAGTCACTGATGAACTTTCTGTCGACTGTGACGTTCAGATTTGTACATCATATTGTTGAAAACAAGTGATCTTCAACGCCGGAACGTTAGAGTCGGTAAACGGCCAGTCGGCCACTTATTTAGTTAGAAGTTACAAGTTGTAACTTATAATTTTACACTTGATTTAGTTTACCTGTTTTAGTTTGAAGTAACATTTTACAACTTGAACTTTAGCTTGTGACTAAAGGTCCCTATTGTTACCAAGAAGAGAGAATAACAAGCTCCCTGTCTAGTTCAAACGACCCCAGAACGGCGAGGTGGTAGGCTCGAATCTAGCTTTCGCTGTTTTCCTGCTGTTTTGGCAGGTGGTTGTTAGGTATCCGTAATGAATGGGGATGATTTAGTCATGGCACTCCATTCTCCTCTATTGATTCAAATTAAATTATTGAGTAGGCCTACAGACCAATCAAATTAATAAGAATTTTGGTGTAATTCGAAATGTCATAATTGCAAGAAAACAATTACATAATTTAGCTATATATCCTCAGTCTTAAAGATTTTAAAGCAACTTGACGATGGGTTTCCCCTGGCTCTGCCCGGTCGTTGTATAAGTGAAATATTCCTGAGTAATGCGTAAAACACAAAATAAATAAATAAATAAATAAAGATTATAAATGAAAAATATGATAATATAAATAAGAAATGACGCAGGATTTAGTGTTTATAGAGCTGTTAATCTTTCCAGGTTTTGTTGTGTACTGACACTGAGCGGCTGTTTGCGTTTGTGATCGCATGACATGTGACCCAACCCATATTACGTTAATTCATCCACTGAACGCTAAGGACGTTGTTTAACGACGTGTGAATAAACAAATAATATAAAACCGAGTCAAGAATTCGGTCAGCCGTCAATGAATAATTGTTTACCGGTTACTATTTTCATTTTTTGTGTTGGGATTCTTCTTTTTAATATGTGCGCTTGGGGTTTAACTTTGTACTTAGCAATTTTTCAGTCATAGGACGACGAGGAGTCATTATGTGTGTGTATGTGTGTATACACATACTGTGGCGAGTCCATACCGTCAAAATGCAGCCACCACTGAAGTATCACGCCGAAGACATCTTACATGACTGCCCGACCAGTCACATTATACTGACAGGAACATGCATATAGGCAAAACACCAACCAAATAAGTAAATAAATAAATTACCGTGCAGAAAGTGCATATATTTCAATATATATCTTTGCTAATGTGGATAAATATAACCGCCGAGTCCAAGATTTATATATACCATACATGAAAAAGCGTTCCAAGTCGATTTCCAAAACAGCCTATAACACCATTTCCCAAACGAATATGTAAGAAATGGCGCTTCCGTAGCCGAGTGGGGTAACACGCTAGCAAGGCGCAATGACCCAGGAGCCTCCCACCAATTCGGTCGTTGTGAGTTCAAGTCCAACTCAAGCTGGCTTCCTCTCCGGTTGTGAGTGGGAAGGTCCGTACAAGTATATTGTTGATATAATAAACACGAATGCTTTTAATATCCTATATAGACGTAAACATCAAAAATCGCGAGATAATATTAACATTTTGGGCTAATTCTTGCCTATTATTTTTTTCACGTAAAAAACAATCGAGCTGAATGAGTTCTGTTTAGAAAGCCATACTTGGAAACGTCGTATTTATATTTTTTTAAAACAGATTTCGACTTATTTTTGTATAATGACTTTCACGTTTATCGTCCAGAACCTTACGAAAAGTGTGAGCAAAAGGGTCTATCTACAGACTGGAAACGCCTTGCTGTACGACCAAACACTTGCGCGCCCCACCTGGGGCGCACTGGTATATCAAACCGGTGCCAAGTGGCACCTACATATAGACATATTCAATTATCTGCACTAATACAGATTTTTCCTAAAAGAAAAATGCTGACGATGCAGACGCACATATGTAGAATATGACTATATACACAAATAAAAGAAAAATTGTGTTGAGGTTATTGAAAGGATCCAGTACGGTAAAGCCTACAATGAGTCCCAGAGATGTACAGATCAACGGTGAAGATCAGATGAAGATCAACGTTAACCAGAAAATAACTTTACTGAAACCTTCATGTTTGCATTTCCCCGTGCTGTCAAAGTTTCGTTCTGGTTAACGTTGGTCTTCATGTGCAAATTATTAACTTTATAATTTTATCAGTTTTGTCATAATTTGGCAAGTTTAAAATTCGTATTTCAGCCATAATCTGTCAGGCATCCTTCATAGTACAGTGATATTGTGAAGTCAGTATGAAGAGTAGGTAGTATTTCGAAAAAGAGTTCGAATCTTTTATTTCTTTGTCAACGTGCTTTTTGTGTGAGAAAAGATGTAGGCTGTCTTGCATTAAATAAGTGTTATCATGAATTAGAATGGATGATTGTTAAGTTACGGTATTAACGTGTGGCTACTATAGCGGAATCATAGGTGAATCCTGGTTGAGATAACGTGTGGTCTCTTTGACTCTATAACTATATGCATAGATGCAAGACACAATATTGAAAAGTTCACAAGGTCAGTGACGCCTTATGGAGTTTACGTTTTCTCTCTTGTGAGGATAATTTAGGTCGTAAATATTCAATTTTTCGTGATATTTCACACACAACTAGTTCCCCCGTCATTTTGTCAAAAATGTTCATCACCCGCTATAGACTTAATGATGTTGAGCTTTGCCAGCTTGATTAAATGCTGATGGTCCCGCATGCCGCATTCCAATAGAGCGACGTTTGTCTTCGATGTGTTCTAGAGATGCATTATATCCACCACATATTACTCGGAAATAACTTCTAGCTTTACCACCTGGAGTTCTACCACAGCTACATGGTTTTCACTTCACTAAAGTCCTGGGTGCGCGATGTTCGGTTGTTCGAATTCAACTCTTACTTCTCTAGAGCTTCTCGCCAATACGCGAATCCGGAGTAGAGGTCCTGCTCATGCTGACTTCCTCCCCTATCGTACGTGAGAAGGTGCCTCAGCAGCCTGCGGATGGTCATCCGGCCTCATATGTATAACTGAAATAAAACACAACTCAAGGGAAAAAATGAATATATACATTTATGCAAAAATTCAATCGGGTGATATTTTGTTTCAGAAACCTGCGTGATTCCTGGAACTGTATTGACAGGAGCCTAGCCTCGTGCAATGGCCAGCAAAGCTACAGGGAACGTTATGTGTCACTTGTGTTAGGGGACATTCTGACGGCCATCTGCAAAGGTATGTGCTATCTATACCCATACTTACCTTAAAATACTGTGGGTAAGCATATTACACGATGGGAGAGTGGTTATGAGAGGGTGCGGTATGGTGTATTGCTCTCTGGGATCGCAGGTTTGAACTTAAGCTGCAAGTCTGGAGGTCTATCTGGTATCTGGAGAAGGTTTGCGAACTGTGGATTGGTCCGTCAGCCAACTCTGGATTGGTCCGTTAGCCAACTCCGGATTGGTCCGCCAGTGAACTCTGGACTGGTCCGTCAGTGAACTCCGGGCTGGTCCGTCAGCCAACTCCGGATGGTCCGTCAGCCAACTCCGGACTGGTCAGCCAACTCCGGATGGTCCGTCAGCCAACTCCGGACTGGTCCGTCAACCAACTCCGGACTGGTCCGTCAGCCAACTCCGGATTGGTCCGTCAGTGAACTTATAAACTATTCTAGAGTACGTTCTTAAATACCGGTGAAGTAAAGTAATGTTTTTTACATAAATGTCCTAGCATGAAGTCACTATAATAAGAATTGCTGTGACTTTAAGATATATGAATGCATTAATTATTCATCACACCTGTGCTTTTGGTCGGTATTGTAATAAATACGTTCGCTTTATTTGCAGAAATTGTGAAGTATATATAAGCACTTATCGACTTTTTGACCTGCTAACCGATACATTATGCTTCAAGTTGATTAAAAAATGAAAAATGAAAGAAACTGAATTTTGTCTTTTCGTTCCAGGCGTTGGAGGCGAAGAGCCCGGTGTGAAGCCGATAGAGTTACCAGCGGGTCAGTACAACTACATTTATCGATACTTCTATAGCCCCTAGTGCAAGGATCAGTTTTGCTACAAAAGCTAGGCCTACCACGAGTGTCGTAGACCTATGTCCAAACTGTTGAAACTCAGATATCGAAGAATATCAGATTTATCATTGTTTGTTTGATTGTTCATCTATATTGATTTACAACGATCGTTTTTACCGTGCTTTTTCTTTTTATTGTGACTTACGACTGTTTTATCTTATTTCAATGCAGAAATCCGATCGACATTTTAGGTTCTATGGTACTGCCTGAGGTTACGATCGGTCACACTTTGCTGAACCAACAGATTTCACAACGACGAATGCGAATAAAATGCGAATACACATTTGAGGCAGTTTCCCTCGTTAACTGGCAACTGATTGGTCGATAAGACAAAGTCTACCCCACATCCGCAACTAAACACTTAAAACACTAAAGGTATCCTCTACCTAAAATTGAGTTGGGCATTAAACACCTCTAAAATATATAAACAAAATCAAATTTGAAAAAATACCATAATACATGAATGAAAAAAGTAACACACTTTTTGAATGGCAAAATAGACATTCAGAGCTGGACCGGACAAATTTGACTATTAGCATTATCCCCCTTAAAACGCAAAGATTTGTCCAGCAGGTGTAGCCCATATGTCTACGCGGTCTATTTGACAAGTGTGTATTTTCGATTTGTTTCGCCACAAAGAATACGGCTGTCATTTTTTTTGTTGACGTTAACTTTGTGTCGTGAAGTAGTTTTTGGCAAGGGTGGGATTTTTCTCCCATGCAACTTCGCTGAAAGTGACGAAAAGTAATCTACATCTAAATACGCCTTCTTTTCTACTACAACAACAACTCCATGATACATTAGCCCTGGATGACTACGATACGTTCTTTTGTATTTGTGTTAAAGCTACGCAAGCGTCAATACAAATGTGAAAGAGCGTCGCGCAGTCATCCAGGGCTAATGATACATCAATTTCAATAACATCAATATAAAGTTTGTCTCTCTGTATAGTTTTGACTTGACACAGAGTGATATCTCCTTGTTGAATGGTATTCCTGGGTGAAAAATACCTTCCTCTCAACAACAACAGCAAGCTCCCAAAACACCTTATTTAATTTGGTACTGCCAGGGGTAAAGCAAACAACTAAAATAACCAATGGAATATATTATAAATTGATCCCAGTCAGCCCTTTCTTCCTTTATGGGGAACCAGCGCTGTTTCAAGTCGATGAAACCCCACTTGTGTTTTCAGATACGTCCATAATCCTGTTGAAACTGATATTAAAGCCCAGAGAAAATAAAATAAAGTGAACGCATTTAAAGAAAAAAAAAAGAAAAAACAAGAAAACAAAAAACAACTCAAGAATGTATTTTAAATATATATTAAAACTGATGAAACCTTCACCATATTGTCTTTTATTATTGTTTCAGAATCTGACAGTTGTCATTTAGAAGTGGCCTCAGAATGTATCTCTGGGCATGTCCATCAGGTTCTGAAGGACCCATTCTCATCAATATGCAGGTATGGTGTTAATGAACGTAGTTTCAGTGTTTTAAACTTGAGTATTGAAAAAAACAAAACAAAAAAACAACAAAAAAACAAAAACAAAAACACAACAAAACAACAACAACAACAAATGTAAATCAGATTTATATCTGGTGGGCAAATACCATGTAGTGCAGCATACCTCTAGCTAGGCTTTTTTTAGAAGGGTGTTGCAGCCATCCCCAAAATAGTGCACTTTGCCCCTTTTGCGTCAGACACAGTGATAGCGACAGACACCAATCAAATAAATAAATAAAGAACAAAATAGATTGATAGCTTGTATTAACAGTGTGAAGGCCCTGTTTTTGACAACCAAGAAATGAAAACATGAAAATTTTCATATCTGTCTTATTTTAGACACCTTTTATGCTGTACCATGTTCGTCTTCATTGGGATTTCATATATATATAGGCCTATATACATATGTGAAATTGTTCTTTAAATTTTTCTATTTATTTGATTGGCGATTTATGTCATACTCAAGAATGTTTCACTTATACTACTGCAGCCAGCATTATGGTAGGAGGAAGCTAGGCAGAGAATGAGGGAAACCCACGACTGTCCGTAGGTTGCTGCAGACCTTCCCATGTATAACGTGAAGTCTGCAAGAGCTGGATTTGTTCTTTAAAATATGATGGTGATTGTCATAACTAGTATTATTAAAACCACGTTTCTGACAACCACCAAATTGTTATCTTTGTGTCATTTCAGAGACCTATCAGGATTTGCCTCTTGCGTGAGCAGTGCTACAGAGAGCTGCTCTCGAACACGGAGGACAATCCTAATGGTGTCAGTGGAGAGGTTTTTGGCCTTCCAGTTGTCTGTGTGTCCTGTAGCAGACGAGTCACCTATCTGTCATGTGACTAGGGCGGCAGACTGCATTTCCAGTTTCGTTGAAGCCTACGAACAGGCATTGGAGCAATCACTGAGCAACTGGAGCAGCATTTGCATGTAAGGAAATCCCATTGTTTGGTATTCAGTGATCAGCTACCCATTGGGTAGGGGCCCCAAGTAGCGCAGTTAACTTTATAGTGTCTGTAAGTTTGTCTGTCCATGGGCAATTTACGGATATCCTGAAAAGTCATTGGAAGCCATTCAGGGCTGCAGTTATATGACATTACAAACATTGATTTTTGCTTAAGTCTTTTAGTAAGAAGCTTGAGTTGGTAATAATTACTTTTTTTTCACTTCCTGAACATGAAAAGTTACAAAAATGGATTTACAAAGTAATATATAATTTAAAATGTAATTATCACTGTGCAACGTTGCAAACATTGATTTTTACTTAAGTCTATTAGCAAGGGTTGTTGACTGGGGAAAATACCCGATAAACTATTTTCGCATCCAAGAGAAGTTCCAAGGAATGGATTTACAAGACTTTGTTGATGTACTTTTTGTGTACAGGCCATTGATGTTTAACCAAACTGTTCTTCCTTTTTGTAAAATCCTTTTTATGATTTTTGTAAAGAAATTGTCTTTTTGATTTATCACTTTTTACCAGGGAGACTGAGAGAGCCATACATTGTGTGGAAAAGAACATGGATGACTGTCCAGGGTTTGTGGCTGACCGACTTAGGACAAACCTACGTGATGCTCTCAGCAAAATCGCTCTCGTCTGTGACAGCAGTGAAATTGGTGACCATGAAGATGAGTTTAAGACAATTGATAAGTGCTATGAGGAATTTGTTCACGTTATAATGCAAGTGTTTGGTGGTGATCGAAAGGTGAATGGAAAAACGTGTGAAAGAAAGGATAAAACTGAGTCAAAGGATAAAACTGAGCCAAAGGATAAAACTGAGTCTAAGGACAAAACTCATTCAAAGGATAAAATTGAGTCAAAGGATAAAACTGAGCCAAAGGATAAAACTGAGTCTAAGGACAAAACTCATTCAAAGGATAAAACTGAGCCAAAGGATAAAACTCATTCAAAGGATAAAACTGAGTCTAAGGATAAAACACATTCAAAGGATAAAACTGAGCCAAAGGATAAAAACTCATTCCAAGGATAAAACAAAAAGCAAGGATAAAAGCCTGGGCAAAGGAAAAACGGAAGAAAAAGAAAAATCGAAAAAACAAAACTAAAAGATCAGCCAGTGAGGACAATTGGGAAGAAGATTATTCCAGGGAAAATCCCTATGATAGCCATGAGCACATGGCCCTGGACAAAAGCAAGGAGAAGGGCAATTCAAAGGGGGATAAATCTAGCGAGCATTGTGAAGATCCCAAGTTCCAGAAAGTAGACTGCTCTGATGTTGATGATGCTCTGGGTTGTCTGGAGAGCAAGCTTGGTTCTCTCCCTGAAGCTCTGCAGGAACCGATATCAGAGGCTGCTGAAATGCTGGCCACATTCTCCAAAGGCCACTGTGAAGGTGAGAGACTATGGGCAGTTATCACAACAGCCAGGGGTGAAAGGATTATTCATTTATTTCTGTTTGATTTTGCTAAAAATTGAGAATTTATTGAGTTGGTTCAGCCAAATACAAAAATAAGTTTTAGTGAGTCTTAATGTCAGTTAAAGGAGAAGAAAATTTAAATATCAATCAAATAGCATTGAAAAGAGTTCGCATTTCCTCGCAGGTGCATGCCATAAAGAAATTTTGATATGTACCTCAAGTTGATAAATTATAAATAAAGTCAGCGCCAAAATCCACTGTGAGCTACTTCATATTGCCTGAGAACTAGTCCTGAAGTCTTCTGTGTTAGGAGGAGAATTGCCATTGGACACCGCCGAAGTGCAGTTCGTACATTTCCGGTGGAACTCTTCTTCCCAGAAGGTAGCAAACAATACGGTTTGTTTTCCGCTTGATGAACGGGAAACCGGAATGTTGGATGTGGGTTCTGAGTTTACATGGCAGTTTTAACGACTCTCACTGGCTGAGAGGCAACACACCCCAGCATAAATTACAGGGTGTTAAAGATGGAGGACCCGATGGACTCAGAGATTTATGCCAGCTTTGCCGTTTTCAGACTTTACGTGTATGGCGAGGAAAAATCGCAAAATGATGCAGCAGGCACCGCCAGATAGAAAAAAATGTGCTCTTTGAGCCTATATTGTCATGTTGTTAGGTTTTCTTCTCCTTGAAGTGAATTGATTTATTATTTATTTGACTGGTGTTTTATGCCACCCTGAAGAGTATTTCACTTATACGATGGCAGCCAGCATTATGGTTGGAGGAAACCAGCCTAAGCCAGAGGGAAACCCACGACCATCCACAGGTTCCTGGCAGACCTTCCCATGTACGGCTGGAGAAGAAACAAGCATGAGCTGAATTAAGTGAATTACAAGGGAAAATCCACCACTGGTTTGAACTGTTTGCCTGACGAGATAAAATGCAAATGAGGCAGCACAGATTCCCATAATGCAGCGTTCATATTGCTGTCTGTAAATCACATTTTTGCAGGTGTACAATTTTGCAGAATGTATGTATCGTAAATATTTTAGGTGTATCTCAGATATGTTTCAAATGTTTAGCACATATTTTTTAATACTGTATTTCACGTTTGTATTTTTGAGTTGTATCTCCACTGTGTCTCAGATGTTTTTCAGGTGTATCTCATATGTTTTAATGTTTGTTCCCCTGACAGCTACCTCTGACCCTGAGCCCGCGGGTTGTGTCTTACAGAGAGTAACTAGGTGTGTCACTAATTACATCCACAAACTGCTCACCATGGACCTTGAACAACGCACTTTCTGCAGGTATGCGCATAGATTGTTGCCGAGGATATTCTTTTGATGGAATATGAACTGATTGTCACTTTCCAAGAAAACACCAGGAGAATACAAAATGAACTGTTTTATCGTATGTGTTTAATAAGATAGGAAAACACTATCACTGCTGGAGTTCAGGCTGAGAGTAGAGGCATTCATTCATTTCTCTGCATATACTGATGAAAATAACCCTGATTAAATTCTTGGACGTTTTGTACCTAAATTCAGTGCTATGACTTTAAGAAAAACTTAAGAAAACTTTGGCAACTTAAGAAAAAACATATTTGAAAAGGACTGATATTGATGTCAGTATTTCGATATTCTATATTTCAGTGTACATGTACCTATGTAGCCATCTTCAGAAATTGACCATAGAAACTGTGTTCAGGCTTATATACAAAGAGCAAAGAGACAGGATTGTCTGATAAAGTTTGACACTAATGCTGGGACTTTAAAGAATTTAACATCGGGAGAAAAACAAAGAAGTAATTCTATCACAAATTCAATGAAAGGTTTAGATTAAAGTCATTTTTGGAAAGCCGTTCTGTTTATCCCTAATGAACATGTTTGCAATAGCTAGATTTGCACAGGAAGCTGACGTGGTACATATAGCAATCAAATGTATATGGTCACCCTTATTTTGAAAAATTGTTAAAGTTTTTTGTCATTCAGTTTGATAAAATAAAACAATGTTTTATTTTTTTGTCCTCTTCAGCGAATGTGACGATGTACGGAAATGTATGAGCGAGGCGTCGGAGTACTGTTCTGATGAGGTGAGGCAGGTGTACAGCACTGTGGTGGACAGACTGGATGCGATTCATGACATGTACTGTGGTGAGGTTGAGGCTTGTCAGCCCCAGACGGCCCTCAGGTGTGTCTTGACTCTGTCATCACTCACCTGGTCTCTCCACCACAATCAGGAGGCTGTCTGCAGGTAAACCTGAGGAAAACATCCATGTACCTTTCTTACCTGTCTTAATACATTATTTACTTTATTTACATTAAAACTGTACCGGAAATGTAGGCCAGATGCAATCATAATTTTGATTATGACTAAATTTGCTCATTTAGCCTTATTCCAAGAGTCCATTTAACCTGGGGTTATTTGGGGGGAGAGGGAAGTAGAGTGATATCCTATTGGGAAATTAGAGGTTTTAAGGTCTAACAGTTATATACTATAACAGTTATTTACCTCAAGAGAATGCATTTTTTCAGGCAAGTTTCTAAGGCAAATATATTGATAACATTGAAGCTTGGCGGTGTATATAATGCTTGGAAACTGACCAGGTGCTTGGTCATGCCAGTCAAACCTTGAAGGAAGGTCATAGGGGTCAGTGTTGTGTTAATTCATGAATGTACCTTTAAGACTTAAGATCAGCAAATCTTTGTACATGTACAGTCTTGATTTGCTCTCAGGAGACGCAGTTGTGTTTTAGCAAATTGTGAGTCTCAAATTTGTGCCACTTGCCCCGATAGCTCAGTCGGTAGAATATCCGCCATTGTTTGGGGGGGTATAAGCAGGGTCAATCCTGGGCTGGGTCACACCTAAGACTTTAATTGCACTCATTCTCATTTTTATGCCTGATTGGATCTGTGGATTTCTCTTTCATGACAGTCAAGCTAACATCACCGTGGAATGTGTGCAGCGATTTACAGCAAGTTGCTCTGACAGACAGAGGGAGGAGCTTGATGACATCTGGCTGTCACTCGACACATCTTTGGCAGTCATTGGCAGCTATTGCCCAACCCTCCGTCGGCCTTACAACTGGGATAAGTCTTGTAGTGGAGGCATGTCCATGGATGATGGCCGCTCGGCAACATGTGACAGTGTTGGGGTGTCTCAGTGTGTAGCAGACATGGGCAACATCTTTGAGCAACGCTCTTTAGGCAAAAAAGTTCTTTGCAAGTAGGTTTGACTATCTCTGGAAAAAATATTTAGGACGCTTGATTTGTGGGAAGGTACATGCTTTTGCATTAATCTAATTTTGCTTGATAAGTGAAACAATCCTTGTAACTAAAGTCTAAATCAGCTGTTTCATTATTTTTTGTTCGTGAAAATTTGTATATGTGATAGGCTTGCTGCTGGTTTGCCCTGTGTTTCCTCCAACTGTAAACTTGACTAATGTCAAATGTAAGTGAATACAAAAAAAAGATTAAATTTGTAAATTAATAAATATAAAGAAATAAAAAAACCCTGTAAAATAGTAAATAAATCTATTCAGTGAATCACTAGATACATCTAATAAATCAGTTTAATAATTACATCAGTTTATCAAGTCAAAGAAATCAGTTAATCAGAAAGAAAACTTTATTGCATGAATAAATCAAGCAAAAAACATGAAGTACACTGCTCTTTTTGTCCTGCCCAGTCATGTGATCCAAATGATGCGTTGTGTGAAGGGGAACAGTACGGGCTGTAGTTACGACGAGGAAATGAGATCTGCAGAAATCTTGTCTGCTGAGCTGGAGAAGGTCAGGGAAGACTGTGGGGATGTGCTGGGTGAAGAGTCCAGAGAAGAGGAGAGATGTGCAGCAATTCCACGACCCTGTCACATGGAGCGTGCACTGGCGTGTGTGTCAAACTTCACCACAATTGCGGGACCAGGAGCAGACTGGAGTGAGCACTGCCTGTGAGTATGCCAGTTCCTTCATTTATTCTTCAAAAATTTCAAGAAAACAATTAACCTGCAAAGGGATTGAAGTGAAAAACAAAGTCATGAAACTAAAAGTTTTCTGCAATGTTACCTTAGATGAGAATCACAGAAGTAGAATAAAATGTCTTCCATGGTTTGAAAATAATTCCATGTCTACCTATGCAAATTTTTGAGTTAAAAATCAAAGAGAATTTGCTGTGGATTATCCCTCTTTGTCTCCTCTCCTTTGCACAGGAGAGCAGAAAGCATGCTGACCTGCTTCCGCATGGAAATGTCCGGCTGCTTGTCGTCTCAGATGTTACTGGGACGCCACTTTCTACAAGAGGCGCTTGACTTGATTGGCTCAAACTGTGACAGTGTTGATCTTACCGAGTTCATGGTAACCAATCACATAGCCCGACCGGACTCCACCTATCTGCTTCTCCATCGTTTTTCTAAGGCCGTCTCAGTTTTCCTCCGAGACGTTCGTTTGGAGACAGACGAGACAAGTTATCTTTTCCTGCTGAACAAGCTGAAAGAGGTAGAAGCTGAGGCTCTAGATGACCCTCCGTCCACTTTGGTGAAGGTTTTACTGAACAAACTCAGCATGCTGATGCGACCATTGAACATGGCCATAACAAAACATCTGGAGGGTAAGTCTGCTATCTACGGTTTCATGTTGTTTTATTTTAGACTGTCTAAATTTTAATGCATTGTGTGATATTCCTAGTGACTAGTTGGGGGTTTGGTTGGGGTGGGGGTGGTTGTGGGGGTGGCGGACTGGAAAGTCTTCAGATGTTCTTGTGAATGCTGTTAAACACCTGTCAAGTCACTCATTATCTTACTGACAGGAGAAGGTATATTATGTATACGGGAAGAGTGCTTGAGTGTTGTGTATTGCATGGATTTGTTGACTGTTATTGCATACTTGCGTACACAAACAAAGATGCATGTACAGTTTTAAACTTGTATTTCCAACAGATTCACAAAGCATTACCATTTCTTTTCGCAAACCTGGCACAACCCGATCTTCTGTTTATTTATTTATTTATTTATTTATTTGATTGGTGTTTATTTCAGTTGTTACATGAACTTTCAGTCATCATGCCGAGATCCTTATCAAATGAATAAAAACGTGGATTTCAAATAAAATGAAACGAATGATATACTGTACAGTGGAATATGTTCGTACTTAGCAGCCAGCCAGTTTTTCTGTGAGATAAACAGATATTCACTTAATAATGATCAGGGCAAGAGGATCAGAAGCTTGTGTCATATTTTAAGCCTACAGATGAAGTAGTATGTGTATGTAATTCCTGGGGGCCTCCGTGGCTCAGTTGGTTAGCGAGCTAGCACAGTCTAATGACCCAGGAGTCTCTCACCAATGCAGTTACTGTGGGTTCAAGTCCAGCTCATGCTGGCTTCCTCTCCCGCCGTACGTGGGAAGGTCTGGCAGTAACATGCAGATGGTCGTGGGTTTTCCCCAGGTTCTGCTCGGTTTCCTCCCACCATAATGCTGGCTGCCACCGTATAAATGAAATATTCTTGTGTACGGTGTAAAACACCAATGAAATTAATAGATAAATAAATGTGATTCCTGTTGTTTTGACAGAGAGCCGACAAGGGAGTTGCCCTGTCCTGGATGATGATGTGGTGGGTGTCTGCGCAGAGCTGTGCACTACAGATGCTGACTGCGAGGGACATCAGTTGTGTTGCAGCAACAACTGCGGCCACTCCTGTCAATACCCATCAAGTGAGTGTGGCTCAGCCTCAGCCTCTGGCCATTTCCTCCAAGCCAGTTTTCACTTTATAAAGTATAATGAAATGAAAGGTTTTAAATTCTTAATGGTGTACCCAATAGCAAACCTTAACAGACAACAAACCTGTTTGATAAACCAAAGCAGAATTGACCCATGTGATAACTGGCAAACGGACACACGTACATGTAACCGCTAAAAAGCGGCCTGTTGTCAATTGGCCTGTTACAGTTTTAACTTTTCATGTCAATGCTTAAATAGTAGCAAATTACAAACCCCCTAACACAGTGACTTCAGCAAGAGTAGGTAATGGAGTTCTAGATTCTTAGCAAACCATATTCCCAAGGGGCCAAATTATCTCTCTGTTTACACCATCAAACTTTACATCGCAGAGCCTGTATTTGGTGCCTGTCCCCACCCTGCTATGCCATCCATGGTCCAGAAAGAGTGTGACAGAAACTGTACGTCGAATGAAGACTGCTCGGATGAAGAGCTCTGTTGTACCTCAGAGTGTGGACAGACCTGCCAGCAAGCTGTGGGTAAGCCAAAACCATTTGCTTTACATTCATGTTACAGAGCGGATTAAGCAGGAGTGGAGATAAACAATATGTACAGAAATGAAACTTACCAACAGTACCACTCTCCTCTGAGATCTGCTGGAGCTTCCTCCATATTAGCTGGGCCATCAGTATAGGAAAACTGTCCAGTGGTGTTTTCATCTTATAGGGTAGCTTCGAGCTTGTTGTTAAAGGTATTAAAAATAGTCCTACTGTATCATGTGACCTGTGAAAAATGTTAGCAATGTTTGTTGACATTATTTATCGATTACTTTACTCATTGTGCTCTGGAGGCACAAATGACACAGATTTTCCTTCAGGAACTTCTTCCAGTTCACAAACTTTCAACACCTCAGTTCCTACTGTAAATAGCTTTTTGTGTAACTTTTTTCAAAAGCCTGTGTCATTGTAGGTGCGATCAGTAATAGTTGCCCTCAGTTGGTTAGTGCACTAGCGCAGCGTAATGACCCAGAAGCTTCTCACCCAATGCGGTCACTGTGAATTCAAATCCAGTTCATGTTGGCTTCCTCTCTGGCCGTACGTGGGAAGGTCTGCCAGCAACCTGGTCATGGGTTTCCCCCGGGTTCTGCTCGGTTTCCTCCCACCATAATGCTGACCGCCGTCGTATAAGTGAAATATTCTTGAGTACGGCGTAAAACACCAATCAAATAAATAAATAAATAAACAGTAATAGTTGCCTAACATTTTTGACATGTTACATGACACGATAGGACTTTGTTTTCAGCTTTACCTAAAAGAGTTCTTTCTTAGAACTCCCCTATTGAATTGAACTGGGTTTAGTAGAATCTATCTTTTTAGATGATTGTCTATAAATGTGGGTACAGTCAACTGTTGACCATATATTACTTTTGTGAAATTGAAAGCATGGCAGTTCACCTGTAAGGGAGATTATGGGTTGACCAGGCTTGTCATTGATTTATTTAATCGTATAATAGGGTTGCATATTATTGTGTTAATATTTAATTTTTTTTTTTGTCTTTTACAGTATCAGAGTTGAGAAATGAATCACTGCCAGGTAAGCCAATACAATCCTTCTACAGACAGTTAGAACTCAAGCAATCATTAAGTGTAGGCTTATAGGAAAACTTACAATAAAATGCCAGTAGATCGGCCTTGGACAAATGAGGTCACAGGTTCAAATCCATCTGTGGCTGGTTTTGTCATGGCTTTTATGTCAGGAGGTTTGTATAAAGGTTCCTTACAGATGCTAGTGGTTTGTACTGGACCCTGTAGTTTCCCCCACCCATAAACCTAGCTGGTCTCCGACAAGTAAGCGAAGTTGGGAGACATGGGATTAAACCGGGATTGGGTCATACCAAAGACTTTAAAAATTTTACTTGTTCCTACCTGGCTTGGAACTCAGGGCTGAGAGGTGAAGGCAAGGAAATAGGACTTTTTGGTCCTGTGTCGGTATAACGTGACTGGGTGGGGTGTCATGCTTGGTGTCTTCAGCATGGTACTTCAGTGGTGACAGCACTTTGGCAGCAAGAGGATGTTTATTATATAAACACAACTAACGACTCCTGGTCATCATATGAGTGAAAAATGACTAAGTTGGAAGCAAAAACCCAAGCATACATACATGCACACATAGACAAGCAAAATTGTAGACAAAAAAATCACCCTAACACTGTGTGTGCAGCGTATCAGCATGGTGTTTCAGATGTCCCCTGTCTTCTTCTTTTTAGATTCTTGTGATGTTGAAAGTGCTACAGAATGTGTTCAGACATTCCTGACATCTATTGTAAACAGCTTCTTCATCCCACTGTCATCGTTTGATGATTTGGTCTGCAGGTAAGTCTGCCCCTGTGATTCTTCTTTGGTGATATTTGAACAGTTCCTTCCTCCTTCTGTCATCATTTGATGACTTGTCTGCATGTAAGTTGTGTCTGTCTCTGTGACTCTTTTTGGTAATATCTGAACAGTTTCTTTATGCCTCTGTCAGTGTTTGAGGATTTTTCTGCCCATAATTTGTGTCTGTCTCTGTGACTCTTTTTGGTAATATCTGAACAGTTTCTTTATGCCTCTGTCAGTGTTTGAGGATTTTTCTGCCCATAATTTGTGTCTGTCTCTGTGACTCTTTTTTGGTAATATCTGAACAGTTTCTTTATGCCTCTGTCATTGTTTGATGACTTTGTCTGCAGGTAAGTTGTGTCTGTCTCTGTGACTCTTTTTTGGTAACATTTGATGATTTTCCAAGGTGTGCGAGCAATACTGGTGTTTTTATCACCTTCAGCCTTTATCTGTACTCGCGTAAATTTGTTATAGTTTTTGATGCTGTTAAGAAAGAGGTTGATTATAACCTTTTTCCAGACATAGCAATCAAGAACACAATTACATGAAAGTTGTGTTACATACACTTTTACCTGAAGCCAATTGCCAAAGTTACAATTGTGTTGCACCCTGAACTTCACAGCACCTAACTTATGACATGAAGTGCTGCATGGGCTAATACCATGGAGCTGATTTTGCAATACACATTCAAAGTTTTTCACTGGTGTTCTTTTATAAACCTTTTCAAGCTGTAGAAAGTGAAAATATCATTTTACAACTTTATATTCAGGGATTTATTGGATTCTTTTCATAAGTATCATGTTGATTACGATAAGTGACTTTTATTTTTATAAGCATCATGTTGATTATGATAAGTGACTTTTATTTTTATAAGCACCATGATGATTATGATAAGTGACTTTTATTTTTATAAGTATCATGTTGATTACGATAAGTGACTTTTATTTTTATAAGCACCATGATGATTATGATAAGTGACTTTTATTTTTATAAGCGTCATGTTGATTACGATAAGTGACTTTTATTTTTATAAGCATCATGTTGATTATGATAAGTGACTTTTATTTTCATAAGCATCATGTTGATTATGATAAGTGACTTTTATTTTTATAAGCACCATGATGATTATGATAAGTGACTTTTATTTTTATACGCATCATGTTGATTATGATAAGTGACTTTTGTTTTTATAAGCACCATGATGATTATGATAAGTGACTTTTATTTTTATAGGCATCATGTTGATTATGATAAGTGACTTTTATTTTTATAAGCACCATGATGATTATGATAAGTGACTTTTATTTTCATAAGCATCATGTTGATTACGATAAGTGACTTTTATTTTTATAAGCACCATGATGATTATGATAAGTGACTTTTATTTTTATAACCATCATGTTGATTACGATAAGTGACTTTTATTTTTATAAGCATCATGATGATTATGATAAGTGACTTTTATTTTCATAAGCACCATGATGATTATGAGTCAGTGACTTTTATTTTTATAAGCACCATGTTGATTATGATGAGTGACCTTTACTTTTATAAGTATAATTTTGATTGTGATAAAAGACCTGGTTTGAAGCATGGGACATATGAGAATAGTTCATTTTATCTGTGTGTTCTGTGAGATTTGTTTTACCTATTTCAGAGGATTGACCACATTGGAGGAATGTACAATGAAGAGCATTCCAAGTTGTCCTAGTCGAATCAGACGTCGGTTTATCACTATCACAGATTGGGTTGCCATGGCAACCAACACACTTTGTGTCTTCGGAACTGTTCCAAAGCCAGTCATAGAATCATCAGTCTGCATGCCGCATGTCGCACATCGCTGTATTGAAAGTTTGAGGTCCAAACATTTCCATGCTAAAACGACAGAGGACCAGACTGCTGTTTGCGAGTGAGTTATCTCCCCTTAAGGATGTCGTTTTGCTATGCAGCGAAGTCTCTGCATTTGGGAAAAGTTAATTGATAATTTTTAATTGAAAAGAAAAACTTTATTTATTTAACTCTTAAAGACACTTCTATGAAACTGGGTGCCCTCTGCTAGAAATCAAATGTACTGTTTCTCCTGTTTGATGGTACATGCTGTGTTACTGCTCAAAGCTTGGCATTAATGTGTCTCTGTGCTGGCAGACTGGTAGACTACATCCTGGAGTGTGTTCAGAAAACTGGGATGACTTGCACTGGGTCGGACCTCAGTGATATCCAGACAGCCTTGACCTTCACCCTCCGTCTCATAGGCGACAACTGCGAATACAATCTGGCTGATTTTTCCCTTGGCTCATTCTTTGACCTTGCGTCAAACGTTTGCTCGGTGCGGGGTTTTTGGTCTTGTGATTTTACGGCAACAAATTTCTGCGGGTGAGTGAAGGAAGCCATGAATTTTGAACATTATCTCAGTTAATGGAGACAGTAGATGGTTTGAAAGAAAAAGTTTTTTTACATATATCTGAAACATTTACAAAAAATCTGCAAAGTGAGTGGACCAGTAGATGTTTGAAAATGATGCAGATTTTTATTCCTGTATATCAGCATGTAATATTTCTTTGTTGTAGCAACATTCAGCAGAAATTTGGCTGCTATTCTCAGAATCTGGTGGGCTGTCCTCTGTGGCAGTCTGCAGGCTTCACACTTGACCTTCTCTCTGAAGGAGCATTCCTGGATGAGTGTGGTGTACAGTTATCTTTGCCCTCTTTCCCCGATGACCCCACAGGCCCGGCATTCAAATGCCTGAGGACATTTTCTGATAGCTTCACGGAGTCTATTCATCGTCCGGCACACGGCGTGATTGACATCTGTCGTCACATTGATGCGTTGACCTTGTGCACGTCTGAAGCTGTCAGAGCAGATGGTTTCCCGCATGAGGTCGGAAAAGCGCTCACGCACACAGTGAAAATGCTCGTGGTGGCCTCTAGTGCTAGGTGTGAACAAGAAAGTAAGTCCAATGTTCTAAGTGAAATGCATGAAGGCAGCGTACCTAAGAATCATGTACTTGTTTCAGGTTTGATTTATGGCTGTAGTATCAAAATCAAAATTAATGTCTGGACCCTCAAAAGTTGTTTGAAAGCTTTAAATATTAGTTAGTGTTCTTACTGGGTCAACGTGGTGTTGGATTTTTTGTTAAGAAGTTTTTGTCCTAAGTCCTGGGCACTCTGCTTTCCCTTCACCCAAAAAGCTTAGTACCGTCAAGTGAGAGTCAAACAGCACTCAAATAGGTAAATAATATCTGACTGTATTCACTGCTCTGAGTCATTTTCCATATTGAATGTAGCACATACTTGTGTTTGCTTGCGCTCATATTTGGCAGTTAAATTCTGTTCTGTCTGTCTGTTGAATTTGGAATGCTACTCATGTGTACAAACAAATTATTTAATATTCAAAAACAACACTCAGTATAAAAGTAGTTTGTATGTAGTGTATCAAGCTGTAGCAGTAACTTTGAATGGTTTAAAGTAGAAAGCAGTCTAATATGACCTGATACATTTTTGTAAACCAAATTAAATTAAATTAAAATTAAACCAAATTGTCAGCTGGATTTAATCCAGGTTGAACATGATGTAGTATGTTCAGTGTAGACCAAAAAGCTATAGGTATAGACAAATTAATTTATATTCAAAGACAACCTCAGCATAAAAGCAGTTGACTTCAAAAGTTTGTCTCTTGTGTATTAAGCAAGTGGAGTAGATTTAATGTATAACAGTGTGGTACAACTGCGTATTTTTGTGAACTGAATTAAGTCCAGGTCAGATATGCTGTAGTCTGAAACGATCTTTGTATTTAATAACTCTCTCCCATTTGTTGGTAGAAATGCAGATCCCACTGGTGTGTCACAGTTGCCATGGCGACGCTGATCAGTCATGTGAAGACACAGAAGTTTGTTCTAGTGACCAACGGGTGAGTGAGAACTAAATCAGCCTCTAGTGTGGCGTGTTGTAGGGCCTACTGCTAAAGAAGTGGAGGATATTCTGTATAATTAAGCCACAACTATTGACATTCTTCTTTATCTTTAATGAGATAAGGGGCCTCCGTGGCTCAGTCGGTTAGCGCGCTAGCGCAGCGTAATGACCCAGGAGCCTCTCACCAATGCGGTCGCTGTGAGTTCAAGTCCAGCTCATGCTGGCTTCCTCTCCGGCCGTATGTGGGAAGGTCTCCCAGCAACCTGCGGATGGTCGTGGGTTTCCCCCGGTCTGTGCCCGGTTTCCACCCACCATAATGCTGGCCGCCGTCGTATAAGTGAAATATTCTTGAGTACGGCGTAAAAAACACCAATCAAATCAAATTAATGAGATAAACAGGTTGTCAGTATTAAACACGTCCATGAAAGGAATTGAGTTTTGGACAAGTTTTAGCGAAAATTTCACGTCAAATGTATAAAAACTAAAGGACAAGTTTGAATACTAATTTTGAAATGTGCCTCAAAATCGAGAATTACAATCATGTCATGTTTACTAGTCATGATATTCCTTATTCATCCAATCGTAACTTCAAGAAATAGCCACGATGAGCTGTTTGACTGGAATATCGCCAAATTTTTTGGAATAATATCTAAATTCTCCAGGGTTCAGTCGTTCATCACAGCCTATAAAAGTTCCTATTTGTAGGAGCTTAATGGGGTCACATGATCCCACCTTTATTCACGTAAATTCTGACCCATTTTCTCACTAGCTCACCACAAGTGAACTTGTAGCCAACTAATGGCCTTCCATTACTGTTCCCTTATATAACTTCATGTTGTCATAAACGTTACAATGGAAGTGATTCTGTGGATATGATAACCAGCTTCAGATTTATTTATTTATTTATAAGTGAAAGAAAACTATAAAACAAGTATTAGAATATGAGGTCTTCGTAGATGACCTTTACCCTAATTTCTCAGGTCACAGTTCATATTTGGCTATATTTCACTTGTATGTGTTCAAGTATTGAAAAAAAAAAATGAAGTGATCACAGTAAATCTCCATAAATGAGTTGTTTGAAGCTCCATGCCCTAATCAGATTGTAATCAGTGCAAATGACCCTTTTTCCTCCTTTCTCAGTTTATTTTTGGCTCTCTAGCTTTCGTTTCAAAGACAATGTTCCAAATCTGCATATAAGGCAGGTATCTAGTATTTGGGATTGGGTGAGGGGAATGTCCAGTTGTGATGGGGGTTTGGCTTTCGCTCTTTATCATGTCGTGCATTTTCTACCCCTTCAGTCCTGTATCACTATCAGAGACGAGGCTGCGGGCTCTGTCACACGGGGATGTTTGGAAACGGAGGCCTGTCGTAACCGTTGTCAGGGACGACACGGCGTGGATCGTCAGTGCTGGGAGTGCTGTGACACCCCGGGCTGTAATAACCCTAACAATGACACTATGCCCGACACCGATCGTCTTCCAGAGTCGTTTCTGCCAAAGTTGATTTTACCTGAAGGTAATCCTTAGATCCGAAAACAGGCTCTTGCTTGTTCATCGAAAGCAGCTGATCACCCCTTCACTGATCAGGTTGCTGGATCAAATCCAGCACTGGATGATTTGGCTGTGGCTTTAAGTCAGGGGGATATGTTAGAAGACTGTAAACAAGACTGTTGTCGCCTAAGTGAAACTACCCTGAGTATGTTATTAGGTACCAAACAAATAAACAAATTTACAAACATTGTAACACAGTTTTTTGGCTAATTTTTTGAGAAGAGCTTTTCCGTGTAGGTTTGTGATCATCTTATAGCACATTTTTGTCTCTGTCAGCTTGTTGCAAGAGACAGAAAAGATATTACCGTTTAAAATGGGTAAATGGTAAGTTCCTAAGAGTTATAAAACAGGAGCAATTACATATTTAGATATTTTGAGAAAGGCAGTAATTTGAGCTATTCTTGGTGAATGCAGAAATTTAATTTCATAAGCCAGTGTGAATTTATAATTTTTTGCTAAAGGTCGCAGATATAGCATATTACTACTAATCCGATTTTGTACGCACTTTCTTACCGCTGTTTTCAGTGGTCTGATGAACCTTACAAACATTGCGTTATTGTTTTTCATTTTTACCAGATTTTTGGAAGTTGAACTGCTGCTGATATATAAAAAATACCCTTAATCTCTATAACTATAAAGTTACTATTATTCTGCTCATGAAAGTTTTGTTTATGACCTCGGCTTGGTTTATATGCCTTTTTATATTATAAAGCAAACAAGTGGAGAGAAAGTATTAAATAAAAACCTACTTTATCTTTGTGTTTCATAGAAACCAGCTCTTGTCCTGTGTCCGTCTTTGCCAAGTGTGTGACGAGGTTTGTCACATTGATGTTGACATCTGGGGTTTACTCACAGAGAGACAGGGGGATCCAGTGTGGGTAAGTATGCCAGATGAATTTGAAAATGTTTTCCTCAAATGGTAACAAGATTTATTCAATGCGCTTTTTTTTTATATCTTTAGGCATTCATGTTTGAAAGGTTTTTGGTAGCTGCTACAACAAGTTACTGTTATTTTGATTCAAGTTTAGGAAAGGAGTAAGCTTTTTTAAAAGGGAAAGTTAATAATGATGTACATTTCACGCATGTACAGTTATAAAGCTCTTATCAAATTTTCCCACTGAACAGTCTGTTCCATTGAGCAAACTGGACAAGGCCTTTATCAGATAAGTTAGGACAGACAGAAATGTGATTTAAAGTTTGCAAATAAAAACCAGAATGTGGTCCTGTTAAAATTCTTATTTACCAGCATTTTATCTTGCCAAAATGGGTGTCTTCCACAATACTTTTCCCTTAAAGTTTTTTAAATGACCCTTTGAAAGAGTTTTGCTGTAGGGATTGATGACTTGTTAGCCCAGTGTCTCAAAGTAACAGGAGTAGAGATCAGGATTCCTCGTTTTGTAATGAACCACAAGTACATGTTTCAACAGATCTTTTTGGCTGCTATTGTTTCACGGGCACTTCAAAAGTAAAAACTTCTGTAAGGAAAACTTTTATTTACGTAAACAGCAACTTTTTTTTTTTTTACGACTTTAATTTTTTTGAAACTCTTGTATTGGGCGACAGTGAATTTCAAACAAATAAGTATTATTGTATTACTTTGATGATGATGTTAGTGTATAAAACAGGGTGATCTGTAAGCGCCACTAAGCTGAGGGGAATTTGACTCCTTTAGCCTGGTGGTAGAAGTGTGGACTCCAAACAGGAGATCACTGGTTCAAATCCTCAGCTGGTAAGCCCTATAACATTACTATTCCAGATGTAAAGCTTGCATTGCATTCACTTGATGAGGACCTTTAGACGGTGAAGTAATGGAGTTCCATTCTTTTTTTCAGCAAACTAACAGAGGAGGCACTTCGTTCTTGTTCAGACTCCCTTAGTGATTGCCCAGACGTTCTGAACAACCAAGTGCAGATAACTCTGAGCTGGCTGTTACAAATCCGCAGCAAACTGTGCTCTAGTCATCCTGCTGAGTTCGAATGTGATGTGGAGGCAGCATTTTCATGTGTTCAGTCTCATGCGTATTCTGCTGTAGAGCATTTGTTGGGCGAAGAGGATGTTTGTCTGTGAGTGATCATTTGAAATTTGGTAGATTTTCACCATAGGATTTTATTATGATTTTTGCTTATTGTGTTCCGTAAAATCTAGACCCTTGTGAAACTATTTTGTTCAATGAGTGGTGTTTTACAACACACTGAAACTTAGTTTGTGTGCACTTGAATGATTAAGTGGGCAAAATTTAGTCCTGATTTTGACCTTAAAGATAAAATGTGGCTGGGGCATCCGTGGCTCAGTTGGCTAGCTTGCTAGCGCAGCATAATGTCCCAGGAGCCTCTGACTAATGTGGTCGCTGTGAGTTCAAGTCCAGCTCTGCCCGGTTTCCTCCCATCATAAGGCTGGCCGCCGTCGTATATGTGAAATATTCTTGAGTACGGCGTAAAACACCAATCAAATAAATAAATAAAATGTGGCTAGGTTTGCTAAATTGCATGCACGTAAATGCAAATGTATGTTACACAGACTGACTTACTGTTATTTGTTTATTCAGAACCAACCAGTTGGATACATGTATGTCAGATTGTTTCAATCTCTGTGACTATAAAATAATGTGCAGCCTTTCTAACCAGTGGTACTCAGTTTGAACCGTTAAAAAATGTCTTGTATGTAGTATGATGTGATTTGTCAGATATGTCAGGAAAGCATTTTTGATTACATACATATATGCTATAACATGGACATCTGAAGTTTTGCCGAATTATTTAGAGGCGATAAACAGTGAATCCAGAAACTTGCACAGTTGAACGTTTGTGAACTTAAGAAGTTCGAGACGAAAAGGAGTGTCGTATATGCTGGTGAAACGCAGCAAGACAGATTATTGGTAAATTACTCTCAACCAAATGTGCCTGACATTTTTGATGCTGTAAGACTTTTTTTACCTTTACCAACAAAAGAGTTCAACCACTAAACTCCTCACTTACTGTTCTTATTCAGTGTGTGTGATAACCAGACCCCACTGAATCCCTTGTGTCCCATGATTTATATCATTGTGTATAATTTTCTAGACTGACAGAGACATCCCTTGCTGACACGATCCACTGTATCAAAGAGAAGACAGCGAAATGCTCTGGGTTTGTTATGGCAGGAAAGTCTTTAGAGTCTGTCCTACAGGAAGTGCTTCTGTACACAAGTCAAGGCTGCTCGGTCCATGTTCCTAAACCTGCCACGTGTGAAGAGGCAAAGGAACCAGGGGATGAAAAGGGAGAAAACTCCATGAGAGTGGTGGTAAGACAAAGGAGAGTGGTGGAAAGACAAAGGAGAGTAGTGGAAAGACAAAGGAGAGTGGTGAAAGACAGAGGAGAGTGGTGGTAAGACAAAGGAGAGTAGTGGAAAGACAAAGGAGAGTGGTGGAAAGACAAAGGAGAGTAGTGGTAAGACAAAGGAGAGTGGTGGAAAGACAAAGGAGAGTGGTGGTAAGACAAAGGAGAGTGGTGGAAAGACAAAAGAGAGTGGTGGAAAGACAAAGGAGAGTGGTGGAAAGACAAAGGAGAGTGGTGGTAAGACAAAGGAGAGTGGTGGAAAAACAAAGGAAGGAGGCAAGACAAAGGAGAGTGGTGGCAAAGCAAAGGAAGGAGGTAAGACAAAGGAGAGTGGTGGAAAAACAAAGGAGAGTGGTGGAAAAACAAAGGAAGGAGGTAAGACAAAGGAGAGTGGTGGAAAAACAAAGGAGAGTGGTGGAAACACAAAGGAAGGAGGTAAGACAAAGGAGAGTGGTGGAAAGACAAAAGAAGGTGGTAAAACAAAGGAGAGTGGTGGAAAGACAAAAGAGAGTGGTGGAAAGACAAAGGAGAGTAGTGGAAAGACAAAAGAGAGTGGTGGAAAAACAAAGGAGAGTGGTGGAAAAACAAAGGAAGGAGGTAAGACAAAGGAGAGCCACGGTGGTAAATCGGGTGGAGGGAGCTCAGCGTGGACCCCAAAGGCCAGGTGTGGGTCCAGGAAGCCTGGATATGGGGAGATTCCAGTGTTTGATAAGTACAAGAAGCATGTGAACTGCGATCTGGATACAGCTGCTGTATGCCATGAGAACCTGAAATGGATGGTTGGACAAGCATGTCTGGGGACAAGGACTGGGAAATGGTATGCAGGTAAGCATATGATCATACATACATGTTACCGGTATATGTACCGGTAGTTCCAAGTAATTCCATACAGGTATTTACAGGTAGTTTGCAAACAGGTAGTTAACTGTAGTCACTTGTTCATATGTTAATCTTCTGGATACCTATCACTTCTCTCTGCCTCTAAGTTCTTTGCTGATGTGTAGCTAACATATACATGTACATCATACAGTATGTACCTCTGCAGCTTTTGTATTATATCTTTCTGTGAAAAGGTATCAAAGTTTAAACAAACCAAATCCATGTGAAAGTTCATCATATGGACATTTTGATGGTTTATCAAAAGTTTTTAATGAGTTTTTAAGCTGCTGTCAGCCCATTCGATCTAAGTAACCATGAGGCCTAATTATCTTTCATACGCCATTTCATTAAGGGATACAAGAAATGTTTGGGTTTTATTTCTCAGAACATAGTAGAGGATGTGTCCCGAGATATGAAAGTATTTATTTTTTGATTGGTGTTTTCGGCCGTATGCTGAATATTTCACTCATACGACAGTGGCCAGCATTATGATGGGAGGGAATGAGGCAGAACCTGGGGGAAACGACCATCTTCAGGTTGATACCAAGAGGCTTTCCTGCTTTCTTTTTGGGACGTAAAATGACCTTAAGTTACAGTTTTTTCAAAGGCCCCCATTTGGTCAGTGTGGAAATGAATAAGTCTAGTGGAATTGGTGACATCTGCGGAGATAGCTGAAAAAGAAATACCCGTGCGTGTGCATGACGAGGGGGTGTGCTTGGAGACGTCCGGGGGGGGGGGGGGGGGGTGAGCAGTTTGGTGACTTAAGAATGGGTTGTACTAATCTGGCCCAACATTTCCGCATAAAACCATAATTTTCGATTCTTTTCATGGATTGTTGAATTGTTTTAAAAATCTGATTGATTCTACAAAAATTCCTGAATCCTACATGAAGTTTAGTACAGTGTCAGTTGCTTTGCTAATGGGTAGATATTTCTGACATCTTTTAACTCTCTGTTGCTTTCTTTGATATTTCCAACATTCATTACGGTGATTGAGTCATTTTGCTTTGTACTCGGTAGATATTTCTAACATCTATTTATCTCTCGATTGCTTTCTTAGATATCACAAGAATCTGCACTTTTCTAACTGTCTTCTTTGCTTGGAAATTCCTAAATTTCCTATCCTCCGTAGAGGAGTCCTGTCTCAGGTATGTTGCGTCAGATTCGTTCATTGAAAACAATGAAAGTACATATGTGTGCCTAATGAATGGTTATGGAATGGTTATGGTTTATTGAAATTTTATTGAAGTTCACAATGAGATACCATGATTTCTGCATTACTATCACCACTACCAACTTTACCGACAATGAGCCAGAAGTATGTGTAATGCCTGTTGGTAAAGCTTGCATACGATACACCAGGTATGAGTTCAAAACCAGTCAAAGACTGGCATTTTGTGGATTCCCACCGTCCTCATTGTTGTTAAGGTTGAGGACGTGATGAATTGATAATAAACATTCAGCGATGTTTTGGCGACTGTTTGCGGTGTCTAACATTCGTTGAAGACAGGTGCTTGTAACCAGGATGATGAAATTTCAGAAGTTACACGTTAATTGACAAATTTACCATCAGGAATTCTGGTTTTCTCTATCTGTATTCTATTATCGTTTTGGTGTTTGGTTGATGCTAAAACCTGTCCTTTGTTTCCTACAATGTGTGGCATGGAACATTCTGCTCTTGAAACTTTCCATTTTATTCAGGCCTAGTTGATGTGTACTATGTTTGTGTTAAAAGAAAAGCGAACACTAAACATAATGTATATAGGTATCGATTCAGTACATGTGTCTCGTATAAAGATTAAAAAGCAAGACTATTTATTTTGTGATGTTACATAACTGAGATGTTGCGCTTGAAAATAAGACAAATTACGCACATTGAGAAAATCAAAAGTGCTGCTATTGGGGCTTTATTTATGGTACGGTTAAATTATTTGTTCTTTTGATAATTCATTTTGCCTGATTTTGAAAGTTCTGTTGATCTTAGACAGTTGTTCTGAGGTGTGTTTTTAGATGGTAGGATAACATTCTATTGAAAAGGTTTGGTTTTAACAGAAAAGGTAATATTTTATGATTTTAAAAATTCTCTTTGTTGGGTGAATTTTTAAGGCAAATGCAATATATGCATGTCTTCTTAATGCTTTCAGTATGATTCCGAAATCGGTAACATGTGTGCGCGACCACACTCGGAACTGCCTGTTTTCAGAGCGCCTCCTGGTGGACACTGCCCTCGTCATGCAGCTAGGGAAATCTGACGCTGCATGTGCGAACGTAACCCTTGAGGATCAGTGTGAGCCGGAGAAGCGGTGTAATGTGAAGAAAGCTGTTTCTTGTGTACATGATCTGAAAGACCTGCTAGTTGAAGACGATACTGAATCCTTCACGGACACTGATGTCCTTTGTAGGTATGTACATTCTGCTGACCAGCTGACAAGTCCATTATGAGAGCCAACTGACCAATGCATCCTGCTGAGCAGCTGACCATTACATTCTGCTGACCGGCCCACCATTACATTCTACCGTCCGACTGATCATTACATTCTGCTGACCAGCTGACCATTACATTCTACTGACTGACTGACCATTACATTCTACTGACCAGCCCACCATTACATTCTACTGTCTGACTGACCATTATATTCTACTGACCAGCTGACCATTACATTCCACTGACTGACTGACCATTACTTTCAGATGATCAACTTAGGAATACAGCCTGCTGACCAACTGACCATCACAGCCTGCTGGCCAACTGACCATAACATTATGCTGACTCACTGACCATTACATTATACTGACTAACTGGTTGCTGTGAGTTCAAATGCGGTTCATGCTTGTGTCCTTTCTGGACGTACCAGGGATACCTGGGAAGGTCTGCAAGCAAGTTGCAGATGGTTGTGGGTTTCTTCCCACCATACTGCTGGTTGTTGACGTGCAGGTGAAATATTCAAACACCATTCAATAAATAAATAAATAGATCAGTAAGATGACATTTAGTACTTCTTCGCCTCTGGCTTAAAATCAGGAGGTTTGTCAGGTACATGTGCCTGGCAAGTGTGGTTTACTTTGGTTGTCTTGATTTCATCCACTCACAGCCCTGACTGCTACCGTATAAGTGAAAAATTCGTGTATTTAGCATTAAACATGAAATAAATTCACAAATCAGTTTGGTAACATTTAGTTCAGTTACATGCATATTCAATGAAGCCTCATAAACTTCTGAAACCAACATGTTTTGAGATTTGCTACGATCTTTGGTTACCTAATTCCGATCAAGCCGTTGTGCTAGGAGAAGTCTTAGTTGCTACTTTTTAGCATTACTGAGGTAACGACAGTGGGCCACATTTCAGCGGTTACATGTGTATGTGACCATTTACCTATAGCCACACTGTCGTCGTTGCTCTGGTTTACTTACTATGCTGTAGCGACACTGTAGCCTTTTCTGTTTCATTTTTCCACAGGCAAGTCATTGACACAAAGACCTGTGTGTACAAGCACATGAAGGAGTGTGGGGAATTAGAACAACTGTCAGTAGATAAGGAACTTGGCTTGGTTTTGGAGCTTGTGTCTGATCAGTGTGATGACACAATTGACCAGTGTCCAGCCCTGCTGACTGGTTTAGTGGACCAGATTCTCTTGCTGGATTTGAAGCCTGGAAGCAAAGAGAAAGAAAATAGCAAGGAGAAAGGACCCAGCAAGGAGAAAGGACCCAGCAAAGAGAAAGGACCCAGCAAGGAGAAAGGTCCTAGCAAAGAGAAAGGACCTAGCAAGGAGAAGGGACCCAGCAAGGAGAAAGGACCTAGCAAGGAGAAGGGACCCAGCAAGGAGAAAGGACCTAGCAAAGAAAAAGGACCCAGCAAGGAGAAAGGACCTAGCAAAGAAAAAGGTCCTAGCAAAGAGAAAGGACCCAGCAAGGAGAAAGGAACTAGCAAAGAAAAAGGACCCAGCAAGGAAAAAGGTCCTAGCAAAGAAAAAGGTCCTAGCAAAGGGAAAGGTCCTAGCAAAGAGAAAGAACCCAGCAAGGAGAAAGAACCTAGCAAGGAGAAGGGACCAAGCAAGGAGAAAGAACCTAGCAAAGAGAAAGAACCTAAGGATGACCAGCATCTGGCAACATTATGTCATTCAGCAGAAGTCAGTTTCCACTGTTTCCTCGAGCGTCTTGAGGAGGTTACAGATGACATTTTGCGAGCAAAGATCAGCAACATTTTGACGCTTGTGTGGGGATTCACAGAGCAGAAATGCCATCAAGTCAGCAAAGGTGAGTGCAATTGGTTATGATGTCTGAATTTTTTGAGCTGATTAATCAATTGATTGGTCCATTAAGTAATAGACTGCAGTAGTTAGCAAGCCAGCATGGTGCAATGAGCAGGAATCTCTCACCAATGCAGTCACTGTTCATGCTTGTCCAGCTCATGCTGGTTTCCTCTCAGGCAGTGTGCGGGAAGCTCTTCTAGCAACTTGCTCCGGGCTCTACCCGGTATCTTCCCGTAATGCTGGCTGCAGTTGTATGTGCGAAATATTCTTGACTACACCAAGGAAATAAATTGTTGAGTTAAAATAATATGAATGTCATTCAACTGCAAGGTCATTTAATGTATTATAATAATGTTTATTAAACTGGTATCCAGATAATTGGTACTCAGTGACTCAAGTTTATATTGATATCCAGATGTTCATTGCAGGGGTGAGATTAGTTAGATTCCCATCACATTGTGTAAGTCATTATTTCATCTCCTAACAGATGACTTTGTACTTCAAATGCTTTTTGGCTCAATTTCATAGACAAAAAGCCCATTATTTGTCAACAAGTTGAAATCTGTCATTGGCACTTTGTATACAGGAGAGTCAGAATTAAAGTGCCTTGCCGGGTGTTGTCCATTCAGTGTTGTGATTGGTTAAATTCAGCATGATCTTGGTTACACAAAGCCGGAGGTGTCATTAGATGGAAAACATGGCTTTTCCATTAAGACTTACAGTGTAAGATCAAGGCCTTCAGCAACCTGTGGATTGTCGTGGATTTCTCCCAGGCTCTGCCCAGTTTCGTCCCACCATAATGTGGCCACTGTCATATACTTCTATTAATAAAGTGAAATATTCTTGAGAATGATGCAGAACACCAATCAAATAAATAAATAAATTGGGCTGTTTCATCTACTTTTGACTTATGGCCATTTTTCTACTGTTTGGACTGAAAAAAATTGATTAAGTAGATACAAAAAGATTGTTTTGATCAGGCTTGTTGATGTGTGTGGCGATGTTAATACCTTCGTGTTTGACTTGTAGAGCCAGAGACCTGTCTTCAGCATGAAGCTTTCGGTTGTATATTGGGATTCCTGTCAGAGGCGGTCCTTGTCTCCAAGGACAACACTATACTGTGCAGGTAACCATGGCAATGTATAATCTGCATGATATTGTATTTCCGTCTCTGGAAACAGATGTTGGACTCACAATTTCTGTCTTACATGTACTTTTTACCTCTTTATCGGTGAAAATATTCAAGAAATGTTATAATGTTACATACATGTACATGAATGTGTGTAATTAGTGATGCCTTTCGAGAAAATAGGAGGGAGCGATATTGAAACGCACGTTGAAAACGCACATCTGTCCATTCACAAAACTTCTATAACTAAACAATCCACCCATTCAGTTCCGTCTTCTCTTTTTCAGTCACCACAGTTTCGATTCTATAGAGCTCTGTGTACGGAGATCCATCCTGAAGTGTTCGGATGGTTTCAGACTGGAAGTGGGTGCCCTAATGGCGACGTTTGAACATGTACATGGATACTTCTGTCCAGTGGAACCAAAGTGTGAGGCAGAACAAGCTGTGCATTGTCTGCAGACCTTCTCTCTTCTTCTCTTTAATCGCGTGGAGACATCGGAAATGTGCTCGTAAGTTTGCGTAAAACTTAAGATTGTTTAAATTAAGAAGTCTGTATTATTTAAAGTAGAAGGAAACATAAAAATGAGGTCACAGTCATACGAAGGGGGTGAAATCAAATTGGCAAAAATGTTTTTTTGGATTTTTGCTTTCAGAAAAAAAGGGTATGTTAAAAAAAATGTTTGTATGCTGAGTATTTGGGACTACAATTTGGTATATATCCTCTTTGCATAAAAATGTTCTAATTAAGGATGTGATGCTTGCCTAATAAATTCATTTGAATATTAATTTGTGGTTTATACCCAAACACTTGAATTTAATCTGAATAATGATAATATATATGAATATCTGAAAAGATCAAATTCTAGTGTAAATATATTTATTAAATGTGTCACATCTTCATCTATAACAATTTTATGCAAAGTCATTATACACCAAGAGGTAGTCTCAAATACCCACCATTCGAAAATTATTTTCCAGTGACCTTTTCTCTTCAAAGAAAAATTGAGAAGAAAAGTATGAAGATCACATTGTACAACTTTATTAAACTATCTGATTAGTGTGTTTTCTCCATCTTTAAGAAATTCAAGAGTTTAGCAAAAGTTACTTTGAGCTGTGTGGGGATTGCATTTAGATGAAAGTTGCTCTGAATGGGTTGAGCTGAAATCTCTGTGGATTTATTTATACATAAATAGATACAAATATCACTGAATCACAGTCTCAGTATGAAGGTATAAATAAAATCAAATATTTTGTATGCAGTCTGCATTCTGATTTATTTTTAAAAATGGTAACTTGACCAGAATCACAGGTTCAGTACTCAAAATTTGTCTAGGGTAAAGCATAGCACTGTTGAATCACAAGTGGATTTCGTCCTTCGCCCAGTTATTCGAGAGTGTGATAGTTTATACAGGTATTAAGTCATATTTTAAGTTTAAATTCTAGCCAAATGCAGTAGCCAGTGCACTTCGAGTCAAAGTCAAAGTATATCAGCAGCAACTTCAGTCCATATTTAATATAATATTACGCATTTTTTTTTTTAGGCTAAATACAAAATTGAAGACTATATTTAAAGATAAATATGGTATTAAGTCTTAAACAAGCTTTGAACAACCGGGCCCATGTCTTTATAGTTGCTCATTCTGAAATTTCTGTTCATCTTAATTAGTTAATAAATTTTGAGGTTCATTTGGAATGTAGAGCGATATCCTGCTGAAAATTTCTGCGGGCAAATGTAATATTTTATGACATTTATTTTCCATTTCTTTGGTCGCAGCTTTAAACCGAAGATTTTGTGTTTGCAGAAATTTGAATGCCAGTTTGGAATGTGTGAGCAAACACACGACGCACTGTGATGACCAGGAACTTCTGGAGGCAGGTATTTCTGAGTCTGTGCGCTTCTTCAAGAGCCTAATGGGGTCATGTAGCTGTGATGTTGACAGGGTCGCGGTTTGCGATATGAAGTCCGTGCGGGAATGTGCGAGCAAAGAGCGCCTTGTGACATCGGGAGATCAGTTTTGCACGTAAGTACATACCTATGTACAAGTACATGTTAAAGCAGTGTAAATGATATGGTAAAGACAGTACTGGTACAATGTTGTGTCTTTCTTCTGCGCCATTAATTTGATTTCCTCATTCTGACATAGGGGAAAATTTAGCCTTCAATAATTTTGTACTTTTGGTACCTCCAGTTTTGAAGAGCACACATGACGGCTGATGCAAACATTACATGAGGCATCATAAGTTGATTATTATAAAATGTGATCTAGATGAACTGGCTAACTCCCTTTATTTACTTTTTTCTCTGACTCGTTAGCGCTTTAATCTAAATACCTAATGTCTTAGTATTCGACAAATCCTTTAACTCATTTTGTACTTTTAAATTTTGCTTTAATGCATGTCCTTGCCATGCTTCAGGTCTGTGAATAATGCAGTGGAATGTGCACTGGAGACTACGTCACATTGTCTGTCTATCCAAGGGGCAATAACTCTGCACAGCAATGTCGGCACTTACATCTCATCAGCACGCGCTGTCTGCCCAGGCACGCTGCAGGGTCTCGTCCCACTTCTCCCACCAGATATGTATGTTCCGCTGGCAAATTGTGCAGTGGAGTTTTTAGATGTTGGGTTTAGCGGTGCCATCAATAGCACATCTGACTTCACCACCACCCAGTGCAGCGCACTTCGAGAGCTTGTGAAGTGCCTGGAGGAGAAATCTCAGGCATTACCACAGATAATCCTGACATACCTGGGGCATGATCTGCGAGCTGCGAAGCGCCACATGGAGTCAGAGTGTGCGCCAAAAGATGCAGGTATTAACACCAGATTCTAAGTGAACAATTTTTAGCAGATGCAATGTATTGAGCTGAAGTTTTATGTGCATGTAAAGCACAATGACAAGTTAGTTCCATCGCTTGGGCTCTGTGAGCATATCACTGAGTCCTGGAGTCTTTGAGCTCAGGTTTTGCATACAGGTAAAGCACAATGACAAGTTGATGATGTTCCATCACTGGGGCTCTGTGAGCATATCACTGAGTCCTGGAGTCTTTGAGCTCAGGTTTTGCATACAGGTAAAGTACAATGGCAAGTTGATGAAGTTCCATCGCTTGGGCTCTGTGAGCATATCATTGAGTTTTGCATTCTTTGAGCTCAGGTTTTGCATACATGTAAAGCACAATGACAAGAGGATGATGTTCCATCACCGGGGCTCTGTGAGCATATCACTGAGTTCTGGAGTCTTTGAGCTCAGGTTTTGCTCGCATCTTTCATGCTGGTAGAGATTCTGTATTTGATGTTTTGTTGGAATCTTTTGACAGGACCTCCACCACTGACATGTTACAGATGTCACAGATTGTCATCCAATGAGGAGTGCAATGAAGTTACAGAGGTTTGCCCTCATAATAAACAGGTAAATCTATGATCATGACAAATAATACTGTTATGTTTGTACTTTTTTAAGCAATTTTTTAATTGTGCTTGATTTTGAATGATTCATCCACCTTTATATGGGGCACTTAAAGTTTTTAGTAAAATGAAGTGGATTAATTTTTTAAATGAAAAATGTAAAAGTTGGTGCCAGAAGTATCATTTGAAGCCATTATATGCCCTGAAAGTGCTTTTTTGAAGGTCAAAATTTAGGTAAAATATTGTAAACAATTAAATGGTGAGCATAAAATTCAATAAATGGTTAAACGTTTAGTGTACCTAGCCAGGTAATAACATGGCTGGTATCACAAACGTAATACTATGCAGTATGAAGTAAGCGTACATTCAATATTTTCCAGGCCTGTGAGACTGTAATAGATGACAAAGGAAGTGGTAACATTCTCATCTCTAAAGGCTGTAAAAACCCAAATGCTTGTAAGTCAAGGACGAACGGCAGTGGGAAGAAAACTTGGCACTGTTGCCGTGACAATCTGTGTAATCAACCTGACGGACTACCCCTGACAACACCTGTGCAGGTGGTTGTAATGCCAGGTGAGGTTGTAATAAATACAGCTATGAATACATTCACCAAATGGAACTTGGAATTCAAGTCCAAATTATCAGACATCCATTTCTAGGTTTTAAATGCATTTTACCTGGTTTGAAAATTTCCTGAAGGCAAAATACATTAAAGTGAACATAAAGTCAGCCACTAAAGCTGAGTTAATTAATAAAGTAGTATTCCAAAAAGGTTCTAAAAATATTTTTAAGAAGTCTACACTGCTTATCAAGAAAATAAATAACAAACAATCGTCAGTACCTAGCAACCTAAGCAGTGACGCCATTTGCCATGTGATATCTATTTAGAGTGACGTCACAAAACCTAGTATCTCTCCCATATCATCGATGTTAAACAATGTGACAATGAGAAAATACAAACAAAAACGCCTGATATTGAACCAAAGAGTATCAGCTCTGTTCTGTGTTCAAAGGGTCAATGTTTCTTTTAGTTTGGTGCTCGGTCAGGGCGATGTTCATGGGACCATGTGTCATGTTTTACCGGTCTTGCTCGTCCTTGTCCTGCATGGGTGTAAGCATTAGGCCTAGCTGGTTGTACTGACTTCAGGAAATTTACAGAACATAGCAGGACCTTCTGATTCATAAAAAACTCTTTCATTCAGATCTGGAGATGATATTTTTGTAATAAATCATACTATTCTAAGGAAAACAGATGCAAAAGCACAATATTTTTCTTCAAAGCAATGACTCTTCCGAGGCAGTTTTCTGGCCAGCTCATCCTGACAAGTTACTGCAGTATCCGGCCCAACATGTATGCATTGTGACACCGGCTGCTGTTCCGTGCTCATAAATGTGTGGTCCAAAATGCATCAGTTTAACACTTAAACCAAACACAAAATCCAATTTATTGCACTGATATCTGTTTATCCTCTATAAAAAAGCACACTAACAATCGAGAGCTAATAGATTTTTTGATGGTGACAGCCAATTATGACGTGGAGCTTTCAGCGCTAGTGATTGGCCAACTTCATAAATGCTTCTACAGAATGGCTACTCAGAGTGAATTGTCCGTCAATACCATATCCCCAGTGCTGAACTTCATCTTCTTGGCTTTCAATACTTTATAGAATTTTATACATTTTTTTCTCTGATAACTATGTCCTATGACCTTTTTACAATGATCTTGTGGTGGGCCTCCGTGGCTCAGTTGGTTAGCGCGCTAGCGCAGCGTAATGACCCAGAAACCTCTCCCCAGAAACCAATGCGGTCGCTGTGAGTTCAAGCCCATCTCATGCTGGCTTCCTCTCCGGTCGTAAGTGGGAAGGTCTGCCAGCAACCTGTGGATGGTCATGGGTTTCCCTCGGGCACTGCCTGGTTTCCTCCCACCATAATGCTGACCGCTGTCGTATAAGTGAAATATTCTTGAATACGGCGTAAAACATCAAATCAAATAAATAACAATGATCTTGTCTTCCATCTGATGCATACTTTATTTTAGTGTTTTCTTTGCATTTAAAGATCAACGTCACCTTTTGATATTTCTTTGCTGTCACATGGAAGACTTATAATGGAGGAAAGATAGTAATATGAGATGATATATTATATGAAATGCTGTAAGTTTCTTTTCCAAAATGCGGCAACTTGCCATATTAGCCCATGACAAAATACACGAACCTGCCATATTAGCCCATGACAAAATACACGAACCTGCCATATTAGCCCATGACAAAGTGGATAAAAATCTTGTCTAGTTCCAGGTTGAAATGATGCATTAACATTTTCTATTTTATTTTTTTTTTTAAATATATGTATTTTGTAATCAAATACCTTTTTGGTTTCTCGTTACTCCACCCTGGTGATTCAGAGCCGTCATCATGTGACTTGAGTCTGGTGTCCCAGTGTCTACAGACCTCCTCGCTTCAGCTCTGGTTCTCATCAATCCTCCCCTACTGTGATATCGGAGGCTGTCTGTGAGTATTGCTGTTCTTCAAGAATATTCACAATTCCACACAGCCATTGCATACATGTAATGTAAAATTCAAAGTACAGTTGTAGAAGTTATTTGGAGGGCCATTAAATTAAAACTTTGACAAATGTATCGAAATGACAACTTCTAGTACTAAAAACTAAGCTTTGTGACAAGGTCTTAAATTTTGACTTAGGTCAGAAATGTCTTTGTGGAATCGGTCTCTGTTTTCATTATCTCATTGTTGATAAGGTGTTCAATGAGGCACTAAACTAGGAATTTAAATTCTTTCACAGCGTTAATATTTATAAGATATTTCAAAGGTTATCATATAAGAACTATGATTTTTAAATCTGTTGTACCTGATTTTTGTTTACTTTAGTTAGGTTATAAATCTTCTGCTTCCAGAGTGTTCTGATTTTGAATGATATCATTTATCAGAAAAAAGTCAACTGTTTTCTTGCTCTAACATGTTCTTACCATGATGTGACACATATTCTACCAGTTTACCATTAAGCTCTAATTATTCGTTCATTCATATTGTTGACAGTTAGTCTCTGCCTAAAACTTTGAATAGCTTGTATTCTTTGGAAATCACTCAAAAGTCATCTTGATTTGATCAACAGAAAACAGCGTAATATTTAATTGATTTATTTGATTGGCATTTATAACAGCTTTAGATTTAATTGATGTGCACTGGCAGAGCGTAGGAGAAACCCATGACCATCAGTAGGTTTCTGGTAGATCTTTCCACGTACGGATGGTGAGAAAGCCAGCATGAGCTTGACTTGAACTCGTAACAACCGCATAGGCTCCAGGGTCATTGTGCTATATCCTGTGTTTTTTGAAAGTGGTTTCGAAATGATTATGTCTTATGAGTGTTTTTTGTGTGATTCATTGTAATGTCCACTTTAAACTTATCCTAAATGACGTTTTAATGTCAGCCGTAGCGAAGATTGTTTTGCCCGATTTTGAGAATTCTGTGGATTTTAAAATGGTGTTTGGAGTAATTTGAAAGATAGGAGGAAATCACATAGGGAAAAAATAAGTTTCATCACCAAAAATATCACTGTATAACATTTAAAAAAAAATGCACTGTTTTGGAAAATATCTTGGTCTTTTGGGGTATCTACTACTGTCTGTGATATGATGTACCCTCAGATCACAAAAGACTTGTAACACATAACTGTAAAAGAGTCTCTCACCAATGCAGTTGTTGTGAGTTCAAGTCCAGCTCATGCTGGTTTCCTTTCCAGCTGTATGTGGGAAGGTCTGTCAGCAACCTGCAGATGGTTGTGGGTCACCCCAGTGCCCTGCCCGGTTTCCTCCCACCGTAATGCTGGCCACCATCGCACAAGTGAAATATTTTTGAATACGGCGTAAAACGCCAATCAGTAAATAAATAAATATATCAGTAAAAGAAGGTTGAGGTAAAGGGAGGATTGAAATTAATGGGATGTTTAACATTTAATTAATGTATAAAAATGTGTAACACAATACTGATGAAGTATACAAACCTTCTGGTTGTTTTATTTTGTTTCTTATAGTGAGCTTCAGCGCAGTGAGCACTGCATACGGACAAAAGTATTTGACTGTTCTGTGAGTACACAGAGGTTCTACCTGGACCAGATAAAAAACCTACAGGCTAAGGCCATAGAACAATGTGTGGATGCCCCTAAGCTTCCAGAAGAGCCGTCTTGTTCTGTCAATGCGGCCCAGGAGTGTGTTAGATCCTTCACAGCAAGTCTGGGAGTTTCTGTCCTTATGGATGAACTTTGCATGTAAGTATGCCACAGTGAACCAGACTTTTAGAATATTTAACACTTGTAAAAGATAAAATCGAAAATGTTCACACTGAGAATCTTGATATTTGGGTGGTAAAATTAATTACTTCTTTATATGAGTTTATATTTCAGATACATTTCATTACAAATCATTCCGTCAATGTTTTGAGATTTATATTTGTCAGCGATATCCACCAAATGTTTATAAATATGTAAGATAATATATTTGAAGATGTGTTTGCGCATGTGTCATTCTCTGTTTTGTGCAGATAAAAAAGGTGTCTGTAAAGCACACTTTCATGTAAATAGACATTTCCCATGCCAGGAAATGATGTAACTTTTAGTGTTAAAACTGAATTGGTCAGAATTTTGAAGTTTATCTTTCATTATTGCTTGTATTTATATATTGCAAGAAATTTCAGTTCTTACTGACAAACATTGCCTGCAAGTAACCATTTTGGATGCCTGGAAATGTATTTATATTTTATGGAAAGGTATTTGTATTTAAACTGTGTTATATGTACAGATTAATCAGTTTCTGTATTAATTACTGTGGTACTGAGCATTTGAGGATAACTTCACAATTTAGATATTAGAAATGGGTTTTCAACCTAATTTTTAACTTAAAATTTTGTATTTTTTATTTTTTAAACAGAAATGTCAACTTGACCCTTGACTGCATACAAACCCGTACAGCGTTGTGCTTGGATACTCAGAAAGAGGCAGTGTCCCTAGTGTATGAGGCTCTGCGTGTGGCGCTGAGCTTGGTGGGCGGGGTTTGTGTGTATGACCCCTTACCCCCAGAGGTCGGCCCTGTCTGTCAACTGAGTGACGGGAGGGAATGTGTTCAGGACTTCATTGATTGGATCCTGAAACCAGAGGTCAGGACAGATGAGGAGATCTGCAGGTAGGTTTCATTAAACAATATGCAATAATGTCTGATTTCTAATTCATGTAACAACAACAACTGCAAAGCACATCATTTGAATAGAATGTCAACTTTTGTGATTATGAGAGAGATTAGAGTGGTTTAGATGTTTGTCTTTCAGTGTCTAGAACACAAGAGGTGCAGGTATTAACATGGAAGATCCATCAACAGTTTCCTATTATAACTGACATTCTCGTCCGTGAATGTATCTTTCCATCTCTGGGCCTCTCTGACCATCTGAATGTAAACCCCAGACATGACCTAGGTAAATTGAAATCCTATGCCAGTCAAAAAATCTATACAAATTCAAAGTTTAGCCTGTGAAGCGCACTTTCAGACACACATAAAGGATTGAAAACGATACTGTTGATGCCAACATTAAAAAAATTAATCAAACGTCATAAAAAGTGGTCTCATAAGGTAGATGAATCAATCAGAAAAAAAAGTTTCTTGAAACAAAGGTAAACTTTAGGTGAAATGCATTCACTACAGTGTTCAGAAAAACATGAAGACTTTGATTTACTGATTATTTCATATAATTTTTTATTTGTGTGGCCAAATGGCTGGAGATGTTCTCATCAAAGTCAGGAGACAAATGTGGAATCAAACCAGGGTCAGGTTATACCAAAGACATGTTGAGTGCAACATTAAACTTACATACATACGAACATGTAACGTCTTACTATTTACGTACATTTTGTAAGAAAATGAAACTATGGGAAATTTTTTGCTGATCTTCCATGATATTCTACTACATAATTGGCTTCTCCTGTCTTAGTGGATTGCAGCTATAGCCCAGGCACACTGAAATCTTGTGCCAGTGGCTGGTAGCAGAAAGTGTTTACAAGGAAACAGAAACTCAACTGGTTCATGTCCTATGTGCAGAATTTTGGACATTTGTCACACAAATACTTATTATGAATATGGGTTAATAACCTAATCTTAGTTCATACCCAGGTGGGAAGACATGCAGGTGAAAAATTCCATAGAATTAGAGGCCATTAAGTGAAAAAGAACCTTCACATAAACCTTTTTAAAGTCTAAGTTCTATGAAGCCTGTTGCAGTTATATACATTGCTTTCTTTATGTTTTCAAGCATGACTAATGAGACGTACAGGTGTATCTCCGAGCATACTGCAGGCTGCAACTCTGTCCAGGTGGCTCCACTGGTGAATGAAGTTAAGCTGTACTTGACAGAGGTGGAGGTGGAGTGTTTGGACGTAGATCCTCCAAAACCCGGGGACAAAGACGAACTGATTGAGCTTCATCTCTGCACGGAGTCGCTCGGTGACGAGCTGACGATCGCGCTGGCAAACCCTATGGGCCGTGGTAGAATCTGTGATCTCATCGTGGAGTTCCGTGAATGCCTGGATAGCATCCCCTCTGGTCAGATGTTGGAGATCGTCACAGACCAGGTGGACAGACTGACCCCTGTGGTACAGAGTATCTGGGATGAGCTTTGTGAGAACAGTAAGTATTGCTGACAGTGTGAAGCATCAGTGTTTGCTCCATCAACAACATGTTGTCCACAACAGCTTTTCAGTTGATATGCCTTTGTTCCAGGGGAATAGATCATCAGCTGTTTCCAGTACTGGCCATGAACTGTGTCCAGGACAGCACTGGCCATGAACTTTTTCCAGGACAGTACCAGCCTTCACCTGTTTCCTGGACAAAACTGCCCAGTTTTGACCGTGAACTTTTTGCAGGGCAGTACCAGCCATGAACTGTTTCCAGGACAGTACCAGCCTTCACCTGTTTCCAGGACAGTACCACCTATGAACTGTTTCCATGACAGCACTGGCCATGAACTGTTTCCAGGACAGTGCTGGCCCTGAACTGTTTCCAGCATAGTCCTGGCCATGAATTGTTTCCAGGTCAGTGCTGGCCCTGAACTGTTTCCAGGATAGCCCTGGCCATGAATTGTTTCCAGGACAGTATTGGTCCTGAACTGTTTCCAGGACAGTCCTGGCTCTGAATTGTTTCCAGGACAGTATTGGCCCTGAACTGTTTCCAGGACAGGGCTGCCATGAACTGTTTCCAGGACAGTCCTGGCTCTGAATTGTTTCCAGGACAGTATTGGCCCTGAACTGTTTCCAGGACAGGGCTGTCCATGAACTGTTTCCAGGACAGTGCTGGCTATGAACTTTTTTCAAGACAGTACTAGCCTTCACCTGTTTCCAGGACATTACTGGCCATGAACTGTAACCAGGACAGTGCTGGCCATGAACTGTAACCAGGACTGCTGGCAATGAACTTTTTCTAACACACTCTTGGCCATGAACTGTTTCCAGGACAGTACAGGCCATGAACTGTTTCCAGGACAGTGTTGGCCATGAACTTTTTCCAGGACATCACAGGCCATCAATTTTTCCTAGTTCTGATAACCTTTTATTCCCATTATAGATCATCAACTATTCCTGGTAGTGGCTACCAGTGGTGTCCAGTGTAGTACAGGCCACCAAGTGTTCCAGGTTTGATAATCCAATGCTTCCAGGAATGCATGGTTATCAAACTTTCCCAGTTCGCTTTGTTCACTTCTTAGGTCTCCAGTGTATTGCTGAGTTGAAAAAACAAAAACAACAAAACAGTGCACAGTTTTAAAGGTTTAAGTTTTAGGAAACTTACAGCTACATACATTTAGTTCACTCAGAGACATGATGGACTGTAGCAAAAATCACAACTCTTAGTCATTGGTCATCCTTAGTAACACCTGTTATGTATGGAAACTAGAATATACTCTGATATGGTAAATCTCCACCACAGCTAAATGTGCAGATTCCTTCACCACAGACAGATAATTTGTATTTATGTCCTGTCTGTTAGCGGAGAAGAATGTTGTAAAAAATAACAATTCTTGGATCCAAATCGCAATCTGAGCCATGACCAAGGCAATCATGTGCATGAATAGATTCATTCAGATCACTGCATAATTGCTTTTGTAAAATTGATGCATTTTCAGAGATAATGAACCAGAGAATTGATTGAAGTATGTTGATTTTATCATCATTGCCCTCTTGTGATTACAGTACCTGATCCAGACAATACAACAGTTATCCCCCCTGAACAAGGTAAGATGGTGGCCTGTGGGTAGAGCTCATGATTTCCCACCAATCTACATGCACTTTTAGTTGGCTTAGCTTTCCCATGACGTTCCAGAAAACTTGTTGATTTTTTTTCTATGCATTCAGAAAAAGCATGAGTGTTATTCTAAGTGTCCAAGATTGTTGGGTTTATTCAGGTTGCCCATTGTCTGCACACATACATGTGTATGTAAGATGAATTGGTACCAGTCACTTGTAAAATGTCCATTTTAGATTTAGTACTGTAAATCACCTACTAGTAGAATTTCATGGAAGTTTGGTTGGTGAAAACTCATCTGAAGATGTTTGATTTACATTAAATACGGTGCAGCTTCACATGGTTTTTCAACAACTGATACCCCTTCTGTGTAATTAGTTTGTACAGTATGTTGATTAGGAGGTGGAAATTTCCATGATATTGTAAATGATTTCTTGCAGTTGTTTTTTTTTTTCACCGTGTTTAGTTTGTTTTAATGATCAAACTTCCAATATGCACTCCAATGTATGTAGACAAATAATTCAGAACATGCTGAAATTAAGAACGGATTTCAAATCTAATGTATCAGTGTGTGGATTTACTTGATGGATTTGGTGTCATTTATGAAAATTTTATTAATTCACAGAGCCTGAAACTTGTCGTCTGAAGAAAGCAACTCAGTGTATCACGACACAAATCTCTGAGCTGGTGGCCTACGGCGTGAATCCAATCAGTGATAGACTGGTCATTTGTGGGTAAGCCTTTGTAGTAAACAGTCACTTGCTCTATTTTAAAATCTTCACTTTTAATTTTCTGTGTGGTATGATGTATTGTGTTCTACTTTACATACTGGTAGCTGATTGGATGGTGAGATTCGTGAATATGAATTTATAGAATGCATGTAATTAATTATAAATTACAGTTAGTAGAAGGAGAATTATCCAGCATTGAGACTTATAAAAATGCGAAAAAAAGAATCTTTATATATGTTCCAGTGGTTTTTGATACATGTTCAATTTTTTCCAAACTGAAACAAAGATTTATTTAAAAACATGATGCTCAATCCTGCAATCAGATGAATGACAATTGCTGAGATGGAAATTCAGGAGTAGCTCCGAACTGCAGTCATGACACAGTTTTTTAGTTTTATGGAAAACTCTATAAAGGGAAAAAAAAAATTGAAGTAAACACCTCTTAAAAACTGTTGTATTTGACTTAAAATTTTGATGCAAAAAAGTTATTTTTTGGAGCCAAATAGATGTTTAAAAACACCTTTAGTGAAGTATGATATTCATCATTTTACCTTCCAAACAGACCAGAAGTCATCTTTTTATCACGAATAGAACTCCCAGAATCCGGAAAAAATTAGTAACTTAGTTGTGAAAGAAATTTTAGGTCCAGTATCGTATATCCAAAACTGCCTTTACATTTTAGTTTTTTGACACTGCTGGTCATTGATCGCCTTCTGTATGTGTTGATTGTCATCAGAAAGTACGAGAGAACCAAGGAATGCGTGGAGACATCCAGCTATAACTGTTCTAGCCAGAGGAGAGACTCATTCAGGGATGCTGTCAGATGGGTGGAGGTGATGACAGAGACCCGCTGTGAGAAAGCCTGTGTCTTTAGCGATATTTTTGATTGCTCCTCTGATTTCTCCACACTCCTCGCCACGGCAACCTTGGAAGGAACACTCTTGTCTGAACAGATATGTCCGTTAGTAACACTTTTTTATTATTATTTTGTCGTTAAATAAAAATTCTGAAAGTATATGTAGCCAGAAATGAAGAATTGGAGATCATGTGTGGTCATTTGAAAATTATCATGTTGATGGCCAGTAATTTCTCTTTCTTTGAGTCGCAGTTTGAATTGCTAAATATTTTATGGGTGTTACTTGATGTCTTCTTTCATAAACCTATATTAGTACCAGGCACCTGTATATTTTACCTTAAAGATGAATGACTTTTAAAGTTTAAATGTCATGTTTAGACCAAGAGAGGTACAAATTATTCAAAATTTGATCCCATGGGGCTAAAACCCTTTGAGGTATTAAGTTTTGACTGACGTCAAAAAGGTCTTAATTTCAAATGTAACTGACATGGCTGCCTTTACTAGGTATTGTTCGCCGTGGTCACCTGCGAGTAATGCTTCAGGCATTTGGCAATTCCAGGATCTGTTTTTGGAGACAAAATTGATATCTTATGGTTTTTTTCCCCCAGATGGTTTTATTTGATTTATTTGCCAAAGGACAATGTAGGAATAAAAATGCATCTTGAATATTTATTTATTTATTTGATATGGTGGAAGGAAACCATGCTGAGCCAGGGGGAAACCCACAACCGTCTGCAGGTTGCATCTTGAATATGAAGGAATGATTAATGTGTGCAAGTTTCTATATAAAGGAAGTGGATTTTTAAAACATGGGTCACCTTTACCTCTGATGTCATGTTTCAGAGCTTTAGATTCTGCCTGGGAATGCGTGGAGAGGTACGTTTCCTCATGTGATGCCGAGCAGAGCCCTCTGGTGGAGGATGTGCGTCAGCGAATCCACTCGGCCGTGGAGACTATTGGTGACCTGTGTGTTGAAGAGCAAAACTGTGATGTAGATGGGTCTGAGAAGTGTCTCTTACCACTGGTGGAGGGGCTGTTGGAGATGGGAGAAGAGGAGAAGCTGTGTCGGTAAGTGAAGTAACCAGATAGGGAAAAGCCAGTAAAACAGTCAAAATATCAATCTTGTTGGATGTGTACACCTGTTTAGAAAGTTCCCCAAGAGTGTATTTGTTGACACTGTTTTCCTATCCATTCCTTTTTCGCTCGCCCTACGAAATCATTCATTTACCAAAGTGGTTTCTGACAATCATTTGTGGTTTTCTTCAGATTTCGTTATCATACCTGATAAATTTAGTTAGTGAGAATACAATGAATCCAATCAGTGATAATGTCATTTACCTGTACTTGTTTTCTGTGTAGTGATGTGGCCTCCGCTTTTACCTGTGTGGTCTCCATGACAACGGATTGTGGAGAAGACGAGATGAAGCCTGTGAAAAAGTCTGTGGAGTTTGTGTGGAGTATTGTGGGAGGGACCTGCCAGGATGTGACTCCGCCAATTCCCCGCCCAGGTGTCTGCCGCATCTCCGTCACAGAGCAGTGTGAAGAGTCCTACACAGAGACTGTAGCCCTGGGGCTAAGCGGAACATTGAATGATGATTATTGTGTGTATGTGTCTTCTCCTTACCTTTTAAGTGATGATTTATGAATGGCAGTGATTGTGCCTTTATTTATGAGCACAGATAACTTTCTTTCTCTGAACAAACAGCTTTGTGTTCACTTTTAAGATGTTTGACACAGATGTTCTTGTCTTTGTTCTCATAATGGGTGCTTACATCAGTACATTCATTAATTCACACTGCCAATCAGACAACAATGCATGCTCATTTGAACATTTACATACCGACACAGGGTTTCTGCTAGGTCCATTTTGCATCTGGTAAATGTACCCATCCTCTGGAAATGGATCCCCCTCAGACACAGAAAAATGTGAGAAAAAAAAAAGAATTGTCTTTTCAATGGCCTGTGGAATATTTGAATCGTTTTATAGATATTTTGATGGTAATAAATATAGTTAAACACCAAACAAACCAATCTGCACACTTGCCAAAAACTCTTGTGTATTCGCTACATCACGGACGAGTCACGTTTTGCATCTGGTCAAAGTCTCTATTTTTGGTATGTCTGTGTTCGATACGGATGACCTAATGCACGTGGGGATAGTGCATGCAGCACTACTGGCCCAGCATGCTCCAGCATAATAGCTAGAAGTGTAGGCCTGAAAATCGGGTCTAAGATTGGTCTACTTGACTGATCTCCTTGTACGTCAATAATTTTGGGAATTTGCTTTTTAAGGTTAAAATAAATCAACCTGATTCACCTGACTTTTGCTCACACCATGTAAGCTTTGGCACATCTTTCCGATTTGACTTGCTCATCGGAAGGCTCTGATACAACACAGGAATTTTGCTGCGGACATCGTGAATTACACCTTATCAAAAGAGTCAAAACTGATGGGGGAACACCAACCTCTGACACTCTCCCCACTGCCATACTGACAACCCTCAGCCACAAACGGACTGAATTTATTTTGTGGCGGAAACCCTGACATACTAGTAGTTCATTCATTCATACAGTCACTCAGACAGTCTTTCTCCATGTTACTCCAGATCCTTGAACCAAACTCTGCGTTGCACATCAGAAAACCTGCTGGCCTGCTCTGTCCTACAAACCACCATCGCTTACTTCTATCGACTGGACGGGCTTTTCTCCATTTCTGGTCAGACGTGTGGCCTTTACCCCGAGGATGTGGGACTTACAGTAGGCCTTAACCCTCTCTCCTCCTGTCTCGTCGACTTTATGAGGTTTATAGGGGAGGGGCTCCAGAGAGACCCGTCTCAGTATCAAACCTTCATGTGTGATGCCATTCATACCCTGGTAGACTGTGGCAAGGAAAAACTGGAAGAGTTGCGCCCCTTTGTGAAAGCCTTCTTGCATGAGGCTCTAGGCTCCTTAATGAACCTGGCCAATGTACAGTGTAGAACTAGAGGTAAGTCCTTTCACAGTCTACAAAATTGTCTTCCTATAAAATGTGATAATTTGTCTCCATTTGTCTGTTAACTGCCAGCGTCAGGCACAATAAGTTTGGCTAGAATTTCATAGCCCACCATAATGCTGCCCACTGTTGTACAAGTGAAATAATCTAGAGCACTGTGCAAAACTGGAATCAAATAAATAGATTTCTGGATTCCTTGGCTTGCATTATTTATGGGGTCTTGTTTGGCAGTGCTGGTGAGGCTGTTTGAGCAATCTCTCATTACTGAAGGCAGCTTGACTCATTAATTTGGTATGCAGGTGTGTTTTTTGCAGGTGAAAAAGCTTGTGAGTATCTGACCAAAGGTTGGTGGTTTACTCCAGGTACTCTGGGTTCCTCCAGCCATAAAACTAACTGCCATTGCACGTGTGACATTAAGCAACAGTGAAACAATGAAATAAATAAACAGAAAAAAGAAATATTGTTTTCTTAATAACTTCACTTATTATTCATATAGATGCAAGAAATTCACTGTAATTAGTGATGAACAAAATTTCCTCGGTACTGTGATGGTTGAAGAAGAAGTGGTGTCAGAAATGAGTTGTTTACTTTCCAGATCCTCCTCTGGCCTGTTATAGCTGTCACAGAGAAGATGACAATGACTTGTGTAACACAGAGCCACAAATCTGCTCTCATAACAAACAGGTACAGCCATTTGTGATTCCTATGGACTTTTCTTAATGTATAAAACTCAAGGACTTAGCTGCCCAAACTACTCCATAATTGCCTGAATTCGTTTCAGCTGAATAGCTGAAATTCACTGGAATTGAAATTGTAAACCAGCCACAAAGCAAGCTTTTCTCTTGTTTTTATCATACCTGGCCTCAGGGAAGTCAGGGTTGAGGCCTGTAATGACCAGACCCTGTCTGTCTTTGTGGCTGTAGACACGATTGTTTCCATGCATCTCCACCCAATCTTGTAGGCTGATTTTGATGAAATGCACCATACATCTTGCTTATCATCTAAACTTTTGCATGCAAATGTTTAATTACAGTGGTGTCATTATTTTGATAACTACTCTTGTTCAGGTACATGGACTTCTGTTGAGTGCAATAATGAATAATGTCTGTGGTTTGATTGAAACTGTTTGTAAGTGGGTTATGAGTACATTTGCTTTAAAGCGGTCTGAAAACTTGTCTTCAGGCTTGTGAGACTGTAATAGATGACAAAGGAAGCGGTAACATTCTCATCTCTAAAGGCTGTAAAAACCCAAATGCTTGTAAGTCAAGGACGAACGGCAGTGGGAAGAAAACCTGGTACTGTTGTCATGATAACTTGTGCAATGAGCCAGGCGGAGAACCTTTAGACTTCGCTCAAAATGTGACGATTACAGGTGAGCTGGTGTGAGCAAAAATCAAGAATTTCTTTACCTTAATGATTATCTTGAGCACAGTTGAGGGTATGCTGTTTATTGTTGTCCTTGTTGCACGCTGATTACCCATAATTCAGCGTGTGCCATCTAATAGCATGTTAAGGTACTTTCCTTGTAAGTTCCAAAGATTCAAACCTGGATCTGAATATGTCGTTTGAAATATTGGTAGAATGTTGGAAATGTGATATTTATTTGTCATCTAACTGTAAAGGAAGGGAGGAATCTGTACATGTTGATGTATGTTGTCTGTGATTTGTGTCACATTACCTTTTACTTACTACACCTCAAACATATTTGGTGTATTCTTGAAGACTCGTGGAAATCCAGGGAAGGGCATTCCCAAAAATGTGTAGTGGACATTGAAACTAGGCATACATTGCCCAATTGTGGAATGAATAACTGTCAATAAGCGCTGAACTAGTGTGATTAAGGGAAGATGGTCAGGATAGAGACAGGAATATGAGCAATTGTTGAAAGGTACATGTGTTTGTGTTAACCTTGTGTAAAGAGTGGAATTTGTGTTGAGGTAGCAGAAAATGTGATTTAATGATAATATGTCATCCATGTTGTTTGTAGAACCGTCCAGTTGTGATATAGACAGCGCTGTGAAGTGTTTGGGTAATGTTGCCCTAGAGGTTCTGCTGAATCCTGTCATGCCTTACAATGAGAGGCACACAGTCTGTGGGTAAGTCTTGTCACAAGTAAGTACAGTCAGGGTTAATGGAATCAAATGACAGACGAATGTTCAGTGAACATTATGAAGTGTTAATGGCCAGTATATCTGACCTAATTTTGTATTTACCAATCTGTAAGACGAAGTTGAAAGATACTGAATGCTTTCTTTTTCTACAGGAAACTATGGATGAAGGAACAGTGCGTTGTGGTTGCAACTGCTACATGCTCTGCGATTGGACGAGACTTCTTCTCGATGATTCTGGACACGTTCAGACAGGAAACACGAGAAGTATGCGCACACTTTGACCCCACTGACCTTGAACCCGAGGAGACTTGTGCTGTAGAAGCGGCTCACGAATGTGTCAACAGACTAAGCATGGATTTGAGTGCAGTAGATTTTGAAGTGGATGAGAAAATCTGTGTGTAAGTATCTTTGATTTGGCAGAGTAATATGTTTGTAAGTTAGTATAGTATTCATTCAGAACACGAAATATGTGTAAGCTAGTGTGATGTTCATTTAGAACTTGATAAAGTATGTGTGTAAGTTAGTATGACAGTCATTTAGAACACGATAAGATGACCACATCAGTTTTAGAAAATGTATGCGAGGGTGAGACATTTTGTAAAGAGAGGGAGAAGGAATGTTCAAAATTTTCTATTCTCTTGGCATTGGTAGTATTAAGCAGTTAACAAAGCTCAATTTTGTGTAGTCTTACTTGAAGTTCAGTGAAGACCAGTGTTATAGTTAATTTTGTATCTGAATGTACAACTGTGACACTTGAAATATGAAATGCGTCTTTCACAAATTACTATTTATTTTTTTTTGCCTCTTGAACAGAAATGTGAACTGGACCCTGAAGTGCGTGCGTTCCCGCACAGCATTGTGCATGGACGCTCAGAAAGAGGCTGTGTCCCTGGTTTATGAGTCTTTGCGTGTTGTGCTGAGCTTGGTGGGCGAGGCTTGTGTGTATGACCCCTTACCCCCAGAGGTCGGCCCTGTCTGTCAACTGAGTGACGGGAGGGAATGTGTTCAGGACTTCATTGATTGGATCCTGAAACCAGAGGTCGGGACAGATGAGAAGATCTGCAGGTATTAACATTAAAGATCTGGGAGCGCTCTCACAAAGTAGATTGCACAAATCTACTCTTGGTTGTAGACTCTACAGTTGAGTTGATAACCAATTGTTAAAATAAGTTGTGTTACTTGCACAGAGGAATTGTAAGGCGATTGTGAACTTGTGAAGTTACAGTAAGGATTGTAGGCCAGATTTCTCTCATACATAAAGGTGGCTGGTGTAAATGGACAATGTACCAACCATTGACTTTTCTTGCCTTCATTTTCAAACGAGCTCTACATCATAATGATTGAACAGTTAACAAGAACATGTGAAAAATGCCCGTGACATCTTTTTGAGACGATTACATTGCACATCTTTGCACTTCTGAGTGGAAGAGCACTAACTAACAGTCTACTTAAGGCAAGCATTTCTACTTCCTGTCCTAAATGTAGACCTCAAAGATGAGCGAGGGATTTAAAACCAAAATCGTATGCCTGTGGCTGTCAGGAGGAGAGATGATTTGAAGGCCAGGTGTAGCCCCAAGGGTATACATGAATAAATAACCATGCAGTTCAATACTTTAATCAATTCAGATTTATGCTTTTTCCTAAAATTATTGAAGAATTGGGATTTTGACAATATTACTTTACCGGCCTATGAGGGTTAATGGTTTTGAAGATCAGGTTGTGTTAAATATAAACATTGTGCATTGTGTTTGCTGTCATTTCAAGCATGGCTAATGAGACGTACAGGTGTATCTCCGAGCATACTGCAGGCTGCAACTCTGTCCAGGTGGCGCCACTGGTAAGAGATGTTCAACTGTACTTGACAGAGGTGGAGGTGGAGTGTTTGGACTTAGACCCTCCAAAGCCCGGGGAAAAAGATGAACTGATTGAGCTTCATCTCTGCACGGAGTCTCTCATTGGCGAGCTGACGATCGCGCTGGCAAACCCGTTGGGCCGTGGTAGAATCTGTGATCTCATCGTGGAGTTCCGTGAGTGCCTGGATAGCATCCCCTCTGGCCAGATGTTGGAGATCGTCACAGACCAGGTGGACAGACTGACCCCTGTGGTGCAGAGTATCTGGGATGAACTTTGTGAGAACAGTAAGCATCAGTGTAGACACCACAACAGCTCATGATACATATGACTATATTTTCTCAGAACTTGGCATCAAATGTCCCGCGTGTTGCTAATCCATTTTGCCCAATACCAACTATGAGCTGTTCCCAGTTCTGATAATTCATTGTATCTTACACTATTAGCTGTTCCCAGTTCTGATAACCCATTGTTATCAGTACTAACCATCAACTGTTCCCCATTTTGATAATTGAGTGTTCTTAGTACTGACCATGAAATGTTCCCAATTCTGATAAGCCATTCCTCTTAGCACTGACCATCAACAGTTCCCATGTTTCTGGTACAAATCGTATTATTCTGGGTCAAACACCAGTCAGTTAGGAAAACTAGACAGCCGTGTGATAACACAAAGCTGTGTCAAGAGCTTTGAGAGCTAAATGTATAAGTTCATGTTTACAAACAAAGCTAAGGGACAAAGAGACAGACAAATACATGTTGTCAAAAGCCTAACTTCCTTGGTGGACGTAATCCAGTGATATAGAGCTTTTGTAGTACTCCATCAGATTTTATCATCATTGTCTGTTGTGGTTACAGTTCCTGATCCAGACAACACAACAGTTATCCCCCCTGAACAAGGTAAGCATCTCTTGGTTAGAACTAAGGTTTTTCAACCAATCCGCATTAAGTTAAGTCAGCAGCCCCATGCTCCTCCAAAAACTGGCTGATTTTTTTTATCTTGACACCAAAAATATAAGCAGATTTGTATAATGCATTAGTTTATTGTGGATTTATGGAGGTTACTTTGTGCCCGTGTGTATAGATTAATGCTGTCTTTGTTATGGAAGACAAATTTCATGTTTGTAATTTGGCATTAGTTCACTGTGCTCAAATTTAGTTTACAGAACCAAATTGCTCTTACACTCCAAGCCAGGTAGAAAAATAATTTAAAAAGTACTCAAACCAAAAGGGGGCCTCCGTGGCTCAGTCGGTTAGCGCGCTAGTCGCTAGCGCAGCGTAATGACCCAGGAGCCTCTCACCAATGCGGTCGCTGTGAGTTCAAGTCCAGCTCATGCTGGCTTCCTCTCCGGCCGTAAGTGGGAAGGTCTGTCAGCAACCTGTGGATGGTCGTGGGTTTCCCCCGGGCTGTGCCCAGTTTCCACCCACCATAATGCTGGCCGCCGTCATATAAGTGAAATATTCTTGGGTACGGCGTAAAACACCCATCAAATAAATAAATAAATCAAACCAAAAGTTTTTCAGAATTGCTTTACAAAAGTAATCTGGTCGTTAAATTTAATGGATGGAGAAATAAGTTGTGTTTTTGTTTAAAATTTGGAAAAATTTTGTTAATTCACAGAGCCTAAAACATGTCGTCTGAAGAAGGCAACTCAGTGTATCACGACGCAAATCGCTGAGCTGGTGGCCTATGGCGTGACTCCAATCAGTGACAGATTGGTCATTTGTGGGTAAGTCGTGGAAGTAAACATTAAGTTGTTATATTTTAAAATGGTCAATTTTTTGTTCTGTGTGGAATGGCATATTGTATTGTACATAAAAACCCAGGTATTAGACTAAGGTTTTTTGACACTGCTGGTCATTGATCTTCTGTATGTGTTGATTTTCATCAGAAAGTATGAGAGCACCAAGGAATGCGTGGAGACATCCAGCTATAACTGTTCTAGCCAGAGGAGAGACTCATTCAGGGATGCTGTCAGATGGGTGGAGGTGATGACAGAGGACCCGCTGTGAGAAAGCCTGTGTCTTTAGCGATATTTTTGATTGCTCCTCTGATTTCTCCACACTACTCTCCAAAGCAGCCCTGAAAGGCACACTCCTTGTCTGAAGAGATATGTCCGTAAGTAATGCTTCTGTTCTTTTTATTTTTAATAAACCAAAATTTTGGAGATGCCATCTTTGTAGACACATCTGAAGTCGGAGTCATCTGAAGCTATTGAGCTAATGGTAAATGTGGAATTTCTCTTTCTCTGAGAGTTTATTGTCTGATATGTATTCTGGTTTAAATATCATATGGATATTTAATATTAAATATTCTCTCTCTGAAAACCGTTCCCAGAGATGCAGAAACCATTTTATGTGTATAGTGCAAGTAAATAAAACTGTTTTGTTTTTTCATTTTAGTTTATTCATTTTTGTTATTTTTTCATGAAAATGACTACCCGTTTTCTGTTACTGATTTATTTGTGGACAGAAAAACACAAGGAATAGACATAACTGTTTTTGTTTTGAACATGGGGTCACCTTTACCTCTCATGTCATGTTTCAGAGCTTTAGATTCTGCCTGGGAATGTGTGGAGAGGTACGTTTTCCTCATGTGATGCCGAGCAGAGCCCTCTGGTGGAGGATGTGCGTCAGCGAATCCACTCGGCCGTGGAGACTATTGGTGACCTGTGTGTTGAAGAGCAAAACTGTGATGTAGATGGCGCTGAGAAGTGTCTGTTACCACTGGTGGAGGGGCTGTTGGAGATGGGAGAAGAGGAGAAGCTGTGCCGGTAAGTGAAGTAACCAGATAGGGAAAAGCCAGTAAAACAGTCAAAATATCAATCTTGTTGGATGTGTACACCTGTTTAGAAAGTTCCCCAATAGTGTATTTGTTTTACACTGTTTTCCTATCCATTCCTTTTTCGCTCGCCTTACGAAGTCATCATTTACCAAAGTGGTTTCTGACAATCATTTGTGGTTTTCTTTGGATTTTGTTATCATACCTGATAAATTTAGTTAGTGAGAATACAATTAATCCAATCAGTGTTAATGTCATTTACCTGTACTCGTTTTCTGTGTAGCGATGTGGCCTCCGCTTTTACCTGTGTGGACTCCATGACAACGGATTGTGGAGAAGATGAGATGAAGCCTGTGAAAAAGTCTGTGGAGTTTGTGTGGAGTATTGTGGGAGGGACCTGCCAGGACGTGAGTCCGCCCATTCCCCGCCCAGGTGTTTGCCGCATCTCCGTCACAGAGCAGTGTGAAGAGTCCTACACAGAGACTGTAGCCCTGGGGCTAAGTGGAACATTGAATGATGATTATTGTGTGTATGTGTCTTCTCCTTACCTTTTAAGTGATGATTTATGAATGGCAGTGATTGTGCCTTTATTTATGAGCACAGATAACTTTCTTTCTCTGAACAAACAGCTTTGTGTTCACTTTTAAGATGTTTGACACAGATGTTCTTGTCTTTGTTCTCATAATGGGTGCTTACATCAGTACATTCATTAATTCACACTGCCAATCAGACAACAATGCATGCTCATTTGAACATTCACATACTGGCACAGGGTTTCTGCTAGGTCCATTTTGCATCTGGTAAATGTACCCATCCTCTGGAAATGGATCCCTCTCAGACACAGAAAAATGTGAAAAAAAAAAAAGAATTGTCTTTTCAATGGCCTGTGGAATATTTGAATTGTTTTTACAGATATTTTGATGGTAATAAATATAGTTAAACACCAAACAAACCAATCTGCACACTTGCCAAAAACTCTTGTGTATTCGCTACATCACGGACGAGTCCCGTTTTGCATCTGGTCAAAGTCTCTATTTTTAGTATGTCTGTGTCCAATACAGATGACCTAATGCACGTGGGGATAGTGCATGCAGCACTACTGGCCCAGCATGCTCCAGCATAATAGCTAGAAGCGTAGGCCTGAAAATCGGGTCTAAGATTGGTCTACTTGACTGATCTCTTTGTACGTCAATAATTTTGGGAATTTGCTTTTTAAGGTTAAAATAAATCAACCTGATTCACCTGACTTTTGCTCACACCATGTAAGCTTTGGCACATCTTTCCAATTTAACTTGCTCATCGGAAGGCTCTGATACAACACAGGAATTTTGCTACGGACATCGTGAATTACACCTTATCAAAAGAGTCAAAACTGATGGGGGAATACCAACCTCTGACACTCTCCCCAACGCCATTCTGAAAACCCTCAGCCACAAACGGACTGAATTTATTTTGTGGCGGAAACCCTGACATACTAGTAGTTCATTCATTCATACAGTCACTCAGACAGTCTTTCTCCATGTTACTCCAGATCCTTGAACCAAACTCTGCGTTGCACATCAGAAAACCTGCTGGCCTGCTCTGTCCTACAAACCACCATCGCTTACTTCTATCGACTGGACGGGCTTTTCTCCATTTCTGGTCAGACGTGTGGCCTTTACCCCGAGGATGTGGGACTTACAGTAGGCCTTAACCCTCTCTCCTCCTGTCTGGTCGACTTTATGAAGTTTATAGGGGAGGGGCTCCAGAGAGACCCGTCTCAGTATCAAACCTTCATGTGTGATGCCATTCATACCCTGGTAGACTGTGGCAAGGAAAAACTGGAAGAGTTGCCCCCCTTTGTGAAAGCCTTCTTGCATGAGGCTCTAGGCTCTTTGATGAACCTGGCCAATGTACAGTGTAGAACTAGAGGTAAGTCCTTTCACAGTCTACAAAATTGTCTTCCTATAAAATGTGATAATTTGTCTCCATTTGTCTGTTGACTGCCAGCGTCTGGCACAATAAGTTTGGCTAGAATTTCATAGCCCACCATAATGCTGCCCACTGTTTTACAAGTGAAATAATCTAGAGCACTGTGCAAAACTGGAATCAAATAAATAGATTTCTGGATTCGTTGGCTTGCATTATTTATGGGGTCCTGTTTGACAGTGCTGGTGAGGCTGTTTGAGCAATCTCTCATTACTGAAGGCAGCTTGACTCATTAATTTGGTATGCAGGTGTGTTTTTTGCAGGTGAAAAAGCTTGTGAGTATCTGACCAAAGGTTGGTGGTTTACTCCAGGTACTCTGGGTTCCTCCAGCCATAAAACTAACTGCCATTGCACAAGTGACATTAAGCAACAGTGAAACAATGAAATAAATAAACAGGAAAAAGAAATATTGTTTTCTTAATAACTTCACTTATTATTCATATAGATGCAAGAAATTCACTGTAATTAGTGATGAACAAAATTTCCTCGGTACTATGATGGTTGAAGAAGAAGTGGTGTCAGAAATGAGTTGTTTACTTTCCAGATCCTCCTCTGGCCTGTTATAGCTGTCACAGAGAAGATGACAATGACTTGTGTAACACAGAGCCACAAATCTGCTCTCATAACAAACAGGTACAGCCATTTGTGATTCCTATGGACTTTTCTTAATGTATAAAACTCAAAGACTTAGCTGCCCAAACTACTCCATAATTGCATGAATTCGTTTCAGCTGAATAGCTGAAATTCACTGGAATTGAAATTGTAAACCAGCCACAAAGCAAGCTTTTCTCTTGTTTTTATCATACCTGGCCTCAGGGAAGTCAGGGTTGAGGCCTGTAATAACCAGACCCTGTCTGTCTTTGTGGCTGTAGACACGATTGTTTCCATGCATCTCCACCCAATCTTGTAGGCTGATTTTGATGAAATGCACCATACATCTTGCTTATCATCTAAACTTTTGCATGCAAATGTTTAATTACAGTGGTGTCATTATTTTGATAACTACTCTTGTTCAGGTACATGGACTTCTGTTGAGTGCAAGAATGAATAATGTCTGTGGTTTGATTGAAACTGTTTGTAAGTGGGTTATGAGTACATTTGCTTTAAAGCGGTCTGAAAACTTGTCTTCAGGCTTGTGAGACTGTAATAGATGACAAAGGAAGCGGTAACATTCTCATCTCTAAAGGCTGTAAAAACCCAAATGCTTGTAAGTCAAGGACGAACGGCAGTGGGAAGAAAACCTGGTACTGTTGTCATGATAACTTGTGCAATGAGCCAGGCGGAGAACCTTTAGACTTCGCTCAAAATGTGACGATTACAGGTGAGCTGGTGTGAGCAAAAATCAAGAATTTCTTTACCTTAATGATTATCTTGAGCACAGTTGAGGGTATGCTGTTTATTGTTGTCCTTGTTGCACGCTGATTACCCATAATTCAGCGTGTGCCATCTAATAGCATGTTAAGGTACTTTCCTTGTAAGTTCCAAAGATTCAAACCTGGATCTGAATATGTCGTTTGAAATATTGGTAGAATGTTGGAAATGTGATATTTATTTGTCATCTAACTGTAAAGGAAGGGAGGAATCTGTACATGTTGATGTATGTTGTCTGTGATTTGTGTCACATTACCTTTTACTTACTACACCTCAAACATATTTGGTGTATTCTTGAAGACTCGTGGAAATCCAGGGAAGGGCATTCCCAAAAATGTGTAGTGGACATTGAAACTAGGCATACATTGCCCAATTGTGGAATGAATAACTGTCAATAAGCGCTGAACTAGTGTGATTAAGGGAAGATGGTCAGGATAGAGACAGGAATATGAGCAATTGTTGAAAGGTACATGTGTTTGTGTTAACCTTGTGTAAAGAGTGGAATTTGTGTTGAGGTAGCAGAAAATGTGATTTAATGATAATATGTCATCCATGTTGTTTGTAGAACCATCCAGTTGTGATATAGACAGCGCTGTGAAGTGTTTGGGTAATGTTGCCCTAGAGGTTCTACTGAATCCTGTCATGCCTTACAATGAGAGGCACACAGTCTGTGGGTAAGTCTTGTCACAAGTAAGTACAGTCAGGGTTAATGGAATCAAATGACAGACGAATGTTCAGTGAACATTATGAAGTGTTAATGGCCAGTATATCTGACCTAATTTTGTATTTACCAATCTGTAAGACGAAGTTGAAAGATACTGAATGCTTTCTTTTTCTACAGGAAACTATGGATGAAGGAACAGTGCGTTGTGGTTGCAACTGCTACATGCTCTGCGATTGGACGAGACTTCTTCTCGATGATTCTGGACACGTTCAGACAGGAAACACGAGAAGTATGCGCACACTTTGACCCCACTGACCTTGAACCCGAGGAGACTTGTGCTGTAGAAGCGGCTCACGAATGTGTCAACAGACTAAGCATGGATTTGAGTGCAGTAGATTTGGAAGTGGATGAGAAAATCTGTGTGTAAGTATCTTTGATTTGGCAGGAGTAATATGTTTGTAAGTTAGTATAGTATTCATTCAGAACACGAAATATGTGTAAGCTAGTGTGATGTTCATTTAGAACTTGATAAAGTATGTGTGTAAGTTAGTATGACAGTCATTTAGAACACGATAAGATGACCACATCAGTTTTAGAAAATGTATGCGAGGGTGAGACATTTTGTAAAGAGAGGGAGAAGGAATGTTCAAAATTTTCTATTCTCTTGGCATTGGTAATATTAAGCAGTTAACAAAGCTCAATTTTGTGTAGTCTTACTTGAAGTTCAGTGAAGACCAGTGTTATAGTTAATTTTGTATCTGAATGTACAACTGTGACACTTGAAATATGAAATGCGTCTTTCACAAATTACTATTTATTTTTTTTTGCCTCTTGAACAGAAATGTGAACTGGACCCTGAAGTGCGTGCGTTCCCGCACAGCATTGTGCATGGACGCTCAGAAAGAGGCTGTGTCCCTGGTTTATGAGTCTTTGCGTGTTGTGCTGAGCTTGGTGGGCGAGGCTTGTGTGTATGACCCCTTACCCCCAGAGGTCGGCCCTGTCTGTCAACTGAGTGACGGGAGGGAATGTGTTCAGGACTTCATTGATTGGATCCTGAAACCAGAGGTCGGGACAGATGAGAAGATCTGCAGGTATTAACATTAAAGATCTGGGAGCGCTCTCACAAAGTAGATTGCACAAATCTACTCTTGGTTGTAGACTCTACAGTTGAGTTGATAACCAATTGTTAAAATAAGTTGTGTTACTTGCACAGAGGAATTGTAAGGCGATTGTGAACTTGTGAAGTTACAGTAAGGATTGTAGGCCAGATTTCTCTCATACATAAAGGTGGCTGGTGTAAATGGACAATGTACCAACCATTGACTTTTCTTGCCTTCATTTTCAAACGAGCTCTACATCATAATGATTGAACAGTTAACAAGAACATGTGAAAAATGCCCGTGACATCTTTTTGAGACGATTACATTGCACATCTTTGCACTTCTGAGTGGAAGAGCACTAACTAACAGTCTACTTAAGGCAAGCATTTCTACTTCCTGTCCTAAATGTAGACCTCAAAGATGAGCGAGGGATTTAAAACCAAAATCGTATGCCTGTGGCTGTCAGGAGGAGAGATGATTTGAAGGCCAGGTGTAGCCCCAAGGGTATACATGAATAAATAACCATGCAGTTCAATACTTTAATCAATTCAGATTTATGCTTTTTCCTAAAATTATTGAAGAATTGGGATTTTGACAATATTACTTTACCGGCCTATGAGGGTTAATGGTTTTGAAGATCAGGTTGTGTTAAATATAAACATTGTGCATTGTGTTCGCTGTCATTTCAAGCATGGCTAATGAGACGTACAGGTGTATCTCCGAGCATACTGCAGGCTGCAACTCTGTCCAGGTGGCGCCACTGGTAAGAGATGTTCAACTGTACTTGACAGAGGTGGAGGTGGAGTGTTTGGACTTAGACCCTCCAAAGCCCGGGGAAAAAGATGAACTGATTGAGCTTCATCTCTGCACGGAGTCTCTCATTGACGAGCTGACGATCGCGCTGGCAAACCCGTTGGGCCGTGGTAGAATCTGTGATCTCATCGTGGAGTTCCGTGAGTGCCTGGATAGCATCCCCTCTGGCCAGATGTTGGAGATCGTCACAGACCAGGTGGACAGACTGACCCCTGTGGTGCAGAGTATCTGGGATGAGCTTTGTGAGAACAGTAAGCATCAGTGTAGACACCACAACAGCTCATGATACATATGACTATATTTTCTCAGAACTTGGCATCAAATGTCCCGCGTGTTGCTAATCCATTTTGCCCAATACCAACTATGAGCTGTTCCCAGTTCTGATAATTCATTGTATCTTACACTATTAGCTGTTCCCAGTTCTGATAACCCATTGTTATCAGTACTAACCATCAACTGTTCCCCATTTTGATAATTGAGTGTTCTTAGTACTGACCATGAAATGTTCCCAATTCTGATAAGCCATTCCTCTTAGCACTGACCATCAACAGTTCCCATGTTTCTGGTACAAATCGTATTATTCTGGGTCAAACACCAGTCAGTTAGGAAAACTAGACAGCTGTGTGATAACACAAAGCTGTGTCAAGGGCTTTGAGAGCTAAATGTATAAGTTCATGTTTACAAACAAAGCTAAGGGACAAAGAGACAGACAAATACATGTTGTCAAAAGCCTAACTTCCTTGGTGGACGTAATCCAGTGATATAGAGCTTTTGTAGTACTCCATCAGATTTTATCATCATTGTCTGTTGTGGTTACAGTTCCTGATTCAGACAACACAACAGTTATCCCCCCTGAACAAGGTAAGCATCTCTTGGTTAGAACTAAGGTTTTTCAACCAATCCGCATTAAGTTAAGTCAGCAGCCCCATGCTCCTCCAAAAACTGGCTGATTTTTTTTATCTTGACACCAAAAATATAAGCAGATTTGTATAATGCATTAGTTTATTGTGGATTTATGGAGGTTACTTTGTGCCCGTGTGTATAGATTAATGCTGTCTTTGTTATGGAAGACAAATTTCATGTTTGTAATTTGGCATTAGTTCACTGTGCTCAAATTTAGTTTACAGAACCAAATTGCTCTTACACTCCAAGCCAGGTAGAAAAAGAATTTAAAAAGTACTCAAACCAAAAGGGGGCCTCCGTGGCTCAGTCGGTTAGCGCGCTAGTCGCTAGCGCAGCGTAATGACCCAGGAGCCTCTCACCAATGCGGTCGCTGTGAGTTCAAGTCCAGCTCATGCTGGCTTCCTCTCCGGCCGTAAGTGGGAAGGTCTGTCAGCAACCTGTGGATGGTCGTGGGTTTCCCCCGGGCTGTGCCCAGTTTCCACCCACCATAATGCTGGCCGCCGTCATATAAGTGAAATATTCTTGGGTACGGCGTAAAACACCCATCAAATAAATAAATAAATCAAACCAAAAGTTTTTCAGAATTGCTTTACAAAAGTAATCTGGTCGTTAAATTTAATGGATGGAGAAATAAGTTGTGTTTTTGTTTAAAATTTGGAAAAATTTTGTTAATTCACAGAGCCTAAAACATGTCGTCTGAAGAAGGCAACTCAGTGTATCACGACGCAAATCGCTGAGCTGGTGGCCTATGGCGTGACTCCAATCAGTGACAGATTGGTCATTTGTGGGTAAGTCGTGGAAGTAAACATTAAGTTGTTATATTTTAAAATGGTCAATTTTTTGTTCTGTGTGGAATGGCATATTGTATTGTACATAAAAACCCAGGTATTAGACTAAGGTTTTTTGACACTGCTGGTCATTGATTGCCTTCTGTATGTGTTGATTTTCATCAGAAAGTATGAGAGCACCAAGGAATGCGTGGAGACATCCAGCTATAACTGTTCTAGCCAGAGGAGAGACTCATTCAGGGATGCTGTCAGATGGGTGGAGGTGATGACAGAGACCCGCTGTGAGAAAGCCTGTGTCTTTAGCGATATTTTTGATTGCTCCTCTGATTTCTCCACACTACTCTCCAAAGCAGCCCTGAAAGGCACACTCTTGTCTGAAGAGATATGTCCGTAAGTAATGCTTCTGTTCTTTTTATTTTTAATAAACCAAAATTTTGGAGATGCCATCTTTGTAGACACATCTGAAGTCGGAGTCATCTGAAGCTATTGAGCTAATGGTAAATGTGGAATTTCTCTTTCTCTGAGAGTTTATTGTCTGATATGTATTCTGGTTTAAATATCATATGGATATTTAATATTAAATATTCTCTCTCTGAAAACCGTTCCCAGAGATGCAGAAACCATTTTATGTGTATAGTGCAAGTAAATAAAACTGTTTTGTTTTTTTCATTTTAGTTTATTCATTTTTGTTATTTTTTCATGAAAATGACTACCCGTTTTCTGTTACTGATTTATTTGTGGACAGAAAACACAAGGAATAGACATAACTGTTTTTGTTTTGAACATGGGTCACCTTTACCTCTCATGTCATGTTTCAGAGCTTTAGATTCTGCCTGGGAATGTGTGGAGAGGTACGTTTCCTCATGTGATGCCGAGCAGAGCCCTCTGGTGGAGGATGTGCGTCAGCGAATCCACTCGGCCGTGGAGACTATTGGTGACCTGTGTGTTGAAGAGCAAAACTGTGATGTAGATGGCGCTGAGAAGTGTCTGTTACCACTGGTGGAGGGGCTGTTGGAGATGGGAGAAGAGGAGAAGCTGTGCCGGTAAGTGAAGTAACCAGATAGGGAAAAGCCAGTAAAACAGTCAAAATATCAATCTTGTTGGATGTGTACACCTGTTTAGAAAGTTCCCCAATAGTGTATTTGTTTTACACTGTTTTCCTATCCATTCCTTTTTCGCTCGCCTTACGAAGTCATTCATTTACCAAAGTGGTTTCTGACAATCATTTGTGGTTTTCTTTGGATTTTGTTATCATACCTGATAAATTTAGTTAGTGAGAATACAATTAATCCAATCAGTGATAATGTCATTTACCTGTACTCGTTTTCTGTGTAGCGATGTGGCCTCCGCTTTTACCTGTGTGGACTCCATGACAACGGATTGTGGAGAAGATGAGATGAAGCCTGTGAAAAAGTCTGTGGAGTTTGTGTGGAGTATTGTGGGAGGGACCTGCCAGGACGTGAGTCCGCCCATTCCCCGCCCAGGTGTTTGCCGCATCTCCGTCACAGAGCAGTGTGAAGAGTCCTACACAGAGACTGTAGCCCTGGGGCTAAGTGGAACATTGAATGATGATTATTGTGTGTATGTGTCTTCTCCTTACCTTTTAAGTGATGATTTATGAATGGCAGTGATTGTGCCTTTATTTATGAGCACAGATAACTTTCTTTGTCTGAACAAACAGCTTTGTGTTCACTTTTAAGATGTTTGACACAGATGTTCTTGTCTTTGTTCTCATAATGGGTGCTTACATCAGTACATTCATTAATTCACACTGCCAATCAGACAACAATGCATGCTCATTTGAACATTCACATACTGGCACAGGGTTTCTGCTAGGTCCATTTTGCATCTGGTAAATGTACCCATCCTCTGGAAATGGATCCCCCTCAGACACAGAAAAATGTGAAAAAAAAAAAAGAATTGTCTTTTCAATGGCCTGTGGAATATTTGAATTGTTTTACAGATATTTTGATGGTAATAAATATAGTTAAACACCAAACAAACCAATCTGCACACTTGCCAAAAACTCTTGTGTATTCGCTACATCACGGACGAGTCTCGTTTTGCATCTGGTCAAAGTCTCTATTTTTAGTATGTCTGTGTCCGATACGGATGACCTAATGCACGTGGGGATAGTGCATGCAGCACTACTGGCCCAGCATGCTCCAGCATAATAGCTAGAAGCGTAGGCCTGAAAATCGGGTCTAAGATTGGTCTACTTGACTGATCTCTTTGTACGTCAATAATTTTGGGAATTTGCTTTTTAAGGTTAAAATAAATCAACCTGATTCACCTGACTTTTGCCAGTGACACATAAGCTTTGGCATGTATTTCTGCTTCGGTGACTTACTCATCGGAAGGTTCTGATACAACACAGGAATTTTGCTGCAGACATGGTGAATAACACCTTATCAAAAGAGTCAAAACTGATGGGGGAATACCAACCTCTCACTCTCCCCACTGCCATACTGACAACCCTCAGCCACAAACGGACTGAATTTATTTTGTGGCGGAAACCCTGACATACTAGTAGTTCATTCATTCATACAGTCACTCAGACAATCTTTCTCCATGTTACTCCAGATCCTTGAACCAAACTCTGCGTTGCACATCAGAAAACCTGCTGGCCTGCTCTGTCCTACAAACCACCATCGCTTACTTCTATCGACTGGACGGGCTTTTCTCCATTTCTGGTCAGACGTGTGGCCTTTACCCCGAGGATGTGGGACTTACAGTAGGCCTTAACCCTCTCTCCTCCTGTCTCGTCGACTTCATGGCGTTTATAGGGGAGTGGCTTCAGAGAGACCCGTCTCAGTATCAAACCTTCATGTGTGATGCCATTCATACCTTGGTAGACTGTGGCAAGGAAAAACTGGAAGAGTTGCCCCCCTTTGTGAAAGCCTTCTTGCATGAGGCTCTAGGCTCTTTGATGAACCTGGCTGACACACAGTGTAGAGCTCAAGGTAATTAATTTTTATGCAATGTACCAAATTGTCACAAAAATGTAATAATTGATCTGACCTATGCATATGAAATGTGGGGTCAACACTGACATTAAATAATTTCTGGATTTTCACCAGTTTCATTGATTGTGGGGCCTTGGTGAGAACAAGCTATTAGCGATGGATACACCTGAGGCATTTTTTGAAGATAACTTTCTATTGTAAAATAAATCAAATAATTCCATTGTTAATGACTGCCTTTGTGATGATAATTTTTGGGCAGACTGGTAACGTAGTAACAATGTATTTCAAGAGATCGACAGTCAGCCAATGTGTTCAAGGGGTGCATTTGCGTGGGAAGAGTTTCCCCATGTGGCTACAATTTTGTGCATATACATCACAGGTTGGCAAGTTCCCCAGTAGATTGCCAAAGGTTGTTGGTTTTCTCCAGGGATATTACTGACATCCTCAGAATTGGAGAGTATGATATTAAGCAGCTATCAAATAAGTATATAAAAGGGTATGTGTGTGTTGTTTTTTTTAAAGAAAAAACACAAAAAGTGTTCATATATACTACTTGTTTATTTATTTGATGGGTTCTTTACACTGTAGTCTTGAATATCTCATGTAATTGTGGCCAGCGTTTTGGTGGGAGGAGCCCAGGGGAAATCCATGACCATCCAAAGCCTGTGACCGCATTGCTGAGGGCCTCTTTGCACCGTGCTGCAGGTGTTCGTATATACATGCATGTCAGAAAATCTGTGTCAATAATACATACATGTAAGCAGTTACTTGATTCCCAGGTATATTCCATGTTGAAGAACAGGTGGTGTCAGAAATGAGTTGTTTACTTTCCAGACCCTCCTCTGGCCTGTTATAGCTGTCACAGAGAAGATGACAATGACTTGTGTAACACAGAGCCACAAATCTGCCCTCATAACAAACAGGTACAGCCTTTCCCTTTTAATGAGAAACTCATCAGCTTTTGCTTTCAAATTCTTCTACTGTGGCCCAAATTTGTTTCAGCTTGAGAATTCAAATTCATTGGAATTAAATTCATAAATGTTTGGTAACTGCCAAATGTACTTTTCTTTTATGGGTGCTGGACTGGGTGAAATGCTCCTTCTTAGTGCCATGAAAATGGTATCAGTGTGCATTAGTTGGAACCGATGATATCTGTCATAAACTGTACTTTGTTAAAACTATTTGTAAGTGCGCTACAAGCACATACAGCTGATAAATATCGCTTGTTAATTGAATCTGTACAAATGTCTTCAGGCCTGTGAGACTGTAATAGATGACAGAGGGAATGGGAACATTCTCATCTCTAAAGGCTGTAAAAACCCAAATGCTTGTAAGTCAAGGACGAACGGCAGTGGGAAGAAAACCTGGTACTGTTGTCATGATAACTTGTGCAATGAGCCAGGCGGAGAACCTTTAGACTTCGCTCAAAATGTGACGATTACAGGTGAGCTGGTGTGAGCCTAATTCAAGATTTTCTTTAACTTTACATTATCTGGAGTGCAGTTTACAGCTTGCTGTTTTTTTATGTCATTTTTTGATAGTCAGTACTGTATACAAGATATTTCACCCTCAGTCAGCTGATTTATAGGGCTATTAAATGGCAAGATTTTAATGTACTTTTTGAAATGCTGGTGGAACTCTGTGAGCTGGGACTGTGGTTTTTCTTCATGTGTCTTACCTCTTACAGAAGAACCTAATGATTCAGGTGTATCAAAAGCAGTTGACTGAGGCCGTACTTGTATATCATCAGCTTTGCAAGAAGGTGGATCATATTTCCTGAACTCAAAACGGTGGTCTCAGTCAGTATGACCCTGCTACATTATGATAGAGCAGTAAAATGAAACATAGCTAAATTACAGCAGGTCTTATATTCAAATAATCATGGGTTGATAAATATAGACATTAAGAAGAATCAAATACATAACAAGATTATTATTAAAGCAGATTACGTTGGTTCTAATATAATACATAGAAATTTAAGTATATATTAGCTGGGTTGAGATATACAATACCAGTAATTGTTCAGTAGAACGTGTGGACGTAGCTTTGTTTTTAGCAAGCGTGGATTTCAATATAAGGGTTAGACAGGATTTTCGGTTTTGATAATATGTCGTCGGTGTTGTTTGTAGAACCGTCCAGTTGTGATATAGACAGCGCTGTGAAGTGTTTGGGTAATGTTGCCCTAGAGGTTCTACTGAATCCTGTTGTCCCTTACAATGAGAGGCACACAGTCTGTGGGTAAGTCTTGTCACAAGTAAGTATTTATTTATTTATTTATTTGATTGGTGTTTTAAGCCGTACTCAAGAATATTTCACTTATACGACGGAGGCCAGCATTATGGTGGGAGGAAACTGGGCAGAGCCCGACGGAAACCCATGACCATCCACAGGTTGCTGACAGACCTTCCCATGTACAGCCGGAGAGGAAGCCAGAATGAGCTGGATTTAACTGCATTGGTGAGAGATTCCTGGGTCATTATGCTGCGCTAGCGCGCTAACCAACTGAGCCACGGAGGCCCCCACACAAGTAAGTACAATCAGTGGCTCATAGAGTCAGATGACAGATGAATGATTGATGAGTGACGGGTCAAAATCAGTGGTATAACTGTGATCAGAGTCAAACAAAAGAGTCACATCTGTGGGTAAGTTAAGTGATACTCACGTTCTGTTGTGGAGTCAAATGACAGATACTGAACATGAGTATGAGTCAGATGATTGGGCTGCAATCAGGAGATGAGTCAGATGACAGATTCTGAGTATGAGTCAGATGATTGGGCTGCAATCAGAAGATGAGTCAAATGACAGATACTGAATATGAGTATGAGTCAGATGATTGGGCTGCAATCAGGAGATGAGTCAGATGACAGATTCTGAGTATGAGTCAGATGATTGGGCTGCAGTCAGAAGATGAGTCAGATGACAGATTCTGAGTATGAGTCAGATGATAGGGCTGCAATCAGAAGATGAGTCAAATGACAGATTCACAAGGTATGGCTGCAGTATTGCTTAAGCAGTGTTAAGCAAAAATCATTCATTCTCAGATGGCTGAGTCTAAGTTACAGGAGTTACGTTATGCCTTGTCAGGTTTGAACTGCAAACCATAAAACTGAAACCAGGATTTTTTATAAGGACATGTAAAGACACCGACTTGAGATTCTCATTGTTATGTGCATGTATTAATTAGCATCATTTGAAATCAGAAATACACTTACATGTAACTCTTTTGAAGAAGCTGGGAGTTAATGGAGCTTAACTTAGCCAGTATTTTTCACATAATTATTGTTAACTGATCTAGGTTGAAGTAAAAAAGTACTGGATTTTTTTTCTACAGGAAACTTTGGATGAAAGAACAATGTGTTGTCGTGGCAACTGCTACATGCACTGTGATTGGACAAAACTTCTTCTCAATGATTCTGGACACGTTCAGACAGGAAACACGAGAAGTATGCGCAGACTTTGACCCCACTGACCTTGAACCCGAGGAGACTTGTGCTATAGAAGCTGCTCATGACTGTGTTAGCCGACTGAGCGTTGATTTGAGTGCAGTAGATTTGGAAGTGGATGAGAAAATCTGTGTGTAAGTATCTTGATTTGGATCTGGAAGAATAATATGTGAGTAAGATAATACGGTATTCGTGTAAAGCTTGATTAGAAGATATGTGTGTAAGTATGATATCATTTTGGAAAGTGGATTTGTTCTCTTGATGTCGTCGGCATGAAGTTGTCAAGAAAGCTCTTTGCTTAGTCTTACACCAATGCCTTGCACAAGTTATGGAACATGATCGGGTTCATCAGCAACTCGAAAAGGGTGGGTGGTGTACTATGGGTGCTCGGATCATCTGGTAAAGACCTCTGTTTAATATAGAGTATAGTCGTGACACTCCAAATATGGATTGCATCCTTCTAATCATTTTTTTTTTCTTCTGGAACAGAAATGTGAACTGGACCCTGAAGTGTGTGCGTTCCCGTACAGCTTTGTGCATGGACGCTCAGAAAGAGGCTGTGTCCCTGGTTTATGAGTCGCTACGTGTGGCGCTCAGTGTGGTGGGCGGGACTTGTGTGTATGACCCCTTACCCCCAGAGGTCGGCCCTGTCTGTCAACTGAGTGACGGGAAGGAATGTGTTCAGGACTTCATTGATTGGATCCTCAAACCGGACGCGAGGACAGATGAAGAGATCTGCAGGTAGGTTTAACTATGGCATAAAATTTGGAACGCTTTACACCTTAGAAAAGCTGGTTTCAGGCTGTGTAAAACTACTTCATTTTCTGCCCTTAGTGAAATACCTCTTTAACATATAAGCACATATAACTGTGATTCTTTAACCTATTCACATGTTTGCAAGGTGTTTATACAAGGATCTTCCGACGGTAATCTTTCATTTAGGCTGACAAAATTATACTTTTTTGAAGTCCTGATGTGAATGACCCAACTACTGTAGTTCTGTCTCTGGTTAAAAAAAAAGATACATAAATGGTACTGAAATTTGTCCTTTCATATGTGATAAGACTGAGGAATAAAGGTGATGTAGATATATACTGATGAAAAGAAGAAAAGACTGCACAGCTAAGACGGACAGATTTTACGTAGGCTATGGTTGTCATTCCGCTGATAGCACTAACTACAAACTACGTCATAAAATAGAATGTAACTGGTATGATTAGACTCTCATTGGTGTCACTGACATTTGGACTACTCTTGTGGGTCTGAGTTTGTGGACTGGTTATTATCCGGCTGCAGGTACGTTAGACTCTCATTGGTGTCACTGACATTTGGACTACTCTCGTGGGTCTGAGTTTGTGGACTGGTTATTATCCGGCCGCAGGTACGTTAGACTCTCATTGGTGTCACTGACATTTGGACTACTCTCGTGGGTCTGAGTTTGTGGACTGGTTATTATCCGGCTGCAGGTACGTTAGACTCTCATTGGTGTCACTGACATTTGGACTACTCTCGTGGGTCTGAGTTTGTGGACTGGTTATTATCCGGCTGCAGTTACGTTATGCGTGCACGTATGCTTGCGGTTTTACGTCATTTTTTTTAACAACTGCAATTGCATAGTGCTTAGTGCACCTGCGACATAAACGTCAGATCTGGCACTCAGTCACGAATGAAGTCATAATTGTCACAACAATGTTGATACTAACTCACTTGGTGCTGAGCAGAAAGCGGAACAGACCATTTAGTGTGCACTGGTGCAGGTATAATCTTGTCCTGTGTCTTTGGCATAGTGTTTCATTGAGGCAGCATTGTAGAAGTCAGCATTGGGTCTGACTTTCTGCAAGAATAAGAAGATCTTCATGATGTGACTGTAATGTGGAAATCAGTGTTAAAACCCCAAGCGAAGAAACAAACATTGTATGTTGTCAACAAAAGAGACCATTTTTATTTGACTGAAATTATGTTGAAAGCAACGTTAAACTCTAAGTAAACAAACGAACACTAAATCTTGTCAACATATGAGAACTATTGAAATGATTCTACATGGGACTAGACTGACTTTTGACCTTTATTCTCAGATTAGTCTTGCCACCTCTTTTTGTGAACATGTTTCCAAAACTTCCAGGGCCCCATATATGTTAAAATTCATTTTGAAATGTCACCAGATCTATAATACCAGTGAGATGGATAACTTCTGAATCATGGTCATATTAAAGACATTTCTATTGTTTGTTTTTGGTTGGTTGTTTCAGGAGAACCAATGAGACATACCAGTGTATTTCTGACCACACTGGCGCTTGCAACGTCCTCCAGGTGGCACCACTCATCGAGGAGGTCAAACTTTACCTGACAGAAGTGGAGGTGGAGTGTCCTGATGTACAACCACCCCAGCCAGAAAAACCAGACGAGTTGACGGAGCTATACACCTGTACAACAAAGCTGGCAGATGAGCTTTCCGCTGCACTGGAGAACCCCATGGAGGGGCGTGGTGGGTTGTGCGGTCTGATTGCAGAATTCCGTGAGTGTCTAGACAGTATCCCCGCAGGTCAAAGGCTAGAGGTTATAACCGACGAGGTGAACAAACTCATCCCGGCTGTTCAGTGGATTTGGGACAAATTTTGTCAACAAGGTTTGTATTACCTTGGAAATATTTATTACATAATTTACAGTTATAAGAACTCTCCTACATGTCTGACAAGCTGAGGCCTTATAAGATTCTTGGCTTTACAGGCTGCTGTTTTTTGATTTTTTTGGTGGAGGTGAGTGGGAGAGGGGAGGGCTTAAGAGTGCTGTGGGATTGACTACTGCAAGACTGAATTCTGTAAGATTGTGTAACGTATAATTTGTTGTATGCATCAATGCAGTATTACCAAGCTGTAACAAGTACATTATTTGTTTTGAATGTCTTCACATGTCATGATATTGACACCAGACTTGTGTGTATCTTCTTCACGTGCCTTAATATAACCACTACATATAGGTGTATTGTCATCACTTCTTCACATGCCTTAATATAACCACTGCATATAGGTGTATCATCATCACTTCTTCACATCCCTTATTATAAACACTACATATAGGTGTATTGTCATCACTTCTTCACATGCCTTAATATAACCACTACACATTGGTGTATCATCATCACTTGTTCACATGCCTTATTATAACCGCTACATATAGGTGTATCATCATCACTTGTTCACATGCCTTAATATAACCACTACATATAGGTGTATCGTCATCACATGCCTCACATCGTCATCACGTGCCTCACATCGTCATCACTATCACTGTTAAAAGTAATCACTAAAGAACTTAAGAATTACTGAAGTTCCAAAATGCTTTTATATGTGGATTCAGCTACTGTGGACATTTACCTTCAGAACATTTAGCTTGAGCCCTTACTGAATCAATACCCTAATGCTGTGGCCTTTGCTGAAGACAATGAGTCCTTGGCCAGTGAGGTCATGGGTTCAAATCCAGCTCAGTTATCAAGTAACTGGTGAAGAGCTGTGAATTCCTTTTTTCTACCCATAAACCTGACCAGTATCCTGTATGAAGTGCAATATTCTAGAGTGTGGCATAAAAGTCATTTGATCAGTCTAAACATTTGAACATTAAATGCGATTGATTATCATTTTGTGTGTACATCAGATTTTTTGTTTTGGTATTTTCAGTGAATGAAACAGAAAGCCAGAATGTTATTCCTATCAAGCAAGGTAAGAAAAATCAGGGGAAGAAAAAAAAATCACTGTATATCTGGGAATGAACGATGAACATTTGCCTCAAAGTCCGGAGATCTCGGAGTCTTACCAAAGACTTTTAAAATGTTACTAGCTGCTGTCTGGCTTGGTGCTCAACACCGAGAGGTAAGAGCAAGGAAACAGGACTGGTTGGCATGGTGTGAGTATAATGTGACTAGATGAGGCGTCATGTCTGGGTGTCTTTGGCATGATTCTATGGTGGCTGTCTCATTTCACCTATATTAGTGCTGTTCCATTTTTCTGTGGCATACATTGTATATACTGTAAATACTGCATTTTGTTCCATTTTCAGAGCCAGACACCTGTAAGGTGAATCAAGCCAGCCAGTGTGTCAAATCTGAGTTGTATGAGCTGATCGCCTTTGATGTCACACCTTTGGGAGATAGAGCTCTGGTGTGCAGGTATGGTAACCTGTTAGCAGCGTACATGTATGCTCTCAGTTTGTGTACATAAAAACCATTACATCATACATATTTCGTACAACTTTCTGTAATTCTGAAAGCATTTCACATGTATATGCATGGGATATTAATAGTGTAATCTGGAGATTTCCTTTCTGTTTCGGGTGAAATAGGTGTAAGTACCTGAGAAACGATTAGGAGTGAGAAGATGTTGATAAACCGCAGGGGTAATAGGTCATGTGCAAGGAAGAGGTGAAACTGTCCCCTGAACTGGGCTGGGTGTCCTGTCTGGTGTCTGTATACTGAAACTGGGTCAGATGTCCTGTCTGGCATCTGTATACTGAGACTGGGTCAGGTGTCCTGTCTGGCATCTGTATACTGAGACTAGGTCAGGTGTCCAGTCTGGCTTTGACATGATGTTTCAGTGAGGTTGCACATTGAATATGCAGCTGTACGGAGCATCATGCCATAAAGAAACGCTGGCATGATGTGACCATAATATACTGAAAGCTACGTTAATATTAAGCCTCAAACAGCTGGTCATTAACTCTGAATCTGGATATTCAGGATTTGACTGGAATCTTTTTTCAGCTCATACCAGTCCGTGCGCAACTGCGTAACAACATCAGTCTACTCTTGCTCAGGCCAGCGGAAAAGTTCCTTCAGGGAGGTCATTGATTGGCTGGACGTTATACGAAAGGTTCGCTGTGAAGTGAAATGCGTTGTGGAAGAGGTACGCCAGTGTTCTGTTGATTTTGAGACGCTGGTCAATGCGACAGGAACCATCACACCGTCAGCATCAGCTGAAATATGTCCGTAAGTCAAACCCCGTTATAGATAGAGAGGGAAAAGGAAATGTGATGGATAGGGACAGGGATGGTTTTGTCAACAGATAAGAACTTCTCAATCTACGGCTCTTAGAACCATAGAACATACATACTTCAACATTCAAAGTATTCATTGTCAAAATTGTATCCATTGTCAAAACAGTATTCATATTTAGAATTCAGTGTACTCATCTCAAATTGATAAGTGATAATTCTAAGTATTCACTTCTCAAAATTATCTTCTCAAAGAGTATCTTCTATCAAAATTCCAATAATTCTCCACTTTCAAATATTTAAAGTGTTATCAAACTTTATCAACTGTCAGAAGTGAAGAGTGATATAACATGATAGAAACTACAAATTTCTGGAACATTGTTTGTATTAAGTTGGCTTTATTTAAGAAACAGGTATACTTTTGTTCAGACTTTTTTGTTCCAGAATCGTGCTAAACACTAGATAACCTCATTTGTGAGTACAAAGCACTGCTTATGTGGTACTGAGAGTATAGGCGTCAGCATCCAATAGCAGGGAAAGCTATGTTAAACAAAATGTTAGGGGTGGTATCTCAAAAAGTAGTGTGTTTATCAAGCTCATGATTTGCACACATTTAGAGCACAATAGCATGAGGGGGATATTCCATCATTGATTCAGTGTGTGCATGTTAAATACCCTAAATTCCTGGCTTAGTGTATTGTGCATAAGAATCATTGTTACATAAAATGTCATGGGTGGTATCTCAAACAGTACAGCATGTATTGACCTGAAGTTTTACATGCATGTACAGCACAATGACACAAGGGAAATGTTTCATTGTTGATGCTCTGTGTGTATATTAATTACCGTAAATTATCAAATTCACACTTTCAGTACATGGTGTATTGAGATGAAGTTGTGCAGTCATGTTCCCCCTACAGGCGAGCTGCTTGGTAGTCTTGATACCATTTCTGAGTTTTTTCAATATTTTGTTTTACAATCTGTTGTATATATGTTTTCTGCAGGGCTTATGAAGTGGCTGTTGACTGTGTGCGGACAAGCGGGTTCACCTGTGAAGATTCTGTCACCCCCATAGTTTCGGAGGCTGAGAAAAACATTGATGTTGTCTTGGGCACACTCGGTGACCTCTGTACACCAGTCCTCTGCCAGATCAGGCAGGCTCAAGGCTGTCTGACACAGTTGAAGTCATTGACGGATGTGTGCCTGTGAGTGGAGTGTTTTGGTGTTTTTGGGGTGACTTGTGAAAGAATGCAACTATGATCATTTATGGTAAATTCTCACACCAGGAATTTTAGAGATTTCCCTACTTGTTCCCAGGACCTTGTTGGCAGTTCGTGGTAAATGATGTTCTCGTGTAGCCTTACATGAAGTTTGGAGGGGATTATTTACCTTCCACCAACATGACAGATATATCACGCTTGGAAAATTTATTTATATATTTGATTGTTGTTCTATGCCATACTCAAGAATATTTCATTTATACAATGGCAAGGCAGCATTATGGTTGGAGAAAACAGGGCAGGGTTTAGGAGGAAGCCCACTACCATCCACAGGTTGCTGCAAGACCTACCCATGAATGACTAAAGTAGATACACATGGAAAAACTCACCTGTATAACACTCCAATGTTTCACTGGGCACACTGGTTTCCTCCACTTATCACATACCTGTTGCCATCGTCATGATCGTATGAAAGTTTTGATAAGTATGGCATTAAACATCAGCCAAAGAAATAGTGCAAATGGACAAATAGAAATGAAACAGTTATGCCAATGCACACTGTTATTCATCCGCAGAGGTATCACGGAGGCCCGCATTTGTGTGGCGGGTCACACTCGGGAATGTGCTGGGTCAGCTTTGATAGAAGTATCGAACATCCTCAGTGAAATACAAGGGATTCAAACAGATAACTGCTTTGAGACACCAGTCAGAAACCTCACCACGTGCTTCGCTGAATACAGCACCGTTGTGGAGCAGATCCTGAACGCTGCGGGCACTAGCCGTGTACAACGCTTGTGTGCCGTCAGACAAACAAAACTGGCGTGCATAAATACAGAGCTGTCAGTAGTCTTCTTGAAAAACATGGAGTTTGCAACCATCCTACAAGAAATTTTCGTGCAAGGCGAAACTTTTGTCCAAAAAGTTTGTAGTGCAACAGGTGAGGTGTTTGGTTTCAGGGCGATTTTCTTCATGTAAATACTTTATTAGTTATGAAGAAGGACAGAATTTCTTCATGACGTATAATTGTTATGTTCCAAACTTTGTAATTCATGATATGTATTTTTTTGTCTTGTATGCAGGCCAGCAAGTTTTGTCATAATTTACATCTCCCTTACCCCTTTAAGGTGTACTGGAGATATACTTGAGGTATTTGTGGAGTGTAGCATTGGGGTGTAGCATATCTGAACCAAGGTGTGTCTAAGGTATACTTAAGGTGTATGTGAGGTGTATAGAAGATGTATGTGAGGTACTGCCAGTTATGCAAATTAGTACCTCAAGTTTACCTGTGGTACACTTCAGTGGAGGTGTACCCTGTAAATATTAGGTAAAAAGTATGATGTTTGAGGTGTATCTGAGGTACAACTGAGGTATAGCTGAGGTATATGCTTATAAGCAGGGTGGATGTACACTGTTTTCACTTTTATTTCGATAGAAAATAAGCTTGGAACACTTAAATATTAGCTGTATAAATTATAGATAAATTTAAGTAAGTTTGTTAGTCCATGCTGCTCTTTGTTTACAGTATCTGTAAATCTGAGTTGACTAACAACAACAACAATGGATATACATTTATATGAGGCTTTCTAGCTGCTTGATCAAAATATAGTGCTGCTCCTTTTCTATGCCCTTTAGAACTGTTCATGTGCCTAAACATGTTACAAATTCTGTCCCAGGAAGCATCGTTCAATGCATATATATATGTACATCGTTCAGGGCGGCCATCTTGGAATAATCATGGGGAAATATATCCATGCTCTGTGATTGGTCAATATTTGCACACTGAATTGCAAGTCAGTATAGGGTAAGACAAAGGCTTAGATGTATTTAGTAAACATCTTTGTTTTGCACAAAAATATTTGTAATTTTGTACCCACCATTTTGTCTGAAGTAAAGTGTAAATCTGATCTTTTGTTTTAAAACTTCAAAAAAGTGGCTGAGGTGTAGCTGGGGTACATGCGCACTAAATTATAATCAAAAACTGGCAAAGTTTCTAAGGTATACCTGGGGTACATCTTCTGAGTGTGGATTTTTTTTCAAGGTTCCTGAGGTACATTATTATGTGTTCAAAAACCACTCAAAAACTGTCAAAGATTTTGAGGTGTACCTGTGGTATGTCATTCGCTTTTGTTTAACTTTTTAAATATTTTTTAGCGTTCCTGAGATACATCTGAGGCATAGGCATATGGCTGGGGCGTACTTGAGGTAGAGTACACCTCAGATAATATAGATGGGGTGTCATCTATACCTCACACTGAGGTGTACACCTCATGTCTGTAAGGGTTACTGCTTTTAAATGCATTGAAAAAATGTGATAGCTATACTTTCATATGCCCAGACGAAATAAGTTTTTATAGGTTCATGCAGTTGTTGTAGCGTTTTTGTTGCTGATGTTATAGTGTTTTTGTTGCTGATGTTGTAGTGCTTTTGTTACTGATGTTGTAGTGTTTTTGTTGCCGATGTTGTAGTGCTACCTGTGCTCACAGAGTGTACTGTTAAACACTTGCTCCAGTGTACAGATGGATTCCTGAGTTACCTGGCCACTGACGACACACCAGATTATTCGGACCACTGCAGGTAGGTACACTAAGGCTGACATAAAGACCAAACCAAACCTAAACACCTAAACACCTAAACACCCATAACACACATACAAAGTGTAACTTGGAAACACCTATAACTATACAGGAATGAACTTGTTATCCATGTATGTATGTGTGACCTGTAATTTTCTTCCCAATTGTTCACACTTAATGGGTGTAATGCTGAGTAATGTGGAGTTCTGTTCAAATTCTGTATCAAGGATCTAAAAATACTATTGCCAGCACATGATCTCCCTCAGAAAATATGAGTATTATTATTATTATCATTATTGTTAGACAGTGATCATGTCCCAAACGTTTTCACGGGACACACGCGATCAACATGCTGGGTTTGTTCTCAAAATGTACATCCTACAGGTCTCTGTAAGATCTACATAATGACAATAAAACAAGCTATGACACAAAATACAGCCTTCAGAGTTTAATGGCAGAAAAACAGTTCTGTATGAAGATTTTCAACCAGTTAGGGCCCTATATAGGAAGGTCTGCTGGCAACTTGCAAATGGCCAAGGGTTTCTCTCTGGCTCTATCCAGCCACCTCCCACCATAATTTTGGCCACCATCGTATGAGCGAAATATTCTTGACGCCAACCAAATAAACAACTAAATAAATTAAATGATTAGACTAAAGCCTGCATTACTTTATATTTTCAGAGAAACTGTGACCTTGTCCACTTGTGTCAACAACCTGCCCCTGACCTGTATTGGTCAGACATTGGCAGTGGTTTCCCAGGTCATGGTTGCTGTGAATACGGTGCAACAGTTTTGCGATCTTTGCGATGACGTGGCACTGTACGGATGCATTGCGACTGCCAATGCACTCATGAAGACAGATTCAGCGTGCAGGTACGTGGTGGGGTAGTCATTGCATATGGTTTAGGATCTTTAGAAAATTGCAACGGACTATTTGTTGCAGACTTCGTAGATCAAAATGGTCTACATACAGTACCTGTTTGACACGCTTGGGAAAGTTTGTCAGTAATCTTGGGCACTCCTATTTCCTCCACCCCATGAAGTTGACTGCCATGGTGAAAGAGTAAAATCCTTTGAATATGGTGACAAACAACAGGAAATAAGTACAGGAAACAGCACTGAATTGTTAAATGTCACATACAAGGCACTTCACTTGCCTGTGGCAGTGAAATGAGAAGGTGTTGAGAAGTCAAGAATGGTTGATATTCTGAGAACTGTACTTGATGACATCAGATTTTGTAACTTGTGAGCAAATTTTCAGATTTACATCAACTACCGCGTAATTTTGACAATATAGTCACCTCCATCTCTGTGTGATCAAAGCCTTTAGGTGCAAGGAAAATGGAAAATGGTCTCGAAATGGGACACATTTGGTTAGGCACACCTGGGTGTCATACCATGAAGCTCAAAGGAACATCATGGAAGGAGGGGCCAGATGAATGTGTAGTGATTGGTGTACCTAGCCTCAATTTTGTATTTTAAATTAGTGGAGTATCTCTGTGTTGATTTTCATGTTAATTTGTGACACAAGACACATTTGTTTAACATAATTTTGAATATAATTTTTTTTCTTAAAGGCTGACTCATCATGATATAAATGCTGTGTTCTGTTTGGTGTTTGAACTTCCAGGGCTGTAGACGAGGCAGAAAGATGTATCACAGAGCACTCAGGCAACTGTAGTGCGTCATTTATCGCAAATCGCCGCTCGGACGTGGACAACCTTCGCTCACAGATTAAGTGCCTTCCTGATAATCCCTGTACTGTATCGCTTGACTGTGTAACTGCCATATTAAAGCAGCTCTCTTTGTTGTCCAGACGAGAGAAGTGCGAGTAAGTTTTAATGACCTCCCAGGGTCACATTATGTGTCACATTCTTTATTGTGTACAGCCAGTAATTTTCTTATTAAAGGTAAAGACCACTCTAAAATGAAGTATGCATCAGATGAAAGACCATTAAAAACTGTCCAGCAAAATAGTTGGATTTATTCTTTACAATTTGTTGAACTTAGTAAAACGCATTGGAGTATTTTATTCTATGGTGGCCTTTTATGTCTACAATGGGACCATGTAAGTCACATCAGGTTTATTCTACTTAACACACATTAGACTGCTACATTTCATCATTCAAAATGCATTCACACACAGATCTATGAATGTATTCACTGATTTGACCTTGAAACAAATTATTTCAGGCAAAAAATATAGATATGACATAATTGATACCTTCCAGGTCACAACAGACCACCGTAGAATCTGATCTTTTTACACAATTTTACTTGGTTAAAAACATTCAAAAAAAATAAATCCAACTGTTTTGTTGGATAGTTTTTAAAGGTCTTTCATCTCATATATACTTCTTTTTAGAGTGGTCTTTACCTTTAAATGTTGTTTGAGGTTTGTTTGGAAGGTAGGATGTCGGACATCCCTCTGGAGAAATGTGGATATCAGCATGACAAGTAATATTTCCTAACCTATATTTGACTCTAAGTAGGGAGTTGTTTTGGACATATGTTTATGTCCAGATTACCATGCGCAATATTCTTCAGTTGTCAAGTCGCTTTCACACATTGTGATTTGTAATATTAATTTGTCCAATGTAGCTTTTTAAATGAAAATTCTATGCACTTTGCAGAATTCAAGTACTTGCACTGTTTGATTGCAGTTCCATAAAATAGTTCTTGTCAAAGTCGATTTCAACAAGTGAATTATTCATGAACACGGCCTCTATAAACTGGTATTCTTGTAAGTGTGCATAGACTGATATTCTTGTAAGTGTACATAGACTGGTATTCTTGTAAGTGTCTCTAGACTGGTATTCTTGTAAGTGTCTTTAGACTGGTATTAATGTAAGTGTCTCTAGACTGGTATTCTTGTAAGTGTCCATAGACTGGTATTCTTGTAAGTGTGCATAGACTGGTATTCTTGTAAGTGTGCATAGACTGGTATTCTTGTAAGTGTCTCTAGACTGGTATTCTTGTAAGTGTCTTTAGACTGGTATTAATGTAAGTGTCTCTAGACTGGTATTCTTGTAAGTGTCCATAGACTGGTATTCTTGTAAGTGTCTATAGACTGATATTCTTGTAAGTGTCCATAGACTGGTATTCTTGTAAGTGTCTATAGACTGGTATTCTTGTAAGTGTCTATAGACTGGTATTCTTGTAAGTGTCCATAGACTGGTATTCTTGTAAGTGTCCATAGACTGGTATTCTTGTAAGTGTCTATAGACTGGTATTCTTGTAAGTGTCCATAGACTGGTATTCTTGTAAGTGTCTATAAACTGGTATTCTTGTAAGTGTCCATAGACTGGTATTCTTGTAAGTGTGCATAGACTGGTATTCTTGTAAGTGTCTCTAGACTGGTATTCTTGTAAGTGTCTCTGGACTGGTATTCTTGTAAGTGTCTATAGACTGGTATTCTTGTAAGTGTCCATAGACTGGTATTCTTGTAAGTGTCTTTAGACTGGTATTCTTGTAAGTGTCTCTAGACTGGTATTCTTGTAAGTGTCTATAGACTGGTATTCTTGTAAGTGTGCATAGACTGGTATACTTGTAAGTGTCTATAGACTGGTATTCTTGTAAGTGTGCATAGACTGGTATTCTTGTAAGTGTCTATAGACTGGTATTCTTGTAAGTGTCTATAGACTGATATTCTTGTAAGTGTCTATAGACTGGTATTCTTGTAAGTGTCCATTGACTGGTATTCTTGTAAGTGTCTTTAGACTGGTATTCTTGTAAGTGTCCATTGACTGGTATTCTTGTAAGTGTCTATAGACTGGTATTCTTGTAAGTGTCCATAGACTGGTATTCTTGTAAGTGTCTTTAGACTGGTATTCTTGTAAGTGTCTCTAGACTGGTATTCTTGTAAGTGTACATAGACTGGTATTCTTGTAAGTGTCTATAGACTGATATTCTTGTAAGTGTCTATAGGCTGGTATTCTTGTAAGTGTCCATTGACTGGTATTCTTGTGTCTATAGACTGGTATTCTTGTAAGTGTCCATAGACTGGTATTCTTGTAAGTGTCTTTAGACTGGTATTCTTGTAAGTGTCTCTAGACTGGTATTCTTGTAAGTGTCCATAGACTGGTATTAATGTAAGTGTGCATAGACTGGTATTCTTGTAAGTGTGCATAGACTGGTATTCTTGTAAGTGTCTATAGACTGGTATTCTTGTAAGTGCCCATTGACTGGCATTCTTGTAAGTGTCTTTAGACTGGTATTAATGTAAGTGTCTCTAGACTGGTATTCTTGTAAGTGTCCATAGACTGGTATTCTTGTAAGTGTGCATAGACTGGTATTCTTGTAAGTGTGCATAGACTGGTATTCTTTTAAGTGTGCATAGACTGGTATTCTTGTAAGTGTCTTTAGACTGGTATTAATGTAAGTGTCTCTAGACTGGTATTCTTGTAAGTGTGCATAGACTGGTATTCTTGTAAGTGTGCATAGACTGGTATTCTTGTAAGTGTCTCTAGACTGGTATTCTTGTAAGTGTCTATAGACTGGTATTCTCATAAGTGTCCATTGACTGGTATTCTTGTAAGTTTGCTTAGACTGGTATTTTTGTCAGTATGTATAGACTGATATTCTTTGTCAGTGTTGTCTGACTGTTTTCTTGTTTGTTCATCACATCATCAGCGCAGTGGTGAGAGCAGAGGCGTGTGTCGAATCTTTGGATATACTGCAGTGTAAAGTGGGGGTGAGAGAGGACATAGAGGGCACTCTGATGCCCATCAGGGGGGCAGTGGACGACTGTAACATTCCCCACTGTCAGGTAATAGTGTGTGAATTTATTTGTTTATTTATTTCAGTGATGTCTTTCACCATGCGTAGACAGTGAACTTCTAACACCTAGGCTGATTCCACAAAACGGTTTATGACTCAAGTCAAGATTTCGGTAGATCCAGGATCAATCCTGGGTTGAGTCACACCTAAAAAGAGGAAGTTGTAACTTCCTTGCTTGGCGTTCAGCATGAAGGAGATAGTGCAACGATTAGTTGACCCATATCAGTATAATGGCTCAGGCGGGGCGGCTTAGTTGCCTTCGGTAAGCCGTCTGAGTGAAGCAGCACTAGAATCAGAGAGCGGTGGAAATCCGTCCTGCAACAAGGAGGCACATTACATGCACTCTAAAGATTCCTTCGCCGTTATATGACTGAAAAATTGTTAAGTACAACGTTAAACCACAAGCACTCACTCACTCAAGTCAAGATTTGAAATTACGATCTTTTTCAGCTTTAGAAATCAAAATTTTGGCCACCTCATCAATATTATTGATGTCACAATTTCAACTTCAACTCCCAGAACCACTGGACCATGGAGGCTCCCGTAGAGTATATTCATTGGGTACTGTAGAACACAGATTCATGCCAGCACACCAGAACTAATCATTCTTCCATGGATTTAATTTTTTTATATATTTGATGATTGTTTAACTCAATACTCAAGACTATTCCACATATACCATGGCTGAGAGTATTGTGGGTGGAAAAGACTGCAATGCCAGGGGTAAACCACCAACCTTTGGCTAGTAACTGGCAGACTTTTCCTTGGTGTGACATACACATATGATGACATATTATCGGTGGGAGACAAGTTGGCTTTATTGAGGGATCGTATCAAGCAGTTTGTATTAGTTTGTATGTCAGAGCACTTGCGACATCAAGGTAGTTCTCCAAATGATCGGCCAACTTGAAGCTGTAGTTAAAATTAGTAAGCGGTGGATTTGAACCTGAGACCTCTTGGTAACCCTGATAGACACAGCTTAGCTGGAGACAGAGGTCTTAATTCAAATTTATCATTTATCAGTAATGTTTGTCTTTTTTTACAGCTGGATATTGATCAGAACAAGTATGTAAATGAGGGAGAGACGCGTATCATGGACATTATGTGCACTGAAGACCCTTCACTGTACTGTGACCAAGATGGCGCCACTTGCAGCTTTGAGATAACCATTTCATTTGCTCAGACCTCAGGAACAACACCAAGGTAGTGGTAATCCTTAAAGGCAAAGAAAACACTAACATGAATTATATGTCAGATGAAAGACCATGAAAAACATTCTGATGTTTTAAAATTGCGTACTTGTTTGGAAAAATTCTTCAAAAATATATCGAGCTATTTTCATGGACATTGTTTAATGATCTTTCACCTGATAAGCACTTCATTTCAGTGTTTTCTGTGCCAGTAATAATTTCCTCCAAATAAGAACGGTAACAATTGTCTTGTTTCAGTGATCCACTCATGAGTAAATCTTGAGAACAATTGGAATTTGAACACTTATGGCCTTATTGAAATCTTTTTATGTTTTAGTTTAACCGTTACATTTTGAATTTTTTTTTTTGTTTTGAATACACTGTCTGAAAGGTAGCAAAACTGCAGGTTTTGGAAGTGCAGCATATATTTATGCTTAATGTTAAAAAGAAACAGATGATTGTAACTGCCCACATTCTATAAGAAAAATTTCTTGTATACGTATTTAGAGATTTGTGTGAAAAAAAGGCTTTTGAGCTCAACTGATTTTTCCGTAGCCAGAGTAATGGTGAGTTCAAATCCAGCTTCGACAGGTTCAGAATTGGCTTTGTTAGATACCTGACAATTAAAGGCTGTATGGTGAATTTTTTCTGGGCTCTTCTCTGGACTTGTCGAAGGTCATTAGTTCAATTACCCTAATCACTCCTGTTTAAGTGAAAAGCTCTTTAGTACATTAAGCAATAATGGGGTATCGGCAGATTTTCCTCCAACAAAAGGTGGCACGAGTGTGACAAAGAACTTGCATGTCACAAGTCCTTTGTTGCATGACATGGAACATGTTGGGTTTGATCTGTGATGCATTTGGTCTATCCACTGTGACGTCACGCTGTTGGCACTTCAGTTGAATGCCAGCATCACTGAAAAGATGTAATATGTCCCTCTTCGGACTTCTGCCGAAATCCCATTATATGAATAAATAATATGAGTAAATTTGAATATTCCATTTTAAGCTAATCAGGAATAGTGTTTGTTTATATTTGCAGCTGTTCTGACGGAAGTTTCATACCTCAGTTAGTTGTCGGTAACCATGACAACTTGTCTGGGACCAGCTTCTGCGGTGTAGTTGTGGACGGCAGTAACTGGAATGAGACACTCTCTATACCCATCACAGCCGTATCGGATGGAAAGTTTGATGGCCAACAAGAATGGAGGGTTGCCTTGATGATGACAAAGTCGTATTCTGTCTCCAGCATAGCAGATTACTCAGTGCAGTTTGCTTCTTTTGATGTGAGAATTTAGTTGTTTTTTTTTAGAATACATTAGGGCTAATCTTTCATGCAGTTAAAGAGCTACACTGGTGTCTAACCTGAATGTCTGTGACCAAGGTGAAATGATAAGGATCCCTTTCCTAAATTGCTAAAAAAAATTGCACTGTATTAGAGAGGCTGTTATCAGTTTTAGAGGATAATAGAAAAACAAAAGTTGCCTGTTGCTTCCAAGTTTGCCTGGTTTTGACGTCATGCAAGAACACTTGACATTTCCTATTGATGGCGTATTGTCACAAATGTGGTCATGCTTCAAATGAGCATGATGTCATTCCAGCAGAACTACTACCTTATTGTAATGAATAGGCCTACTGTTATGTTACATCAGGGAAATTTTACAGAAACTGCAGAGGATCTTGTTTTCATGACGCTTCACTTTTAGGCGCTAAATAGTGTTACACTTTTTAAAATCTCTGTTCCATACGGTATTTGTGATTTTTAATGTGTCCACCTGCTTTCTCTTGGGACTGAAGTTGCACTTATATGTTAATTAAGTCAGACAACCAAATGTCACTTGCAGCCTGTAACAGTGTACACGTTATAGGAATGTTTTTCAGTGAAATCATTACCAGTATTTATCATCCTTGGAGAGATACCGCTTTCCTACTTATCTGCGGTGTTGAGCTGTGCATGACATGTAGATGAAGTACTCTGTGGTTTATGGGGCTTGCCTTATTTATTTATTTATTTATGTATTTATTTTTTTCATGGTGCATATATTACACCATACTGGTACTCAAGAATATTTCACTTACATGGTTGTGTCCAGCACAGTGATGAGAGGAGACAGGGCAAAGCGGGATCACACACGGGTTGGCTTGCTTTAATATGATAGTATTACACTGTAATATTTGCTGTGTCATGTTGTTGTTGTTGCAGGTCACTGTGCTGGACATGGATCGCAGTGTTTCCACCTGTTCTGTCATTGCAGATCCTCATATCAACAGTTTTGATGGCTGGTGAGTATACACCATTACCATGCCAAATACTGTTTCAAAGTCTGTAATACATGAAAAGTTAAAGGTGGAGAAAACATAAAAGTTACATAAAATATTTTTTTCGATTTTTCTTCAAAGAGGAAAGACACTTGAAAGTCATTTTTGTATGGTGGGTATTTGGGACCATCTTTTGGTATGTAAACTCTTTGTGTAGTAAATGTTTTAAATGAGAATATAAATCATACCTTTCTTGAAATTTTTAATGACAAAATTGAGAAGGAAAATTTTATGTCTATAACAATGATATAATGTATTATATATTTATTTATTATTTGATTGGTGTTTTTACTCAAGAATATTTCACTTACACGACGGCGGCCAGCATTATGGTGGTGGAAAACCAACGACCATCCACAGGTTGGTGACAGACCTTCCCACGTACGGCTGGAGAGGAAGTGATATAATGAAAGGGGTTACTGACATCACCACATTGACCGTAACTTCAGCCATATTGTGGCAGAGTATGTCAGAAATGGTTATTAGTAATTCGTCTACTGTTGACGTGAATGTATGATGTTTATTTGCAGGTATCTCAGCGTTTACCTAGAAGGTGAATTTGTGCTAGCCAGGCATGGATCAGGAAGCTACGAGGTACTGTCTCTGTTTCCTAACAACCTCACTTATATACATATATACAATATGTGTGACACCGGTGTCACCATCGGTGTCAGCGTTGGTGTCCGCTTGAGCTTTTTTTATTAGCTGCTATACAATGGGCTCTCATACACTTTACTTGAATTGAATGTTAAGCTTTTAGTTGTGTTATGGGCTCTCATGTATGGACTGAAGGTTTAAGTTTAGCTGTCTAATCTGGAGAATGGTGTGTAAATGTAACTCTGATGGAAGGCTAAGGCTTTTTTTTAACTCCCTAGTCTAAGATCTGGTGTCTAATTCTACACTCCGATGTAAGGTTAAAGGATTAATGTCCAGATTTCTTATTTATTTATAATGAGCTACCCCTGTGTATATTGTTAAATTGAGTGTAAAAAAGTACTGAAAAAGGGTGCATTTATCAGAGTAAATATGGCAGTTCAAGTCACTACATGATGAGGCTGGTTTTGTGCATTAGTTTCCACTAACGCTCGGTAGTCTCTGCCGAATTACATCATAGAAGTCCAACCTTCACGAGCTGTGAGAGCTTTGCCATTTAGTTCAGTGTTAAAAAAGCTGCAAGAGTCACAGCAGCCATATCAAATTTCTCCACAAAATGGTTTACTGCTCTGCATGCAGTTGTAAAGACAGGTCGTCGAAGGACCCTGGAGTTTGGTTTTTCAAGTTTCCAGACGATTTAGCCCTCAGGAAGGCGGTAATTTACAGCACAAGACGAAAGGATTTTGTACCCATCAAACATGGCCGTATCTGTTCTAGCCATTTACAGCTGAAAGCTACAGGAGGGATGGAGCTGAATTTCCACAATGGCATCTGCATACAGTAGTTATAAAATACTATGAACAGAACTGAAAACTGATAAATAGCTGATGTCTGTACACTAACGCAGACGCCCACCTCGTACATGTGCGTTTATTTATATTGTACACGACTAAATAGGCAGAAGTTTTTCGGAATGCTAACAATAACATGTACCGGTACTTGTCGTCACGTATTCGTATGAGTTTAGAATCCCTCGGGAATAGATTGATATTTACTGTGAAGCCAGAGGGAAAGAATAGTAAATAAATAGTAAGTCTTAAGATAAACACATGTTTATGTGTGTTCCAAGGTTATTTAGGTCAGCTAGACTTGGATTGGCCATCTATTATGTTACCTGCCGAACAGTACAGGGCAACCAGCTGGAGATGGGCTAAGGCAGTAAATCTATTGTTCTTGATGGATTTAAAGTCATTATTACTTTTCTTGGAAGCCCTCCAAGTAACATACTGTTTAAACAAGTTATAATCTTTATATTTATGACCAGTAGCTAAATTTGAACACTAATCCTTTAAGCTTTTCTGAGTTCCTGTGCATCAGGATATATGGAATGAAAGTTAAGTTTTTTAGCTCTGCAGTAAGGAGAGGTATTGTGAGGGGAGGGAAAGTGTTGGTGTTGGTGTCCAGTTAAGTTTTTTTCACCTCATGTATAATGGGGTCTCATACATATTGCTTGAAATTAACTTTTTAATCTATTTACTTCAGAAAGCATATATCAGTACTTTTGATGACATGGACCAGAACTGTAATATTTTTACATGTAGCATGGACTTGAAAGGTAACTTCATTAGTTTCTACAGTTTTTGTCATGGGAATTGTTATTCAATCAGAAGGTGTGATGATGATATGTGGGGGTCAAAAACAATAAAATTGTACAGACGAGCTAGAATAGACTTCTTACAGCGCATGTGCAGCTCCTTATGCTCACCTTACATCACTGCCACCTCTGGGCAGACTTGTCATTGAGAGCCAGTGCCACACAGGTAGGGTTGCTTTGACTGTTTAATCAGCATTCATCAGCAAAATTTTTCCAGGTGTTGGTTGGAGACATATTTTACACTTACACATTAGTCAAAGGGAATGGATATGTGTAAAGTATTTAATACTGTTAGAGACAAAGGATGAGACAGAGTTTATGTGTTTTCTGACATCACTTCCTGTCCTATCACCGTGACCCGAGTGACCTCAGCATTGTTGAAGGTTTCTGTACAGATTTTGCTAATGGTGGCAGAGATGTAAAGTGAACAGAGAGAATGGCGCATGGTGCTGTTAGGAGCATCGAGTGTGCTACCCACTAGTCATTCACGTGTGAGATAAAATTGTTTTGCAGGTCCATGGCTGGTTCCAGTCGTGTGGAGGTGATGGATCCTGCACCTGTGCTGTTGCGGTGCGCTCGGGGGATGATGTGCTAGTCATTGACAGTTGTGACCGCCCTGATGGATCAGAGCTCCCCCTGGAGGCTACCTTATACAAAAATGGGGAGTTAACTCCGGGCACTGTCATTACCTCAGACAATGAAGGCAGAGTGCACAAGGTCAGTTTATATGTCATGTATGCTGCTTTCTTGGCAAATCGTTCAGTCTTAAACACCAATAAAATATATATAAAGAAATCATTGTGGACCTAAGGTGATTGATTGAGTTCAACGATTACAAAACAGATGTTTCTCTTAGTGTCTCTGAGCTAAACAAATACCTTGTTGAGTGGTCTAAAGCAGTCTAGTACAAGGTGAAAGGAATATTCAAATGGAAATGGGTTTAAATCTTACCTTTAGCAACTATAACCAGCATGAGAGGATATTGTTTGAAAGGATGTCTCTATTTGATATATATCACTGACAGCGGGGTAGACTTGAGTTTGTGTGCCTCAGTTCCAACATAAGGATCACATGTGAGAAACTTTGGCCATTCAGTAGTTCTGGTTTTACACCAGGAACTCGGATTTCCTCTGTCCATACAAGGTGGATATTGTATTTTATATGGTAGTATTCAGGGCCATATGTAGAAAAAACTTGAAGGGTCTGACCCCAAACTTTAAAGGTGACATTGTGACAGCGTGCATAAAGAAATTTTATGGAATGAAACAGAATGACACTTTTTGAGAGCTTCTTAATCTGTGAATGAAAGAAATTTGTATAAAACCTTAACTTTTTGTTGGTAAATCATTATATTTACATGTACTTGTTAGTTTTAATACAGCTTGATTACATGTAGTTTGGTGCATGCTGAAACGTTTTCCAGAACTAAAATGGCTATAGATATGGCTCTGGTATTATATACATTAACCACCAGTCAATCAGTCAATCAGTCTGATGTGACTGTAAAGCCATTTTTATTCTGGACTGAGATCTGGTCTGTATGCGTTAACATTTTGCAGGTCACACTACCCAGTGGGACACACATTGTGATTGAGGTGACCTCTAGGAAATACCTGAATGTTTGGATTCGGGCCTCACCTTCTGATTGGTCATCCACAAGAGGTGAGAGGTTATAGAACATGCTCTAAAAAGAGGGTAGAAGATTCTGGTACGTGTATGAATGATATATGGGAAATTTTCAATTAATGTATAAAGACACTGGAATGGGGAGCATTGTCTACCAAAAACAAGTGGATCCAAGCTATGTAGTTCTTTTCTTTAATCTGTTGATGTATTGTTTAATTATCGTGGGTTTTCGGGAGCCCATTTTGCTCCTGCCATATTAAAGACGGTTATCATGTAAGTGAAAAATTCTTTAAAAAAGCATTCCGAATGAATAAATAAAGCAAAGGGGTAATTCACAAGCACTGTAGCATAACATCCAAGAATGATGTGTTTTTTTTTCACAGCCTGGCCTGGCTTGAAAATAGATAATGCCCAATGGACTTGTGATGGCAGAAGCCATCTGCTACATTGCACCGTATATAATTGAAGATTTCAAAATATTAGGTTGGTTAGTGCAGTAGCGCAGCGTGATGACCCAGCAGTCTCTCACCAATGCGGTCGCTGAGAGTTCAAGTCCAGCTCATGCTGTCTTCCTCTCTGGCCATGCGTGGGAAGGTCTGCCAGCAACCTGCGGATGTTCCTTGGTTTCCTCCAGGCTGCCCGGTTTCCACCCACCATAATGCTGGCCGCCATCATATAAGTGAAATATTCTTGAGTACGGCGTAAAACACCAGTCAAATAAGTAAATAAATAAATCAAAATATTAGGCTGTTACATTATAAAACCTTCAACTTTGGCAAGTTACTAATGAACTTGTCCATGTCTCATATGTACGCACCATACTGATGGCAGGCAATCAGTCATAAACACGTTCAACTGCATGGCAAACAGCCACGTGAGCGATGTTATTCTCTGTGTGTACTTCAGCCTTTTCACATGTTTGCAAGGTGTTTCAAGCATATTCTGAAGGCATTATTCTGTGTTGACTAATAAAATTTTAGTTTTTTGTGAAGCCCTCAAACTTGCCAATCCAACCATTTTAGTTTTGTCTTGAAAACTGAACATAAGTTGCACTGAATATTGCTCTTTCATTTGCAAAAAGGTTGAGGAAATACAGTAGTACTTATCACACAAAGGCTGTCAGTGGCATGCACAACTCTGGCACACCACTGACAGGCTCCATGCATTCCAAAAGCATTTGTTAGGGTAGTACTTATCAGACGAAGGCTTTCAGTGGCATGCACAACTCTGGCACACCACTGACAGGCTGCATGCATTCCAAAACCATGTCTTAGGGTAGTACTTATCAGACGAAGGCTGTCAGTGGCATGCACAACTCTGGCACACCACTGACAGGCTCCATGCATTCCAAAACCATGTCTTAGGGTAGTACTTATCAGACAAAGGCTGTCAGTGGCATGCACAACTCTGGCACAGGACTGACAGGCTGCATGCATTCCAAAACCATGTCTTAGGGTAGTACTTATCAGACAAAGGCTTTCAGTGGCATGCACAACTCTGGCACACCACTGACAGGCTGCATGCATTCCAAAAGCATTTGTTAGGGTAGTACTTATCAGACGAAGGCTGTCAGTGGCATGCACAACTCTGGCACACCACTGACAGGCTGCATGCATTCTAAAAGCATTTGTTAGGGTAGTACTTATCAGACGAAGGTTGTCAGTGGCATGCACAACTCTGGCACACCACTGACAGGCTCCATGCATTCCAAAAGCATTTGTTAGGGTAGTACTTATCAGACGAAGGCTTTCAGTGGCATGCACAACTCTGGCACACCACTGACAGGCTGCATGCATTCCAGAACCATGTCTTAGGGTAGTACTTATCAGACAAAGGCTGTCAGTGGCATGCACAACTCTGGAACACCACTGACAGGCTGCATGCATTCCAGAACCATGTCTTAGGGTAGTACTTATCAGACAAAGGCTGTCAGTGGCATGCACAACTCTGGAACACCACTGACAGGCTGCATGCACTCCAGAACCATGTCTTAGGGTAGTACTTATCAGACGAAGGTTGTCAGTGGCATGCACAACTCTGGCACACCACTGACAGGCTGCATGCATTCCAGAACCATGTCTTAGGTTAGTACATATCAGACGAAGGTTGTCAGTGGCATGCACAACTGTGGCACACCACTGACAGGCTGCATGCATTCCAAAAGCATTTCTTAGGGAAGTACTTATCAGACAAAGGTTGTCAGTGGCATGCACAACTGTGGCACACCACTGACAGGCTGCATGCATTCCAGAACCATGTCTTAGGGTAGTACTTATCAGACGAAGGCTGTCAGTGGCATGCACAACTGTGGCACACCACTGACAGGCTGCATGCATTCCAGAACCATGTCTTAGGGTAGTACTTATCAGACGAAGGTTGTCAGTGGCATGCACAACTCTGGAACACCACTGACAGGCTGCATGCATTCTAAAAGCATTTCTTAGGGTAGTACTTATCAGACAAAGGTTGTCAGTGGCATGCACAACTCTGGAACACCACTGACAGGCTGCATGCATTCTAAAAGCATTTCTTAGGGTAGTACTTATCAGACGAAGGTTGTCAGTGGCATGCACAACTCTGGAACACCACTGACAGGCTGCATGCATTCTAAAAGCATTTCTTAGGGTAGTACTTATCAGACGAAGGCTGTCAGTGGCATGCACAACTCTGGAACACCACTGACAGGCTGCATGTATTCCAAAACCATTTCTTAGGGAAGTACTTATCAGTCAATGGCTGTCAGTGGCATGCACAACTGTGGCACACCACTGACAGGCTGCATGCATTCTAAAAGCATTTCTTAGGGTAGTACTTATCAGACAAAGGCTGTCAGTGGCATGCACAACTGTGGCACACCACTGACAGGCTCCATGCATTCCAGAACCATTTCTTACACCTTCATCTGCAATATTCAAGCAGGGAATATGGTGAAACCTTTTACAACTAGCCATTACCATTCCACAATCTCACCACAACTAAACCATTGGGAGTAACATGTTCACAGGATAACTGTCAAAATCTTTAACTCTAGCTTGTATGAGCATATATTATTTTCCTTTTGTTATCCGTTTTTTGCCAGGTTTATGTGGTGTTTATGATGGTGATGTTTCAAATGACCTCTTGATGTCAAATGGCACCATCTTTGATCCATCAGATGATGAAGAACTTAACATTCCTAATGTCTTCTCCAACTCGTGGAGGTAAATTTCTCACATTTATATTTGTGAATGTTTTTTTGTGATGTTCAGTCACAGAAGGCAGCCTATCAAGGAAGGCAACTATCCTGGAATGGAGTGAAAGTGTTTGAAAGTACAGCAACATGTTTGTGGAGATATATATGCAATGAGTGATATCACATATTCTTGAATGACGTAATGACATATTTTCTGTATTTTAGTTTGACTTACAAACATGACAAAAGAGGTTTTTATAATATCCTGCAAAAGGAAAATAATTCAGACTGCTCGATCCGTATCAGTTAACTCGTCTTTTAAAACACAAAGGCTATGACATTTTGATTATCACATTGTATCATAGCCAAACAAATACACCAGTACTTTCTCAGGAATTATTATCAAGGTACGACGAATGCTTATGTCTTCAGAGTGGACATTGCTGATACGTACATAGAGGGAGTGGATGCAGGCCTTGTGCTTCAACCATTAGCCACCCACTGCTCCTGTGCTGCCACCTACCTGTCAGGGGAGGTAACCCAAAACGTCTGCATGGATCAGTTACACATTTCAACCTGTGACCTAAGTATCAGTAAGTCATATTTTGTCCCTTTATTATTCTGCAACTTCAAGAATCGGTGTGATGCTAATTGTAAAATGTAAAGGTGGTGATGGGCAGGGTGATCAAAAAGCGCAAGTAGCAAGCCGCAGAGGGCTGCCTCCTGCCATTCCTGTAGCTACCTACTTTGAATATTCTTACCATTTAAATCAATGGTAATTGTGACATAATTATTTTCAATTCAGCCGCCTGCTTTTGAACTCTGACCTCCTCCCCCAATTTTAAATGAAACCCTGGTTGAGGATGAGAGGGTTCATGGCCAAGTGGTTAGTGTGCTAGCGCAGCACCTCTCACCGGGACCAGGGGCCTCTTACCAATACTCTGGTTGTATGTGGGAAGGTGTGTCCTCAACGTGTGGATGGTCAGTTGTTTCCCGAACTTTGCCTAGTTTCCTTCCACCATAATATCTGGCCGCTGTCATATTTAAGTGATGCAATCTTGATTACATTGTAAAACTCCAATCAAATAAACAGTTATAAGTATTTGTGTTTATGGGAATCAGATTGTGTGCATGTTGAGGAATAACATGTATTTCTCCAATAGGGGTTCTAATTGCAAGATTCTCAGATGGCATATTCCTCCACAGAACCCTGGTTATACGTGTATATTGTCACAGCTATTTTTGGATGTTAGTCAGCTGAAGTTAAAGATGAAGTACCATATTTCACCTAAACTTTGGTACAGAAAAAGGAACATGAATAAAGAATTATGAAGAACTCTCTACTTAAGTCAATGTTTTTGATTGTAACCATGACTCTAGGACAAGTCACTCAGTGTCATACGTATCTTTCATTGGGGAGAGCCCACTTTCTCACTACAGACAAAACACTGGTAGGCCTAGAGATGTGTCATTAATGGTACATTAGACTGGAATCACTAATTGTATTGCTCTGGGAAATTTTTTGGGTCTGCAATGATGAATTATTATTGTTGTTGCTGTACTGAATTGCTGTGGGGCAAAAACTGGTGCTTCATTGTGCAATCTGTGATTTATTCATAATTTTTAGACCCTGAATTCGGGACAGAAGACTTTGTGGATTCAGCCATTGAGTCCTTGATCACCAGATCAAAAAGACAAACCAACAGACGACCTTTACCTCGTATCGACCTAAATTATGACCCAGAGGTAAGAGTGTTGCAAACATGTGAAGCTCTCCATTACAATGGTGGCCAGTTGTATCTGCATATTGTTTTTGGCAGAGTAAGGCAACACTAGGGTAATTTTCAGATTTAAGAGCAAAATCCAAAAGTGAAATATAGATAATCCACCGTTTCAATTTGTCTCTTAATGTTGTTATGGTTTACCTGTTTTTTAGGCTTTCCAGTCATGTAAATATGGTTTCAGCAGGAAAAATTGCCAGGATAACCATAAAATACATGTAGATGATTTTCAAGTTTTTATTTTGATATTCTCCTCCAAGACTTAAAAAGATGTTTATTCTGGCCGTAAAACAACAGTTGACATTAGTATAGCGACATTCAGTCAGACGTACTGCTAGGCAGCACATTCTTCATTTGATTAAACTAAGGGTGAAAATAACATTAGTACCCCAAAAAGGACCAGTACCCCAAAACTTTGTATAACAAGGTTTAAAATTCAATCAGGAAATGTTATATAAGTTGAGCACTCATATTAGCTCATCTTATGATAGACTTGAGGTGCTTTTGTGGCTGAGTGGTTAGCGTGCCAGTGTCGGGGAAGGACTCAATATGGTTGCTGTGAGTTCAAGACCAGCTCAAGTTGGCTTTTTTTTGGGGTGTAAGTGAGGTGATCTGCCAGTAACCTGCGAATGGTCATGGGTTTTCCCAACAATCTTCCTGGCTTCCTAACTTTATAATGCTGGTCGCCATTGTATAAGTGAAATATTCTTGAGTGTGGCGTTATACACAAATCAAATAAATAAATAAATATATAAATAAATATGGTCGATTGGGCTTGACAAAAGATTTATTACATGTGTACAGTTTGAGATTTTTATTCATTTCTTAATATTTGTTGATTTCATTGGTATTTAATATGTGTATCATCATACTCAAGAAGTTTTCATTCATGTTTTATCTCCTTAGCATCTGAAGTTATTACTGAAGTGTTGAAATCAGTTTCTAATTTTGCCCAAAATTTTGACAAGTTGCTGTTGTTGTTGTTTGGATCAGATTCCTAGCTGGCCGTCAAATGGGTGGTACCAGGAGAATGCTACAGACTTCTGTGATGACTTCCTGTTCCGCCAGTCCAACCTCTCCCGTCAGTGTGGAGAAGCCCTTGAAGACCTGAATCTGAAGTATGTTCTCTCAGCCTGCGTGGATGACATTAAGGTAACAGAATGGAAGGTGTAACCGAATCAGGGCAAACCTTGTTGTTAGATCTGGCAGTTAAGCAGCCCTTGTTGAGTCCTGTGCCAACCTGTGGATGGCTGTGGGTTTCCCCTGGGCTGTTCCAAGTTTCCTTTCACCAGAGTGGTGCTTGGCCCCTTATATATTTAGAATATCCTTGAGGACAGTGTCAAAGCACAAATATAAACATAAACTCATTTGCTATGGATTTACTGAAAATTTGAATAGAACTTTTTTTTACAAGGTTTTTACAATGGCTTCAGTCCCCCATTGCCATGAATGGCCTTTATGTCCCTTACCTACGACCAACAGTTCTCCATGCTCATTAAAAATTGACGATAGTCATTAATGGACCCTTCTGGATGACAAGCAGTCTTGCATAGTCATTACTGGCACTCATCAGTGACTAGCAGCATTGCATAGTCATTACTGGCACTCATCAGTGACTAGCAGCATTGCATAGTCATTACTGGCACTTATCAGTGACTAGCAGCATTGCATAGTCATTACTGGCAGTTATCAGTGACTAGCAGCCTTGTGTAGTTATTACTGGCACTGATCAGTGACTAGCAGCCTTGCATAGTCATCACTGGCAGTTATCAGTGACTAGCAGCCTTGTGTAATTATATTTCTGGCACTTATCAGTGACAAGCAGCCTTGCATAGTCATTACTGGCACTTATCAGTGACTAGCAGCTTTGCATATCATTATTGGCACTTATCAGTGACTAGCAGCCTTGTGTAGGTATTACTGGCACTTATTAGTGATTAGCAGCCTTGTGTAGTCATTGCTGGCACTTATCAGTGACTAGCAGCCTTGTGTAGGTATTACTGGCAGTTATCAGTGACTATCAGCCTTGTGTAGTTATTACTGGCACTGATCAGTGACAAGCAGCCTTGCATAGTCATTACTGGCACTTATCAGTGACTAGCAGCTTTGCATATCATTATTGGCACTTATCAGTGACTAGCAGCCTTGTGTAGTTATTACTGGCACTTATCAGTGACAAGCAGCCTTGTGTAGGTATTACTGGCACTGATCAGTGACTAACAGCCTTGTGTAGTTATTACTGGCACTGATCAGTGACAAGCAGCCTTGTGTAGGTATTACTGGCAGTTATCAGTGACTAGCAGCCTTGTGTAGTTATTACTGGCACTGATCAGTGACAAGCAGCCTTGCATAGTCATTACTGGCAGTTATCGGTGACAAGCAGCCTTGCGTAGTCATTACTGGCACTTATCGGTGACTAGCAGCCTTGCATAGTCATTACTGGCAGTTATCGGTGACTAGCAGCCTTGTGTAATTATTACTGGCACTAATTAGCGATTAGCAGCCTTGCATAGTTATTACTGGCACTTATCAGTGACTAGCAGCCTTGTGTAGTTATTACTGGCACTAATTAGCGATTAGCAGCCTTGTGTAGTTATTACTGGCACTTATCAGTGACTAGCAGCCTTGTGTAGTCATTACTGGCACTTATCAGTGACTAGCAGCATTGTGTAGTTATTACTGGCACTGATCAGTGACAAGCAATCTTGCATAGTCATTACTGGCACTTATCAGTGACTAGCAACTTTGCATAGTCATTACTGGCACATCGGTGACTAGCAGCCTTGCATAGTCATTACTGGCACTTATCTGTGACTAGAAGCTTTGCATAGTCATGACTGGTACTTATGGGTGAGTAGCAGCCTTTGCATGAACACTGTATGTTTCAGGTGACTGGTGGTATAGACTGGGCACTGTCAGCATGGAGTAGTATCCGCGTGGCTTGTGAACAAGAGGCCAGGCGCACAGTGGTAGATCAGACAAACACAACAGTGCTTCTAAACAAGCTCCTCTCAGCCAGTTGTTACCAGGATTGTAGTGGAAATGGCAACTGTGTTGATGGTATGGATTACCTCCCTTGTGTACCTTGAATTTGATTGTCATGGATTTGTAGCTAATTTGTGTTTCATGCTGAAATACTGACCTGATATCACCCATAGGAAACTGACAATTCACTTTACCTGTAGACTTGATAAGGTATTTGCAACACTTCTTAACCATACTTCAATCAATTTCCTTTGTGCTTACCTGTCAGGTACATGTATTTGTTAAATTGTTTACTTGTAGCTTTGATAACTCCCACTGTGAATATATCTATCAGGTCGTGTGTTTCTGCTCGACATGATATCAGGCAAAAGTGGAAAGAACAAAAATAATTTGTGTATGATTGTCTAAAACTTACAAAAGACCTTGCAGATTTGTTGGAATGAGGGCCTCTTGCATGAAACCCACCTAATGTTACGAGCACGTAACAGCCATGGCGATGTAATGTCTACATTGCTGGTAACAGTCATAGTTACATGCTTGTAACATTAAGACGGCTTCGTGCAAGTGGGCCTAGGAGGGAGTACCTTCATTCTTATCCTTTTACTCATCTTTTAAAACACAATAGCTGTGACACAGGTCTAGCTCTTTAAAGACACAGCTTATTGTTTGAAAATTCCTGTCATGAGTAAATGGTCCCTTTTGGCTAGTAACACTGGTGTGTTGAGTAATTATCTCTGATTCTATTACAGGTTTGTGCATGTGTGATGCCGGGTACCTGGGCTCAGACTGTTCTGTCAGGGCTGATATTGGTCCGCAGCTTATGGGAATTGATGAGGGTCACATGTGTGATGTTAACCTGACCTCCCAAACAGACTGCTCCACTGTCACCCTCCGGGGTTACAGCTTTGTGAACAGCCCGGCTCTTGAATGCAGGTTTCACCCTGCTAAGGTGTGTGGACTGATAGCCTTTTCTGATCAATATTGTTGTACATCCTAACTTCACATAAAGGCAGTGAAGTATCCACATAGACTGCTGTTTATTTTTTTAACAAAAAGAGATAGGTGAATAGCTGTGTGCTGTGTTAAGTGTGGGTTGATGTGTTGTGGGGGGAATGTTTGAAATTTGGATGCATGATTTGGTGGGCTATTCTGTGACTTGATTGGCTATTCTGTGACTGAGTGTGCTATTCTGTGACTAGGTGGACTATTCTGTGACTAGGGGGCGTTCTCTGATTGGGTGGGCTATTCTATGACTTGATTGGGTATTCTGTGATTGAGTGTGCTATTCTGTGACTAGGTGGACTATTCTGTGACTAGGGGGCATTCTCTGATTGGGTGGGCTATCCTATGACTTGATTGGGTATTCTATGAGTGAGTGTGCTATTCTGTGACTAGGTGGACTATTCTGTGACTAGGGGGCATTCTCTGATTGGGTGGACTATTCTATGACTTGATGGGGGTATTCTATGAGTGAGTGTGCTATTCTGTGACTAAGGGTGCTATTCTGTGAATGGGTAAGATATTTTCTGACTGAGGGGTCTATTCCCTGATTGAGTGGACCATTCTGTGACTGGGTAGGCAATTATGTGGCTTGCTGGGCTATTCTCTGGCTTGCTGGGCTATTATCTGACCTGGTGGGCTATTTTGTGATGTGTTGGGCTGTTCTGTGATGTGTTTCAGTTAAAAACTAAATATTGGGGCTAAAAAAAACTAAATCCTGTGTTTTTCCGGTTGACTTTGATAGCTAACGGCTGCATCCGTGACAAACCGAACTGTTCATGCGTGTATTGCCTAATCAATTGATTAATTGACTGCTTTAATCAAGCATGAATGACGAACTCCAATAATGGCGAATTTATATTTTACGTTCAGTTGCTTAAAAGGTGACAGGTCACTTTGCCAATGGATTAAAAGTACTCACCCGACAGTCAAAGGCTGGTGGGATAACAAGTGACACCTCTATTAATACTGCTCACAGTAGGTGCAAATGACATTTTCTTACATAGTGATAACCGATCCCCAATTGTTAAAATCTCTTATCCAGATTACGTAGATTAGCGACACCACAGGAAACAAAAGATGATTATAACCACCGTTGATAATACTTGTTTGACGTGCTTGAGTAATTTCGGAAAATTAAACAGTTTTACAATCACAAACCCTTGTGACTTTGATCTGTTCTGTGACTGGGTGGGCCATTCTGTGACTGGGTGGGCCATTCTGTGACTGGGTGGGCTATTCTGTCCTTGGGTTGGCTGTTCTGTGATTTGGTGGGCTATTCTGTGACTGGGTGGGCCATTCTGTGACTGGGTGGGCCATTCTGTGACTGGGTGGGCCATTCTGTGACTGGGTGGGCCATTCTGTGACTGGGTGGGCTATTCTGTCATTGGGTTGGCTGTTCTGTGACTGGGTGGGCCATTCTGTGACTGGGTGGGCCATTCTGTGACTGGGTGGGCCATTCTGTGACTGGGTGGGCTATTCTGTCCTTGGGTTGGCTGTTCTGTGATTTGGTGGGCTATTCGGTGATTTGTTGGGTGGGGTTATGTGTGATTGAGTGTCATTTTGTCATTAGGTTGGCTGTTCTGTGATTTGCTTGGTATTCTGTAACTGAGTGGGCTATTCTGTGACTGGGTGGGCTATTCTGTCATTGGGTTGGCTGTTTTGTTATTGGGTGGGCTATTCTGTGATTTGCTGGGTGGGTTATTATCTGATTGAGTGTCATTCTGTCATTGGGTTGGCTGTTTGGTGATTGGTTTGGCTGTTCTGTGATTTGCTTGGTATTCTGTGACTGAGTGGGCTCTTCTGTGACTGGGTGGGCTATTCTGTCATTGGGTTGGTTATTCTGTGACTGGGTTGTCTATTTTGTCATTGGGTTGGCTGTTTTGTTATTGGGTGGGCTATTCTGTGATTTGCTGGGTGGGTTATTATCTGATTGAGTGTCATTCTGTCATTAGGTTGGCTATTCTGTGATTTGCATGGTATTCTGTGACTGAGTGGGCTATTCTGTGACTGGGTTGGCTATTTTGTCATTGGGTTATCTATTCTGTGATTGGGTTGGTTATTCTGTGACTGGGTTGTCTATTTTGTCATTGGGTTGGCTGTTCTGTGATTGGATTGGCTATTCTGTGTTTTGTAGGGTAGGCTACTGTGATTTGCATGGTGGGTTATTCTCTGATTGAGTGTCATTCTGTCATGGGGTTGGCTATTCTGTGATTTGCTTGGTATTCTGTCTGGGTGGGCTATTCTGTGACTGGGTGGGCTCTGTCATTGGGTTGGCTATTCTGTGTTTTGCATTTTCTGTGACTGAATGCGCTATTCTGTGACTGTGTTGGCTATTCTGTCATTGGGTTGGCTGTTCTGTGATTCTGTGATTTGCTGGGTTGGCTATTCTGTCATTTAGTTGGGTGTTCCATGATTTGTTTGGATGTTCTGTGATTTGCTTGGTATTCTGTGACTGGGTGGTCCATTCTTTCATTAGATTGGTTATCCTGTGATTTGCTTGGTATTCTGTGAATGAGTGGGTTATTCTGTGACTGAGTGGGCCATTCTGTGACTTAGTGGACTACTCTGTCATTGGGTTGGCTATTCTGTGATTTGCTTGGTATTCTGTGACTGAGTGAGCTGTTCTGGGACTTAGTGGGCTACTCTGTCATTGGGTTGGCTATTCTGTGATTTGCTTGGTATTCTGTGACTGAGTGAGCTATTCTGGGACTAGTTGGGCTATTCTGTCATTTAGTTGGCTGCTCTGTGATTGGGTTGGCTATTCTGTGATTTGCTGGGTAGGCTATTCTGTGACTGAGTGAGCTATTCTGTGACTTGGTGGGTTCTGTCATTGGGTTGGCTATTCTGTGATTTGTTGGGTAGGCTATTCTGTGACTGGGTGTGCTGTTTTGTGACTGGGTGGGTTCTGTCATTGGGTTGGCTATTCTGTGATTTGCTTGGTATTCTGTGACTGAGTGGGCTATTCTGTGACTGGGTTGGCTATTCTGTCATTGGGTTGGCTGTTCTGTCATTGGGTTGGCTGTTCTGTTATTGAGTTGGCTATTCTGTGATTTGCTGGGTAGGCTATTCTGTCATTTAGTTGGCTGTTCCATGATTTGCTTGGTATTCTGTGACTAGGTGGTCTATTCTTTCATTAGATTGGCTATCCTGTGGTTTGCTTGGTATTCTGTGACTGAGTGGGCTATTCTGTCATTGGGTTGGCTATTCTGTGATTTGCTTGGTATTCTGTGTCTGGGAATAGTGGGAAGGATGGGTAGGTGGTTGACTGAACGGGCGGATGGGATTTAGTGGGATATATACATATCGGTCATGTGTAATAAATCAATAATTTGCTTAGGTGTTGGATTGTAATTAGAAATAATTAAAGTATGATACATCTTTTTTTCTCAGGTCTCAAGCACTGGTGTAGGCCTACCAAGCAATCTGTACTCTTACCACACGGCAACATTTAAAACTTTCACCAAGATAACCTGTATGGTGTTCCAAGAACCGTCATCACTGGAGGGCCTGTTTGTCTCTGCGAGTAACGGCGAATCTGTGTACGGATCAGAGGAGTTTTATCTCCAGTACGACTCCAGCTGCTACACCTGTGAAAGCACTGGCAACCTGCCAACAGATGTCAGTTGTACCATCAAGGTACTTGGGAAATCACGCCTTCAGTGGAGATCTGGATGGGACTGTTTTAGAACTATACATTTTCAACAATTGTGTATTCTCTCTTCATAGTTAGGCCTGTTATTTTCTTCAGCTTAAATGTTGCCGTTTAATTTATTTGATTGATGTTTTGCACCTTACTCAAGAATATTTCATACAACAACGGCCAGCATTAGGGTGAAGGGAAACCAGGTGGAACCCAGGGGAAATCCACAACGTTGTCATTTAACCTTTATTGTCTAGCCACAATTCACAGTTTTTTTGCTCACCCTATTTTCAGGGTATTTGACCTATTGTGGCCTATGCTTCTGTATGGTACAGTTCTCGTGTTATTTATTTATTTCATTGGTGTTTTATGCCATGCTCAAGAATATTTCACTTATATGATGGTGGCAATCATTACAGTGAGAGAAAAGTGTACTCTGCCCAGGGTAAACTCCCAATTATGCGCAGGTTGCTGGCAGACCTGCCCACATATGACTGGATAGAGGAAGCAAGCATGAGACTTGAACTTCAAGTCAGAGTGTCTGGATTGGTGAGAGGCTTTGTTTTTCATGTTAAGTTGCAGATTTTGCAGGGGCGTGCGGTAGTTCTGCTATTAAAGCATGTTGAAAGTGGAAAAAATGGCCATTTTCATTGAAAGAATATTTTCTTTCCTAATAAATAAAGTATTGTTGAAGCCGGGGATGTGAATTTATTATACAATTCTGATGTTTATACATGCTGGTCATGATATTGTCTCCCTTGTTTCTGCAGCCAAACACCTGTGATATAGAGGGCCGTTGCTATCAGGCAGGTCAGGCAATATCACTAGAGGATCCGCTCCGTCAGTGTCAACCCAGCAGTGACCAGTATGGATGGACGGATATAACTCCCCCTGAAACAACAACAACCTCTGGTGGGTTAACAAGTAATTTTGCTGCAGGTTAACATTGTTTAATCTGAACAGTGCTGTAGCCCCTTAAAGCGAAATTCAGCTGATGGATCTTGCCAATGCATTAGTGATGAAGATCATTCTGTTTGCTGTTTGACAAAAATTGGGTCTTCATATAATCAGTAATTAATTATAAAAGTCCTAATCATGTTCCAAAAATAACTATATGAATTCATGAGATCTATGTACAGACATCCAAGTCTCAGCTGATGTCGTTTTTCTGGCCAACCATTTTGCCTCATTTTTTCATTCCTCCGGACACTGGTTCAAGTTTGCTGTTTGCTGGTTTGCTGGTTTACTGTTTGCTGTTTGCTTGTTTGCTGTTTCCTGGTTTTGCTGTTTGCTGGTTTAAGTACTGTATTTCATTTAAAGTTTAGCATGTTAAGCTGTACTTTTGGAAGCAAGTGAAGGCCCTAAAAGGGTATTTTTGAATCCAAAACTACAGTTTTTCTGATATAAAATTAATCTCACACTTTTCAGAAACTTGTTAAATGGTTCTGTGAGGTTGATGAGTCAGATTAAAGCAAAATGTTATACTTCAGATAAATACAGTATCTGATATTAAGCTATATGTTTTGATTGACCTGAAGTAATAAGAGCGAGAAGTGGCTCAGTGGCCAGATGCTGTTACTCATGAGAAATTCTAACTGATACCCTGACATTCCTCAACCTTTTCACATATGAAAGAGCTGTTTTTGAGTGCAATTTATTCACTTTTTCAATTTGATTTTGGAGACAAAACTACATTGCTTGAGTTGGTCGGTTTCAGAGCTTCACAAAAAGCATAGTTATATCAGTCTACATGGAATAACACCTGAAGAAACATCTTGAGAACATGAGCTAAGGATGACAGTGTCTTTGTTGTTCTGTTACATGTGAGAAGGTTAAACATTATCCTAGGGTACACTTTAATAGTCTTACTGTGTGAAGCGCCCTAATATGAATAACCTTCAGGAAGATATAACTCACGTAACCGTCAATCTAGATATCTTCTATCTCACTGTTAAGTGTGTTTTTGCCTTACGTGAAGTTAACACCAATATTATCAATTTTTTCCTGTTTCTCCTCTCTGCAGGTCTCACACCTTGTCAGCTGGGACAAAACTGTGTGAACAACTACAAAATCATGTCTGCGCTCTCCAGTAAATCTACTCTGTGCAGGTATGTGAATCACACTTTATGAGAGCTAGACTGTTTTGTCTTTTGCTTCCCTGCATCTTATCGCTACACATCTGTGTAAACACCCCAAAGTGGAGATATTTAATTGTCACACCGCGATGAATATCCCAAAGTCAAGATTCTGTCTTCCATTTCTTTCATTTCAAACACCTGTCAACATCCCAAAACCAAGATTCTGGGTTCCATTACAAACACCTCAACATCACAAAACCAAGACTTTTCAAATCATCACACCCCTTTCAACATCACAAAACCAAGATCTTCAAATCGTCTCACCTCTGTCAACATGACAAAGCCAAGACTCTTCAAATCATCACACCTCTGCCAACATGACAAAGCCAAGACTCTTCAAATCATCACACCTCTGTCAACATGACAAAGCCAAGGCTCTTCAAATCATCACACCTCTGTCAACATGACAAAGCCAAGACTCTTCAAATCATCACACCTCTGTCAACATGACAAAGCCAAGACTCTTCAAATCATCACACCTCTGTCAACATGACAAAGCCAAGACTCTTCAAATCATCACACCTCTGTCAACATGACAAAGCCAAGACTCTTCAAATCATCACACCTCTGTCAACATGACAAAGCCAAGACTCTTCAAATCATCACACCTCTGTCAACATGACAAAGCCAAGACACTTCATATCACCACACCCCTTTCAACATGACAAAGCCAAGACTCTTCAAATCATCACACCTCTGTCAACATGACAAAGCCAAGACTCTTCAAATCATCACACCTCTGTCAACATGACAAAGCCAAGACACTTCAAATCATCACACTCCTGTCAACATGACAAAGCCATACTCTTCAAATCATCACACCTCTGGAAATCGAGGACCAGCTTGGCACATATACTGCGGATTGATCCATAAACAGAATGCAGAGCCAATAGCAAAATACTGCAATTTGGAAATCTTCAAGTATATAAACCAAGCAAGATTTTTGACAAACATACTTCTGTTGTAGTGTATTTGTCGTTTTCAGTTGGCTTGAATCTTAATGTTGTGTTGTGTAATCTTCATATTGTGTAACAGTTTAAATGGAATCTTGTTACATAATTTTCATATTATAAATGTATCAAGTCTTTGTCATTGTGATTATTTTGCCTTTCTTCCTCCAATAAATTCTTTCATTATCTGAATTGATTGACACAATACCTGGCACATATCAAAGCACTAGTCAGATGTACCACAGGGTCAGATCATTTCTGGCTGAGGGGGTTAGCACGGCAGCATGCCGCAGTTACTCAGAAATCTCCCCCCAATGCAATTGCTGCGAGTTCAAGTCCAGCACACGCTGGCTTTCTCTCTGGCCGTATGTGTGAAGGTCTGACAGCAGCCGGCAGATGGTCGTGGGTTTTCCCTGGGCGATGCACGGTTTTCTCCCACCCTAATGCTGGCCACCGTTGTATAAGTGAAATATCCTTGAGTACAGCATAAAACACCAGTCGAATAAGTAAATAAATCAAATCATATTTTCTGATTTATTAGTGGCGCAGAGACAGCACGGATGTGTCTACGTCAGTTCTCTACCACGTGCCCCACAAGTTCACAGCTGGAGGCAGAGTTATCTGCCCACATTTCCACCCTCAATCTCAACTGTCAGATACCAAACTTCCAGGTAAGTGATTTACTCACCAAGCACAGATTATTTCTGTGTGAAATCAAAGATGACCTTAGCACCTCTGATTTCACAGCAGCCATGTTTGGCCAGGGGTTTACATTTCAAACACCTCACTGAATTTTTCAGCCATTTGTGTCATATAATGCATGTTGAAGGCCTTTTGTCTTTGACCGATATGGTATGCATAGTTGTACGTCACACCTGTGTGTCATTGCACTTCGTTTCAGTCTTTCCTTAAAAATAACCACCATCATAAAAGCATATTGGATTCATATCTTGGCCTTTTTGAAGGGTGGAGCACCCTGCCCGTTTTTTACCTGTTAATAGGTAAGCAGTAGAAATTGCCAACCTGCCCTTTTTTTTGAACAGTGCACTTTTCCAACCTGCTCCTTTTTAACCTGTTAATAGGTAGGCAGTAGAAATTGCCAACCTGCCCCTTTTTTTTGAACAGTGCACTTTTCCAACCTGCTCCTTTTTTACCTGTTAATAGGTAGGCAGTAGAAATTGCCAACCTGCCCTTTTTTTAACATCTTTTTTCACACCCTGACCACAGGTAGGCAGTGGAAATTGCCCATCTGCTCCTATTTTGTGAAATATATGTTTCCACCATCAATCAGTTAATGAACAACGACCAAAAAGATAAATACCTGTTTCACCTGATGTTATTTTCGCCCCTCAGTTCTTGAACCGTTCCACTACCCTATTCATTAAAGAAGGGGAGGAGCAGGTGATAGAGTTTCAGCTGGAAGAAGATCCTACTCTGTTCTGCCAGGGTAACTGTGAAATTCTTGTGCACATCAACATGGAGGAGAGGAAAAACAGCGCTGGTATTCTCAGGTGAGTTACAGGTCATTTTTCTCTGATTAATTATTATGCTACACCTGACCTTGTCACCTGGTCTTCAGAATGTGGTAAACCCAATATAATCTCGCAGATGATTTTCCTGTCTGGATTTGCCCAGCCCAACCCACTCCCCCTGGGGTTGTGTGAGTGAAATATTCATAAGTATGGCACAAAAATCCAATCAAATAAATACATAAATACGTAAATCCAATATATCATTATGAAAGATAGCAGTTTTAACCCTTTGTGACATGTGAGACCCCTGTGATTGACCATAGTTTTAAAAACTTTTAAAAACTTAGAATACGTGCAAAGAAGTAGAACTGAGCAGTATCTTGGACTGTTGTCAGAATGTGTAGCGTTGTATTCTGGGCGTAAATGCCCATGTGCTTGTGTGCGTCCTGCATATGACCCATTATGTGATTATGTACTGATGCGCCACGCGAAACAGCTCGCTGACTTATTCACACCTGCATTATTATACAGGCCCTGGAATCGCAAAGCGCTCTTAGGCTTAGGCTTAGGCTTATAAATGTGTCATTGGCTTAGGCTTAGGCTTAGGCTTAGCTTAGGCTTAGGCTTAGGTTTATAAATGTGTCATTGGCTTAGGCTTAGGCTTAGGTTTATAAATGTGTCATTGGCTTAGGCTTAGGCTTAGGTCAGAATTTGAATATCGATTTGAAATTGTTATTTCTGATGTAACAAGATCAAAATATTGCTTTACAACATAAATTTTGTACAATATAAAATTATTGTACAACGAAATTCAGCTAAAATAACTGAAAAGAACATACCAAACTTATTGATCCAAATTTTAACTGGTCTCCGATCACTTCATGATGTCTGGGTCAGGTATTCAAAATGAGTTAAACACCAAATTAAACCAGCAGATGGTCATGGGACTCTTTGGATTCATCTCACCATATGCCACTGTCGTATGAGGGAAATATTCATGAGTATGGCATAAAACTCCAATCAGATAAACAAATGAATAAACCTAATATATCAGTGCCCAGCGATAGGCTGCAAGAAAACTGGGCAAAAGCCAGGGGAATTCCATGGCCATCCGCTGACAGACCTTCCCATGTTTGACCGGTGAGGAAGCTAGAATGAACTGGCTGTGATGGCATTGTTGAAAGGATCCTGAGTCATTGTGCTGCTCTAACATGCCAACTACCAGGCCATGGGGGCCCCTCCTATGTTTACAAAGTGTCCCAGAGGTTGTGCACCATACTGATTTTCATTTTTTTCTGTGTTCCAGATTTAATACTGATTTTAAATTTTCTTCTCTCTTTCAGAGTTAATTATGGCTAATAAACTAACAGTACAAGAAAGAGTTGAATTGGTTTTTACGTTTGGAAGAGATGGGGCAACACACTGCTCTGTAGCTCAGCCTGGATGGTGCGCGGCTTCTGGGACACCCTGTATTAGTGTCCATGTTACTCTAAATTTGTATGTACTTGTATTGAGCTACAGCCTTGCTGCCAAATCTGTTATTTTTTTGTGTACTTCTATCGATTGTAGGTGCTCAATGAGTGGGCGTGTGATCTCTCAGCTGGTGGTCGGGGATCTGGGAGACGATGTCTGCGGAATCCGGCTGTCTGCCACGAACTGGAACCAGCGCCATCAGATCCCGATTCGCGGGCGAGTAGACAGTGTATACGATGGACAGCGAATCATTGACGTGACCCTTTCAGCAGAAAAACTGGAGGAAGGCGTCTCTGTCTATAGCTCTGTTGTCAGAGCTCTAACGGTGAGACCTTTATTCAGTCCTAAGTGGCATTGTTGTATCACTCCGCACTTCTGCAAAAAGCAAGATATATTGATTTAAGTCTGTCCTTCTATTTGTACTCCAAATTTTGTAAAATTTTGATAAAATTTTCTGTGCAGGTGCATTTTGTCAGACATCAGCATAAATTTAAAAACCATCCATTTTTGTGCTTAAATTTTGCTTATTTGACAATTCACTTGAATCTGATTGGTCGTCACAATAAATAGTCTCTATGAAGTCTCACATTTCCAATGAAATAAAAACTACCTCAGCAAATACCTGTCATCAGCGATGCCTCACAAAAGTTACTGTACTTAAAACCCCATCTCCATGAACAAATTTGGTCAAATTTGGACAGTAATTCTTTTCTTCCTTTGCTCAGATCTGTGGATGTGGGAATATTTTTCAGTAATCTTTTACTCATAGGTAAAAAGAGTTATTCCAACATTCAGTGCCGTGATTGCATTAAACTTCCTGTGACGTTAGAGCTCCAAGCCTCTGACAGCATGGTCCATAAAGCCCACCTCAGGGCTCAAATGTTTGAACACCTTTAACTCTTTTCCCGAAAATCTAAAAAAATAACTGAAAGTATGTTTGTGCATAGTTTCAAGTGGTCTTTTTAGTGATGCCTACTTCGATGTTTTGAGGTCTTTTCCTTTAAGAACAACAGGGATAGGGTTTACAATGATACGGTCATTTCCATTGGGCCTTCTGCATGTTAATTAGCCATCTGTACCAGATTTGTGAGGTAACCAGAGGTAGTAGATGGAAGGTCATGGACCTCTGTGCGAGGAGAGTATCCGCAGGCCTATCTATCAAAGGCTATTGCTATTGGCTGGCCTGAGAAACAACTGTTAGACTTGAATAAATTGGAATTCAGCGCTATTGTTGTCATTGTTTGCTGTGTCATTAGTAATTCATAAGAAATGAATGAAATGCGTATGTTTTGTTTGAAGTATGAACTGGTAAAATCACTAAGACTACACAGCAGAAAAAGTATTTACCTAAGTTTGAAATAAGTAAGTGGGAAAAGATAGCAGTTTTTTGAAATTGAACTCTTTTGTTGCTAAAAAAAAAAGTCTTACTGTTTCATGTGATTCGTCAGAAATATGACAAAGACTTTTGTGGGCATTAATTTGTTGACATTTGTTCTGGAAGGAATTTCTTAAATTCACAAAATGCTTGACTCCTCAATTTTCTCTTGTTGGTTATATTCTCTAAATAACTCTTTGAAGCTTTTTTCACACCCAAATGTCATAGTAAATGTAATCAAAAAGTCTAACATTTCCAACGAGTCACATGGCCGGTACAGTAGAACTTTGTTTACCGTTTATAGCGATAAAGATTTCAAACTCGAAACTCATCTTTTGTGATATTTTTATGTAGGTGTATGTGGAAGATGAGGAGAAGAGTTACGGGACTTGCGCTGTACTGAATGATCCTCATATTGTCACCACAGACGGCAGGTGAGTAGGGTTTGTACAGGGCTTTGAAAATCTTGAACCCAGGCTGTGCAAACCTAAACATTGAGGGTTTTTCATATTCACCCAAGTAAAATCTGCAAGGAGTTTTGAGGGAGTTGTGTTAATATAAAGTTGTTTTTTTTAAGCAGGCAGTCATAGATATTTAGCAATTCTCAGAGAACTTCAGTTGTTTGCGGCAAACTTAATTTTATAAATCTATATAAATCTTATCCTTTTCAGATATTTCAATGTGTTCTACGAAGGAGAGTTCATCTTACTCAAGCACAAAACACTACCATATAGGGTAAGGCTGACTTTATGTAAACTGGAAGATAAAAAAGAAGTGATTGGAAGATGAAATGGTTTTAACAAAAGATGGAAGTGACTGGAAGATAGAAAAAGTTTCAAAATGTAGCCTAATTTATATTAAAGAAGAAAATTGTTTGTTATTTATTTCACTATTGTTCTCGGTAACTTAAATAACACTAACTAATACAGGAGAATTTGTACAAACAGAGCATACATTGGATTTATTATATCTAATTTTTGTCTGTATTAAATTCACTGTGAATAAAGGTAGACATTTGAGTGTTATGTGTGTGAAATTCGCATGTTGCTGCAATAGCTTGAAAATGAAGGAATGAGATGTTTTTCAGTCTATAACCACTTGTTCACTTGCTGGCCAATATCTGTGGTCACTGACTCATTTAATCTCTCACTCGCTCTCCCATCTCTGTGGTTAGTCAGTAGCAGCTCTCTCAAACTCGCTGTCCCATCTCTGTGGTCAGTCAGTAGCTGCTCTGTCACTCGCTCTCCCATCTCTGTGGTCAGTCAATAGCCGCTCTGTCACTCGCTGTCCCATCTCTGGTCAGTCAGTAGCCACTCTGTCACTCGTTCTCCCATCTCTGTGATCAGTCAGTAGCCGCTCTGTCACTCGCTGTCCCATCTCTGTGGTCAGTCAATAGCTGCTCTGTCACTCGCTGTCCCATCTCTGGTCAGTCAGTATCTGCTCTGTCACTTGGTTTGCCATCTCTGTGGTCAGTCAGTAGCCCCTCTGTCACTCGCTGTCCCATCTCTGTGGTCAGTCAATAGCCACTCTGTCACTCGCTCTCCCATCTCTGTGATCAGTCAGTAGCCGCTCTGTCACTCGCTGTCCCATCTCTGGTCAGTCAGTAGCTGCTCTGTCACTCAGTTTCCCATCTCTGCGGTCAGTCAGTAGCTGCTCTGTCACTCGGTTTCCCATCTCTGTGGTCAGTCAATAGCCACTCTGTCACTGGCTGTCCCATCTCTGTGGTCAGTCAGTAGCCACTCTGTCACTCGCTCTCCCATCTCTGTGATCAGTCAGTAACAGCTCTGTCACTCGCTGTCCCATCTCTGGTCAGTCAGTAGCTGCTCTGTCACTCGGTTTCCCATCTCTGGTCAGACAGTAGCAGCTCTGTCACTCGGTTTCCCATCTCTGTGGTCAGTCAATAGCCACTCTGTCAATTGCTCTCCCATCTCTGTGGTCAGTCAGTAGCCACTTCGTCACTCGCTGTCCCATCTCTGGTCAGTCAGTAGCTGCTCTGTCACTCGGTTTCCCATCTCTGTGGTCAGTCAATAGCCGCTCTGTCACTTGCTCTCTCATCTCTGTGGTCAGTCAGTAGCAGCTCTGTCACTGGCTGTTCCATCTCTGTGGTCAGTCAGTAGCCACTCTGTCACTCGCTGTCCCATCTCTGTGGTCAGTCAGTAGCAGCTCTGTCACTCGCTCTCCCATCTCTGTGGTCAGTCAATAGCGGCTCTGTCACTCGCTCTCCCATCTCTGTGGTCAGTCAATAGCCACTCTGTCACTCGCTCTCCCATCTCTGTGGTCAGTCAATAGCCACTCTGTCACTCGCTGTCCCATCTCTGTGGTCAGTCAATAGCCGCTCTGTCACTCACTGTTCCATCTCTGTGGTCAGTCAGTAGTCCCTCTGTCACTCGCTGTCCCATCTCTGTGGTCAGTCAGTAGCAGCTGTGTCACTCGCTGTTCCATCTCTGTGGTCAGTCAGTAGTCCCTCTGTCACTCGCTGTCCCATCTCTGTGGTCAGTCAGTAGCAGCTGTGTCACTCACTGTTCCATCTCTGTGGTCAGTCAATAGCCACTCTGTCACTCGCTGTCCCATCTCTGTGGTCAGTCAGTAGCAGCTGTGTCACTCGCTGTTCCATCTCTGTGGTCAGTCAGTAGTCCCTCTGTCACTCGCTGTCCCATCTCTGTGGTCAGTCAGTAGCAGCTGTGTCATTCGCTCTCCCATCTCTGTGGTCAGTCAATAGCCGCTCTGTCTCTTGGTTTCCCATCTCTGTGGTCAGTCAATAGCCACTCTGTCACTCGCTGTCCCATCTCTGTGGTCAGTCAGTAGCAGCTCTGTCACTCGCTCTCCCATCTCTGTGGTCAGTCAATAGCCACTCTGTCACTCGCTGTCCCATCTCTGTGGTCAGTCAGTAGCAGCTGTGTCACTCGCTGTTCCATCTCTGTGGTCAGTCAGTAGTCCCTCTGTCACTCGCTGTCCCATCTCTGTGGTCAGTCAGTAGCAGCTGTGTCACTCGCTCTCCCATCTCTGTGGTCAGTCAGTAGTCCCTCTGTCACTCGCTGTCCCATCTCTGTGGTCAGTCAGTAGCAGCTGTGTCACTCGCTCTCCCATCTCTGTGGTCAGTCAATAGCCGCTCTGTCTCTTGGTTTCCCATCTCTGTGGTCAGTCAATAGCCACTCTGTCACTCGCTTTCCCATCTCTGTGGTCAGTCAATAGCAGCTCTGTCACTCGCTGTCCCATCTCTGTGGTCAGTCAGTAGTCGCTCTGTCACTCGCTGTCCCATCTCTGTGGTCAGTCAGTAGCCGCTCTGTCACTCGCTGTCCCATCTCTGGTCAGTCAGTAGCTGCTCTGTCACTCTGTTTCCCATTTCTGTGGTCAGACAGTAGCAGCTGTGTCACTCGGTTTCCCATCTCTGTGGTCAGTCAATAGCCGCTCTGTCACTTGCTCTCTCATCTCTGTGGTCAGTCAGTAGCAACTCTGTCACTGGCTGTTCCATCTCTGTGGTCAGTCAGTAGCCACTCTGTCACTCGGTTTCCCATCTCTGTAGTCATTCAGTAGCAGCTCTGTCACTCGCTGTCCCATCTCTGTGGTCAGTCAGTAGCCGCTCTGTCACTCGCTGTCCCATCTCTGTGGTCAGTCAGTAGCCTCTCTGTCACTCGGTTTCCCATCTCTGTGGTCAGTCAGTAGTCGCTCTGTCACTCGCTGTGCCATCTCTGTGGTCACTCAATAGCCACTCTGTCACTCGCTCTCCCATCTCTGTGGTCAGTCAGTAGCAGCTGTGTCACTTGCTCTCCCATCTCTGTGGTCAGTCAATAGCCGCTCTGTCACTCGCTGTCCCATCTCTATTGTCAGTCAATAGCCACTCTGTCACTCGCTCTCCCATCTCTGTGGTCAGTCAATAGCCGCTCTGTCACTTGCTGTCCCATCTCTGGCCAGTCAGTAGCTGCTCTGTCACTGGCTGTCCCATCTCTGTGGTCAGTCAATAGCCGCTCTGTCACTCACTCTCCCATCTCTGTGGTCAGTCAATAGCCACTCTGTCACTCGCTCTCCCATCTCTGCGGTCAATCAATAGCCACTCTGTCACTCACTCTCCCATCTCTGTGGTCAGTCAGTAGTTGCTCTGTCACTCACTCTCCCATCTCTGTGGTCAGTCAGTAGCTGCTCTGTCACTCGCTGTCCCATCTCTGTGGTCAGTCAGTAGCAGCTGTGTCACTCACTGTCCCATCTCTGTGGTCAGTCAGTAGTGCCTTTGTCACTCGCTGCCCCATCTCTGGTCAGTCAATAGCCGCTCTGTCACTCGCTGTCCCATCTCTGACCAGTCAGTAGCCGCTCTGTCACTCGCTCTCCCATCTCTGTGGTCAGTCAATAGCCGCTCTGTCACTCACTCTCCCATCTCTGTGGTCAGTCAATAGCCACTCTCACTTGTTTACTCAGTCACCCCCATCTCTTTGATCAGGTCCACACAGTGTTCCAGCAATGTTCTCTCTACGGCGTGAATGCCAGCTGCACATGCGCTGTCGCTGTTCAGTCGGGTGATGACATTTTCGTTGTCAGTCGTTGCCGCTTAAGGGAGGCTCGTGAGGCCCTTGCAAAGGGACTGGGAGTCTCACCTGATGACATCCCGGCCATGGTGGTCAGACTTTGGGTCAATGGAGAGATGACACAAAATACGAGCATAGCCACCAGATTCAGTGGCAAGCAGTTTGATGTAAGTAACTGGATTACCTCCCCTGGATTACCTCCCTTGTCATGCCATAGCAGCGAAGGCATCATGTGAGATGTGGTTTTTTAATGGGTAAAATTACGAGAGTGGAACCTGACCTCCGGTGAAATTTGTAGTCTATAGATTATGTGGTGACTGTAACCACTGAGCCACTGAGAATTTTAAATGAAGTTTGCATGAATTGTGTTGTTGCCAGTGTCCTTCATTTGTTAAAAAAAGTCATCTGTTTACACAACAACAGTTTACATAAAGTTGTAACGCCTCTCTACAATTGACCTTTTAATAATGTAGGGGGTACATGTTTCAGTGGCTTCCATGCATATTCGTTTCCTCTAATTTTTACATTAGAAATTTTTAATTAATTGTACTAGTACTTCTTCATCAGAGTGGAGATGTTCTTTAAGGTTTGCTGAATGTCTGACTTCTTGCATAGTTCTCATTATATTGTGTTGTTAAGGGCACCACTCAAATTAAGATAGAAATATTAGATTTAAATAGAATTCTCAAATTTAGATAGAATTCTCTTGATTGCAAAAGTGCATGTACAACTTTGTTGACAAAGGCAATATTTGTGCAAAAAGACGTTCTTGTACAATCCTTGACAAATATTAGGACATAAGTGTTTTGTGTAGCACTGATCATGACACAAACTGTCACATTTCCCACCCTCAGATTACCCTGCCCCATGGGGCTCTGGTGCAGATACAAGCTACAGAAGATTTCTTCAATGTCTGGATAAATCCTTCAGTGTTAGACCGTGACAACACAGAGGGTGAGTACACATTCTTTTGTGGAAGATGTGACAATTTTGTGACTAATGATATGTAGATAAAGGTAAAAAATAATTAGTTTAAAAGGGGAAAAAAAGAACTTTATGGAAATCAGTGTTTTCTCCTAAATTTTCACAGTAGGGAAAATGAGTATGATGGGAAAATTGATCACGTTTTTGGTTGAGTTCATCACTGATATTCTGGTGACATCTTTTACAATTTCAGGATTGTGTGGGACGTACAATGGGAATGTGTTTGACGATCTTTTGTTCCGAAATGGAACAGATTTCTCTACCTTAATTGATGGTGACCCATTGCGAGCCATCTATCCAAACGAGATGTCAAAATCCTGGAGGTAAAGTTCAGTTGGTTGTCTGTTGAATGTTGGTGTAAACAATGTATGAGATAGTGGACATATTATTAGGGATGTAGAATCTATGAATGATGTCATGTTCCTCTTAGTTTTCTCAGAAGTAGCACGACATATCATAGTTGTCAAAATAGGACTTGATTTCATAATTTCTAGATTGTGGACTTAGAGTAAGCCACACCAGTTTTAATTGTTGTTTTAAGGGCAGAATAAATATTTTTTTATAAATATATGTTTCCTGTTGAGGACATATTTACATGATTGGAAAGACTAGAAAAACAGTAATATCATAAAAGACATGGAGATATGAGAAAAGAAAAAGGTGGATTTTCAGTTTTATTTTTGTTTCATTTTTAAGCTATCAGATTTTTTAGCATTGGTTCGCCTGTAGAACACAAAATAAAATAGATTTCACCTTAGTGTAATGAATAATCAGATGCCTCTGTGATATCTTCTTCTGTCATATGACTGATGGAAGCCTTGAGTGAGCCTTGGCCAAGTAGTAAATGTGCTTGCTTTTTAGTTGTGCGGACACACAAGATCTGAGTTCTGTCTCGTTCTTGAACAGTTTTCATTGTTCTGGCAGCCTTGGTGATAATGGGCAGTTTTATGGTTCTCTCCCATGTAGTCTTACATGAAGTTCATTTGGAGGTCACTTACTTTCTATCAGCATGTTACGGATGGAAGAATCTGAAACATGTGGTAAATTACAAAAGGTTGATGCCAGACTCTAGCCAATTTGGTTTCCTCCACCCATAAAACTGGCTGTCATTGTTTATGGGGAAAAATTCTTGGATATAACATTAAAGAACAATGAAATGAACAAAATAAATGTGTAATATCTTTTTCCGCTGTTCTAATTGATCACCTGATGCTCATTAAACTGATTATATTATTTTGCTACTCTTTGCAATAACTGTTCTCATTCTGAAAACAATTACATGTGAGCAGTATTATTAATATTATATTATTATTATTATTAATATATAACATACATATGTGAATGTATACATGCTTGGGGTTTAACGTCGTACTTAACAATTTTTCAGTCATATAATGATAAGGAGTCATTAGGTACATATACTGTGCCTTCTTGTGGCAGGATCCATGCTTCCAAAGTTGTATCATGCCGAAGACAACAGGCGTGACGCCACACCCAGTCACGTTATACTGGCACCTGGCCAACCAGGTATTGTTTCCTTGTTGAGTGCCAAGTGAGGCAGCAACAAATGGACCATTTTAAATGGTCTGTGGTATGACATCACCTGGGTTTGATCCCAGGGTCTCCTGACTCTGAGGCGGACACTCTAACCATTAGGCGACCAAAACGAGTGTTAACATTATAGATATTATTTTTATTGTTACATCTTGTAGAAGGAGGTTTTTACAATGTTGGAAATATTTTAGTTAACAGTTACTTGGTCATAAATCTGTAGCCTAGCGAATACATGTATTGTATCCCTAATTCTGTGGGCAAATATAAAATATTCAAACATTTGTAATGCTGGTTCATATTGTGTCACAGAGTAACTTCAGAGGAGTCCTTACTGGATGGCGTGCCCGAAAAAACTGTTACCATGGAAACCCATTGCACATGCCCTGGACCAGAGATGATGAGAACATATGGTGTAATGAGGAGATGTGCTGCTAATCTACTGGTCGAGTCCTGCAACCTAGAAATGGGTGAGTATAGTTGAAGAAATGCTTTGATTTATTTATTTGAATGCTGTTTTACACTGTACGCTTTGATTCAAAATGTTGTTTTTATTACTGCCAGCGGAAAGTCTAGTATAAACTCATCATTTCTTTACACAAACATTATTTTGAGCTGCTCTCTACAATTACATGTAATTCAGCACCATGAGAACTGCAATGCAGGATTTGAAGAAGTGGGCAATTATTGACCCTATAAGGGCAGGTCCTGACCAAATGGTTAACATTTTAACATTTTTAATCACTACCACAAACAAGTTCTAGTTCAATACCAACCTGGGACAGAAAATCATGGAGGTTCCCATGTCTGCACTATTCTTAGGGGGGTTTTGTGGCAAAAAGCTGTCCTCAAAGTGTGGATTAACATTGGGGTGGTCTTACACGAAGTTTGTGGAGATAGCATGCCTTCCACCAATATGACAACCATCGGCACACTGTATGTCACATGTGCGAAAGTTTGTCAGTTTCATTGTCTGCTGCTCTTTTTCCCAACAATCAACAAATACAGTATCAAATATGCGTTCTCTGAATCTGAAATAAAACAGATCTATTAAGATATATGAAGCACTGGTATTTTGCCTGTCTTAGCTCTTCTGCAATTTCAACTTTGTTAAAATCCCACGGTTCATTTCCAATCTGCTTTAGCATCTGAGCCAGATGCATGAAACCATCACTTTGTTTAGGCCACACAAAGTCAGCCAGTTCATAATTTTTTTGCCTGCTCATGTATGCTGTAGATCCTGAAATTCAGGAAATGACAACAAAGGACTTCCTGGTACGTGCAGCTTCTCAGGTGGTTGTCAGGCGGAAAAGACGTGCAGCTGCGGTTGAACCGCTTCTGGACCAGCTGGATGTTGATTATAATTATGAACCACAGGTAATTTGAAGCTTATAACTACCAAGTAGATCTAGGATACATCACCATACTCCAGTACAAAGAATCATGTAAAGTCTTTCTTTCATACCTTTAAAACTATGCAATAATCAAGACATACAAATGTGAACACTGTGTGTGAGAATCTGACTTGATCTTTCAGTACATGAGACATTTATAGTGATAAAGTCAACCAGAAATGGATTTTGATATTCCAACACCTAGATGCTTTGGCAACTGCTTTTGGAGTGATTCTTATTTTTATTGCACATCATTGCATCCACTTTTTTTCTTTTACACCTTTAACTTATGCATACACCTGTATGAATTTCTGCCTGATGATTCATTTGTCTGTCTCTTTCTTTGTCTATTTCATTTTTTGTGTCCTTGACTCCTGACTCCGCGTTCCTAAACATTGTACATGTATTTGTCTCTTCCTTTGTTGTGGTTGTGATGTGGCTGAAGTAATGTAATGTTGTTGAACCCCAGTTATTCAGTCTGTTTGCCCACCTGGGAAGTCCCTTCTGTCCTTTGACTGTTTCTTTTGCTTGTCTCTTCCTTTGTTTCTTTTCGTTTGGAATTGTCAACTATCCTTTGTCTCTTCCTTTGCCAGGAAATTATATGTTCCTTGTGTGTCTCTTCCCTTCCCTTTCAAGATCTTCCCTTGCCTATCTCCTCTATTGTTGATTTGTTCCTTTTGCGTTTCTTTTCCAGTGTCTCTTTTTCTTTGTTTATTTCATTTATTCTGTGTCTCTCCTTGCATGTCTCTTCCATTACCTTTCGAGTCTCCTCCATTGTTGATCCGTTCCTTTTGCATGTCTCTTCCATTGTCTCTTTTCCTTTGTTTGTCTCCTCTATTCTGTATATGTTGCTTGCCTGTCTCTTCTATTGTCAATCTGTTCTTTTTGCTTGTTTTTTCCATTGCCTGTTTTCTTTTGTATGTCTCATCTATTCTATGTCTGTCCCATACATATATCTTCCATTGCCTTTCATGTTCTTCCTTTGCCTGTCTCCTCTGTTGTCATTCTGTTCCTTACCTGTCTCTTCCATTACCTCTCAAGATCTTCCTCAGACTGCCCTTCTTACTTGCCTGTTCCTTTGTCTCTCTTTTCCTTTGCATTGTTGCATGTATACCACTGTCTGTTCAGATGCAGGTTTCTTCCATTGTCTCACTGTTCCTTTCTCTGATTCTGCCTTTCTAAGTGTGTTCCTTTTTCTATTCCAATGTCTTTTCCTTTATCTGTTAAGGGTTGGTCTTGGTATGGCCACATAGATATCTCAGTTTGTCTGAGGATAATAGGTGTATAGGTACACATGTAATTGTGTCTTCTACAGAGCTATTTTGCCTGGCCAACAGCAAGTGGGTGGACTGAAGAGAAAGCCAGAGAATACTGTGAGAACTACCTGAATCAGACGTCTCACCTCACGACTTTGTGTTCCCAGCTGGGTAACTTCCAGTACCAGACAGAGATGAGAGCCTGTATTGAGGATATACAGGTGAGTGTGAGGATTACCTTAACATGACATCTCACCTGGCGGTTCTGTGTGGTCAGCTAGGTAACTTCCAGTACCAGACAGAGATGAGAGCCTGTATTGAGGATATACAGGTGAGTGTGAGGACTACCTTAACATGACATCTCACCTGGCAGTTCTGTGTGGTCGGCTGGGTAACTTCCAGTACCAGACAGAGATGAGAGCCTGTATTGAGGATATACAGGTGAGTGTGAGGATTACCTTAACATGACATCTGACCTGGCAGATCTGTGTGGTCAGCTGGGTAACTTCCAGTACCAGACAGAGATGAGAGCCTGTATTGAGGATATACAGGTGAGTGTGAGTATTACCTTAACATGACATCTGACCTGGCAGTTCTGTGTGGTCGGCTGGGTAACTTCCAGTACCAGACAGAGATAAGAGCCTGTATTGAGGATATACAGGTGAGTGTGAGGACTACCTTAACATGACATCTCACCTGGCAGTTCTGTGTGGTCGGCTGGGTAACTTCCAGTACCAGACAGAGATGAGAGCCTGTATTGAGGATATACAGGTGAGTGTGAGGATTACCTTAACATGACATCTGACCTGGCAGATCTGTGTGGTCAGCTGGGTAACTTCCAGTACCAGACAGAGATGAGAGCCTGTATTGAGGATATACAGGTGAGTGTGAGGACTACCTTAACATGACATCTCACCTGGCAGTTCTGTGTGGTCGGCTGGGTAACTTACAGTACCAGACAAAGATGAGAGCCTGTATTGAGGATATACAGGTGAGTGTGAGGACTACCTTAACATGACATCTGACCTGGCAGATCTGTGTGGTCAGCTGGGTAACTTCCAGTACCAGACAGAGATGAGAGCCTGTGTTGAGGATATACAGGTGAGTGTGAGGATTACCTTAACATGACATCTCACCTGGCAGATCTGTGTGGTCAGCTGGGTAACTTCCAGTTCCAGACAGAGATGAGAGCCTGTATTGAGGATATACAGGTGAGTGTGAGGACTACCTTAGCATGACATCTGACCTGGCAGATCTGTGTGGTCAGCTGGGTAACTTCCAGTTCCAGACAGAGATGAGAGCCTGTATTGAGGATATACAGGTGAGTGTGAGGACTACCTTAGCATGACATCTGACCTGGCAGATCTGTGTGGTCAGCTGGGTAACTTCCAGTTCCAGACAGAGATGAGAGCCTGTATTGAGGATATACAGGTGAGTGTGAGGATTACCTTAGTATGACATCTGACCTGGCAGATCTGTGTGGTCGGCTGGGTAACTTCCAGTACCAGACAGAGATGAGAGCCTGTATTGAGGATATACAGGTGAGTGTGAGGATTACCTTAGCATGACATCTGACCTGGCAGTTCTGTGTGGTCAGCTGGGTAACTTCCAGTACCAGACAGAGATGAGAGCCTGTATTGAGGATATACAGGTGAGTGTGAGGATTACCTTAACATGACATCTGACCTGGCAGTTCTGTGTGGTCAACTGGGTAACTTCCAGTACCAGGCAGAGATGAGAGCCTGTATTGAGGATATACAGGTGAGTGTGAGGATTACCTTAACATGACATCTCACCTGGCAGTTCTGTGTGGTCAGCTGGGTAACTTCCAGTACCAGACAGAGATGAGAGCCTGTATTGAGGATATACAGGTGAGTGTGAGGATTACCTTAACATGACATCTGACCTGGCAGTTCTGTGTGGTCAGCTGGGTAACTTCCAGTACCAGACAGGGGCCTCCGTGGCTCAGTCCGTTAGCGCGCTAGCGCAGCGTAGTGACCCAGAAGCCTCTCACCAATGCGGTCGCTGTGAGTTCAAGACCAGCTCATGCTGGCTTCCTCTCCGGCCGTACGTGGGAAGGTCTGCCAGCAACCTGCGGATGGTCGTGGGTTTCCGCCGGGCTCTGCCCGGTTTCCACCCACCATAATGCTGGCCGCCGTCGTATAAGTGAAATATTCTTGAGTACGGCGTAAAACACCAATCAAAAAAAAAAAAAAAAAAAAAAAAAATCCAGTACCAGACAGAGATGAGAGCCTGTATTGAGGATATACAGGTGAGTGTGAGGATTACCTTAGCATGACATCTCACCTGGCAGTTCTGTGTGGTCAGCTGGGTAACTTCCAGTACCAGACAGAGATGAGAGCCTGTATTGAGGATATACAGGTGAGTGTGAGGACTACCTTAGCATGACATCTGACCTGGCAGATCTGTGTGGTCAGCTGGGTAACTTCCAGTTCCAGACAGAGATGAGAGCCTGTATTGAGGATATACAGGTGAGTGTGAGGATTACCTTAACATGACATCTCACCTGGCAGATCTGTGTGGTCAGCTGGGTAACTTCCAGTACCAGACAGAGATGAGAGCCTGTATTGAGGATATACAGGTGAGTGTGAGGATTACCTTAACATGACATCTGACCTGGCAGATCTGTGTGGTCAGCTGGGTAACTTCCAGTTCCAGACAGAGATGAGAGCCTGTATTGAGGATATACAGGTGAGTGTGAGGATTACCTTAGTATGACATCTGACCTGGCAGTTCTGTGTGGTCAGCTGGGTAACTTCCAGTACCAGACAGAGATGAGAGCCTGTATTGAGGATATACAGGTGAGTGTGAGGATTACCTTAGCATGACATCTGACCTGGCAGTTCTGTGTGGTCAGCTGGGTAACTTCCAGTACCAGACAGAGATGAGAGCCTGTATTGAGGATATACAGGTGAGTGTGAGGATTACCTTAGCATGACATCTGACCTGGCAGTTCTGTGTGGTCAGCTGGGTAACTTCCAGTACCAGACAGAGATGAGAGCCTGTATTGAGGATATACAGGTGAGTGTGAGGATTACTTTAACATGACATCTCACCTGGAGCTCTCTGTAGTCTCTGATATATGAAACTTCCAGTACTAGACAAAGAATTACCATGGAGGCGGGGTTTCTTTTGCACGGCTACTCTAATAAATGTTTGATGAACTATTATTGAGACTGAGACTCTTGTTGATAATATTTTTATCCCTGTTTTAGATCTCTGACGGAGTTGACTGGGCCCTGCCAGCTCTGGACTCCATCCGAGCACGGTGCGTTGGGGGTATTGACCGAGATTTCACCCGCTCTGACACGGGGCTGATATCCAAGATCCAATCTGCGGCCTGCCTGTCAAATTGTAACAACCATGGAAAATGTGTGGACGGTAAGCTCAGCGTCATGTAAAGGCTCTTATATGAGGTGCTCTTTGGAGTCCTGTAACTTGAATATTTATTTATTTATTTATTTGATTGGTATTTTACACCGTACTCAAGAATATTTCACTTATATGACGGCGGCCAGCATTATGGTGGGAGGAAACCGGGATAACATATATAAACTATTTCAAAGCTATCTGTGGCATGCATAACTGATTAACGTTTTTTGCCTGGGTCAGGGAAGTGCTGGGTGTATATGTACATGTAAAGGATTTTAATGGTACCGTTATATGGAATGTTCATCCCTTCTTCAAATTTCTGATGTACTCGTAAGGGACTGAATCTTGGTTGTTCCATATACAAGTATGAGACTTCCACTGGAGCTTTTGTCTAACTGTCATCCAGTGGCAGATTAAGGTGTGAATATTCGCCACTGCTAATCTTTGTATGTAGGCGGAAATGTGTTTGGACATTACGCGCTCTCAAATTCTGAACGATTTAAATGGTTAATATCTCCTTCATCGTGCTTTGTCCTGTCTGACCGTATGTGGGTAGGTCTGGCAGCAACCTGCGGATGGTCGTAGGTTACACCCGGGCTCTGCCTGGTTTCCTCCCACCATAATGCTGGCCGTCATCGTATAAGTGATATATTTTTGTGTACGGCATAAAACGCCAATCAGATGTATACATAAATAAATTCCGTGTGTTTTGTCATTGGTCAAAATTATCACTGGAGCTACCATCAAAACAAACAGACAGTTTAACCAATGAAATCATCTGGAATCTGGTAGCATGTTCAGATGCAGTTCCACCTACACAAAATGGAATCGTGTGGAAAATCTGACTTGGGTTTTGTCAGAAGCTTAACAGTAGACAAATACAATCTGATTACGTGTTATGAACAGTATCTTCACAAATGAGAAAGAAAGTATTGAATATATGTCAGCAAACATTACTTTTTGACCTGTATTGTACAACCTTCTTTAGATGGACTCTGTGGAAGGAGATAAGAATATGGACAATGACCATACAGGGGCTTGCCATAACTGGTAAATGTCCATGTTTACAGTATCACTCAAAATGGACAGTTTGTAAGAAATTACGTATGGCGTTAAACAACCATCAAATAAATAAAGACTCCAAAACACCTGAAAGTCTGTACATACAAATAGATGTAATACATAGGAAAGTTGGTCAGTAACTTGTCTATAAGGGTTGATGATATTAGCCTGGGTGCTCCTGGGGCGGCTTCCTCCCTCAAAACCTTTTCTGGCTTAAGTCAAAATAAAAAAAGCTTCCCCAAAATATAAAGCTCTAAAGTAACATTTCAGAATTTTGACTTTGAATTGGCTTTGTGAAATCAGCCCCTGTTTCCTCCACCAATAAATCTGACAGCCATTGTATGAGTTGAAAATTCTTGAGTGTAACGCCAAACAGTAATCAGATATAGCCCTCTGATATCAAATAAAGCATTAACCTTCAAAGCCACAAGTAAACTTTAATTCTTTTTTTTTTTTTCACAGGAAAATGTGTGTGCGATGAAGGGTTCGAAGAAATGGACTGTTCCTTGAACTCCCAGGATGCACCTGTGCTTGCTCGTTTTGAAAATTTCGAAACTAGATGTGAATCGAGTCAAAACAACTGCACAATTCTGACGATACTTGGCAGGAACTTTGCCAAGACGAACGGAATCACTTGTACTATCGAAGAAATAGAGGTGAGCTATAAACAGATTGACAGGCTGAGGAGCTTGCTCATTCTTAGTCTGAAAGATAAATTAGAAGCGCCAGGGGGTCAAAAGTGCTTCAGTTCAGAGGTCTCTCATTGGCATTGTCATGCAGTGGATGCTGACCAGCATGTTTACTCAGGAGCCTCTCACCCATTCGATAGCTGTGAGTTCAAATCTGGCACATGCTGGCCTTTTCTCCGGTTGTACATGGTTGTGGGTTTCCCTCGGTTTCTTCTCATATACATGTAGGCGAAATACTTTATGTACAATATAAAATATCACTCAAGTGAATAAATATATATGTGACTGTTACATGTACGTGTTTGTAGTTTATATGATTAGTGACCATGAACTCATGTCCTACATTGTATTCATCCTGCAGTTACACACAAACGGGACTGTCTTCAGGCCAGGGACTAACATCGCATCTCGCCCCGCCCATTTCCTGACTTTTGAGAGCGTGGAGTGTGACATACAGCAATCGACGCCTGTGGCAAAACGGCCAATCCTTGTGTCCCTCGGCAACTCGCACGGCAGTGTGAGCCGCTCACTGGCCTACCTGGTCTATCACGAGGACTGTTACACCTGTGAATCTAATCTCAGGTGTACCAGGAAGGTGAGGGTCACATCTGTAAACTAAATCACCCTTTCCACAGGTATCAATTGTTTTTGATGCATTTGATGTTAGTATTACAGAATAATGCATATAATCCACATAAAGGTCAGTAATCTATTGCATGTCCTTAATGCACCCCATGCAGATAATGCACTGTTATATGTCAGAGCTAGTGATCTCTGTGGCCACGGGGTTACAGTGCTAGCGCAACAGCACAGCTGTGAGCCTCTCATGCAATTTCTGTGAGTTCAAGTAAAAGCTCATGGTGGCTTCCTCTTCAGACATATATGGAAAGGTCTGCCAGCAACCTGCAGATGGTTGTGGGTTTCCCCTGGATTCTGCCACCGTAGAAATCAATATTCTTAAGTAAAAACTTAGCGTAACAAATTAATCAAATATTGAATAAATGTCATGAGTGTTGCAACAGAAGGCAGGCTGTTACAAAGCAACAAGGTCATTCCTGTTTTCCTCCAAGCTCTTTCAGCCTTTTCTGTTTTCCTCCAAGCTCTTTCAGCCTTTCCTGTTTTCCTCCAAGCTCATTCAGCATTTCCTGTTTTCCTCTAATCTCTTTCAGCCTTTCCTGTTTTCCTCCAAGCTCATTCAGCATTTCCTGTTTTCCTCTAATCTCTTTCAGCCTTTCCTGTTTTCCTCCAGACTCATTCAGCATTTCCTGGTTTTCCTCCAAGCTCTTTCAGTCTTTCCTGTTTTCCTCCAAGCTCTTTCAGCCTTTCCTGTTTTCCTCTAATCTCTTTCAGCCTTTCCTGTTTTCCTCCAGACTCATTCAGCCTTTCCTGGTTTTCCTCTAAGCTCTTTCAGCCTTTCCTGTTTTCCTCCAAGCTCTTTCAGCCTTTCCTGTTTTCCTCTAATCTCTTTCAGCCTTTCCTGTTTTCCACTAAGCTCTTTCAGCCTTTCCTGTTTTCCTCTAATCTCTTTCAGCCTTTCCTGTTTTCCACCAAGCTCTTTCAGCCTTTCCTGTTTTCCACCAAGCTCTTTCAGCCTTTCCTGTTTTCCTCGAAGCTCTTTCAGCCTTTCCTGTTTTCCTCTAATCTCTTTTAGCCTTTCCTGTTTTCCTCTAATCTCTTTCAGCCTTTCCTGTTTTCCTCTAATCTCTTTCAGCCTTTCCGGTTTTCCTCTAATCTCTTTCAGCCTTTCCTGTTTTCCTCCAAGCTCATTCAGCATTTCCTGGTTTTCCTCCAAGCTCTTTCAGCCTTTCCTGTTTTCCTCCAAACTCTTTCAGCCTTTCCTGTTTTCCTCTAAGCTCTTTCAGCCTTTCCTGTTTTCCACCAAGCTCTTTCAGCCATTCCTGTTTTCCTCCAAGCTCTTTCAGCCTTTCCTGTTTTCCTCTAATCTCTTATAGCCTTTCCTGTTTTCCTCTAATCTCTTTCAGCCTTTCCTGTTTTCCTCTAATCTCTTTCAGCCTTTCTGGTTTTCCTCTAATCTCTTTCAGCCTTTCCTGTTTTCCTCCAAGCTCATTCAGCATTTCCTGGTTTTCCTCCAAGCTCTTTCAGCCTTTCCTGTTTTCCTCCAGACAATTCTAGTTTGCCCCTGTCTTGGTTTCTCTCAGGCTTATCCTGGTTCCTCTAGACTCTTCCTGGTTTGTTCCATTCATTAACTTTATACTGAATATAGAATGAGGTGAATGAAATATTAATTCCAAGCAGCTATCCTATTTCTTCCTCATTTAAACCGCCTCTGTCAGCAATATTTTGAGAGAACTGTGGGAGGAAGAGAAATAATTTTATGAAGAGTTTTATGAAGCTTGCATCTATAAGGACACAAACAAGCTTATTTTGGTGACATTTTCATAACAATTGTTCCATAATTCCTACTGAAAAATGTGCTTTAGTGGTTGAAAAGGTTGAAGATTTACAGTATATACATGTATGTCGTCAGTCAATCAATCCTGCCAGTTGTTGACTTTTTGCAGAGAGACACTTGTGTCATTGATGGGCAGTGTTACATTAAGAACGAACCTAAACCCACGGACTCGTGTAAACTGTGCGACCCAGATGTGATGACAGACCAGTGGACGTACAATGACAGTAAGTTCTCACTCGACCGCAGTGTATCTGTTCATAACATGCATAGCTTTAAATTTAGTTGCCATAGTATCACATGATTTTGGCAATTTAATGCAGGATGTTTAAATTTACTTGCTACGGTATCACGTGATTTTGCCAATTTAATACAGGATGTTTAAATTTACTTGCCAAGGTTTTTGGCAATTTAATGAGGGATGTTTAAATTTACTTGCCACGGTATCACATGATTTTGGCAATTTAATGCAGGATGTTTAAATTTACTTGCCACGGTTTTTGGCAATTTAATGAGGGATGTTTAAATTTACTTGCCACGGTATCATGTGATTTTGCCAATTTAATACAGGATGTTTAAATTTACTTGCCAAGGTTTTTGGTAATTTAATGAGGGATGTTTAAATTTACTTGCCATGGTATCACGTGATTTTGCCAATTTAATGCAGGATGTTTAAATTTACTTGCCAAGGTTTTTGGCAATTTAATGAGGGATGTTTAAATTTACTTGCCACGGTATCACATGATTTTGCCAATTTAATGCGGGATGTTTAAATTTACTTGCCACGGTTTTTGGCAATTTAATGAGGGATGTTTAAATTTACTTGCCACGGTATCACGTGATTTTGCCAATTTAATACAGGATGTTTAAATTTACTTGCCAAGGTTTTTGGCAATTTAATGAGGGATGTTTAAATTTACTTGCCATGGTATCACGTGATTTTGCCAATTTAATGCAGGATGTTTAAATTTACTTGCCAAGGTTTTTGGCAATTTAATGAGGGATGTTTAAATTTACTTGCCACGGTATCACGTGATTTTGCCATTTTAATACAGGATGTTTAAATTTACTTGCCAAGGTTTTTGGCAATTTAATGAGGGATGTTTAAATTTACTTGCCACGGTATCACGTGATTTTGCCAATTTAATGCGGGATGTTTAAATTTACTTGCCACGGTTTTTGGCAATTTAATGAGGGATGTTTAAATTTACTTGCCACGGTATCACGTGATTTTGCCAATTTAATACAGGATGTTTAAATTTACTTGCCAAGGTTTTTGGCAATTTAATGAGGGATGTTTAAATTTACTTGCCATGGTATCACGTGATTTTGCCAATTTAATGCAGGATGTTTAAATTTACTTGCCAAGGTTTTTGGCAATTTAATGAGGGATGTTTAAATTTACTTGCCACGGTATCACGTGATTTTGCCAATTTAATACAGGATGTTTAAATTTACTTGCCAAGGTTTTTGGCAATTTAATGAGGGATGTTTAAATTTACTTGCCACGGTATCACGTGATTTTGCCAATTTAATACAGGATGTTTAAATTTACTTGCCAAGGTTTTTGGCAATTTAATGAGGGATGTTTAAATTTACTTGCCACGGTTTTTGGCAATTTAATGAGGGATGTTTAAATTTACTTGACACAGTATCACGTGATTTTGCCAATTTAATGAGGGATGTTTAAATTGACTTGCCACGGTATCATGTGATTTTGTCAATTTAATGCGGGATGTTTAAATTTACTTGCCACGGTTTTTGGCAATTTAATGTGGGATGTTTAAATTTACTTGCCACGGTTTTTGCCAATTTAATGAGGGATGTTTAAATTTATTTGCCACGGTATCACGTGATTTTGCCAATTTAATACAGGATGTTTAAATTTACTTGCCAAGGTTTTTGGCAATTTAATGAGGGATGTTTAAATTTACTTGCCATGGTATCATGTGATTTTGCCCATTTAATGCAGGATGTTTAAATTTATTTGCCACGGTATCACGTGATTTTGCCAATTTAATGCGGGATGTTTAAATTAGTTGCCACGGTATCACGTAATTTTGCCAATTTAATGCGGGATGTTTAAATTAGTTGCCACGGTATCATGTAGTTTTGCCAATTTAATGCGGTATTTTTATTACACGATTTATTTTTAAAAATATGTTTGAAATTATAAGTACAGGCAGTTGGATATTATAATTGATGATAAGTCTGATCTCAATACGATTGCTGACCACAAGTCACAGAATGTAGAGGTTCAGTCTCGGCCTTGGATTCCCGCGGTCTCACTGTTTCTATGGGGGCCTTAGTGACGATACATGTTTGATGGTGCTTGGGACAAATATGTCTTTCACAAATATTGAGTTACCATAACTGTTATCATACATGGAAAGAGAGAAATTACATAAAATTGTTCTTAGGTTTGTTACTTAAAGGTGGAGAAAACATAAAAATGACATACACGTAGAGTTCACAAAAGTTTTTTTGCAAAAAGTTATGCATAAATGTGGTCTTCATTGTTTCTCCTGATTTTTTCTTAAGGAAAAAAAAAGACACTTGATAGTAATTTTTGTATGGTGGGTATTTTGGACCACCTTTTGGTATTTATAGTCTTTGCTTGATAATGTCATAGATGAGGATGTAACACAGGTTTAATAAATATTTTTGCACTAGAATTTGTTCTTTTCAGCTAACAAATGTATTAAACCTCAATTTGGATCATATTTATATTTTGAATATGTTTGTAAATATTATCATAATTGAGGTTAAATGCATATGTTTCAATATAAACCACAAATTTACATTCAAATAAATTTATTAGACAAGCATCACTTCCTTATTTAGAACATTATTATGCAATAGCCATAAATGCCAAAAGTTGGTCCCAAATACCCACCATACAAAAATATTTTCAAATACCCTTTTCTCTTGAAAAAAAAATCCCCCAAAATATTAAAGATCTTTCATCTGATTTTGGCATCATTTTCATGTTTTCTTCTCCTTTAAGTTTTTGGTCTGGTCATCAGCAGAGACAGCATAAATTGTTCAGAGGGCTGTCAGTGAACAGTGACTGGGCAGGGTGTAACATTTGGTGTCAGTGTGCTGTAACTGGTTGAGGTGTCACATCTGATGTCTTGGACATGAGGCTTTAGTAAGGCAGCATGGCTCTGGTATGAGCTGAGTGTTTACACATCTTCCAGCAGAATAGTTCAGCACATTGAAGAATACAGAGATGTAGTCAGCAACCTATCTGCTCCTCATCTTCCATGTGATACCTCTATCTTCCAGCATCACATCGTCCAGCAGAATAGTTCAGCACATTGAAGAATACAGAGATGTAGTCAGCAACCTCTCTGCTCCTCGTCTTCCATGTGATACCTAATACGGCATTAAACATATTCTTGTTCATTGACTACTGCATGGCAATGTGGGCATTTGTTGAAGGGCTTACACAGTTGGTACTGCATGATGATCGCCATGAGCTACTTGGGACAACTGTGCCATGTGCTGAGATACATATGTAGATCATTTAAGCTGAGATGTGTTATTTTTTAAGCAGTTTTAAGATTGTCCTGCTTTGAACATGTTCTTGACACAATATGACTGAAATATTATTAAGCATAACCATTCATTCATTCTGTGTTAACAGAATGCTCAGTGTCCAGCAAGGGCAGTAACTCTGACAAGAGAACTTTGGATATTGTCATGGTGGCGTCCGTTTGCACAGCTGCGCTTGTCATGATCGTCATTCTGGTGGGGGTCATTGCATTCGTCAGGAGGTAAGTTGCTGATTAATTCATATTTATTTATCAAGGACAGAGAGCATTTTCTGGATTTTGCCTCATACATGTGCATGTACAGATTGACAGCTAGGTTATTTACTGTGGACACTCAAATGTCCTTCAACCCAAACCAAATCATTGTTGTGCAGGCAGATGAAACATCCTTAAGTGTGACATAAAACATCAATCAGATAAATAAATGGCCTAAGAAGAAGGAAATTACTGTATTTCACCTTGAGTTAGTATGCAAAAATTCACTTTCAGAAGAACAGAAGGTGGTAATAGGATTCTTTTGATGCCAACACCTGAGTTTTTCTGATGTGATATTGTTCTTTTGACTGTCAAACTTCACAAAGAAATCTTAAGTGCTATATAATGTGGATGCATCAGTCGGAATCATGTCAAAGCTGATTATTATTCTTTGTCTGTGCTGCTAGGGCAAACTTTCATGAAAATCTATTGGCTTTTAAACATTTTTTTAAGAGCTAATAGTTTAAATGGAGAACACATCACATCGATGAAGATATAAACAGGAAAGATGATTTGGATGTTGTCTTTGATATGATTAATTTGTCTTGCGTTTTGCAGGCATCGGCGTAAGAAGTCTTCAAGCAGGGAATATTTAGCTGCACAGAACTATTTAGCATCCTCAACAGGTTTTTCTGGCACGGCTGTTGGAATGTCCGAGGATTCAGAGCGAATTATCTGGACACCAACCACAGGAGAGTCAGTTGCCATGGGAGATAACCCTGTACAGATTGGGTCACGTCCAACCGGCATTGTACTAGATAAATATGGTGGCTATAGACACTACGCCAGCAAGAGTGCTTCAAATGAGGCAACTCCATAAGAATAGAGATTCTCCTCGTGAAATGTTACAACACGTGCCAATGATTTACAGCCCTAAATTTCCTAAAATTTCGTCCATGACTAAGTTGCTAATTTTTTCACATTCACTAGGAAAATGTCAATTTTAGTACCAAAAGTGATATCTTATCACATTTGTTTGCCTCTCAAAATGCTCTTTGTGGTCGAATTTTTAGATCATTTAGGGTATGTGCTTTGTTTTTCCCTTGACTTCTGTACAAATCTGTACAAGTATTATCACCATGCTGTATGTTTATCTAAAAACTATATCACCAGAAATTACATTTTAATAATATACAGGGTACACTTAGCATTACATTTGATATGTGAAACCTTTGTAAAGTTAACAGCAGTATTCAGTATAAGGTTAACTTTGAAGTTTTAATAGCCTGAACTTTTTTCATATTGAATTCAAATGAACTGAAAAGCACTAACAAATTACACCTATATTTGAAATAAAAAATATTTTTTTATCTTTGTGGACAAAGTGACAGCAATGCAAAAAGTACAATTACCTTTTGTTAAAAATAATTCAGATATTGTAATAGACTTGTGTTGGCTAATATTGCATTTTTTTTTCAAATAGTATAAATTTGATGTGAATGCCAGTTTTCATACCTCATCTACTTCCATGACATTCTTGACAATTAATGTCTTTAAAATTTAAACTGAAATCCTGTATATATTGAATATTACGTGCTTGAAATCCCTTTAATATTGATTGAAATCCCACAGATGTTATCTGAAATTCCTGCACTGTTTAAAGTTGATTGAAACGTTTCAGTTATGACATCTCAGAGGTACCCAATATCTTTGTTGTTACCCAGAAAACTGTTTTTATATGTCACAGCCATCAATACCTTTGTTAAAATGTCAGAGGAAAATTCTATAAGTAAAATGTATATTTTTTGCATGAATTTCTGTTTGACTGAGTTTTTTTGCGAATATCCAAAATCCATACTCATTCTGTTTCCTGTGTGAAGCTAATAGCTACTATGTTTGTTTATTTGATTGGTGTTATATAATTGGCATTTATATGGTGGGAGGAAACCTGGCAGAGCCATGGAGAAACACACGACCATCCACAAGTTGCTGACAGACCTTCCCACGTATGGCCAAAGAGGAAGCCAGCTTGAGCTGGACTTGAACTCACATTTTGTGTGAGAAGTATTTGATGTCTACTACATCATTGAGCCATCAGAATAATAGCTAAGTTAAAGTTCACAACAGAGTAAAAATGACCATAGTTTTGTTGAAACAGCCCAAAACTTGAAACTGGTTGGTAACTTGTTTTGGTGATGCCATGAACCAAGTTTTCATTTAAAATAGCCCACCATTTAAAGAGAAGTTTGGAAAGTAACCAGACAAAGTTTGGTCATATAAGGTTTGTTGAATATGAACATAAAATAAATCAAATCTCAAACCTGATGTGTAACTTGTCATAGTGAAGCCACATACCAGGTTTCAGTTTAGTGCGACAAACCGTTTTGATAAAAAAAAAAGGGGGGGGCTTGAAAACTGATTCGTTGCAAACTGATTGAACCTATAGTCCACTCTATTACCATTCCAGTATGGGACTAACTAGTCATATACTGCAGCAGTGATGAATTCAAATCCAGCTTCATAGTGTTCACTGCCTGTTGAATGACGATGTTGCAGAGGGTGACAATGTTTCAGAGGGTGACAATGTTTCGGAAGGAGACAATGTTCCAGAGGGTGACGATGTTTCAGAGTGTGACAATGTTCCACAGGGCAACAATGATTCAGAGGGTGATGATGTTCCAGAGGGTGACAATGTTGTAGGGGGAGACAATGTTCCACAGGCTGACAATGTTCCACAGGGTGACAATGTTCCACAGGTGACGATGTTCCACAGGATGACGACGTTCCAGAGGATGACAATGATTCAGAGGGTGACTGGGTTACAGAAGGAGACAATGTTCCACAGGGTGATGATGTTCCAGAGGGTGATGATGATTCAGAAGATGATGATGTTCCAGAGGATGATGATGTTCCAGAGGGTAATGATGATTCAGAAGATGATGGTGTTACAGAGGGTGATGATGTTACAAAGGATGATTGTGATTCTGAGGGTGATGATGTTACAGAGGGTGATGATGATTCGGAGGTTGACAATGATTCTGAGGATGATGATTGTAACTCTTTGAGCTCCATTCACATGGCGCATTTTGCAGTAACGAGTTGCATACATGTAGGTTTAAGTCGATTGAAGGAGCTGTCCGTTCATTTTTAATAACCACATGCTGCAAATGGAATAAAGTAGAAGATGTCTTCATTTTTTATGTAACAAGTTACATGGGACAGGAACAATTCACATTTTGTCTTTCAATCGTTAGTACACACAAGATGTTGTTCAATCCTGGCCTTTGACATGGAATTTGTGGGTTTCTCACACCTCACTATTCATGGGTCAGTGACAATGGAGTGACCGTTTGTAGCAATATGCTCTGCATGTATGTACGCCACACTTGGGGAAGTTTGTCAGTAGCTTCCTCCATGGTGCATCCATCATGCCCATTACACTACCAACTTACCAGAGAAAATTGAGAGTGGTGTTTATAAACAAGAGTCAGATAAGCAAATGTATATTAAGAAGAGACTGTGATGTGTTACCAGGGAGGTGTCAAGTCTCTACCAGTGGCAGGAGATCTGTCAAGAAAAAAATAATCTCCCTGTCACATAAATGGAATCCTTTTAAAACAAGAAATTTTAACCACCCATTCAGATGTCAGTATTTTACTAGCTGAGTAATTTGAGTTAAAAGGCCACATTTCTGACACCCACAAAACTGACAACCTCCTCACGTGTGTGAAATATTCTCGTGTAACCAAGTCAATAAACGTAGGCTTAACACATAAGATGGATTATTTATCTGCAATGTGGAAACCGAAACCAAAAAAAAAACCCATTAATCCTTACTCCCCTTAAAGGTTGAAACCATGACACAAATACAGCATTCACCTGCTGAATGGTTTATTTGTGACATTTTAAAAGCATCTGTACACGTCTGAATGATTTTGTATTGACAAGATAAAAATAGTTACAAAACTGTTGTATCAAATCTCTTGAGCATGATGGAATATACAAAGTTTAACATTCAATAAAAATATATTGTGATTAGCATATTTACACCTGTACCTCTACACTTTTTAATATCAGATTAATGTTTTAAGCCTAGAAAATATAAGCTGGAACAGAAATCAGAAATATTTCGTGCTGTATATACATTCTCGGAGAACATACTTCTAAGACTACGAAGGCACAAGCTCTTTATAAGGTACATTTATTTGTACTGTATGGAAACTTTAAGTAAATGGTTACTTCAAAAACATCACGATCACATTCATGTATTGTTCTCCAACAACAACGTACATTTCTATCGACAAAAACATTTTCAAATATACATAAAAAAATGTTCTTGTCATTTTTATTTTTTAAGGATTACCAGGATGTCTTAAATTTGATTTTGCATTTGTTATGAATAAAAATGACACAATTTCATGTTTCACATCACTAACATCTGTATCCACTACACTTTAAGAAGCACTGAACAGCAGTTTAGTGCATAAATTAATGCACTTTTTGCAGATTTTTAGGAGTATTTTGACACATTTGTATGATAACTTGTATGATAAAATGGAGAACATCTATCCGAATTGGTTCCTAGTGTACATTTCACAGAACCACCTATACAAACCAACGATGATTACCAAAATCTTTCTGGTATTAAATTCAAATGGGCTCCTGTTTTGTGTCATGGATTTTATCAAAGGAAGCATACCAACCAAAACTTCTGGGGCTTTATTAGCAGTGTGTATTAAAGGTGAAGAATAGTACCAGTTAACTGTACTTGTTATAAGGTCTTACAATCTCAGCGCTGGCCATACAAGCCAGCAAAGAAAATTTTACTAGTTAATTCCATGCCAAAATTCTTCAAAGGTAAAAGAAAACTTTTCTTTTCACCATTTTCAGCAGCTGTGAATGCCTTAACTTGTGAGTCTTCCTTACCCTTACTGCTGATGAAAACAAGACAAATAGTGTAATATACATGTATATGAGTGTTTTAATCCTGTCTCTTACACACAGGCCATCAGCAGCAATTGGCATTAGTATCCCAAGACAGCGTAAAACACCAATCAAACAAATAAATAAATAAATTTGTCAGATATGTGAATATAAACAGCATTGAAGGGATCAATTCTTTTCTCGTGGCATCCATGACACCATCTGGGGTTCGAACTTCATTAAATCTGGGATTCCTAAATGTGATTTGTTGGCAAAAGGCGATGTACTCCACTGGAAAGGCGGCTGTTGGTCGAATGTGGGCCCGCTGATGGCAAGGAAACTGAGGCTCTTGTACATCCCATAGCTGGTCATCTGAAAATACAAAAGCAATGCACGATAATACAGCTCCATTCTCATCATCACATTATAATACAGCACCAATGGTATCATCAGATGATAATACAGCTCCACTGGTATCATCACACAGTAATACAGCTCCATTGGTATTGTTGCATGATAATACAGCTGCAATGGTATCATTACGTTATAATTCAGCCCTACAGGTATCACCATATAGTAATACAGCTCCTTTGATATCATTACTTGACAATACAGCTCCTTTGGCATCATTATTTGAAAATACAGCTCTTTTGGTATCATTACTTGACAAAACAGCTCCATTCATTACATCACAGCTCCATATTTATCCTCAAATGACAATAAATTGCATTGGTACATGCATTATCAACTCAAAATACAGCTCACTCATATCATCACATGATAATACATCTCCACTGGTGTGCTCACAGCAATGCAGCGCCATTAGTGTGCTAACAGCAATACAGCCCCATTAGTATGCTCACAGCAATACAGCACCATTAGTATGCTCATAGCAATGCAGCTCCATTAGTGTTTCCATAACAATACAACTCCATTTGTGTGCTCATAGCAATACAGCTCCATTGGTGTGCTCATAGCAATACAGCTCCATTAGTGTGCTCATAGCAATACAACTTCATTTGTTGAAGAATTTTTCACTTATATGATGGCAGTCAGTTTTATGAGTGTGGGAAACTGAAAGCCGGATGTCCCTGCCCCTCACCTTCATATCAGTGCCTCCATGTAACCTCTGACCCAGAGCTGAGAACGGGTACTTGCCGTCTGCAGGGTTGAGGTCACTTCGGGCAGAGATGGCATTCTCACCGCTGTACGGGGGTGTGCAATTGCAGCGAGCGAATGGGTCATGCTGGAAATCATTGTACCTGAGAGAAACAATCCCATGAACATACATGATGAATCACAGCAATTCGTAGATGTGTTTTGTGAGATAAGCTGGGGCAAAAATGAAGCCAGCCTTGAAATTTGTTTTAGGCTGATCCTCTGATATTAGAGAATGATAATACTCCAGCCACATGTACATGTGCCCACCTCATTGAGCCAGAAAAGGGGGAAAGTAAAATGAATTGAGTCAAATATGAGGGTTACCATATATTTCCATATCCTCTCACTTAGTATAACCATGTGTCTGTATTCAAGAATTTTTACAACAATAATATGGTTTATGGATGGAGGTGTTTTGTTTGTTAATATGATCTCTGTGTTCAACAAAAGTTGCACAACACCATACTGAGTAGTTTTTGCAAAGTACAAAACAGAAAGATGTCAGCCCCGTATAAGGCCTTGAAGTACAGCACAATCTGGTAACTGTGCCTTGTGGACCCTGGCCTGAGACCAAACAGCACCATGCACTTTCCACAGAGTACTGTGCACTTTTGACATTTTGTGACGTTTATGTGCTGGCATGAAAAATGTCACTACTACCTTACTTTATGTTTCTAAACATTACAACACAGCAGATTTACAACTTCTCACCTCATCAGTTTGACCATAGATGATATGTCAATTACACTGTGGTGGTCTCTCCTGAAGATGTTAGCCCTGGGGGCATGATCGTACGAGAACCAGTCCCCAAATTTCTCCACGGAACCCTGACCCCCACTCATGTTAAACACCTCTTGGAAATATCTGAAAAGGGAACACACAAGCAGCTGTGAATTGCTGGATTTTAAAATGCAAAAGACCTTTAGCTTTTAGTTTAGCTTTTTCAAAGAGGAAAGTTTCCAGTTTATTCACACTATTGAATTTAACCGAAGAATAACTTAAACGCATTGAAATCACATAAATTCAATAAAATGCTTTCCTTCAAGCAGTTAACAATACCTCAAAGGGCAACAACAACATCTGTACATATGTACATATACTCACGGAATGTTGTAGCTTGGGAAGTATGACTGGTTTGCCAAAAGCCACGTTAGGTCATCGTATTTTACAAAGCCACTGTAAACAAGGAATAGAGAATAATGCTTTATTAGGCAGAGAAAACTTGCTCCATCAGTATAAAGAAACCTCTGCTACCTTAACAGGATAGTCAATGTATGACACATTATTTAATACCAAGCTTAGTATTTTTACAAAATGCATTTTGCTTGATTCTGACTGATTTATTCACCTTATTTATTGATTTTATTTGACCCATGACCATTCGCAGGTTGCTGGCAGTCAATCACACTTACGGTCGGAGATAGTGCAAAAAGGAAATAAACGTCATGGGAAGTACTCAAAATGCTGAAAAGGCACGAGTGACGTGGATATGAGAAAAAATGATGACAAGGCACCAGTGATGTGGATATCAGAAAAAATGATGACAAGGCACCAGTGATGTGGATATCAGAAAAAATGATGACAAGGCACCAGTGATGTGGATATCAGAAAAAATGCTGACATGGCACCAGTGATGTGGATATGAGAAAAATGATGACAAGGCACCAGTGATGTGGATATGAGAAAAAATGATGACATGGCACCAGTGATGTGGATATCAGAAAAATGCTGACAAGGCACCAGTGATGTGGATATGAGAAAAAATGATGACATGGCACCAGTGATGTGGATATGAGAAAAAATGATGACATGGCACCAGTGATGTGGATATGAGAAAAATGATGACATGGCACCAGTGATGTGGATATGAGAAAAATGATGACAAGGCACCAGTGATGTGGATATGAGAAAAAATGATGACATGGCACCAGTGATGTGGATATGAGAAAAATGCTGACAAGGCACCAGTGATGTGGATATGAGAAAAAATGATGACAAGGCACCAGTGATGTGGATATGAGAAAAAATGATGACATGGCACCAGTGATGTGGATATCAGAAAAATGCTGACAAGGCACCAGTGATGTGGATATGAGAAAAAATGCCGACATGGCACCAGTGATGTGGATATGAGAAAAAATGATGACATGGCACCAGTGATGTGGATATGCGAAAAATGCTGACAAGGCAACAGTGATGTGGATATGAGAAAAAATGATGACATGGCACCAGTGATGTGGATATGAGAAAAAATGATGACATGGCACCAGTAATGTGGATATGAGAAAAAATGATGCTATATCATGCACGTTTAGAAAAGCTAAGCTAAGTATGAGAACTTAAAAAAATCTTACTTACGGAAGCTGTTCTAGAACCACCAGTACTCCATATTTGGGCAATGGCTTGTTTGGTGTGAACTGTTTGTAGTCAATTACCATCCATTCATTGTTGTAACTATGAGAACATGAACAAGAAGTACACAAATACATGTAAAACTATAATAGTAAGAAAAAAAAAAAGACAGTGACTTGGAAGACGTCTGATGTCCCACGATGACAGTCATGTAGAGCTATCTCAAGTTGTCGTCTCTATACAATAAGATCCAACTTGAGGAAAGTTTTAGAGTAAAACATCAAAATATCAGAATCTGATTGTGGCAACAGCAGATGGGCTATAAAGGGCGCCAGGTGTTCCTTCAGATCTGGTCAGCAACAAGTCACCATAAGAAGGACTGTTACCTGTAGATTTGAATTCATCAACACTGACCTCCATCTGTTAGACCCCTGATGACTTAAATCAGCTAGGTATTCTCATCTTCACTATTATAAGGAGTACAGTACTTATCCACTAACGTTCCACTGTTATGCATCTGAAACAACGACGACCATCCTAATCCAGTTTCAGCCATCCGGTTGGCGTAAATAGTCCGAATCCCTTCCAGAATCTGTCCTGTTGGCTTTACCTTCTTCCACAGGTCAGGGTTGCCATTCCCAATTGTTGTTTCCATGGTAACCTTTCAACAAAAGACCGCAAAAGATTCAATTATTACCTTAAAATAGATGTTTTTGCCAAAGATAGACTTACAGGGCAAAAACCTTTCCCACCAACATGAACAAAATCTTTCCATTAGCATGCGCCTGTTTGTTGGAATAACTTTCATGAGGCAGTTTCACATTTTAAATCAAACTTAAATATTAATATTGGTACCATTCAGATACATGTATGCTTTGAACAGACCAATTTTAAATTAACTACACATCATCTCAAAGGCTTTTTATGCAGATTTTTATTATGGTTTTCATGATTTTTTTTTCCATTTCTGATGGCAAGCCAAATGCAACTTTTTTTCTAATTGTTATCTCTCCACATTTATACATATGTTAAGATAGTATATACATGAAGAATGAATGAAAGTAATCAGAACATGGTTAGGAGCTGGAAAGAATTGGTGACATCATAAAGTTGATTCAAAATGTCCAGCTTAGAAACTCACATCACATTCGCTGTAAAATAATGTCAAAAATCATGAAAACAGATTTGAACTCTGCACACAAGGGGCTTTTACATGATGTGAACTTCATTTAAAGGTAGTCTGATAGTGAATTAATTTTAAAAAAAAGGTAATAAATGCAGTTCTCATAAAGGTTTTCTGTAAATTTTTCAGTTTTTGTGAGATAAAAAAGGGCAACTTTTGACTTACTAAACCAGAAGACAGAATGTAGAAGTCATCGCCTGAATACAACACACCAGGATAGGATGAAAATGAAACAGCACGCCCAGGGATTACATCTGAAAACAAAACAGCATGGCCTGGAATTAAATCTAAATACAGAAACCACATAACCTGGTATTACATCTACAAAGAAAACAGCACGCCCAGGGATTATATCTGATAACAAAACAGCATGGCCTGGTGTTAAATCTAAATACAGAAACCACATAACCTGGTATTACATCTACAAAGAAAACAGCATGCCCAGGGATTACATCTGAAAACAAAACAGCATGGCCTGGTATTACATCTGAAAACTGACACAGCATGGCCTAGTATTACATCTGAATACAAAACAGCATGACCTGATATTACATCTGAAAACAAAACAGCATGGCCTGATATTACATCTGAAAACAGATACAGCAGATCTGGTATTACATCTAAAAACAAAACAGCATGGCCTGGTATTACATCTGAAAACAGAACCAGCAGACCTGGTATTACATCTGAAAACAAAACATCATGACTTGGTATGACATCTGAAAACAGAAAATGCAAAACCTGGTAATACATCTAAAAAAAAAAATTGCAAAATCTGGTGTTTTGTCATCGGGCCTGGTATTACATCTAAAAGCAAGACAGCATGGCCTGGTATTACATCTAAAAACAAACACAGCGTTGCCAAGTATTAGATCTAAAAACAAAAATTGCTAAACCTGGTGTTTTGTCTAAAAACAAACATAGCGTGGCCTGGTATTACATCTAAAAACAAGACAGAATGCCCTGGTATTACATCTAAAAACAAAACAGCATGGCCTGGTGTTAAATCTAAATACAGAAACCACATAACCTGGTATTACATCTACACAGAAAACAGCACGGCCTAGTATTACATCTGAAAACAAAACAGCATGGCCTGGTATTACATCTGAAAACTGACACAGCATGACCTGGTATTACATCTGAAAACAAAACAGCATGGTCTGGTATTACATCTAAAAACAGATACAGCAGACCTGGTATTATGTCTAAAAACAAAACAGCATGACCTGGTATTACATCTAAAAACAAAACATCATGACCTGGTATTACATCTAAAAACAGAAACTGCAAAACCTGGTAATACATCTAAAAATAAAAATTGCAAAACCTGGTGTTTTTTTCATCGGGCCTGGTATTACATCTAAAAACAAGACAGCATGGCCTGGTATTACATCTAAAAACAAACACAGCGTGGCCTGGTATTACATCTAAAAACAAAAATTGCTAAACCTGGTGTTTTGTCTAAAAACAAACACAGCATGGCCTGGTATTACATCTAAAAACAAGACAGAATGCCCTGGTATTACATCTAAAAACAAACACAGCATGGTCTGGTATTACCTCTGAAAACAGACAGAGCATGACCTAGTAACACACCTAAAACAGAAACAGCATGGCCTGGTATTACATCTGAAAACTGTCACAGCATGACCTGGTATTACATCTGAAAACAAAACAGCATGGTCTGGTATTACATCTAAAAACAGATACAGCAGACCTGGTATTATGTCTAAAAACAAAACAGCATGACCTGGTATTACATCTAAAAACAAAACATCATGACCTGGTATTACATCTGAAAACAGAAACTGCAAAACCTGGTAATACATCTAAAAATAAAAATTGCAAAACCTGGTGTTTTTTTCATCGGGCCTGGTATTACATCTAAAAACAAGACAGCATGGCCTGGTATTACATCTAAAAACAAACACAGCGTGGCCTGGTATTACATCTAAAAACAAAAATTGCTAAACCTGGTGTTTTGTCTAAAAACAAACACAGCATGGCCTGGTATTACATCTAAAAACAAGACAGAATGCCCTGGTATTACATCTAAAAACAAACACAGCATGGTCTGGTATTACCTCTGAAAACAGACAGAGCATGACCTAGTAACACACCTAAAACAGAAACAGTATGCTCTGGTATTACATCTGAAAACAGACACAGCATGACCTGGTGTTATTTCTAAACACAGAGTGAATCAAGTTTTATTGAATATTGCTCAGTAGTTGGGGAGACTGATGATTACAATGAAGTCATATATCTCCTATGACCTGGGGAAGCAGGTTCAAGGTCATTAGCACTGCCCACACTTTAATATCTTCCATGAGGCGCCACCAGTGAATCCCTGTAGGAAACATTTCAGTAAAATATTCGACAATGTCAATTTTCGATCAGCTTTCTACTGAACTGGAGATAAACACTTTCACAAAATTTTGCAACAATACATAAATCTGGCTTCAGATATTTTGGTACGGGACAGATGGATGTGTATCACTACGAAAATATCATTTAGTCAAGGCTGAACAAGGGATAACAAATCAGATATGTTTGTGCCTCAAGTTTCCTTAATTTGCTGAAAGGATTTTTCACTTATTTATTTATTTATTTGATTGATGTCTAATGCCATACTCTAGAACATTTCATTTATGTGACAGCAGTCAGCATTATGGCGGGAGGAAACCAGGAAGAGCCCTGTGGAAACCCACGACCATCCGCAGGTTGCAAAAGGATAACTCAGAAACATTTGTTACTATTTTTAATTCCGTGGGTCTCTTACCTGACTGTGGAATCATGTGAAATCCAAAGTCGTATTTCTTCAAAATCCTCAACATCGTCTCGAAACCACTCCAAGTGTCATGTGACACATAGAGATCGGCGTTGTCAGGGAGTAATTTAATGAGCGCTGAGCACGACCCCGAACCATGCACACGGTCACGATCTTCTTTGTTCAAAGCTGATTCCAAGTCTTCTAAATCTCCTCCGATTTGAAACATTCTGAAAAACAATATAATGTTATTACATGTAGAATGGGAAAGAAGACTCATGTTTGATTGGCTGACAAGAGACATCGCCATAAAGCTCATCTATTGGTCACATCTGAAAGAGCATATCATTTGTATTAAGAGTCTCTATACAATGCCAACAAGTATTTAACTTGGTCCTTGCAATCTGAAACACCAGTTAAACAGGGACACCTCCTGTTCACATTTGGCTTAATACCACACCGGCCATTTCATGGTAAAAAAGTCTTCTGAACCAGAAAACAGGGAGTATGCTTTTCTAAATTAATATGGCAAATATATAAAATCAAAAAAATAAAAAAAGGAGAGGTAGTTTATAACACAAAAAACCTGATTTAAACTTGAAAAGACAAAAAGGAAAAGACAAAAAACAAAACAAAGAAAATGAAGTAATTTTCATTAGATATACCAATGGAAATTGTGTCTCAAACACCTTCAACTTTTTAAAAATCTTTTGAGTTACACGGAATGGAAACTTTTCCCACCTAAATTAACTTGAATCTAAGTTGTGTAAGGTATTGTTCATTCCTGTCTTGGCAATTACGATTTAAGGGTTTATAGAGCTGTTTGTTGTGTATATACCGCTCAAACTTGTGTCATACCAAGAATGCGCAGAATTTGAGGTAGTTGATGAGGTATTAAACACGGTTCAGAGGTATCGGTGACACAACAAACACCAAGACAAAGGTGGTAAACTCTATTCTACCTCCCAAAAAAGAAGAAAATGAAGCAAAAACAGCATATTTCATGATGCCCGTCTCTTATACGCCCTCCACGGAGGTCATGCATTTTAGGCCAATCAACAGGAAACTTAGGCCATTGCAGGACATAGGAAGGTAAAAGTTTACTGTACATGTACTTTGACGTCGCAGACCTGAGTTCAAATTGGAATATCATGAAAAAAATGTTTCTTTTTTCAGGTCATGGTATCTGGGTGTAAAATAACAAAAATGTGAAAACAAAAGGGATATCTATAAATTGTGCGAAGTAACATTTTTATTGCTGAATTCAAATAGTTCGACTGTATGTAAATCATAAAAAACAAATCTAATAACTAAACAACTTCAAATTCTTTAACTTGTAGAAACAAACAACATAAACTGATATTTATTCAGGGAGGTAACCATACCAGCCTGTGTGTTGCATGACACACGCATGTTGTTTGTAAGGTCATCTCTATTTAATATGTATATTTGTACACAGTCTGCAACTAACAGTGGGGTAGAATTGTGGGCAAACAGTTAACATTATACTTATATATCACATATATATATATGTATGATCAATTCAGTTGTCATTATGCTGGCTTCCTCTCCGGCTGTAAGTGGGAAGGTCTGTCAGCAACCTGCGGATGATCGTGGGTTTCCCCCGGGCTGTGCCCGGTTTCCACCCACCATAATGCTGGCCGCTGTCGTATAAGTGAAATATTCTTGAGTACGGCATAAAACACCAATCAAAAAAAAAAAAAAAAAAAAATCAGTTGTCATTACGTTGGAAAATTGAGGCACCTCATGAAATGCCTTCAACATTCGTGGTGGGCTTTATGGACCATACCTGCCCTTCATCACAATCCTCTTTGCCTTCGGTTATGCTACTGACGAAATGACCATCTCCAGAAATGAACTGAATATACATGTGTAGTAATATTTGAACTTACAGAAAGCCAAATGGATCCTTGATGACATAAGACGGCTCAGAAGAAATTCCCACATAACCATCATGAAGAGCATTTAACTGAATCAACAGTAACATCACCTGAAACAGAAAATGAAAGTGACCACAACAACATTATGTTAATGTAAATGTAGGCCTTCTATAACTTGGCCTATACTTGGCCGCCAATTTTGCCCATGGTTGATTTTGAGAAATCTGCTTGTTTTGAAATTATATACTGGAAACTGAAGAGTCAAACGTAATATTTTAAAACAAGTGTTTGTTATAAACAACAGCACCCTATTGGGCCAAAAAATACACCCTATTGGAAGAATTTTTAGGTCAAATACAATAGGTTACTTATTGAGCAGCCTTCTCGTATTTGTTGATTCGCTGATGTTACATGTATACTGCATTACACTGCATATGGTTGATTTACTTATTTATTTGACTGTTGTTTTATACTGTACTCAAAATATTTCACTTAAACAATGGCAGCCAGCACTATGGTGGGAGGAATCTGAGCAGAGCCTGGGGGAAACAACAACCATCTGTAGGTTACTAGCAGACCTTCTCACGTGTGATTGAAGAGGAAGCCAGGATGAGCTGGACTTGAACTCACGGCGACTCCATTGATGAGAGGCCTCTGGGTCACTGTGATGCACTGGCACGCTAACCACTAAGCCACTACTGCCCTCTATATGGTTGATTATAAAGTTCATGTACATGTATTATTAAAATGGATTAAAACATGGGTGGGCTAATGGATGACAATATGACAACAAAGAATAACACTGTGGGTAATTTATTCCTCCTTTTCTAGCTTATAGTAAATGACCTTAAATTTCCCCTTAAAAAGTTCAATTTTACGGGCGATTAAATATCATATAGTATCACATTCAGTTCTGAAACTTACATTTTTCCAGTAGGATATCACCCTACCTTCGTCAAAAGACCATTCTCTGACTCGCATAATTCTCAGAATCAGGCAAAATGCAAAATTCTTTGCCCTTAACCATAACTATTAAAGACCATCTTGTATGAAGATATTTTTTAGACAAAATGGATTAGATGTAATTTTTGACTAGGCCTTTTGTACCTGGTGCCAGAGGGGGTTATTATCTGCCAACTGTTCAATCTGAGAGTACATCCATTTCAAGTTGGTTTGCAGGAAAGTTTGAAGCCTCGTACAGTATGGTGACAGAGGAGTCTGACAGTAGCCCTTCACCGTGTTCTCCCAGTTTAATGTGATGAGGTCAGAGGTCAAAAAGCCCTCTGCCAGACCAGCAGCATAGGCTTGAATGTGATCATCAAAGCTTTCTTCTGTGACAATGTCCAAAAAGCTCCATCTGTTGAAGGCAAATTTTTGACATATAAGTGGCCAATACAGTATTTGATTTAAAACTAAAACTCTCAAAGACTAAAAATTAGAAAGATAAATACCTGTACAAGCCATGAATTCCTCTAACACCCCCACCCCCAAAACCTGAAATGTCAACACTAACGATGATCACAATCCCTTAACACAGCTAATACAACAAACAATAAAAAAAACACCCATAATAAAATGTTTCACCTAGTAAACCATGTGACACAGACAAAATTTCACAGTTCAACACAATTCCGTCTTGTTTGATTGGTCAGCTCGATTGTTTCGATTGCCAAAGTTTGGTTGGAGGGGACACACGAAGATAATTTCTTCGCCAGTATGCCACACGTTTGATACAAGCGAATCAATTTTTGAGATGTTGAGAAATTCATAAAATACGCCTGTGCACTAGAAAATATCCGTCTAGTGTGTCCCCCGCTTAATATACTGTGGCTGCTTGCACTATAGTTGGTGGAAGCCAAGCAGAGCCTGTGATAATACGAACTACCATCCAGAGGTTGTTGCCTGACCTTTCCACGTAAGACCAGAGTAATGGGGTGCACGTCGCTAAGTGATATATTGGAGTAATGTCGACAATTAAACTTGTCAGGAACGAGTGGTCCGTAGGTCCGGAGAGGGGAGGAAGTTTACTGTAGGGGCGGTATGAAGTTCAGAGATGACCCCCAGGCCGAATACTTACCCCGTTTGATCTATTTTGTTTGTGAAATTCCCGTAAGCTACCCAATTGGAAACAGATTGATGATTGATCACAAACTTCTTTGTGCCAGAATCATAAGTGATGTAGACTTCATTTGCCGCTGAATGCAGAATTAATTGCAAAACAGTTGACGCCAACAGAAACCAAGCAAACTTTGACTGCCTCATGTCCACCGCCATTTTGATACGGGCCGCGTCATGTGACCCAGTCACATGACCAGTGTCAGCTGACGGCGTTCCAAGTGGACGCAGACCCCCATTACAACTTCCGTTTTTCAGTAGGTTTTTCGATTGTAGTTCTGTGTATTTTAGGGTGTAAAGTCTTTTTTTGCTGCCAGCCTGCCGTTTTAGGTGTACCGGTGCATGCCTGGTATCAAAATGATGGAAATTGTCTAAGCTTTGGGCAGGTATGAGTTTTAATGGTGAAAGTTTGAAATTCTGGGCGAGAGGACACAAGGAGACAGGTGGTGATGAGGCTGCGAGTGACGTCCCCTTGGCGTTGCTATGGTGCTAGGCACCCCTCCCAGCTGCCGGCATGGAATGGTCCAGATTTTGACGGTCAACCTATGTCAAGATTTTTACAGCTTCTTTCTCACATGCTGGGCCAGGTATGCACCAAAGCTTGTTGGCCTCGGAATGTTTGGGACTGAGCTACAGCGCTAAACGTTAACATTGCCGCTTATGGAAAACTAATGGGGGTCTGTGGCCAAGTATAACAGCCGCCTCCATCAACCTTAGCTTTTCAATACATTTATCTCTCTCTCTCTCTTCCAAATCTCTCGGGTAACGTTGCATATTGTAGATGGCGACTAAGAAATAAATGGAGAACTGAATAAATGAATTTACTAATAATATATTCTATTCACAATTTCGTGAATCCGGTTAAATACATGCAATTAACATGGAGCTTAATGGGCAAAATGCTGATTTTAGCCTATTCCTGAAGGCTAAGGTTCCGTATATAGCTTACAGTCCTACCTGTAGGCTAGGACTATCGTCTGTTTCTTTTAGCCAGTCGCCTATATTCAGGTGTGTGTACAATCGGTCATACTCGCTAACAAAATTGCCTTCTGTCAGTGACACATAGCAACACAAGCTCCACACATCGGTATATTGGAAGACCATGTTCTTGCAAAGAAAATGAAGATAGAGCGCTTTTTCCAATATTTAATGTTAAACTCCATAAACCATGTTTCGACACCAAGAAGTCATTGCCTCGGATGACGTCATAATTATTCAGAAACCAGTGACATGTTGGATATTGGATGCGAGTTCAATGTGTTTTGACGAAGGGCGACACCAGTTACCTAAACTGCTATCAACTTGAATTTAAACCCTGTTTCTGACAGTGCCATATTTGACAATGTTAGGACGTTTTAGTATAATATAACCTTCATAAATGAATTTTATTTTTTCTCTTGTAGCATATGATCTTGCATGCTAGGGCATTCTGTTATAAACAAAATCTATTCGTTGAGACAGCAGTGTAGCTGTGTTATCGCGTGAAGTTTGTTCTAACCGCATGCTGTTGTAGCTATATTGTATAACAAATTACTCTCCACGCTCATTGCCCAGGATGCAACTTACTTCTGAATAATTATGACATCCCCCGATACAATAAGTTCTTGGTGTTGAAACCACGCTTATGGAGTTTAACATTATGAATTAGAAAAAAAAAAGTGTTCTAAATTCAATTGCCTTGCAATGTTATGAACGTACAAGATATCAATATGTAGAGCTTAAGTTGTTATGTTAGGCAATTATGTTAATGAGTGGGCGTATGACTGATTTCACAAACAGCTGCACACAGACGACTGGCTAAAAGAAATACATGTAGACTATAATGTAACATCTGTTATATTAGTCCCAGATATACGTACGGCATTGTCAGCATGGGATTTAACATATTCCTCGGCCACTTTCTCGGACTTTTGGCTGACACTGACTAGACAGAGTCGGTGCGAAGAGAATGGGACAGCATGAACCCAGACAACGCTGCTGGCTAACACCTTTAATTTTATGAATAGGACTGGTTTTCGCGAATTTGACTTCGGATGACTATTGATTTACCGGGTGACGATCAGAATTGTGATTTTTATATACTTCACCTATACTATATTTAATTCAATGAAGATTTATTCCATGAACAGTTATCTGACATGTAGTGTCAGGAATTCGTTTTAATGTAGACCCCAGAACCGAAACGTATATGCATAAACCCGGAGATCCCCCCAATAAACCAACTCACAGCTAGTGGGTCACAGACCCCCATTACAACTTCCGTTTTTCAGGAGGAAGGGTGTAAAGTCTTTTTTTGCTGCCAGCCTGCTGTTTTTTGGTGTACAGGTGCATGCTTGGTATCAAAGTGATGGAAATTGTCTAAGCTTTTGGCAGGTATGAGTTTTACTGATGAAAGTTTGAAATTCAGGGCGAAGGACACAAGGAGACAGGTAGTGATGAGTCTATGAGTGACGTCCCCTTGGCGTTGCTGGGCACCCCTCCCGACTGCCGGCATAGAAAGGTCCAGATATTGACGTTCAACTTGTGTCAAGATTTTTATGGCTTCTTTATCACAGGCTCGGCCAGGTATGCACCAAAGCTTTTTGGCCACGGAATGTTTGGGGCTGAGCTACAGCGCTAAACGTTAACATTGTCGCTTACGGAAAGTTAATGGGGGTCTGTGGCCAGTGTGTATATACCAGTAGTGATTATCTGTATGTTACCGGTATCTATCCTGACCTGCGTGAGAGTACTTGAGGCGGATTTCAAATTGCTTGCCCTGAATCATGAACTTCAACCGTTGTGGAGTACATGTCCAGTATATATAGGTCGAGACAGGTGTGACGTTCATACACACACAGAGCAAACATACGAGATCTCATATAAGAATGAACCGCGTTTTAGGTCAAATTTGCACAGTGTTTGCTGTGTTTACTGGTTTTGTTCTCAGTAAGAGTGTTAAGATAATTTTTCACCTTGTTTTGAACTCTTTATTTGCATGAGCAGTAAAAAGAAAAAGACAACAAATAATATAACCTGAGATATTCGGGGAGAGGAGTGGAAACAGTCATTATTTCTGATGCGCTTGGCAACTCCATAAATCGAGTGTTTAAAATCAGGAATCCATACGACGCCACAACAGGCCCCATGTTAAAGCAACGGGAAACACGATGTCGCGTCATTCGTTCCCCACCTACACGCACATAGGCCCAGGGTTAGACAAGAAGAAAAAATGACACTTTAGGCTGCACAGAGCACATTTTTTTCTATCTGGTGGTGCCTGCTGCATAATTTTGCGATTTTTTCCTCGCCATACACATAAAGCCTGAAAACGGCAAAGCTGGCGTAAATCGCTGAGTCCATAGCGTCCTCCATCTCTAACACCCTGTTATTTATGCTGGGGTGTGTTGCCTCTCAGCCGATGAGAGTTGTTAAAACTGCCGGCTTGTTCGTGTAAACTCGGAACGTACATCCAACATTCCGGTTTCCTGATCGTCAAGTGGAAAACGAACTGCACTGTTCGCTACCTTCTGGAAGGAAGGATATGTACGAATTGCACTTCGGCGGTTTCCGACGGCAGTTCTCCTCCTAACACAGAAGGCTTCAGGACTCGTTCTTATAGGCAAAATGGAGTCGCCCACAGCTGATTTTGGCTAAATTATTTATAATTTATCAACTTGAGGTACATATTAGAATTTTTTATGGCATGCACCTTTCTTCTCCTTTAAAAGGAAAACCAGGATTCCGGTGAAGTACGCCTAAGCGGAAACAACTGCATCCTCGGGTTATATGAAGATCTATGCGTCGAAACAGTCATTTGTTTACCATTGCGTGTGTGTACATATACTGTGTCTTCTTGTGGCAGGGCGTCCATGCCTACAAAGTGCTGCCGCCAGTGAAATATCATGTCAAAGACACCAGACATGACACCTCACCAAGGCACATTATACTGACATGGGGTCAACCAGTATTGTTTCCTCTCAATGCTGAGCACCAAGCGAACTAGCATCAAGTACAATTCTTAAAAGAGAACCCCAACACCTTATATTCATACTAAATGTTCCCTAGACACACTATTTCGGCTGTGTTAGTATGTAAGCTGCCTTAAAAAATTGTTTCAACTAGTTCCACTTGAAAAAACCCATTAAAGTTGGACCGTCTGCCTATTTGGTAACACATAGAAACTTAAATTTTGTTTGAGTTCCCGTTACGGGCTTCAAGGTACGGCATGCTGTAGGGTATCACGCGCGCACAGTGGCCTGTAGGCGAGGTGGAGACCACGCTGTAGCCTCGTCGGCGCTGTAAGGCAAAGGCTAGAGGCTCCCAACATTTCGTGCCACAGCCTGCTGTTTCAAACAAACAAGTAACTAACACTTTCTGCATACCGGGAGTGAAAATCTGCATTTCTTTTGGTTTTTGTCCATCGGCCTTTTATTTTAACAGGCATAGCTGAATTAGCAAGTCTCGTACAACTACGATCGATTTCTCCTTGATCACTTAAAGCGTGTTTTTGATGAAGTCTGGTCCATATTTTCATAGCCTGTGGTATTTTTAGGGAATGCATGTAACTTTACAGTATTACAGTTGCAAAGCCACACTTAGGCGTAGAATCATCTCGAAATTAGTTGTAAAAGTATAGCGATTAGAGTCTCCTGAGGCCTGTGTTGTACACATATATAGACGAGCCTCACGTCTGCAGGGAATGTACCCCGTAACGTCACAAGGTCAATGGTGGCTCGATCGTAGTGGAGTAGATTTCTGATGTTTGATGACCACATTCTGCCGTTTTTCCCTCGGTTCCTTTTGCAACTTTACAGATTTTTTCCTTAAGAGGGGGTTTCATTGTCAGTTTTAACAATGCATGGAATTCCGAGTATGGCAGAGATAATATCCATGACCGAAAGCACTTCTTTAGCAGAGGCTGATTTTATGATTTCTGCTACGGGACATCTGAAAAAATCGTCAACGATTACCAGCAAATAGTCACTACTGGGAAATGGTCCACACAAGTCGATAGAAATGTTAGTCTACATGTGGTGCTTCCAGTAATTCCTATATCAACAAAGGTTCTGGTTTAACCGTGTCGACATTCGCTTAACATACAAGGCAGTCCTTAACATTCGATTTAGCGAATGCATCTTCAACAGGAACCACACTTTCTCACGAAGCAATGACTTCGTTTTGGTTATACCTTAATGGTTTTCGTGTGCAAGCTGTTCAGATTTGAGCTATAGTGACATCGGTATCATCAATATGTGTTCACGAAGAAGAACATCATCAAGAGTTAGCTCATCACGTATCTTGGTAAAAGTTTTGAGTGATGCGTATTGTGGATCTGGGGTTTTGGCAGATGTAACTTCATGCAACTTTTCAGTCTTCAATGTTTCAAAGACTCTCTGCAAAATAGCATCGTGCTTTGTGTCGCCGGGTACCTCTTGTAGAGTCATAGGTGTAGGAGTATCATACCCGATTATCAGATGAACAAACTGTTCAGCTGATTTGGTTGCCTTCGCTGGTCTAATGGTGCTTACTGGCATGGGATGCCAGTAGTAATAAGGCTGCGCTGGAACTCTTATGATTATGCAACGTTTTACGCAATATATGACATAATTTATTACATAGGAAGATGAAGCAAGACATGACGCAACATATTAGAACGTCATTATGGCGATATATGAATATGTGAATGTTAAATCACGTAATAAGTTCCAATCTCATACTGCAAGGGGAGGTAACTACTATCACAGAGCGGGCCAAAAAAAAGTTTGGGTCACGTGATTTTGAACGGGGCGAAAAGTTTGGGTCACGTGATCTTGGACGCGCCAAAAAGTTTGGGGTCACGATCGTGACGTGGAGCGTTGCCCAACGTATTGCACAACGCATTACACAACGTATTACGTGTGTTGTTACTGACATCAATCGACCAATCACAGCTTGTTATGAATTTACTCGGCCAATCAGAGGTGGCGTCTTAGAGCCAACCGTGTGTATAAAAGCCCCAACATTTTCAAAGTTCGGCGGTTGTTTGCGGTATTTTTTTTACCTAGGATGACGATCTGGCCCGCATTTACATTTTTCAAAAAGGCATGGACACCCCACTGGTTTTGAGTTTAAGAGCGGTGAAAGACATTTCACCCCGTGATTTGTTAGATCTCATAGAGAAAATGTTACAGTCTAATGAAACACTGGTTTTTAACGAAAGTTTTGAAATACACGTGGGTGTTATTAGACTCATTAGAGGAGGGATGAGGAAAAGAATTACCAATATCGAGGAGGCAAAATGTGTGAAGAAAAGTGTAGTACAGGTGGCTAGTAAGGATAATATGTGTGCAGCCAGAGCGATCGTCATAGCTAGGGCTTATATGTTAAATGACCCTGAAAAGAAAAGAATAGCTTTCTCTAACAAAGCCCTCCAAAAAAAATTGGCCTTAGAGCTTTGTCAAAAGGCTGGGGTAGATCCGACAGTGCAGACTGGGTTAGATAAGATGCATTTATTCGAAAATGCGACCGATACTCAGATAGTAGTGGTCGACGCTAATGCGGCCAATGCTATTGTGTATCGGGGAACAGTCGTACGACCTAATAAGATCTACATACTACACCACAACGGGCATTTTGATGTTATCACTAGAATGCAGGGTTTTTTTTGCGCGGTCATACTACTGCGAATCGTGTTTTAAAGCATACAACACACTGTCTTCGCATAGATGCGATGTTATATGTAGCATGTGCTACAGTAGAAACTGCCCCATCACGATACCTGTAGATTGCGGTGTGTGCAACAGGCGCTTCCACAGTGAATCCTGTTATCAGAGGCACTTGGAACGTAAAAAAAATGCTGTGAAGAAGGAATATAATTCCATATGCGAGACTTACTGGTCTTGTACTAAGTGTCGCCGGCTTCTCCGGCGCGACATTAGACCGCCTTGTAAGCATATTTGTGGTGAGAAATATTGTACCAGGTGTTTAGTGTATCATATGGGTGACCATAGGTGTTACATGAAGCCATTAGTGGTGAAAGAAAGTAGGAGTTTATACATCTTCTGTGATTTTGAAACAACGGTAGAATCAGATGAACATGTGCCGAATTTCTGCGTCGCGCACAAGGTATGTAATGAATGCATCGATTTCGATGACATACATCAGGCTTGTGTTAGATGTGAAGAGCGTGAGGTTGTTTTTAGAGGTGCAAACACAGTCGATGATTTTGGTAAGTGGTTGTTTAGTGAGCGTCACCATGGCTTTACAGTGATCGCCCATAACATGAAGGGGTTTGACGGGTATTTTATGTTACGCTACCTAATCGAACAGACTGTAAAACCTAATGTCATATACAGCGGTGGCAAAATCATGTGTATCCATATAGATAGTCTTAAAATGAGAATCATAGACAGTCTGAACTTGATCCCCACACGCCTAGCTAACTTTCCCAAGACATTCAACATTCCCGGCAAAAAAGGCGATTTCCCACACCTGTTCAATCTAGAGAAAAACCAATCCTATATAGGTCCATTGCCTGATATGCATTACTACGGCATTGACAACATGTCTAAAAGTGACCTAGACCAGTTCGTGAGCTGGTACAGGGGACTGAAGGAAAAAAATTACGTGTTTGATTTCCAAAAAGAAATGTTGGACTATTGCCGTTCTGACGTGACCATTCTCAGGCGGTGTTGTTTGAAGTTTAGGGAACTGATTATGGATATCACCACCCCCGAGCCCACAGCGATAGACGAGGAGGATGTGTTTGGCATTGATCCATCAAAGAGCATTACTATCGCGGGTCTTTGTTTTGAGATTTTCAAAGCCCGCTTTCTAAAACCGTGGGAGGTGGCATTAGTACCAGCAGAGGGCATAGTTGAGAGAGACCAGTTCTCACAACAGTCCATCCAATGGTTGGAATGGCTAATGCACAAGGATAGGCAGAATGGGGGGCAGTTGGACATCCAGCATGCATTGAATAAGGGTGAGCATAGGATAGGGAAAATCAAACTCGATGGTTACGATTCTACAACCGACACAGCCTATGAATTTTTAGGATGCGTAGTACATTCTTGTGTTCGGTGTACTGATAAGGACGCTATTAACCCCATAAACAAGAGAAATAACGAGAGTGTGTACAACGATACAATGGCTGGCATTCGTAAGAGGGAAGAACTAGGTCTCAACTGTATCTACGTTTGGGAACACGAGTTTAGAGAGGAAATGGAAACTAACCACGAGCTTAAGGAATTTGTAGCGTCTCTGGATGTGGTGAGTAGGTTAGATCCTAGAGATGCATTTTTCGGTGGTCGGACAAATTGTACAAAGTTATTTTACGAAGCAAAAGGCGACACGAGTGTTAATTACGTGGATTTCACGTCACTCTATCCTTATATTAACAAATACGCCGAATATCCTGTTGGCTATCCCACCATCATCACCCGTGACTTTGGTGATATACATAAGTATGTGGGTTTCATTAAATGTAAGGTTGTCCCCCCCCCTAGAAAGCTGTACCATCCGGTTCTCCCCTACCGCAGTCATAACAGGCTAATGTTCCCCCTGTGCAAGACATGTTGTGACAACCTTATTTAGACTTGTAAACACACGGATGAACAGCGTGCTATCACGGGTACATGGGTGTCATTTGAAGTACAAAAGGCCTTACAGAAGGGTTACAGGTTAGTCAATGTATATGAGGTATATCACTTTCCTAGAACAACTAAATATAACGGCAAGGATGACACTACAGGATTATTCACCGGCTATATTAACACATTTTTGAAAATTAAGCAGGAATCATCGGGATGGCCTGCATGGGTTAAATCTGAGGCCGATAAGGACGCTTATATCGAGCGGTATGAGGCCCACGAAGGCATAAGGCTAGATAAAAACAAAATCCAGAAAAATGCCGGCCTGAGTTCAGTGGCGAAACTAGCCTTAAATTCACTTTGGGGTAAATTCGGACAGCGCAATGGTCTTAACCAAAACTGTTTTATTAGCACGCCGGCAGAATTTTATCAATTGCTCAACGATCCGGAGAAAGACGTGAGTGATTTTCACGACGTCAACGAAGAAATCCTGTTAGTAGACTGGAAGAGTGCAAAAGAATACACCCCAACTGGGTCTTCTTCCAATATATATATCGCTAGTTTTACCACTTGTTTTAGCCGTTTGAAATTATACGAAGTGCTGGAAAAGCTAGATTCCCGTTGCATATACCACGACACTGACAGCGCCATCTATATTACTGAACCGGGACAATCCGATCTTCCATTAGGTGATATGTTAGGTGATTTGACATCTGAACTGGCCCCCGGAGATTCCATCAAAGTTTTTGCTAGTGGAGGGCCTAAAAACTACACGTACAAGACTAGGCTGGGTGAGACAGTCACCAAGGTACGCGGTTTTACCCTCAACGCCAAAAACTCTAAAGTAATCAATTTTGATACTGTATGCGATATGGTGAAAAATGTGATGAAGCGATGTCCTTGCTCTGGAACTGGTGAGGTTTGTGGATTATGTAGAAAGACCGTGTTTAACGAGCGGAAAATCACTCGTGACAAAACACGTGTCAGAATTCTCAACAAGCCCGAGAAAAAGGACTATAGAATCAACTATATTAAGCGGGTGATAAAGCCTTCATTTGACACTGTCCCGTACGGGTATTAAACACAAAACCACCTCCCCCCTCTCGTATGACATATCTGACATGTACATTTCGTGTGACTAGAGCCATATATACTTTGTGCAGCCGTGGGTTCGAAACCCAAAGTGATCATTTTTTTTACAGAACTAGAAATTGGGAGGTAATTAAGACATCACGATCTTACATCGGATTTGGATGTATAAGTGTATTTATTTATGTATATGAAGATATGTATATATGTGTATATAGCGTTTATGGGTTATACCGCTTAAACTTTGTGTTATGCTGTACATATGTGTGTATGTGAAAAAAATGTATCGAGTAATGGAAACGAATAAAAACACATAATTGTCTGTTTAGAATCATCTGACTCTCTAAAACACGGAGCTATGATCGTAAATAGGCATTTAAGTGTTTAACGAACGACTATGAACTGAACTAGAAAGCGGATGTGGGATTTTTTCACATATGATATTTATTAACTAGAATATACATAGACATATTCGGTTAGGACCATTTACCACCCGATCGTCAGATCTGTTGAAATCTGTCTCAGGTTGTATTCAACGGATTTGAGTCACAGGGCTCTGATGTGAAGCTTTTCCTAGGTAATTCGTCCTTTACAAAACTAAATGGCATAGGGGAAGTTGTAAATGTCATATTTATAGGCGAAGTAATCAAATATCTGAACGTCATTATCGTCACAGTCCCCATCGAATTCGGCTACTATGGTTTCCATAGACTTTCCTCTAAGGGATTGTAAGATAAAGTAGACGCAGTACTGACCACATACTGTGGAATGGGAGCCTTGTACACGTTTATCGTTAAATGTCCACGATCTTGTGTTGTTATTCATAAACTCGTGAAACTCATAGTGTATCGGGTAAATGCCATATGGGTCGAAGTAAAATCCTTTGTCTTTTGAGTCAATGTACATGGCCACCCAGTGTTCACCAGGTGCGTCATCCGGGTCTGTGTTACATACATAAGCCCTCTTTCCATTGGTCCGTATCTCGGGCAGCGTATTGCGTGAATAGACACCTTGAAAGTAGCCTTTAGTGTAATTATCACGCCTCAGTATCTTCTCTATCTGGAGGTTGTTCATTATAATGAATAGTCAAAAAGCACATTTCGACTTTTATCTATGTGGACTATGTTATCGAATTCTGCGTACACTATAACGTTAACGGTACTAGGCAATGGTACGGAGAAACGCATTTCTAACCTTATATTACCCTTCTTTATGAGATCAAAGTGATCACCGTCATTAAGTTCCGGTGACAAGTCAAATGCGAACAATGTGTACCCCCTACTGTAATCGGTTCTAGAAATGTTATTGCCTTCATCTCTGCCTAACTGTCCCGTGGCGGCAAACAAGCCGTGGTAAGCCCTCAGATAGTCGTGTCGCTCAAAGTTTAATGTGTACACAGGTGTCGGAACCTGCTTTTCATTCACATATAAACAGAGAAATGATGTGTTATAGTGCCCGAATAGAAATGGGTTTTTAGCGTATTCGCCGTTAAAACCACCTGAATCCACCATACCTATGATAATGCGCTTAGGTAACTGTCCTATATAGAGATTCTCCTGATTAACGGATAGATTACCTCTGGGAACACTAAACACCTTACAATCCACACGATTGATGGGGTATCGGGCTGGGGATCGTTCCAGCGCTTTCATATGCGCTATCTGGACGTGTGGATTTATTTTCACTTTACGTACAAAAAATGATATTTTCTGTATGGCTATCTTAAATGTGGGATTTTCATCATTCGTGATGACGCAAAATGCGTCATTACTTCTTACCAGTTTAAGTTTTACATCGACACCATTTATCAATAGCTTTGACTGGTGTAACATACTCAAGTGTGGCCGACCGATCATGTCAAAGATACGACTGTGGTTGGTAAACTGGCGGCGAAGTGTCAATCCGTCATTAGCATTCACGCTGTTTAGCTGTCCAGCGGTGTCTTTGTAAAACATTCCGCACGTCAGCTGTGACTCTTTAGCTTCTCGACCGTAACTCATAAGGGCTTCTATCATTGCCCTGTAGGGGTATGTGTTTGTAGGCATTGACAAAACAGCGTCATTTAGGGAAAGCTGCATCTGTGAAAACATACTATGCAAGGTATAATTTGTAGGCCCTACTTCCGTTTCACCACCTATAAGCGTCCCATCCCCATTAACTAACCGGGCACGGACGTAGAGATACGAACTCGCTAGGTCTAGATAATGGTCGGACGAACCACTCACATGAAATTCGATCGGGCCTGAATCAGTGACTGAAGAGACCGGTTGGTACTCTAGCCATTGGGAATCTTCAACGCTAGTTTGTGTGGGTGGGATTTTAAAAATATCTAAATTGTCATTCGTGCATAAACACGACATGGGGTGGATTAGACTCATCGTTAACCACTGAAAATATCTCTCTTAGAACCGTTCGCACGCCTGCCTCTCACTCGAATGACTTCTACCCGTGGCTTTTCTCTTTATAGGTTTTTTTTCCAGGCTGATCAAGACGATGCACAGCATTGTTTATGAGAGACCTACCGGCTTCTCGAGTTCGGCGTTTGGCCGACTCTTTAAAATTCTCCCCACCTACCACATCCCCCGCTATTTGTAAACCCGTGTGTAAGGCCTGCTTACCGACTGTTTTACCTACTGATTTAAAAATGGGTACTACTGAATTGAATAAGCCTCTTATAACATTCCCCAATCCATGCCCTCTCTGCACGCTAGCACCCGCGAAGAAGGGAAGTCCTCCCCCTCTTTGGGAATCGTAGTAACGTTGGTAAAATTCGGCATCTGTATAGGGTGACATTCTCATATAAAATTTGTTGACCTGCGTTTTCTGAAATGTAACGACACCACCACTTTCCCACGCTCAAATGGTATTTTCTTCCCTGAATCGTCTCTTATATCCACTTCTACGGTGAAAAATGAGTTATTTTGGAGGGGAAAATACTTGACATGTTCGAATGTGTGGGCTATGGACTGCCCCGGTTTACCCTGAACAGGTACGATTCTCATCAGAGGCACGAGCTTATCTCCGACTATGTGTGGCTGAACCACATCGGAATATATGTAAAGAGAATCCATGCCCCTATTAACGTCTAATATAGCAGAGCTCATGTGTATCCCGGGTGCGCACTTGCGATCCGTAAATCTCAGTATTTCTTGCAAAGCATCGCTGAGCACTACCTTCGCATTATCATTAACTATCAACACGGCTTTCTGATTAAACTTGTCGTAGCGCAACTTGATACTGTCTTGATGGGCTGTTCGAATTTCATTATTGAGTGCATCTACGAAGACTTTGCCCGAATTATAATATCCCTCTCTCATCGTGATTTTCACTGATTTGACATCGTCGTCAGTTTTAGAAATACTAATAAGCGATACCTCGTCGGATTGTACATTGTACCATGAAAATGGGTAATGAAACTCCACTATTCCTACTTCCCACTGCCCGTGAAGCTCTAGTGGACGGGGTAATCTAGTAATGTAATTCGTGAGTGTATTATTCGGAAAATAATCTAACGAGCTGTTCGACGGTAGAGTCAGGTAGAACATATCGAATTAAAACTGTATTAGAGCACTCCTCTGCGATTGCGGGTATTGGTTATCTTTAACGTAAACAAAAAAATAGAAAACTTAGAATTTAGACCACCTCAGGCGTCTGGTGCTAATTACTCTAGGTCCATAGGCACCCCGTCTGCCAGATCTAGTTCTGGGCGTGGGCTCGACCGATCTAGTAGACCTCGTCGTTACCGCGGGGCTAGGTGTGAAAACAGGTATTTTAGAGGGGCCTGGGGGTATACCCGGTTTGCGTTCATGCATGTATTCCCACCTCTGCCTGTTCCCGACTAACTCCAGAGGGACGTTAATGTCTTTCAGACCTTGAGCAAATGTCTCCCACCCCCTGGGAGTAAACTGACGTCTATGTCTCAGCACGTCGTTAACCAGATCCGAAATGTTAGTGTCAGGTATTGTATTATCTTTATATATAAGCTCGCCTTTGTCATTCCATGACATCTGAGGGCTGGACTTTATTCTCTCAATAAGGAGTCGGGCCTTTTTATGCATGGTTTTCGGTACACTCTCGACTATTTCACGCTCTATATTACTTCGTAACGGTTCATTCACAGCGTTGTCAGTTGACCTGTCTTGTACGACTTTAACGGGTAGGGGGGTAATTGACGTTGTTCTCTGGTTTTCAAATGTGAGATATTTCTGTAACGCATCATTGTACATTCTAACTTTTTCACGCTCCGTTATATTATTCCGTCTAAGCACGGACTCCATGTCTCTGTCTAGGGCCTGCATCATAGATAGAGTGCTATTGATAGGTATTTGTTGTTGTTGTAAGGTCTGCAACAACTTGGGCTCTATTAAAGCCATCTTTTTCACGTGCTCCATGCTCAACTGAATACCTTAGAAACGATAGGAGCTAGTATGGAGGCTAGGGGTGCTAACAGCGCTCCTAAAAATCCGCCTTTCTGTAGTATACGTTTCCTTCTCTTAATACTCGTATTTTTCTTGGCCAGGTGTCGCAAGCCCGTCTTGTGTCGCTGTAGTTTCGATTTGTGAGCCGTATTCAACGGTACATTGCCTTTTAAGATATTCGAGGCGCACTCGCACAAACAATAGATCAATTCCTTGTCAGCCCCTCTTAGTATTGTTTTCACGAGTTTCGGGTTAGGCTGAGAAAGTGCCTTTAAAGTAACGGCGTGCTTACGCAGTCTTGCGGACATGATGACTAATAACAAAGTGGCGATAATATCATGTGAACATTTCTTTTTATCATCTTTTCAGATACACGTACTGTATTTCACCTGGAAAAATGTTTGTTCGAAGCCTCAAATGTTCAGGTGTGTCCTGTTTAAAGTCCACCAGAAGATAACCGTGAGGCTGCGAGGTGGCGTCCCTATAGGCTTCCTGTATAAACTGTGTGTGTCCAGGGTACATCTGTTTGGCGAGATGCATGATCTGCGAGGCGTCTCTTGGATTTTTAAACAACACTAGGTAATGTGTGTTTAAATTGATAGTTCTCTGTTCTTTGTTTTTACTGAATAGGTTTTGTGTTATGTATATAACACTACAGGAGCAGTGATGGGATTGTTTTGTGAAAAGCTGTGACACTGTCTTGTCAGTCTCCATCATCAGATCGTCTATGATCAATAGCTTGTTGCCAGGTGCTTCGATGTCCTGTAGGCAGTTAAAACCTTCCCTGAAATCCACGTTTTCGCACTCTGCATATCCTTTTTGCCATACACCATAACACCATATCACTTTGTCCGGGGGTGGCTGGATCATAATAGACGCGTCACGGATAAGTCTCTTGACGAATTCTGATTTTCCACATCCACTAGGTCCAGATATGATAGATGTAAAGGGATGTCTTAACGTGACGTCCATCGTCACCTACTGATAGGTTTAATACCGTTCTGCAGGTTTATATAATATCTCCAGATCTGTTCGCACACCTCATCCGATGAATTATTGCATACAGTCAGTGTATACGCATGTAGTACGACTAATCTGCTGTGATTGACAACACCGTCGTTAAACATCTCGTTCAATACTGCCTTGTACGATTGAAGGGATGTGACCACGGACACCATGGCCATCCAGTCATGTTTTCTAGCCCTCCTCACAAATAACTGACAGAATAAAGGAAAGGTCACCAACATGTCGCGAGTGAGCTCAGCGGTCAAATGAGACTAGAACAACTAGTCGTGTATTTTCAAGGCCTTGTCTACGATTCTCATGTGTTCTTTGAGAGCTATCCATTGGTCAATCCCCAGTCCTATACCTTTCCTAGTAGGTTTGTCGTTCACAAACTTTCTGATGTCAATACGTGGACTATCTCTATACATACAAGCTGTCACTCTCACATTCTTTCCAATGGGCAAACCTACAGCTTTAGCGCACGTAGTTATGTTAAAAGGTTTTAAGCTAGTATTTCGTGGCGGCGACTTACTGCTACAACTACACGTGTGATTAACACTCAGCGTTATGGTTGTAGCTATGACAATAACCAATGACAGACTGATCAGTAAGCCACCAGCTGCGTATTTTTGGCGATGCCTAGCCTCCACGTTGGTGTTGATACCTGCCATGCCGCCTGTGCGAATGACTGTTTCATAGCATATTACTTTTTTTATAATGTTTTCAACATTTCTTTCGACACATATGAATTGAAGGCGGAAGGCCAACCTTTCCATTTGACTTTATAATAAGTTTTCCCCCCTCGACGTTTTCTTTCTAGGATTTTTTCTATTTTGTAATACTCATCATCCTTTTTAATAATTTGCTGTAGCTCTTGTTCGTAAAAGGTACCGCGCAATACTTCGCCGTTTAAATCACGTAACTTATACACAGGAGGTATTCTGGTATGTCGACTGTGAATTATGAATATTTCATCTGTCCACGATGGTATATAGCCTTTATCGAAAATGGCTTTCACCTTACTTACCCTAACGCTATCACCCACATTAAATTTAAATTTGGATTTAGTCTTTTCGGCGGGATACAAGTTCTTGCGTACTATGTTTTCTGTAAGTTTATTCACTTGTTCGGGAGCCATTTTAATACTTCTATGAAATGACTTGTTATAGCTAGATATCAAGGCGGGTAAGACATCCACATATCGTTGAGTATTCTTGGCTGTGAAGTATTTATACATTTTAGACTTTAAAGTCCTATTGAAACGCTCTACAATACTGGCGTGCGTTTCATTGTGTGTGTTAAAGTGGTAAACCTCATTGGATTTCAAAAACTGTTGAAATTTTCTGTTAAAAAATTCAGATCCGCTATCGGTTTGGAGATACACAGGCTTTCTGCCTTGTTTAAGTATTTTGCCGAATGCCTTCACCATTGTTCCACCAGTCTTATCTTTCATGGGAATAGCCCAGCTGAATTTCGAAAATACATCTATACACGTCAATAAATACTTATGCCCTCTGTTAGATTTGGCCATATGACTCATGTCCACCAAATCAGCTTGCCATTGGTCGTCGATCTTATCCACCTTAACTCTGTTTCGCTTATACCTCTTTGCAGGCGGTTTATGCAATGTGTACGCATCTTGTGTCTTTAACCACTCCTTGATTTCCTTTTTAGAGATGGTATACCCGTTCTCCCTGACTGCCCTGTACAAGGCCTGTACCCCACCGTATGATGATTGGCTGGCTGGGGTATAATACAGTTTCTGTAAGATCTTATCAATCTCAGATCGTGACGGATCCATGACTATCTCTGCAGCTTACTTCGGAACGAATGGTGGGGAACTAGTGAAACACATCGTATAAATAACAAACAACAGTGAGTACATTTTTTTCAAAACTGTATTCTGGGAATATAGACACATGATAATAGTGATAATACATAAACATTAGGCACAGTCTATTCCTTCGTCTTCCAGGCGATCATTCATGTCACCTTCATCTGTAACCAAAATGTTCATAACTTCAGACTTTAAATTGTCCATGAAGCATCTCGTCTTCAAATAACAATCACGCCACACTTCATCTTCATAATTGATCAGGAATACGGGATGCACGTATACATCCGCCGATTTGTACAGGAGACATTTCACCTCCTCGATGAGGGCATCTTCATCCAGGGAGGCAAATGCATTTTGAAACTGTTCGTCAAATGTCGCTAAGACATCAATGCCTTCTTCTCTCTTTAGACGGATGGCTTTCACAACAGCATCCTTGTATACACCATTTACAGTCTGTCGCAAGAATTGGGACCTTTTGCTGCGAAGGCCCCCACCACTTACGAAAGAGTCCTCATCATAATTGTCTGTATCACATTTCTTTATTTTCTTCCTAGCCGGAGCATTCGGGACGGTTGCATTCATCTCCATAGACATGAGTGGTGTCCCCTGGAACATATCGTCACTCTCCATGTAATCTCTCAGCACATTGATGATGTCTTCCGACACTTTCTTGAGGGCAACCCAGGCTTGCACGGAGAAGGCCACGCCTTTCATAGTAGGATACAACAGTCCCCTCCTACTCCTCTCCCACTTTCTTATATGGACGAGTGACATCCCCTTGTAGTCACCGTAGGACATGTGTATATCTTCCCCCAACAACAGAGGTTGAGGAGTGGGTTTGCCAGACTCAATGTGCATGTCAATGGTTGACATGTAAAAGATAAAATGTTCCCATGTCCTCTGGGTCATTGTGATGGCTTTGACACTCTCCCTGCCAGCTGTATCACCCTTCTTGCTCAGCTCCACGTAAATACTTGTCCTCTCCTGGAAGACTCTAGCGACGAGATCTCCATAGACTTCGTAATTCATGATGTCGCTAAAACTGGTGTTGTTGTTGTAAAGACGATTGTTGTTGATGTAGAAGCAGATGTTGTTGTCGTTAAGACCGGCGTTGTCGTTGTAAAGGCAAGCGTTGTTGTTGTTGTGCATCTGCTGTGATCTGTTGGAGCTGGATGCCGATATGACTTTTGGCGCAAATTATATAGCAAAATGTCACGTGACTGTTTCCATATTAGAGGTCTGCGATTGGTCTGATCATGTACCACGTGGTCATAACCTTGCTTCATCTTCCTATGTAATAAATTATGTCATATATTGCGTAAAACGTTGCATAATCATAAGAGTTCCAGCGCAGCCTTATTACTACTGATGCCTTGACACCAAGTCAGGTGGATTGTCCTTTCCATTTTTGTGCACAATAGGGTAACTGTACTTTGGAAGGCGAAGACTCAAGCGCTCAATTCTTACTAGAGATTTTGAGTGAGGGTTATTGATGATCAGTTCTAGTGGCTTGTGGTCAAGTGTAAATGGTGCTTTATGCAAATACAAATGAAAGTGTTCACAACTCCACACTATCGGTAGGGCTTCACGTTCTTTTAGTGTTCATGCAATTCTTAAAGAGAATGCTGGGTGGAATAAGATTTTCGCGGCCCATCACCTTGCCCGAAGTTGAAAAACAAAAGCCAAACATGGCAAACGTTGATATGAGTTGTCCGGTTCGAAAGTTTAAACGGGTGGATTACAGTTGAAAGATGGTTTACCAATGCTGGCATTGACATATTACATTTCGGGCGTTTTAGGGAGTAGGTGGATATCAAAGATAAGGTAGGGTTTGAGCCGGTTTTTAAAGTGAAATTGTCCGCGTGGAAGTCTACATGACCGAATATTAGATTTGGGCTAAACCAAAGCAGCGACGACGGTGTGATAGCTGGCAAATGGTCAGATGTAATCGGTGACATACAGCCTGTTGTCAATTTACCTCAATGCACTGATTAATTGCAATTTATTAGAGGTCACTGGTCTAGAATTACTCAAAACGCTGTATTGTCATCACATTTAATATACAATCACATTAAAACAAATGCATAGAGACCTGGACCAGCAGAGTCCTGGTCTGTTCATGAATACAAGATGAACCGGTGAAACACGACCTCTTGGCAATTTATCTCAGTCAGGGTTTTATTCTCGCGTTTCCTGTAAATGCATAAACAGTACCAATTGACAAGCCCACTAGCACCATGTCTTAGGTCAAAAAAAATCCAGTGATATAAATTGCAATTTATTAGACGTCACTGGTTTAGAATTACTCAAAATGTTGGGTTATCATCACATACATGTAGGTCCGTACATGGATAATTATCGATGCTGACCGTGGACATTAAGCATGGTGGGGATATTGTGTAGCTAGGAGTTCCCTGTCCGTTGAATTCTTGGTCGGCTCTGGCATGTAGAGGATAATGCGCTGAGGATCATGCGCTGAGGCTCCACAGTGGATTCACGACGAATGACCTCGCTTTGTCTGTCAAGCTGAAGAGAAGGTTTTCGGGGGGGGGGGGGGAGGAAATCTGCCATGGCATAGGTGTGTGTTGTCCTTTTGAACTAGTGGACTGAATGGCCAGGTGGCTTGAATGCGGCAGGTGGTTATCTCTCCGTGTAGACACCATGTGATACAGCAGGCTAAGGCATATTTTACTCTGCTTATTGGTAACCCTCCAATCGTACAGACAGGAGGCGTTAGACGGTGAATTCTGCTGGGCATATTACACGCATACGGGCGCTCATCGAACACACTCACCGAGACCGGCTCTGGATGGCATATTTTTCATAGGCCTACGCAACCCGGAACATTGAATAGGGCAGTACTAGTCATGTACAGATTGTATACATGTTTATAGCACTTTCCTGTTGTATACATAGGAGTCCTGTGTAAAGCGTGCCTCGTCGACAATGAGGCAGGGACACCCACTAGTGACGAGCAGGTCTAGGCATCTACATACAGGCATACCCCGTTATTCATAGGCCTAGTGTTTGATCGGGTTTGAGCCGTACTGTTTGTACAGCGATTACCTTGTAGGCTGGCCAGGGTTGCTCTCTCTACTTTTTTCGTGAGCACAACAAACTTCCCCGGTTACCTCCATTGTCCGAGCCTAGCCTGCTGAAGCTGTTCTTCCGCGTCTCGTCGCCATTTCCCTACTACGTACTGATAGCTCATATTCACGTCCAGCAAGCCAGCGCGCGTGGTTTCCATAGAGACAAGGATGTGAGTGGAAAGGAAGTTTATTGCATCACGGTGGAATGTAGTTTTCTTGTTGAAATACCTTTATTAGTACGACCAGTCTACATCCTATCAGGATACTACATGGATGTGTTCTGTTATGATATCGATTTGTGATTCTTTTTCTTTGAGCTAGATGTATCACGCCGCGGTCTTCTCTGATCGTCAGACAAGCAGCTAGGACGTCGCCTCCAGGCATACACCGAAATGTAAGTATATCACACAGTACACCAACATGTGCCATCTATATTAAACACGAACAAGCAAGCACGCCTGGTTCATATGAAAGATACAAATTTAGGTCAACGTTGTGTAGTCTTGACACGGTTTGGCTATTTGACTAATTTATTTGGTGTTTTAGGGCGCATATTTATACTCAACAATATGGCTGCCGAAAAGGAAGGAAAGGAAACCTCATATAGGTCTACCTTATATTTTAGACTATTTGTTACCTGGCCAACCTCATTACGGATATTATGAGACATTAGTATAGGTAGTAGCCTATAGGGATCCTCTGTCAGATTTAAAGTATTAGATTTATTTATTTATTTATTTGATTGGTGTTTTACGCCGTACTCAAGAATATTAAGGTATTAGATAATGTGTAGGCCTATAGACGTCGGCTACGTTCAAGCATCTAAATGTGTACAGGATACCATTTTGCGACATTTATATATACAGGCCTACACTATATATACATGGCACCATTTTGCAACATTTACATATACAGGCCTACGATATGTATACATAATACCATTTTACGACATTTACATATACAGGCCTACACTATATATACATGGCACCATTTTGCAACATTTATATATACAGGCCTACGATATGTATACATAATACCATTTTACGACATTTACATATACAGGCCTACACTATATATACATGGCACCATTTTACGACATTTACATATACAGGCCTACGCTATGTATATGTTCAACAGAAACATGATTCACAAACACGTTACAGTTCACTATTTAGTAGGATTGTCGTAAGACACCAATAGCATACATGCTCTACGCACAGTATTATATGCACTGCCATTAAACTTGTTAAACAGGTAGTTCAAGACGTATCCAATAACATACACACTTATAATGTTCCACCTCACCTTGTACGTCTGTGTCAATACATATCGTATTTTCGCTTGTGTCGCCCTGTAACTACAATTGAAACTCAACACGATCGACTCTTTCTGAAGATAAAGTATTTAGACAGTGGCCTTGATTTAATTAACCTACCACGCATCTTTAATGAACCTGATGTTCATAGTGCTGTGCCTAATTATTTTAATATCCAAGAGCCGCCTTGCATATCCTATGAGTATACAAATCCTATCGCTTCCAAAATTTTCAGTTATTCCCAGGCCATCAAGGATTTCGATTTGGCGACGTATACTTCTCGCGGCTATAACTGTGATTGTGAATCCTCGGTTTTTACCTACGGCAAATGTAAACATGTCCTGAATGGTGACCTTAATATTGTCAAGAATCATGATCTAAGGAATCTCTTTGTGAGGGGTCCTAAGTACAGAGAAAAGAGTAATGTCAACATTCGATCAAACAAAAAAAAAATATCATCTCGGCACTTGAGGAGTATGTTAAAAAATGGTCAAAACGGGAGAAAGTGGATTCTTCGTTACTTAACGATTGGCTTAAGATTGTCAAAAAGAAAGTTAGTTTAACTATACATCGCCTAGACATTGATGCTCTACCTAAAGTTAAACAGGTTCTGAAGGATCCCACTGTGAAAGAAACACTCGCTGACCTTCATAGTAAATTTGTCATCACTGTAGCAGACAAGGCTCCTAATAATGTCATCTTTATTTGCAAGAATTATTATTATCAAATTCTTGTTCAAGAGCCATGTGTATCTACAACGACATCCACGTATTCTGCTACTACATGTTCTCTGGAGGAACTATTTAACAAACACTAAACCTTTCTTAAAGAAAGCGCATAAATATACCTACCCGTCATGCAGAAATACCACAACTTTACTGGATTCCTAAAATGCATAAATCCCCATACAAGGCTCGATTTATTGCGGGTTCAAGAAGCTGTACCACCAAACTCTTGTCAACCCTACTTACAAGAACTTACAGCGTTACAAGAAGTTAAGTCATTTTGGAATAAGTATTGTTGTGCCATAACAAAAAATTCAGGTGTCAACTGCATGTGGATTCTTAACAACTCCAAACGTCTTACAGAAGAACTTGATGCTCATATGCATATACCGTACAAAGACGTGTCAACATGGGATTTCTCTACTCTCTATACTACAATTCCTCACAAAGATCTTATTGAAAGAATATCGTCGTTAATTTCTCTCGGTATTTGCTAAAACAGGTCACCGTTACATTAACGTCAGAAGCAACACGGCTTTCTTTAGTTCTACTCTTTATAAAGGTTACCACTCATGGGATGTTACATTATTTATTGAATTGCTTGAATTTCTTATTAATAACATCTATGTGAAATTCGGAGATACCATTTACCAACAGTGCATATCAGGTCCAATGGGTGCCAATTGTGCGCCTGTTTTGGCAGACCTATACCTGTTTTCATATGAATACGACTATATGTAGAAATTACTTAAAAGTAACATCTTTAAAGCTCGATCCTTTTCATTTACCCAGCGGTATATTGTAATATAATATACATATAATCTACTGGCGGTGAAGGAAATCTATCCACCTTCATTGGATTTAAAGGAGACAACAGATAGTCCTGATGGTACATCTTATTTGGATCTATATTTGTACAAAAACGAACAAGGTCTCCTTTCACGCTGCCTTTACGACAAAAGGGATAATTTCAAGTTTGATATTGTAAATTATCCTTATTTGGATAGCAATATACCAAAGGGTCCTGCATATGGAGTATACATATCTCCCTTATATTATACGTCAGATCTTGTGTTAATTGTGATGATAAAGACTTCAGTATAGCTTTTGACTTATTATACTCGTGATGTAGTGCTAAAAAGTAACTGCTTTTCACTGTGCGACAAAAGACATGGTGTTTATTATCAGTGTTGAAGGTAGACGCACGTTTGGACCAATGCTTGACCTCTGATGTGGTTGTAGTGCTTGACTTTAAACTCGTGACTGTTACTATAGGTATATAGGTTATAACATAGTGCGTTATAGGTTATATCACTGCATATGTCTTCCTTTCAGTTATCAGGATTTAGCGGTAATCCTTTGTCTTCCTGTCAATTATCAGGATTTAGCAGTGATCCTTCGTCTTTCTTTGAATTATCTGGATTTAGCAGTGATCCTTTGTCTTTCTCTGAATTATCTGGATTTAGTCGTGATCCTTTGTCTTTCTATCAATTATCAGGATTTAACAGTGATCCTTTGTCTTTCTCTGAATTATCTGGATTTAGCCGTGATCCTTTGTCTTTTTATCATTTATCGGGATTTAACAGTGATCCTTTGTCTTTCTTTGAATTATCTGGATTTAGCAGTGATCCTTTGTCTTTCTCTGAATTATCTGGATTTAGCCGTGATCCTTTGTCTTTATCTGAATTATCGGGTTTAAACAGTGATCCTTTGTCTTTCTGTCAGTTATCAGGGTTTAGCTGTGATCCTTTGTCTTTCTATCAATTATCGGGATTTAGCAGTGATCATTGTCTTTCTATCAATTATCGGGGTTTAACAGTGGTCCATTGTCTTTCTGTCAGTTATCAGGATGTAGCAGTGATCCTTTGTCTTTCTCTGAATTAGCTGTGATCCTTTGTCTCCCTGTCAATTATCAGGATTTAGCAGTGATCCTTTGTCTTTCTGTCAGTTATCAGGATGTAGCAGTGATCCTTTGTCTTCCTGTCAATTATCAGGATTTGGCAGTGATCCTTTGTCTGTCTATTAAGTATCAGGATTTGGCAGTGAACGTTTGCCTTTCTGTCAATTGTCAGGATTTGGCAGTGACCCTTTGTGTTTCTGTCAATTATCAGGATTTTGCTGTGGCCTTTGTCTTTCTGCCCAGTTATCAGGATTTGACAGTGACCCTTTGTCTTCCTGTCAATTATCAGGATTTGACTGTGGCCTTGTCTTTCTGCCAGTTATCAGATTTGACAGTGACCCTTTGTCTTTCTGTCAATTATCAGGATTTGGCAGTGACCCTTTGTCTTTCTGCCAGTTATCAGGATTTAATAGTGACCCTTTGTCTTTCTGTCAATTATCAGGATTTGGCTGTGGCCTTTGTCTTTCTGCCAGCTATCAGGATTTGACAGTGACCCTTTGTCTTTCTGTCAATTATCAGGATTTGGCTGTGGCCTTTGTCTTTCTGCCAGTTATCAGGATTTGACAGTGACCCTTTGTCTTTCTGTCAATTATCAGGATTTGGCAGTGACCCTTTGTCTTTCTGTCAATTATCAGGATTTGCAGTGACCCTCTGTCTTTTTGACAATTATCAGGATTTGGCAGTGACCCTTTGTCTTTCTGTCAATTATCAGGATTTGGCAGTGACCCTCTGTCTTTCTGCCAGTTATCAGGATTTGGCAGTGACCCTATGTCTTTTTGACAATTATCTGAATCTGGATTTCCGTCAACCGAAAGTAACCTACACTGAAAGGTCTGAACATACGTGTTTTGGCTTTTTAACAATTATTTTGAGGCTTACAAGATCCTTACAGATATATAGATACATGGTGTTATTTACAGGTCACCTTTTTGCAACTGATAAAAGGTATGACATGGTGTAAACATTTTATCTCAGTTGACCCCAGCGGGCTTGTGCGCTGGTCTTGTGCGCTGGTCTTGTTGGTTTTTCGGCGACAACCTGGGCTCTGGTCAGTAGAGGGTTTATCATGGGCCAGTAGAGTATTCAATATCTCTGAGCACTCTACGACTTTTAATTTGAGTTGCGCTGTAGCTCCTGATCTCATGTTTAGCTGAATTAAATACATAGGTATAAAGCATATAAAGCGTATAAAGCTAAAAGTAGTACCGGCACTTATAGTAAAAGAAAACTAAAACATGAAGTAAGGTCCATCAGTAAGACAACTGAAAACTATACGTAAAAATACTGTCATTTATTTTTTTAGAGTTTTGAAGAGTTTTGAAAGGTATTTTAATATTTGAATTCTATGATCCCGATTCCTGATCTTCACCAGAAGGAACGAATATTTGAGAACGTTATTTCATTCTTTTACTAGTGAGTAAAGATAGTTATTCCAACATTCAGTGTAGCGACTTTATGTGACTATAGAGTTTCTAAACTCTGATAATATGGTCCATAAAGCCCACCTTAGAATTCAAACGTTTGAACGCCTTTACCTCTATTTGCAAAAGTCTAAAAAAAGTAAATGAAAATATTTTTATGCTTAATAGATGGAAGTGCTCTGTTAGATGATGCCTACTTCGACTTTTAGAGGCCTTTTCCTTTAATGGTTAGTATTAGGCCTCATTGGTGTAGAATTACTCAAAATGGTGGGGTATCAAGTCAGAGTCAATAAACTCTTACATGAAAGCAATGCAGAGGGACCAAGCCCCGGTGACTAATTGTCAACCAATAGAATCCTTGTTTAGGCACTGTAATTCGATGACCACATTATTGACTGTAAACCTCCGGGAAGACACGCATAGAAGGAACATTGCTTCCATTATATTATTATATTTATTCTAAATAGTGCATGACTAGCAAGGTCACACAACAGGAGGAAACCATCGGTTCTAAACAAGAGGGATACCAGCATATGAGGGTGACTGAATTTAGTTTGAACGAGGGTCAAATTGATCTCAAATGTGACTGTAGGAAATTAATCAACAAATGGTTTCAGCAGTGTAACTTTCGTAGGTATAAGTATGTATGGCCTAAACTTTGACAGTGACCACACTTCCATGAAATGAACGCTGTTACCACCTGTGTACATATCGTCTGACACACATCTGTTACAAAATTTGAACCTATCTGTTACATCATGACGTCACAGTAGCTTTTACCGAGGATTGAATGAAAACTGCATTTATATAGTTTTCAGGAGTCTACAATGCGTCTACAATATGTCACCTACATGAGAATATCTTAGCTGGATAAGGGGTCGACATGACGGAAATTATCCGGAAGGCAGTGATCAACAATGTTGTTGAAAATTGGATCGGTGTGTAGGCCATATTCAGCCGATTTAGTGAGAATTGAAAATCAATTCACTGCCAGTCAAAACTCGTAGTGGTCAATACGATTTAATGGTTTAGCCTTTTATCCTCTAAGCTGTTAGGACAGACAAATACGTCAAGAATACATAAATCTGGCGTTGCCATGACAGTATCATAGGCAATGGTACGTGAAAGCGCCTGACTATCACAACTGCTTGTTGATTCATGCTGTGGATAAACACACGAAAGAGTTTCATAGCCAGGCTCTGGAATTATGATCCAGGGACCAGTTGTTTAAAAGTGTAGTTAAAGTTAAGTCAGGTTTAAACCGACGTTTCTAGTCAATAATCGCGAGACCAGTTTCCAAAACAGCGTTAAACACAATCCACGAAAGAACGAAGAAGGGATATATTTCGTGAGAAATTAGGACGGAATCAGGTAAGCAGTAGCAGTCAACAGTTTTCATTTTAACTGACCTCCTCATTTCTATCATTTATATGTAATTTTATGGTGGAATCTCTAATACTATCCTCTTAATTTACTATCCTCATCTATGAAACTAATTAAATCGCTGCGAGGTTGTCACATTGACTGCCAGATCTTCGGCGGTACCAAGTGCCTCGCCGTTGACAGCCATTTTGAAGTGTAACGTAACCTGCTTCCGGGTTTGAAATGCAACTGATTTTTGGTATTGAAATCCTCAAGAAAACTCTTAATCCTCAAGGATTTTGTTGGTTGACTAAGCATCCCTGAAGCCTGGTCCGTTTGCATTGTTTTAATGTCATGCTATGTTAAATGTGATGGCAAGTATTTCTAGCCCAGTCCATGACGTCTAATACATTGCAGTTAACATCAGATTTTTGCTTATCTAATTATGCTTAAGCCATGATACTAGGGGGCTTGTAATATGGTACCATTTAATCATTTGCATGACCAGTTAAAATAAAACCCTGAGGTAAATTTACAAGAGGCCGTATTTCACCGGTTACATGTGACCATTGGCTAGATACCAGACTGTTGTTGCTGCTCTGATTTTACTCACTATGCTACACCTCTATCACACTGTCGTGGCTGGTCTGGTTTTACTCTGAATGCTGTACGTCTATCACACTGTCGTGGCTGGTCTGGTTTTACTCTGCGTGCTGTACGTCTAACACACTGTCGTCGCTGGTCTGGTTTTACTCTCTTTGCTGCACGCCTGTAAGTATATTATACAAATGTTTATGGACAGATGTAGTTCGGGGCCTCCGTGGCTCAGTCGGTTAAAGCGCTAGCGCAGCATAATGACCCAGGAGTCTCTCACCAATGCGGTCGCGGTGAGTTCAAGTCCAGCTCATGCTGGCTTCCTCTCTGGCTGTACGTGAGAAGGTTTGTTAGCAACCTGCGGATGGTCGTGGGTTTCCCCCGGGCTCTGCCCGGTTTCCACCCACCATAATGCTGGCCGCCGTCGTATAAGTGAAATATTCTTGAGTACGGCGTAAAACACCAATCAAAAAAAAAAAAATCAATCAGATGTAGTTATACACCTTTAGACAATGACCGCTTCCAACCTAGCATTTAGCAACGGGCGTCTTCGAAGAAATATTTAACCGCTTTAAAGAACCACTGAAATCCTTCAAAAATGCGAAAGCTTGTCATATTTACATTTGTAATTTTACTGAAAAAGGGAATGTGTATTATTGTAAAAACAGGCCACATGACCTTGCAAAAATATGACAACAATCAGTGGTATCGTTTTCATACAAAATGCTATAGTTTTGTGTTCATAAATGGATCTTGTTGTTCCAGTCGTCAACTTTCGTTAAATTGAATACTGACAAAAGCAAAAATTCAACGTTGTCAGTTTTACCACGTATTCCTAATGCAGTAATGTAATAAACTATCGTGATTCAATGGAACTCGTTTTTAGCTGCCACCAACAGACTAAGCAACCCTTTAAGTTGGTCGTTCGGTCGGCCAAAATGAGGGACATTTTATCTCTTCACATAGCCACCAGGCTCATTCGTAGCAAAATATAGGGTGTCATGCCATCTGTTGTCATGCATAGCGAGGGTCATATGTGCTCGGAGCCGTCGCGGCTGTTGCTCGTTTCGTGATTGCTTTATTATATTTTTACCTTTTTACATCTTATAAACACATTACTTTACTGCGAAAAGTAATCCTGTATACAGCAGAGAGATTAACACCATCTCATATAAGCACAGTTCCGTTATGCTCCATTCACATGCATGACCTTGCATTATATATAGAGAGCCCGCGCTGTATAACTCACACAGTATGCGTTTCGGGAAGCAAGAATCGATCCGATAGCGCTGTTCATCTCAGTAACTGTGCGTACACACTCCCTTAATATCTACGAAAGCCAGCAGGACGTGTGTGAGGATTTTTTATCGGCCGCGTTTATAGAACTTTATAACAGCGTATATATATTGTACTGCCAAGTCACTCCGCAAATCCGGCAGCAAATACAATAGTAGCTGGGCACTCCGGAAGGTCAGGCACAATTGTATACACGTGGAAAATGTTGGGCGTCTTGTATCGACGCTCAACCGACGCCTTGCACATGTTGAATCGGACTGACTGACACCACTGACTGTTTACGAGGTGAGACGATCACTTAAGGACACTTACTTTTTGATAAGGCAGTGTTTAGACGATGCGATTCGGCGTACGATTGGTCGTATAGAGTCGAATTTAGTGGAACTAAAAGTCTTTCAGAACCCGCATAAAGACGATGTATAATGATGTTATTACCAGGGTATAATGATATAAGAGTCCATGGTATAAATTAGAGTCCATAGTATATTGATGTTAGGTTCCTTGGTATAATGATGTTTGGGCCCATGGTATAATGATGTTAGGGTTCATGGTTTAATGATAATGATCTTAAGGTCCTGGTATAATGGTGTTAGGTTCCATGGTATAATGATGTTTGGGTCCATGGTATAATGGTGTTAGGGTTCATGGTTTAATGATAATGATGTTAAGGTCCTGGTATAATGATGTTAGGTTCCATGGTATAATGATGTTAGGTTCCATGGTATAATGATGTGAGGGCTCATGGTTTGATGATAATGATGTTAAGGTTCATGGTATAATGATGTTAGGGTCCATGGTATAATGATGTTAGGGTCCATGGTATAATGATGTTAAGGCCCATGGTATAATGATGTTGGGTTTCTTGGTATAATTATGCGAGGGCTCATGGTATTATATATTAGGGCCCATTGTATAGTGATGTTGGGGCCCAGGGTATAATGCTGTTCGGGCCTATTGTAGTATGTTGTTGGGATCCATGGTATAATAATGTTAGATTCCATATGGTATAATGAAGTTAAGATCCATGGTATAATCGTTAGGGGGGCCTCTGTGGCTCAGTTGGTTAGCGCGCTAGCGCAGCGTAATGATCCAGGAGTCTCTCACCAATGCGGTCGCTGTGAGTTCAAGTCCAGCTCATGCTGGCTTCCTCTCCGGCCGTGTGTGAGAAGGTCTTCAGCAACCTGCGGATGGTGGAGGGTTTCCCCCGGGCTCTCCCCGGTTTCTGCCCACCATAATGCTGGCCGCCGGCGTATAAGTGAAATATTCTTGAGTACGGCGTAAAACACCAATCAAATCAAAAAAAAAAAAAATAATGGTTAGGTTCCATATGGTATCATGATGTTAGGGTCCATGGTATCATGATGTTAGGGCCCATGGTATAATGATGTTAGGGTCCATGGTATAATGATATTAGGGTCTATGGTATAATGATGTTAGGGTCTATGGTATAATGATGTTAGGGCCCTTGGTATGATGATGCTAGAGTCCATGGTATAGTGATATTGGGCCCCATGGTACAGTGATGTTAGGGTCTATGGTATAATAATGTTAGGTTCCATGATATAATGTTGTTAGGTTCCATGGTATAATAATGTGAGGGCCCATGGTATAATTATGTTAGAGCCCATTGTATAGTGATGTTGGGGCCCATGGTATAATGCTGTTCGGGCCCATGGTAGTATGATGTTAAGATCCATGGTATAATGATGTTAAAATCCATGGTATAATGATGTTACGGTCCATGGTATGATATAAATGTCTATGGTATAATAATGTTAGGTTCCATATGATATAATGAGGTTAGGTTCCATGGTATAATGATGTTAGGTTTCATGGTATAATGATATAAGGTCCATGGTATAATGGTGCTGGGTTCCATATGGTGTAATGATGTTAAGGTCCATGGTATAATGATGTTAGGCTCCATGGTGTAATGGTGTTAGGTTCCATGGTATAATGTTAGGTTCCATATGTTATAATGATGTTGGGGTCTATGGTATAATGATGTTAGGTTCCATGGTGTAATGATATGTTCCATGGTGTAATGATGTTAGGCTCCATGGTGTAATGATGTTAGGCTCCATGGTGTAATAATGTTAGGTTCCATATGTTATCATGATGTTGGGGTCCATGGTATAATAATGTTAGGTTCCATATGATATAATTAGGTTAAGTTCCATGGTGTAATGATGTTATGTTCCATGGTGTAGTGATGTTAGGTTCCATGGTATAATGATGCTAGAGTCCATGGTGTAATGATGTTAGGACTCATGGTATAATGATAATGATATTAGGGTCCATTGTATAATGATAGTGGAGTCCATGGTAATGGTGTGTGGAAACCTGTTAGAACCTGTTAGGACCAGCGTAGAACATTATATTGAACATTGTAACCTATACGCGCAAACTATTCAAAACATATACATTGAAACTGCGTTTACATTATGATTAGGATTGTCCCATTTTCTCAACCTTATAGCATATGAAAGAACAACTTTCAGTGCAATTTATGTAAATTTATAATTTGATTTTGGAGACAAACTACAATGACTGGATTGGCCAGTTTCTGGGCTTCACAAAAAGTATAATTTGATCAATCAACACAGAATAATATGCTTGAATAATACCTCGCAAGCGTGCGAAAAGTATTACAGTGATCTTGTCAATCAATGAGATGTCCGGGGTTGGTATATCCTGTACATCAGTACGGTGTGCAGTACCGGAATTTCTGTTGAATTATGATGGAATAACTGAATTATTAGTTTGGGTTATTAGTCAGTGGGGGGCTTGGTGATCAGTCAGGGTTTTGTTCTAGGTTTTTGTTTTCTTCCTGTAAGTGCTTAAATAATAACAAATTACATGTCACATGTTACATGGGCTTAAGCATAAAAAAATACAGTGATGTTAAGTGCAATTCATCAGGCGTCAAGCTAGAATTACTCAGAATGCCATGTTGTCATCACATTTAACATGTAAGAACACTGACCGTTTGCACAGTCTAACTAGCATTGTCTTCCACCAGTATTTAGGGTTTGTCTTTCTGTATATCAAATGTGGAGAAGTTTGTCTGTAACTCGGTGGCTTTTTCAAACCCACTGGCTGGTTTTTCTGACGGTGACATCACTGTCAGTCATCGTATTAGTGAAAATCCTTAAGTAAAGCGTTAAAAAAACAATCAAATACATTATACTAGATAAACAGATACAATGAAACTTGAGGGATCGCTGTTAAGTTGTGATTTAAACTGTTGTTGAAGTTTGTCGGAGTTCTATGTTCATGTGATAATGACGTGAACACGTGATTGCGTAGTGCACTCCACGCTCTTTTTGGCAGCGTATCATGTTCACCCGACCTACATGTATACTGTTTTACACTGAAATTTGTTGAGTTTCGGTTAGACTGTATCTGTCGGAAGAAACCTGGGTTATCCAATATATGTACATATTATTTGCTCTGTACTGTGCTCTACTCCATGTCAGAGTTCCACATGGACAGTAAAGCATACATACGTACATAACTATCGCTGAGCGCAGAGCAGTTCAAAGTAAAACGCCTCAAGAAAAACTGTAAAAGTCAACATTTTCATATTCTATACTTGTTTGTGATCCACATAACTATGTAGCTATCATTTAGACCGTCAGTATGTAATAGACATGTTATATGTAATGGACAGGTTGTATGTAATATACAGGATATAGGCAATAGACAAGATTTATGTAATAGACAGAGAAGAGCAACATGGGACTCTCTTCTATTGTTTTCAGAGGGTATAGACACTGATAACAAACAGCCAGCAATGAACCATGAAAAACACCACCCCTCTAATCGTTACTAACATTAAACAACAGTCAAATAAATATATAAATTAATAGCCCTAAATCAACTTCTTGTGTTCAAATAGACTAGTGGTATTTTTTCCACCCCTTACCCCCTCGACACACCAATCAAACCGGTCCATCAGGACACCACTATATAGGGCCTACCAGCATATCTGGGTAGTTAGATTTCAACGTATGCATTAAATGTGACTCCCATGATTAGCCATTTGCTTTTTCCTTGATTATTCTGTTATTTTATATGTTCACATACATTAACCGATGTGTGTATATACATAAGCGTACTTTTAATTCCTGCTTTAATTGCTCTGTGCATTTAAGCGTGACCTGGTCATTACCCCCCCCCCCCCCCCCCCCCCCCCGACACACACACACACACACAACCATATTGCTGGCCAGCGTCGTTTAACTGGAATATTTTTGAGCATAGAAATTGTCATTCAAATAAATAAGTAGGCATATTAAGCGTAACTATATTCGTTTCTATGGTAACCCTGAGCATGGATGCATAGTTACGCCGAAAAAGAGCAAAGCAAAAACGTTGACATTTGTATTCCTGGCGTTTCTAGTGTCTACATATCCCGGAACTACATTGCGCTGAGTCACGTGCATCGCATGTAGGCTGTCAGTATAGTGAGGCTTTTATAGTTAGTAGTCCTTGAGTGCAGTCACGTGACGAGTGAAAGTGCACACAGAATATGTTTATTTCTGGATATATCAGAACATGCAGCTCTGTATGTAGTATAATCGACTAGTGGCTGCATGTATGCCCCTACTAAATCGATGTCCTCGCAACAGCCCGTCTGTGTAAACACGTGTCCACACGGGACTCGACTCTCTACATTATAATCTCTCATCATGATTTGATCCAGACTCTTAGTAAGCTGGTTGTTTCAGTTTTTCAAAAGCCATCACTCCATAAATATCAGAGCTCAGAAGACATTTTCACGGTCTCTGTAGCCTCATATTAGTAAAACAAAATGCACGCATATAAATGTCTCCAAAAATAAGGCACTTCTGCCACCATTATATTTGCATGGCGTTGGAATAGCCAGCCTGAAAGAACACAAGTTCTTGGGAGTTTCTTTTAATTCAAGGCTGTCTTGGACATCTCACATTAACTTTATTACATGTAGTAACAAAGTATCCAGAGACACATTCGAGCAAATGTAAACTAAGAAACACTGCTTATTTTGTACTACTCTATGATACTCCATTATCTTTCCTATGCAAATGTTTTATGAGGTAACACATACATAAGTCATCTCCATCCCTTAGTAATTCTTCAGAAACGCATCATTCGCCTCATCACTTTCTCACAATTCTGGATCATGCGGCTCCAATTTTTAAGAACCTCAAAATCCCCCCACTTCCACAAATACACAGATACTCATCCTTGCTACTTTCACATAAATTCATCCACCAGTCACTCTCTCTTCGTCACAAATTCATACAGCTATTCAAAAACAAACCTAACTTTCACAATTACCCAACCAGATCCTGTTCTTTCAATCTCCATGTGCCTGTTCTAACTTCGAATCTATCAACACATTTCATAAGATCATCCCCTAGGGATTGGAATACACTTCCTCCAAACCTCAAAGTAATGACTATCACGTCTTTATTCAGATCCAAGTTAAAAGATTTTTAATTAACAATATTTGATCCACATTTGTCATACAGTCTACGAGACAGAAGGTGTCACACAAAATATTATTCACACTATTGTATAGTTAACTAGAGTGTTTATAGTGTTAAATTTCTATGTGAGTTTTTTTTCTTCCAAGTAAATTTGTTTTTTGTTAATACAGTTGTTCACTAATTATCGCTCCTCACCAAGCATGTATTAATATTATCTGATAATAATGAGTCAGGGATAGAACAAGTCCCTGGGACTTTATTCCCGCCATTTACGAGGTATGTCATTATATATATATTTACGTATGGTGAATAAACATCCAATTAAAAAAAATTAAATTCATTTTATACGGTCTCTGCAGCCTCTGCTGCAAATATGGTCGCGTTTATACGCTCTGTGTAGCCTCTGTTGCAAATGCAGTCATCTTTATACAGTCTCTGCAGCCCATACTGCAAATACGGTCATGTTTACACGGTCTCTTCAGCCTGTACTGCAAATGAGGTCATGTTTACATGGTCTCTTCAGCCTCTACTGCAAATGCGGTCATGTTTATACGGGCTGTAGCCTCTACTACAGATATGGTCATGTTTATACTGTCTTTGTATCCTCGGCTGCAAAAACGGTAATGTTTATACGGTCTCTACAGCCTCTACCGCCAATATGGTAATGTTTGTACGGTCTATGCAGCCTCTACTGCAAATGCGGTTATGTTTATACGGTCTCTACAGCCTCTACCGCAAATATGGTCATGTTTATACGCTTTGTGTAGCGTCTACTGCAAACACGGTCATGTTTATACGGTCTGTAGCCTCTACTGCAAATACGGTCATGTTTATACGCTTTGTGTAGCGTCTACTGCAAACACGGTCATGTTTATACGGTCTGTAGACTCTACTGCAAACACGGTTATGTTTATATGGTCTAGGCTCTACTGCAAATACGGTCATGTTTATATGGTCTAGACTCTACTGCAAATACGGTCATGTTTATACGCTTTGTGTAGCCTCTAGTGCAAATACGGTCATGTTTACACGCTCTGTGTAGCCTCTAGTGCAATACGGTCATGTTTATACGGTTTCCGCAGGTTTTACTGCAAATGTGGTCATGTCTATTGCATCTATTACGTGTGATGATTTTCTAGGTATCACACTGTCGTTCTGGTTTTAGTCTATGTGCAATGGTTTTACTCTCTATACTATAAGACGTGAATTATATTATCTGTGATATGAAATATGTGTTCCGTAATAGGTCTACTTTACTGGATCGCCTGGAATCCTCATTTGTTTGTCAATTTATTATTCAAGAATATCTCACCCATACGACGGTGGGCAGTCGAGTCCGAGAAACCCACGGCCATCCGCTGTCAGACCTTCCCGTTGGACGAATGAGCCAAACAGTAATATGAACTTAAAGGTATATATGTTATGAGAAGTTTACACGGTTTTACGCTTATTGTGATTGTACGAAGCGTTCCGCGCGAGGATACAACTAGTGAGGCGAAACCTACACAAGCCTACGTTCGTCGTAAGGCTCCAAAGGTCAAGCTTGTCTAGTGGTGGCAGGGATATAAAGTGAGCGTCGGGAGGGGCACCTTCGTTGTAATGATTATGGCAAGATAGGTCTTGAATAAGATTTTACTATAAAAGTATGGAAAATAAAGCAGGTGAGAAACACTTAGAATGTGTTTAGCCTTAAAATACCATAGTTAGACCAGTGTTAATTAATTAATTTTTTTTTTCAGCTGCTTGAAATAGTCAATATTGCCTTTTGTACCCGGATATTTGGTTACAGCCTAGAAACGCTAGGTATATTGACCCAAAGCACACGCGGGAAGACTGTCGTGAATCGTCAATGTTACTTGCCATGTTAGCGAGGTCAACGCGCAGTTCGATAGGGCACGCAAGTGCTTTTATAGTTCAGTCGGAGAGTAAGACTGTATATAAATACGTTGTCCCTCCTCCCCCACTCGCCTACCCCACCCGCCACTTGGAACTTGTGAAGGTAAGACATAAAGTCTTCAGTCTCGTAACATAAACCTGGAGGTTGGATGCATAGGCGAGATTGAATTCAAATCTAGTACGGTATATATACTGTGTTTGCGTTTGGGGTGGGAAACATGCGCCTTTCGTGCATGTGCCGCCCTCTACTCTAGGTTTGGAGCTCGAGCTTGTTTTAGCATGAGCCTCATGAATGATGTCCTTGCGCGGGTTTATGTAATCAGTATTCACCAATAAAATTGTTTCTGGTGGCCCTGGGAACTGGGACTATTACATGTAGGCACGCATATTACATGCATATAAGTAGGGGTGGGGGTGGGGGGTAGATTTCCCCAGGCTCTGCTCGGTTTTTCCCACTATGATTCCTCTCCGGCCGTAAGTGGAAAGGTCTGCCAGCAACCTGTGGATGCTGGCTACCGTCGTATGAATTAAATATTGTTGAGTACGACGTAAAACACCAATCAAATAAATAAATAAAGATAATATTGTGCATATTTGAGATAAAACGAATGCATGTGTATCGAGTAATAATAGAAGCAAAGGTTGATTTTTTGGTTAATTTTGACATCCCTTCCTGCCTCACAACCGTGACCATGGCGTTAAAAATTTTTGTACAAAATTTGCTAGTGGTGTCGGTGATATAAAGCGATTTTAGAGAGCGATACATATACGCTGTAAAAAATATGGTGATAGTTTCTATTGGAGAGGGATGCGGAGTAATGGCATTTGTGTACGCATATTATGCACCTGGTACACTGATGATTCTAGAGAGCAATATATTTCCCACTCACCTGCAGATTGCACTTTTTCTCTGCAACATAACAACTGGCCCCGGATAGCACAGTTGGTAGGGCGTCCGCTTCGGGAGCGGTAGATACGGGGTCAATCCAATCACATTTAATCTTTTAAAAGAGGAAGTTGTAACTAAAATATAGATAGATAGATAGATATGTGTGTGTGTGTGTGTGCATCCTATATATGCGCATGTGCATCCTGTGCGGGGGCAATAAGCTTATCTCGAGAAGATATAGCTGCGGTTATACATACAAATTATTGGATGTTAAGAGTTATCTCCCTTATTGGGTATGCCGTCAATGGAGCGGCTCGTATAGTTTACATTAGAAACTCCACATTGAGGGTGTATCTTGGAGCAGGTAGTTGTGTTTACCATGGCAAAGCCGAGATGTGCGACCCAAACAACCGTTCAGGTAGGGTAGTGTCCTTCAACAGTCATGTGTATAGAATATTTATAGCTGTAACGGGAATATGCGCCCATTCTTGGCGATGGGTGAACAGTTGTTTGTGTCACGCATGTGGCGACATTCTAATGTCGTTAATATGCACATTGTGGGAGTTGAGACTGCTCAGTTTCGTCCCACCATAATGCTGGCCTCCATCATGTCGGTGAAATATGCTAGAGTACCACATAAAACACCGTAAAAACGAAATCGCAAGCTCGAATTTTCCCAGCCCTGTGAGGGCATTTCCAGAATATCTACAAAAACTGCTGTCCTTGGACCGTCTCGGGTACTCCGTACTCCGCCAGATTTTCTTACATGTATACAATTATTTCGTCGGGGAATCTTAGACTGGGATCCGAGCGCCCGCTCAAGATCTTTTAACACGTACATTATTGCATTGGATAGTGGTCGTTTAGAAGGTAACTGAGCAAATGCAGAGGCTGTCTGTATATAGATATTGCTACATCCATTGTAGTGGGCAACAAGTAGAAAATATGAAACACTGTACCACTGTGTAGGCTTATATTGCTTTGTTTATTTATTTATTTCATTGGTGCTTTACGCCGTACTCAAGAATATTTCACTTACACGACGGTGATCTGCAGTATGGTGGGAGGAAACCCACGACCATCCACAGGTTGCAGCAAGACCCACCAACGTACGGCCGGAGAGGAAGCCAGCCTGAGCTGGACTTGAACTCACAGAAACCGCATTGGTGGAAGGCTACTGGGTATATTGGTGGACGCAAAGTGAACATGCAACCAACATACAAGTCACTGAAATCTCTTATAGTACTATTGATAGAAACTTTATAGGTATCAAAACCATGTCATGCACCGCACCTGATTCGCGGACTTCAAGCCTCTAAAGAGCTTGTGACATTTAAGTGACCAGTGTAAACTAACAGTGTTTACTAACACGGCTTGCATTACTCATGCATGTAGCCCTTTGTTGCAACAGTGTATTGTGACGTTATTGTTATATTTTTGTTACATTTTTCGTGCCAATTCATGCGTGTGGGCTGAGTCCTTTTTTGCCCTTAGTGTTAAGCCCGGCCTACACTGGACATTCAGTCACGATTCGACTTAACAGTTCGTCTCAGAGACCGATGACCATACGACCTTAAGACTGAATTGCAGATATGTGGAACGACTTGACTACAACTCCAGTTGAATCGTGTCGTTATTTCACATACACGCCTGCTTGGCGCCCAACACAACCGTCGGTTTGAGCTGAATTGAGTCTTGACTCCCATGTATACAGGCCTTTAATTCTCCAATTTTTGAAAAACACACATGTAGTGATTTTACCCTGGTCTACGTCCTCTTTACTAGTACTTGTGCTGAATGCGTGCCTCGCATGAACCTATAGGAGCTGGTAAACCTAGCGGAAATCTTTCTTCTACCCTGCCTTTGTTCACATCTTGTTTTCCAACGTTACCCTGTATAGATGTACAAATCTGTACTTTCTTCGTTTTGGTGCCCGTTAGGTTTCCGGGTAAATAGAATAGGACTTCAGCCTCACAGGTAAGTTTTGGTTAAGTGCAATAACAAAGAGAAGCCCCCACCACACCACTCCCGCCCTGGTGGGCCCCGTGAAGTGAATAGTTCTCCCTCATTTAAAACACAATTTTGTTCTTGATCGGGGCAGGCTCAGAGTTTGTTCCATATGATTAAGGGTGTCCTGATTGGTTGTGCCAAAAGTGTATTCAGTTTTAAATCAAGCTGAAACGGTAATACGCCAGGAACCTGCGGATGTTCGTGCCCCCCCCCCCCCCCCCCTCCGCCAGGTTCTGTCCGGTTTCTTCTTTCCTTAATTGCTTGTAGTCGTCATATAGGTGAAATATTCTTGAGTAAAACACCGATGAAATGAATAAATAAATAAATAATTCGTAATACCAGTCTTGTCGAAAAACACATATACAAAAGAAATAACACTTTATTTTGGTCATAAGATAATGGCCAGAAATCGTAATAAACTTTTTAACAAAACACACTTTCAGTTTATGATTAATCCTTTATTTTCCCTCTTCTTTTTGCAGAATGCCTGCGACAAGTAAAGAGGCTGTTCAGACTTTTGTTTTGTTCATCGTCGTTTCTGCCTTGTCGTACTACCTCTGGGACAATATCCAATTAACACAGACAAGACAAGTGTTTGTTCATCCGCTGCCATACCAGCTATTGGCAGCAAATTTCACAGGAAACAAGACGTTTATAATACTTGATTACGTAGCCTACACGATAAAAGGCAACGAAGACTATTACATCGGTAATTGTTTGGTGACTCAAAATAAAGCACTTGTCGACAAAGCTCATGCGGTTGTGTTTGCGACGCGGAAACTGAGGAGTAAATCGGCTATGCCTAAAGTCCGTCATCAGTGGCAGAGGTGGGTTTGGTTGCTGGACGAAAGTCCTTACCACCCAGTAGATGGACAACCATTTAAACTGACAGATTTCAACTACGTGTACAACTGGACGATGACCTACTCGAGTGATTCGGACGTGTACTGTCCGTACGGTTGGACAAAGCGGAAGGAAGAACCGGAAGCGGAAATACCTGATCTTGGAAAAAGAGACGGTCTGATCGCGGCGGTGATCTCAAACTGCGGCTCGGCTTACGTTCACAATCACAGATTTGAATACCTCAAGGAACTCAATAACACGGCTAAAGTGACGTTATACGGAAGGTGCGGGAAAGCCTGCAAAGGCTACGAGAACGGTCAACAAGGGTCTCCTTGCCCAGAAATTAAGAACCATCTGTTTTATCTGTCTTTTGAGAATTCGAACTGCAAAGAATATATCTCGGAGAAGTTTTACGGTAATGCCATTTCCATGGGAGCCGTGCCCATTGTTATGGGCGCCAGAAAGGAGGATTACGCACGCGTAGGTCCCCCAAATTCGTTTATTCACGTCAAAGACTTCGCCAGTCCTAAACATCTGGGCGACTATATTAATTCATTATCCAAAAATAGAACAGCCTATATGAAGTACCACGAGTGGCGAAAAGAGTATGAAGTAGATTACAGGGTACAGTTTATTAGTAGAAAAGTGTGGCCCCCTCTTTGTGATAAATTGAATGCTGACAAAGGGGAGGTAAACGTTGTGCGGAGTCTGGCAGACTTTTGGAAACTGTCAGATTGCGATGGTACAAAGTTTTGGTAAATTCTACAGTATTAAATGATTTCTGAACGCTGGAGTAGACAAAAGGGAACACAAAGCTTCGCGGGAGACAGAACGCTGATGTAGACAGAAGGGAAAACAAAGCATCGCGGGAGGCAGACATATACCTACTCGGACAACAGTATCCACATGGGCAACAGGCTTTTAGGCAACACAGCAAAAGACGCCTGGACAATGACACACATGAACACCTGAACAACAAGACGCTTGAAACTAACACACCTGAACGTCCACACATTTGAACGGCGACACGCCTTAGAAAAACAACACTCCTGAGCGCTGACACACCTAGACGACGATACGTCTGGACATTGACACACCTGAACGACAACACGTCTGGATATTGACACACCTGAACGTCTGCTATGACGAACTTAGCTGTGATAATGTGTGTATAGTCTATAAAACACGTCCGGACATTGGCACACCTGAACGACGACACGTCTGGACATTGACACACCTGAACGCCAGCTATGACAAACTTAGATGTGATAATGTGTGTATAGTGTATAAACAGGCATTCCAGTTTTATGCTCAAATGTCATATAGTTTAAAGTACTTACCATATATAGGCGCTAGATATTTGTTTACAGTTTGGTCTCTTTGTGTACAGTGTGGCTTCTTTGTATACAGTTTGGCCTATTTGTTTACAGTATGGTTTCGTTGTATACAGTTTCGTTCCTTGGATACATTTTCATGGTAGGTAAAAGTTTAGGTAGTATTGTGTCTTTCATGAAACTGACCCATGTTCTATTTTTATTATTATGGGAGACTGCATTTATTCTCCTCTTTGTCTGCTTCAGTAATAGCTTATTTCAGGTTTGCCTGCAAAATTATTTTTCAAAGATCTCAAAGAAGTGTGGCTCCGAAAAAACAAAGATTTCACGAAGACTCAGTAGAAATAAAGGCCCTAAATACTTGTCATACTTGTCAGTAGAATGACTACATGGTCATTGTATACGCTACCCAAAACTGTCTATGTCTGCAAGTATTCGCGTTCCCACCGTTATCGTTTATCCTTTTCTACAGCAGTGCACTTTCGATAGAATTTGAATCAAGTGGACAGGTTATTTAAAATACCAGTACTGATGAATTTTCAAAGCCATTGAAGCCAAAGACAACACTAAAATGAAGTATGCATCACATGAAAGATCATTAAAAACTGTCCAGGGAAATATTTGGATTTTATTTTTTAGAATTTTTCTAACCGAGTAAAATTGAGTTAAAACACCAGATTCTACGGTGGTCTGTTGTGACCCAGAGGGTATCAGTGACGTCACATCCATTTTTTGGGCCGAAATATTTTCCTGCAACGTCAGATCGGCGAATGCATGTATATAGATCTATATGTTCGTGTCTTTCGAATGGTGAAGTGTAGCAGTCGTATGCGGTTAAGTTGCAAAAACCTTACTTGACGTCATTGTTCCCAATGTGGTCAGAAAAGGCCAAAGTACAATATACTACTAATGTGCATTTTAGTAGGTTGAACAAATTATAAAAAAAAAAATATATCCAACTGTTTTTCTGAACAACAGTTTTTAATGGTCTTTCATCTCATATATTTAATATTTTACCAAAGATCAGTTCGGTGATATATTGTCGCCCATTTTCTTTTTCCATCTTTGTAGAGTGCAATAGTTTTATTTAGAGAAATCCAACATTATCATGTCTTGCATATATTTGAACGTTATAAATATATTTTACAACCATCTTTTTTTTTTGGTTGACTTAGATTTTAAGACTATATATGTTAAAAAGGTATGCTGTATACAGTTAGTAGTACTCTTTAGCCTGATTTTATAGAGTTTATAGATGTGTGTACGTTAAGTGACTGATTAGTAAACGGGATATGTTCGTGATGTTGCAATAGTACATAAATTTGAGTGCAGCCTTTGATTTGCCTACTTCAAACTATACAGCCAATCAGCGTCGATTCGGTTTTCCTGTAACAGCCAGAAAATGCGTCACAACCTAAGGTCATTTCCTCAGCCGTGCTTAACTTCTTATTTAGACAAAGCGCAGACTATCAAGCAAAGTTCATAAATCAAACTACATGTACTTCCGTGGACAGTTTCTTATATATTACTCTATAAAGACGGTAGAGTTCATGGAGTGATGCTGTTGAGTGCAGACTTAGCTAAATCATACGAAACATTGTGTAAAACTTTAGAATCCCGTGGCTACATTGCCAACCAATCTGAAATGCCGCGCTCAATCAAATGAGTTATGACTGAAATTCATGTTATAGTTTGGATTCATATCAGCACTGAAAAATTTCTCCCATTGCTTCATGTGGTGGCGTGGTAAGTAAATGGTGAGGAGAAAAAAACATGGGGGCCTCCGTGTGGTCGACAATGGCGGAGTGGTTAGCGTACAAGCGCATCAGATGAACTCGGAATCCTCTCATCATGGCTGTGAATTCAAGCCCACCTCATGCTGGCTTCCCCTCCTTTCGTTCGTGGGAAGGTCTTGCAGCAGCCTGCAGGTTGTCGTTAGTTTCCCCGTTTGCCTCCCACCAAAATACTGCCCACCCGCGTGTAAATTAAATAAATAAGAAGAGATAATCTTCCATTTAGTGCTAATCTGCTACCTGCTTGTTTGTAGACATTACTGAGAGGTTTGCCTTGATCTGCATGGCCTCTGTCGGCAGCAAATTTTGTATGCGTTATGGTCGTTCATAGAGAAATTGTTTTGGAAAACAGTGAACGCCGTTTAACCAGGTCGAATTGTGTTTCCATTGTCACATTTTTGTTGTTGTTTTCACACAAAAATAAAGCTTTTTACCGAAACATTTTTGTGTCCATGGCGGTGTGACTTTCCTGTGTTGTAGAAGAATGTATATGTGTATAGATCTACAGAGGATGCCGGGTGATGCTTGTGGCAGAATAAATTACACGTAGGGAAATTATTTGCAACTAAAAAAAGTCTCTTAATGTAACTCCTGGGTCATTTTAATTTATTTTATTTTATTTATATATTTGATTGGTGTTTGACGCCATTATTTTATCACTGTGTTACACTAGTATAGGACGACGACCAGGTTTACCGACCTTCCTGAAATTTCTGACAAAACCGGCGCTGCCACGTATGGCAAACAATACTTTCAGTTGTGTGTGGATTGACGTTACGACTGAGAGCAACTGGGTTTTGACGACTGGAAACAACACCGGCACTATATTGGGACATCTATATCATGTGGGTGAGACGATATTCCATATGGCCTCAGATGGTATACGTAAAACTCCAGGTCATACATCATTGGTGGTTGAACGTAATGGAACGACACGGCAAAGTCGCTGATCGCCCCCATACCCTGCAAATGGATTATACGAATCAATATACAGTTAATTCATATACAGGGAGTTAATTAATACGGTCATATTCAGAAAGACCTCCCCGTTGATCAGTGTTGTGTTTGCGATAAATCGACAGACGAAAGGGTGAAGAACATCACTGTGGGCAAAAATGGATAAAGGTTGTCTCAAACGCAGTGACAAAAAATGCCACCTCAACTACATTAGGTTTTCAAAAGAGACCACATTCCGAACAAACTTTTTCGTCAAAACTATCTGGGATAAGCCGCTGGCGGGCGTCGGTAAGCTGAAACCCGTTCCCCTGAGGTAAATGCGGGGTCACGAACCGGCGGTCGAACACCGGATGTGTAAGAAACAAGCTTAAGCCTCATCAAACAAAGCATATTAAAAAAACTGCTTGTTTCCCAGGACTGTCTGTCCCGACTTCTATCCAACACTTCGACGTTTGCTTTACTTTTTTATTATTTTTTAATCTGTAGTTGTGGAGAGTAAAATATGTGTAATCGGAAGTAAAGGAATTTTCAATGGCATGTTTGAAGATAAAATTCTAAAATAAATAAATATATATATATATATATATATATATATATATATATATATATATTTATTTATTTATTTTAGATTTTATATATATATATATTTATTTATTTTAGAATTTTATCTTCAAACATGCCATATATATATATATATATATATATATATATATATATATATATATATATATATATATATTTTAGAATTTTATCTTCAAACATGCCATTGAAATATATATATATATATATATTGCGCAAATATATATATATATATGAAAAAAAGCCATCCTTCCGATTTTTGATGAGGTTTGTGATCGGAAATAAGTAGTTATTGTGGCATATTGTAACTCGTTCCATCACGAGAATGGGCCTGAAACCAACCTTAATTGCTCCAGATTCACCGTCGTAATCATCAAAGCGGTCATTGTAAAGGCCGTGGAGAAATACCTCCGGTCGAAAAGCGTGAAACCGTCGCCTTCCATGAGAATCCGTTGTGTTGCCTCGAGTCACGTTTAACTTCTCCATGCACACTCCCATTTCGATGTCCTCCATGCCGCCATCTTGACGACAATTGGACTCATTCTTTCCGTACTTGTAAAGTTTCACCAGGGCCGCTTTGCTCAGAATGTACCCAGCTCCGCCTGCAAAGTAACCGTTTTTGTTTTTTAGAAAACTGGGCGAAAAATGATGTCCATAAAACACGGGTACGGTGCAGTCTTTGTCGGACAGGAAGTGACGTAAATTCTCCAAGATGACGTATGTGTCATCGTCAGCTTTTAGGAACCAATCAGCGTCGGCCAAATGGTTCTCATGGACGTACCGGAAAGCTTCCATGGTTTTGGCCGTCAGGTGATTCCGACCTTCGGATACGTTGAGACCTACAGTTGGGAAACTGTCATTCCTGACGGAGCTCATGAACAGCAGGATGTTACACCTTCGTCCCCATGTGTTCTTTACATGAATTGCTTTCTTATCCAGGTTCTTAGGCCCAGTCATGATCCAACATAAAACTCGTACAGTTTTCTCCAGGAGTTTAGCCTCAGTGTCGTTGTCTGCAGATGAAAGTTATCAATTGTGCCATGTACAAAGAAACCATACTGAGCTACAGTGTCTTTATTATGAATAATGGAGTCAAGGCATCACCACTTAAATGTAAATTTTCACAAGCTTTCGATCCACATACTGACATCATGATCATGATCATTATTGTTATTATTATTATTATTATTGAAAACCACGTACAAACTATAAGTCTTAAGCAGTCTGTGTTATTGTTTAATCAATTTCAAATGAAAAGGTCTTGCAATTTTTGGACAGTTTCCGTTCCTTAATAGGAAATAGTATCATTAAAATGAAAAGTTATATAAAGGGGGAGAAAAATCATTAAGAGTAGATACCTTAAATATACATATATAAATTTACATCAGTTTTGTGAGAGGGAGATTTAAATTCCAAAAATAGCATAACAATAGAACAGCTTTTGTCTCTCGCATTTTACATCCGGTATAAAGTTTAAATAATAGAGTGTCCATTGTGTTGTTAAAATACTTGTCACTGGTTTGATATAACTTTTTATCCAGGGACAGACACTTATATCCAAACTTTTTTCCTTTCACAATAGAATTGTTCCATAAATAAATGCCGATCTTGTTATGACTTGCGTGTTTATTTACTTATATGATGTTTATTTCCACTTAAACGACTGCGCTCCTGTTCATGGGTAGAGGAAACCATAGAGATCCTTGGGAAACCCACCACCCATCGCCAGGAATATCTGACAACGACTGTGGGGTAGAGGAGACCACAGAGATCCCTGGGAAACCCATCGCCCTTCGCCAGGTATACCTGACACGACTGCGATCCTATTTATGAGTAGAGGAAATCATACAGGTCCTTGGAAAACCCACCACCCTTCGCCAAGTATACCTGACACGACTACCATCCTGTTCATGGGTAGAGGAAACCATACAGATCCCTGGGAAACCCACCGCCCTTCGCCAGGAATGCCTGACACGACTGCGGCCCTGCTCATGAATAGAGAGCACCACACAAATCCCTGGGAAACCCGCCCTTCACCAGGTATACCTGACAAACCTCATCACGCAAACCAACCGCTCTTCGCCAGGTATACCTGACAAACCTCATCACGCAAACCCACCGCTCTTCGCCAGGTATACCTGACAAACCTCATCACGCAAACCCACCGCTCTTCGCCAGGTCTACCTGACAAACCTCATCACGCAAACCCACCGCTCTTCGCCAGGTCTACCTGACAAACCTCATCACGCAAACCCACCGCTCTTCGCCAGGTATACCTGACAAACCTCATCACGCAAACCCACCGCTCTTCGCCAGGTCTACCTGACAAACCTCATCACGCAAACCCACCGCTCTTCGCCAGGTATACCTGACAAACCTCATCACGCAAACCCACCGCTCTTCGCCAGGTATACCTGACAAACCTCATCACGCAAACCCACCGCTCTTCGCCAGGTATACCTGACAAACCTCATCACGCAAACCCGCCGCTCTTCGCCAGGTATACCTGACAAACCTCATCACGCAAACCCGCCGCTCTTCGCCAGGTATACCTGACAAATCTCATGACTTAAAGCCACAGCCGCAACAGCGAGAACTGCATTGAAGCTCGCGGTCTGATTGATCAAGCTCCGTTCGAGAGCGACGTTTTAGTCAAATGAGCCAGACGGAACTCTGTTTTCCCGGATTCGCGGCCCATCCTACTGAAGCATCGCCCAAAATTTTTAATAACGACGTTAAAAAAATTGGGTCGTTTTATAATTTCGTTTAAATGTGTTTGGGGGACGAAATATTAATTGTTAATTTTTGTTTGTCAAAATTAGAGTTAGAGTTCAGAAAACTGATCTCCAGTGTGTATAATAAACTGTCATTTCGAACTTACAATTATCTTATGTCCGGCTTGGGAACAACCATATTGCTAAAAGCCATTGCACTTGAGACAGATACACAAGAATGCGGGCTTTTATTTAACATTGCTTGAGTAGAGCTCTAAGAAGTGATACGGCTGTACCAAGTTAGGCGCTTCCCTGTGACTGAAAACTGAATATTGCGCCTGACAACAGAACCATCGTTTGTTGAAACGGCGTTAAACATTTTTTTCAGACCATGCTCCAGTAAAGAAAAGATTTTACACTTTCGGGTGATTTTACACTTTTGGGTGATTTCACACTTTCGTGCGATTTTACATTTTCGAGTGATTTTTGCTGGTTGTAAACTTGTATTTTCATTTACGTGGTACACGGTACATGCATTTAAATAAGTGAAGCAACCATCAGAAAATTTATAGGTTTTATATACCTTTATGGCATCGCTCATTCTCAAATCGTCTGAAAACTCCTTCAGATTTGTAGTCTTGCTGGGATGTGACTTGGTGAGCATGTTGTCTTCTGAGGCAACGCAGAGAGTGGGACAGAAAGTAGCTCCACACCAGGTACGAAGAAAAAGTTCCCATAGAAAAGCAGAGAACTGCGACTGTCATCCGTGAGATTTGTGCCATATCTCATTCCATCAAATGGGTTACAAATGCTTCGTTTTGAATTATGCTAGGCTTGCCATATTACTATCCCATAGGTAATTCACAGTGTATCAGAATCCGCTCTTATAACACGGCCGAACCAAGCACACTTTCGAAACAATGTAACTCAAGTTAAAATAGACGTGGATCTCGACGGTGGTCATCTTTAAAAAGAACTTTTGGACTACTTTCAAAAGGGAAAACCCCTTCAAGTCGAGGCCCCGCGCTTACGATTATGCACTGTATCTATATTATCAAACCGTTTGTCCTGTTCACATTATTAAACAAATATCTATCTGAGGCATAACACCCAAATTTATGTACTAGTACGTTTTTAATATAACGAATTAATACATTTTGAGTGGTGCTTGGCCGGAAAATGTTCCGAACTATTTGTTGAGGATTATCACTCCGCAAAATGGCGCCAGCCTGTTCTCCAGTGGTATTGTCTTGTACGTGTAATATGGGATCAATCAATGAATCGAAACGGCCATCTCCCCACTCCACGTATGTTGCACGAGGTGTTTACGGATTCATGCACGTTTGTTTACTCTGGAGATAAAGCTGCCAGGTTTGTCAGGAAGGCCATAACTGAAGCTGTAAATCGAATTTTTGATCAATAAGCAAGATAGGGTTGTTTCGATTTTCATGTCCAAGATCATACGGTGTGATTTGCAGCCGTGTATTAGAACATGTAGGTCATATGTCGCCCATGTTGCAATGCGATGTTTCTACCTTTAGTGATAAAAGAGCTTGAACACAAAATTCCCCCATTAAAAGGAAAACATGTTAACAACGCGATAAAAACCAACTTCTTTGTGAATTTAAGGCTGAATACGAACTCTTAATTTAATTTGATTTGAACCTTTAATTCATATTCGATATTTACACAAAAAAGTAAACCATAACTAAAAGAGCCATTGAACCGACATTTTAGCTTATTATTAAAACATTTCTTAACAAAAAAATATACAAATATGAAAAAGATTTGTAACAAAATAGTCCTCCTTTTCACAGCTATCGTATAAGCATGTATATATCGCCGTGTTACACCACATACATAAACACACAAACAGATGAAATATAAAAATAAACAGTAGGTAAATTGTAACCATACAAATAACAACATGTGTAAATAAAGTGTTAAACTTTAAGATAACAGTCAACAGTGATATACTGCAAGGTTCACTCCAATTCTAGCTGGATTGTCTCGTGTTCTAAAATGTGAAGACAGATCATTCCAGATCTTGCTTCCCAAAAACGTAAATCTGCGTCTCCCATATTTTTCACAAGTATGCTACAATTAATTTCTTTTGTATTAAAAAAGAATTGCTTTATTAAAAAACAAACATTCCACATTGGTCGTATGTATGTCTATGGTGAATATCTGTTCACTATAGATAATACAATTCAGTAGCTATATGATTTTACTTACTAGTTATGTGTTAGAACTCGAAATAAATAACATGTATAGCCTTAAACCAAGGTTGGTGGGTGCTACTTTTCCCGACTACGTATCAGAATACAAGGCTGTAAGTGAACCAACAGGTATTACCCCCCCCCCCCCCAGCCAATGATACCCTCGCGGGAATAGTGGTTCGTAAATAAGAGAATACACTAGCGTTCGTACATACACACGCAAATCTCTGTTAAACTTTAGTTTCAGAATGAGAGCAAAAAATGACCGTGTTTCTCGCATTAGAGAATGTTGTTAACCCATTAAAGCTTCAGTTTAGGATATCCCATGCCTTTGGTCGATTTTTTACCATGTTAACTTGCACAAATCTAACTTAAATGCACTGTCAAGTCTGTGAGAACATTGGCAATTTGCGGCATCTAACGATTGTTCATTTGCGTTTTATTGACCGTTCCTCATAGTTCATATCAGCCAACGAACCCCACGTAATGTTATCTCAACGGGTAAACAAGCGTCATCAGCCCCCATGGCACTGAGTGAGTGAGTGAGTGCTTGGGGTTTAACGTCGTACGTAATGTGCCTCCGTGTTGCGGGACGCATTTCCACCGCTCTGAGTGAGTGAGTGCTGCTTCACTGAGACGACTAACCAAAGGCAAGTAAGCAGCCCCGCCCGAGCCATTATACTCATACGGGTCAATCAGTCGTCGCACTATCCTCTTAATGCTGAGCGCCGAGCGAGGAAGCTATAACTGCTTCTTTTCAAGTCTTAGGTGTGACCCGACGCTGGTGTGATTGACCCTGGATCTACCGTTCCCGAAGCGGACGCTCTTCCAACCGTGCTATCGAGGCCGGTCTACCATGGCACTGAGGAGGAATGTATAAAGACATGTTAAACTATACAAATGGAAATAGAACTTCTGTATAACAGCGCAGTCGGTACTCACATATGAGGTTTCAAGGTCAGTCTGAAGGCGATTCTTGTAGTAAACATATGAACAACTTTGTTAAATGCGTAAGAGGAGTTTTGTAAGAAAATAAATATATATGCATTTATATACATTTTGAAACCGAGAATACAGCATGTTTAACGAGGGTTAGTGTGCCCGTTAGAGTTGTCAGAAAATTGTAGCGTCCGTTAAACAAACAAAAAAAAAAAAAAAAAGGAAGATCTAACCGGTCAGTTTGCACGGCGATGAATTGAAAAGTCTATCTCAGCCCTCAAGATATACTTCTGATTTCGAACATACAAACCTACAATGAAGTACAACCATACACATCAACATATGTATCAACTACACTTTATACACTCTAGTTGTGGAATTGGGTGAGTTATGGGGAGAAAGTGCTTCTAATGTTTCGGAACGACGGTAAACCACATTAACCGCACCTTCACACGCGCATTAAAACTTCCCTAGTGTAAATCCATCTCAACCAAGTGGTTCCCATAATCAACTAACCTATTCGGAGTTTCGCAGAGGCAAATACGGCCCATGGCAACCGCACAAATTCACAAAATAAATACAATACTGTAAAAATCATGAAGAGTGACTGCACTTGTAAGAGCTATCTGACCACTTTAATAAAATGTTAATGTTTTAACATTCTTCCAAGTATTCCCATTCCAACACCATGAAAAGTTGGTTAATCAACTCATTTAACCAGAAACAGAGGATAAAAGTTGGTTAGTCAACTCATTTAACCAGAAACAGAGGATAAAAGTTGGTTAATCAACTCATTTAACCAGAAACAGAGGATAAAAGTTGGTTAATCAACTCATTTAACCAGAAACAGAGGATAAAAGTTGGTTAATCAACTCATTTAACCAGAAACAGAGGATAAAAGTTGGCTAATCAACTCATTTAACCATAAACAGAGGATAAAAGTTGGTTAATCAACTCATTTAACCATAAACAGAGGATAAAAGTTGGTTAATCAACTCATTTAACCATAAACAGAGGATAAAAGTTGGTTAGTCAACTCATTTAACCAGAAACAGAGGATAAAAGTTGGTTAATCAACTCATTTAACCAGAAACAGAGGATAAAAGTTGGTTAGTCAACTCATTTAACCAGAAACAGAGGATAAAAGTTGGTTAATCAACTCATTTAACCAGAAACAGAGGATAAAAGTTGGTTAATCAACTCATTTAACCAGAAACAGAGGATAAAAGTTGGTGAGTCAACTCATTTAACCAGAAACAGAGGATAAAAGTTGGTTAATCAACTCATTTAACCAGAAACAGAGGATAAAAGTTGGCTAATCAACTCATTTAACCAGAAACAGAGGATAAAAGTTGGTTAGTCAACTCATTTAACCAGAAACAGAGGATAAAAGTTGGTTAATCAACTCATTTAACCAGAAACAGAGGATAAAAGTTGGCTAATCAACTCATTTAACCAGAAACAGAGGATAAAAGTTGGTTAGTCAACTCATTTAACCAGAAACAGAGGATAAAAGTTGGTTAATCAACTCATTTAACCAGGACTTGAAACAGAGGATAAAAAATTTCACACTTTTAATGGAGTTGGAATATGAACACCTTTGAAGGGTGGTTGAACATTAATATTTAATTAAAGTGGAGGGGAGGGGGGGGGGGGCGGTATTTGCATTTCCACGATCAGATAGAATAAAACCCAGGAGACCGTATTTGAACATTTGTCAAATGTCACGTTATCTTCGTCCCTCGGATTTAAATCGCTATGCTGTAGTTTTATGTATCTGTTACTTAGAAGTTGTAATTATATTCGTAATGTCATTAATGACTCTGAATGGTTAAATTAAGGGTAATGTTTTAATGACTCTAAATGGTTAAACTAAATAGGGTTAAAACAGGCTATCAGTCGGATTTGATGGCAGACACCACCCTTTCCCAGAAGAGCGTCTGGCCATACGAATTTTGTGTCATCTCAATGTACGTCTGCTTTTGAATGACGTCAATAATCTCTGGCGGAAGTTGGTTGATGGGAATGTCCTCCATTAGAACAAGCACTAGTACCTCTCTTCCGTTGTAAATTCCCTCCATCCGGGCCATGTTCAGCTCGTACATGCACCATTTACTTTTGAGGAACGCCCGCGAGAGAAGCACCACGGTTTTCCTGCTGGTCGTTATCGCATGAAGTATGTTGTCCGTGATGAACAATCCAGGAATAAACTCCCTCTTGTCGATGCATAGTTTTAGTCCCGATTCGGTTTCAAGACGCGGGATGATCTGCTCTCGAATGAAGTTTAAGTGAGCATCTTCGTAAGACACAAAGGCGTCGTAGCCGAAAGGATTCTCCGCAACGCTGTCCAGACTCTGGTAGCCAGTTCTCTTTCGCCAGTTGGTTGCCATGTACCACAGGTACCGGAGTTTCCAGCGCTGACGGTGAACGACTTTTACCGCCAACACGACCAAGAACAAGAATACCGTTGAACATAAGCCGCCGATGAGAGCCGCGTATGACCGACATCTTCGTTTGAGGGTGTTCAGGATGACTCTGTTAGCGGAGAGGGGTAGAGTTGTGCCATTCGCCAGTCGACAAAACGTGGACGCCAGATTCCTGAACGTTACCTTCGTTCTTGCCAGCCACTCGATGAAATGCTCTGTGTCACACACACATTGGAACGGGTTGTCCTGGATGTCGACCAGGACGGCGGAAAACTGGAAAATGTCGTCCAGGGCATGGCACAGCGACGGAGGCAGAGTCTGTAATTTATTGTGCGACAGATCCAGAGTTTGCAGTTTCGTCAAGCCGGACATGTTCATGTTCCAGTCCGTGAGATAATTTCCAGAGAGTCGTAGCTCGGTGAGGTTAGAGAGCCTGGAGAACAGATTAAACTCTAAAGTTTCCAACTGATTGTCCTCCATGTAGAGGCGTTTGAGTGAGGTGAGGTTGTAGAACACGATGTCGCTTGTAAAATGCTTTCCCAGTTTGTTCTGGCCAATGTGTAACGTCTCCAGTCCGGTCATGTAAGCGAAGAACATGTCCGAAACATAATTACATCCATTGCCAGTAAGATCCAGGTAACGAATGCTCTCAGCTCCTCGGATCGGACCCTTCCATTTGTTCAGTCCATTGTAAGCAAAGTTTACAAATTCCAGGGAGGAATTTTTCAATTTCAGTTCTGGTACAGTGAATCTGATTTTGTAAACTTTGCTGCAGTCCACTTTCCAAAGATTTGGGGGAAGATAAAACTCAGGTAAAGCCTCTTCATCGAGTTCTATACGTACGTCAGAAAGAACGCGGGAGTGTTTAAGATAACTCACATCCTCTAAACGAGGACCAAGCTGATGAGATAGTATGGAGTCAAAGCTTCTGGTGGAAACTTTCTGCACCTGTCTAGACGATATATTTTCTTGATGTCCGTTCGTCCGTCTATTTGTCACATCATAAACCTCTTGGTTACTAGCGTCAAGTTGTTCCGCGTTTTGCAGCCTCAAGAGAAGAAACACCTGATGTTTGTAGCTTTGTATATTATTCCAGGAAAAACTCAAGTTTCTTATTGAGAGAGGTAATGCCAATACAGGTTCCAACCCGATTATCTGCCCTATTGTATTATTGTCCATGTACAACTCTTCAAGACCTGTTTGGTTCAGATACTGGAAGTCTTCTTTTGTTACTATCGTCAACGAATCAAAAACATGTACTCTTTGCATGACGATTTTTCGTATTCTGCTGTTTTGAAGGCCATATGTGCTGATTCCGACTCCCTTGATCTCTAAATGGACGTTGTGGCTATAGTCGATGGTATCTATCTGTGGAAGGTTTGAAAACGTTTCTCTGTGGATCTGCGTTAAATCGCAATGACTAAGGTTCAGGGTTTTCAAGGAAATATTCTTAAAATTCACAAAGGTGTCCTTGGACATTGACTCGAAAGAGGGCGAGTGTGACAGATCTAATGTCTTTAGCGAGGATATTTTGACGAACCCTTTTCCAAACACTTTGTTGGTCAGGCCATTGATGAGAAGGGTTTCCAGGCGGGGAAGTTTACTCAGGGCGGAATCAGGGTACTGAGACTGACGGTTGTCAGAGGGAAAGGCTGTCTTCAGGTTCAGCCATGTGAGATTTGCGAGAGGGGTAAACACATCGTCGCTGAATGTTTTTGCTGTCATATGCCAAGGATTTTCATTCAACAGGAGTTTTGTGAGTCGATTCAGGCCACTGAACACCCCAGAGCCCATGTGAGACAACTCGTTGTAGGAAAGGTTCAGCACTCCCAGCCGACTCAAGTTCCGAAATGTACCAGCTGGAATGTCTCGTATCCTGTTGTGACTCAAAATCAGAAGAGTGACTCTATCTGGGATACCAGCAGGAACGGAAATTAGACTTCTTCCAGAGCAGTTCACAGTTAAGCCATCTGCCGATTGGCTGCACACACAAGGAAATGTGCGAGTCGTGTTGCAAACTTCATCCGCTCGGACTTTCTTTTCAGTTTGTTTGGCGGTCCCCTTGTTCAAATCTCTGATTTTCTTTACTGCATTCAAATCTACAACGCCCGCCTCGTCAGTTGGAATCAAACGATGATCTCGCATCTCGTTTGTAAAAGTGGCTCGCACATCTATTAGAGGGGTATTGATCATGACGAGAAAGAAAACAAGAGCAGCCAGAATAGGAGGTGATAAAGTCCTCATTGTGGAGCGACAGTCCTCTAAATCATCAGTCACGTCCCCGGGCTCTGAATCCCACCAATACCAGTTTACTACCTCTCCTGTCAACACAGAAATTAATACATGTTTATGCACTTAAACACTTCAACCATACATTCGTCCGTATCTACAGACCTGACCATGGGATCACGAAACGATCTTAAACTTAAGTCAAGAAACGATCTTAAACTTAAGTCAAAATTTCAAATCGTACTAAAATTGCCATTTCTCATGTAACAAGGTCCGAGTAGTGCTTGGCACCGCAGATTTTGGATCAGTTATTGTACAACAAATTTCAGCTAAAATAACGGAAAGGAACATATCAAATTTAATGGTTAAAGTTCTGAAATACGTCTAAAGATAGCTTCGAGATCCCGGGGCCTAAGTTAATCCATACGTTCATGATTCTAGTAATTTTTTTTAGCTTTTTTGATTTTTTTAACACATATGATGTTCGACACCAAGTGTAACATGTTGACCGAATTAAAGGCAAAGACACATTGGTGTGAAGTATACAGCAGATGAAAATAGTTCGAATTTTCAAAAAAAAAAAAACCCAGACTGCTAGATGTCCTCATTCAAAATTCATATACCTAATCCTATAGATCTCTGAATGGATTTCAGCTGTTAAGCCAGGAGGAATAAACGCTTTTAGTAAACAGCATTTCTGTGGTCAATCTTGTTCTTCCGGTAACAGTAGTAGCGGTAGATCCAGGATCAATCCTAGGTCGGGTCACATCTAAGACTTCAAAAGAGAAAGTTGTAACTTCTGTTGGCGTTCAGTATTAAGGGGTTAGTCCAACGACCGGTTGCCCCTTACCAGCATAATAATACCTTGCCTTAGGTAAAAGATAAACCAGATAAAAGGTTGCCTACTACACAAAAGAGCGGTGGAAATCCGTCCTGCAACAAGGAAGCACATTACATGCACTTTAAGGATTCTTTCGTCATCATATGATTGAAAAATTGTTAAGTACGATTTTAACTCCACGCACTTACTCACCCACTCATAAATGGAGGCAGCAGGCGCGTACAAATCTATGCGGAGAAATAACACTGACACACTGACGTTCCGTGAAAACGGCCGTGGAAAAATGTACATGGCATCATGCGTCACAACATTATACCGTACCGATTACTGGCATGTCCCGAAAAGACTTTGTCGTTACCATGGCAACCGCGCAAGTGGACAAATGTGTGCACCAAAATTGTAAACTTTATGTGGCAAACTGTTGGACTGTAGGCCAGAAACGAAATCATTTTTATTTATATAGTATATATAAGGATAATGGCTATCATCTGGTTACCATGACAACCGCGAAATTGACAAAGAGTCTCGGCACATCGTCATCTGTGTATCTATGTATCCAACGAAAATTAAAACTGCGTGGAAAATAGTGGAGTTGTAGGCCGGACACGAAATCATATCTATTTATTACATAGTATGTATAAGGAAAATGACTAACTGGATACAATGACAAGCGTGAAAAAGGACAAATGTGAGTCGCGACGCATTGTCATCTGTGCATCTATGTATCCACCAAAAATTAAAACTCTGTTTGGAAAACAGTTGGGGTTATAGCCCGGACACGAATTCTTACTTATTTATAACGAGTACATAGTGAAACTGGCGATCTGGTAATCATGGCAACCGCGGAAATGAACAAATGTGAGTTGCGACACATCGTCACCTGTGTATCTGTGTATCCACCAAAAATTAAAACTCTATGCAGAAAACAGTTATAGCCCGGACACGAATACGGACGGACAGGCGGACAGACGGACAGGAATACAGACGGACAGACGGACAAAACCACTACAATATGATACGCTCCACCTAATAGCGGGGGCGTATAAAAAGACGTCTATATATAGGTATCTAACTCTAAATAAAGGAATCTCAGTTTACGTGTGTACGTATGTATGTATGTATGCTTACCTTGGAAGGTGGAATGAATACTATACCCGAGGCATATACGTCAAACTTTGTCTGCGTTTCATTCGTGACATTCTATATAGTTAACCCGATTAGGCACTTACATCGGGGTAACCGATATCTTAGTCCAGGTGGGTCATATATAATAGATCTGGAGATTATGAATAATTTAGGGGGCCATACACATATATTTCGTTTTATCTGTATATAACCCAAGTGAACTATATATAGATGTGAATACTGGTCCTGTTGAGGGATGTTTGTGAACTTCCTCAACTTTCTCTGCGATGATTGCTCTACACTAAACCGACCTTTTTTATCAGGTTATTTATACAGTGACTTATAGTATGGCGGGCTGAAAGGGATCGTGAGTTTTATTGAAGGTCTAGGTATTTGCTAAATGGGCAGAGGTGGTATGGCTGAAAACATCTGGAATTTGCAGGGAAACACTGTAGGCCTTTCCGCTTGCCCTAAAACTCACTTCCGGCTTGCACCGACTCTCTGCACATTGGCATAACGAATAGCTGGGATGATCCTAAATTAATCCACTTCTGTATCCGAACATTCGACGCCGTTACTCTGATTTCCAAGCTTCAACACTGTTGTCTATAATATTTACATATATTTATTTCTTTGACTGTTATTTAAAAACATTTTCGCTCATGCTGGCTTCCTCTCCGGCCGTATCTTGGAAGGTTTTCCAGCAACCTGCGGATTATTGTGGGTTTACCCGGGCTCTGCCCGTTTGCCCGCTTTCCTCCCACTGGCTGCCGTCGTATAAGTGAAATATTGTTGAGTAGGGCGTAAAACCCCAATCAAATAAATAAATTTAAAGCCATAGTCAAGAAATTTTCACTTGTTCGAGGTGGTCCTCTCCGGCCGTACGTGTGAAAGTCTGGCCGCAACCTGCGGGTTTCTCCCCGTGTTCTGCCCCCGGCCATAATGCTGACCGCCGTCGTGTAAGTACAATACTGTTGAGTACGACGTAAAACACCAATCAAATAAATAAATAAATATTCGAGGTGGTGGTCAGTTTTATGGATGGAAGAAACAGTGGTGCCTTGGGTAAACCATGGAACTTTGAACCAGTTACTGACGGATTTCCCCTTGTTTGACGTACTTATATACACACCCAATTGGTGGTAGACAAATCGTTCTCTTGACAGCGCATGCGCCGCTCTCAAAGTTTTTGTGTTTTCTGACATCACATCACCGTGACCCCAGTGATAACAATTTAAAGTGTGTAAACCTATCATTGTTCGTAAATGGTTGTTATCTACTCATTATCTTTGTAAACATCGAATATCTCTGTATCCATGTAATCAAGTCAAAAAAGCATTCAAGTCAAAGCACGATGTCATACGCTGTATAATCGCCTATAAATGTGCCCGGAGCTAAGAGAAGGGTCATGAAGACCATAGAGAGTTATGACGCTTATTTCACCCCCAATTTATGCCAAATGTTCTGTTGACTGTTTCGTATAGTTTCGTAACAGTGTTATTATGTCAAATGTTCTGTTGACTGTTTCGTATAGTTTCGTAACACTGTATGGTTATTGGAAACTTCTGAATTCCTAATGCCATAAAACAAGCGCTAATTAATGTTAGGGTACATGTATATATAAGGGCATATGGGCCTACTATATAGTCACGTGACAGGGATCCCACCTCTCATATTAAACCAACCCAATGTGTGAGTAACAGGGATACATCCTATATCTTGAATTAATTTCAACATATCTGGAAATCTTGTTCAGATACGTGAAATTCGTTCAAACAAAGGCGCCATCTACAACAGCCTCAGTACTACGCATGTATAAAAAAGAAAAAATAATAATTAATTAAATACAATAAAAATAAACATCCCGGATATGTAAGACTGATTTCCAGATATGGTCAAACGGATTGAAGATATCTAGAATGAATTGGCGTAGGCCTATTTCCACATACCAGGCGAACTGTCCATGCTACTATGCACAGTACTTAATTGGCGGTATCTCAAACATATGCCTTACAAGTGTCTAGTTTTCGTTCCGATGAACTCTTCCCTAGATCCTAATGATTAACTAATGTGTTCGGATTTTGTTTCAGTGTTTTTAACTTTAAATTCGATTAATATTTTGTCAAATTAATGATACCGGTACTTTAAAAACTTATTTGTCACAATAAACTTTAGTACGTCTACGGAGCAATTCAGTAGGGTGCAGCCTCAACACACGTTAGCGTACAGTGTAGGCCTATACATAGGCTAGTAAATGAATAGTAATGTTAATACACTCAGCCTTATAGTATAAAGAAATAACACTAGCAGAACCAATGATTTCAACTTACAAAAATGTTGGAGCGGAGCAGCAAAAATGGCCGGCTGTCTTCCTGTCTACCGTTTTACAACTATTCCTTGTGCAAATACAGAACTGTCTTCCTGTCTACCGTTTTACAACTATTCCTTGTGCAAATACAGAACTGATATCACAGTTTGGAGGGTCCAGAGTGTGAGGATATAGTGTTTCATAGAACGTTACAGACCGCTATTATTTGATGTAAACAACATTCAAATACGATGTGATGTGATGTGATGCATACTGTTATTATGTGATAAACCACGACCGCGCGTGAATATCCGTCAACAGCCGGAAATTTGACTTAATCAGAATGCTGAACATTAAAACCATGTATTTGGGCCTGTATAAGTTCTATACAGGGAAAAGTGACTTTAGCCCTCTATACAGGCTTACTTCCTGATTCAAAGTTTAATATGGTCATCTGTATGAATTGCTCAAAAGCCCATTCTACGACGCACACCCATTTTCAATAAATGGTTCACAGAGCCCATGCGTGCCTGTTGGGGGGTAAGGATTTTTCTACATGTTTTCACACATTTTTTGTAAGACTGTTTATCAACCATGTTAACAATCACACCTTATAAAAGAAAAACTTCACTTTTTTCTACGATTACAACAGCATGGGTGATTCCATATATACATAAAATTTAGCGACGTATACGCCCACCTGTGCTGCTCATGGTTTAAGCAGAAATAGCCAAAAATGCAGTGGCGTTAGTTACAATTTATTAGACGTCACTGGTCTAGAATTACTTTACATGTTGTGTTGTCGTCACATTTAATACATATACATTAAACAATGCGCATGAATCAAAATAAAAAAAAACTTAAGTAAAATAAAACAAAAAATAAACATGAACATAAAAATGATTTCCAGATATTTCCAAATGATTTCAAGATATCAAGAATTAATTGGCGTATTTCCACATATCTGGAGAAGTTTCCATGATACTATGCACAGTACATTGCCGGTAATTGCCGGTGTCTCGAATAAAATATCTCGTGGAATGTTTAGTCCACGAGAAGAATCCTGGTTTACAATATGTGTGAATACAATACAAAGCACTACAGCCTAGAGAGTAAAAAAAATATGCTTTTTATTACTCTTATAGCTTTTTAACACTGATCTAAATGACGAATCTCTGACAGCTCGTAAAGGTTGGACTTACATGATGTAATTAGCCGGAAACTACCAAGTGTTAGCGGAAGGAAAATGCATAAAACCAGCCTCCTCATGTAGTGACTTGAAGTGCCATACTACCTGGATTAATGTACCCATTTGAACATTTTTTTACACTCAGTTTAACAATATATACAGAGGTAGCTAACTATGAATAAATAATAAATCTGAACACTCATCCTTTCACGAACTTCCGAGTTGGTAAACTTGTCAATGAAAATTTTGATTTTAGCCGTCAGAATGTAAGCTATATCAAAGTCTATCAAAGAACAAAAACAGCAATAGTTCTGTATAAAGAAATGAAAGAAACTGTGACCTGTAATTCGCCTTGGTAAAGCGTAGTGTGCCGAGTTTCAAACCACAATATCGAACAATATGGAAGAAGACGGGAAAACTCCATTACAAGGCAATGGCAGCACGAAACTTGGAACTAGATGTTCAAACTGTCACAGCGAAGCCACATTACAATTATTTTCACTTAAATATGACCATTCATTCTCACAAAAAAAATTCCCGAAAATTGTCAAAACACGATAAAACCGGCAAGAAGTTTTCTGTACAACGTCATATTTCTGATAAACCTTAGATCCATTATATCTCGTTGATCGGGATGTGAATCTAGGATACCCTTTGAACAATTCTTCACCACTGCAGTGTTGTCCCTTTAAATGTAGTGGGGGTGTTGAACATTTAACTTGGGCTGTGGGGACCAGTAGAGTGACATACGTATACTAATGGTGTTGAATTAGATAGCCAAGTTGGATATGCATGCACGAACAGATGAAATCAAAGCGCATCAGCTGAGATATACACTCTAATTATGGACAACTTCTAAACTAGCATGGTACACGATCTGGGTACTCATTTGATTCATTCGCCTCGAACAATCCTTGTGTCTTTACATTGTCGCTGAAAAAAGTTAATCTCTTCTCTTACCTTGTATACTTTCTTTGATATTTTGGTGGTTTGTGTTCAGCGTTTTGGAAATTACTGATTGCTGTTTTAATGCTGTACTCAAGACCATTTCATTAACAAGACGGTGACCTGGTTTATATGGGCAGGGAAATTGGAAGAGCCAGATAAAACCAATCCCACGGTATACGACCCTATTTCTTCTAAAATTTGGGCCACCTGGTCTTCTCCTTTTAGCCAATATACATATAATTCTAACGGTCATACTGAGTTTCTTTTTTCTCACATGGTTAGACCATCTAATAAACAACATGTTCAAATCTTCACTATTCCTGGTAAAAAAGGCTGGTAAAAGAAATGTCATATTCTACTTTCAACACTACTAATATCTGTCTCAAATTTTAGAAGAATTAAGGTACCTTCTACCGCAATGCTGTGGCCAAACCATTCAGTGAGAGCTAGATTTAAGCAAGAAGCCTAAATGACCAAAAATCAGTCACCTGCGTCAAGCTGGATGATTTAGCTAACTGACAGAAATGAACTGATAACAACAAACTTTCATGACATTTTCTTAAGTTCTTTATTTCTGATTATAGCAGCTACGTGACTGGAGAAGACACAGTGGAGATTCTTTGGTAAGAATTGACAACCATGTAACGTGAAAATGTCAGGTGCAGAATCCTAAACCACTCCATCTGACTCCAATGTGCCAGGCAAGCATGCTGAAAACAACAAGATAACAGATCTTATACCACTGCATCTGACTCCAATGTGCCAAGCAAGCACGCTGAAAACAACAAGATAACAGATCTTACACCACCCCATCTGACTCCAATGTGCCAGGCAAGCACGCTCAAGACAACAAGATAACAAATCTTACAGCACTCCATCTGACTCCAGTGTGCCTAGCAAGTACGCTGAAAACAAACAAGATAACAGATCTTACACCACCCCATCTGACTCCAATGTGCCAGGCAAGCACGCTGAAAACAACAAGATAACAGATCTTATAGCACTCCATCTGACTCCAGTGTGCGAGGCAAACAAACTGAAAAATACCAAATAACAAATCTTATACCACTCCATCTGACTCCAATTGGTCTACTGTACAGAGAGCAAAACCAGAGCAGTGAAAACGGTGTGACAGTTAGGAAATGGTCACACATAACCAATGAAAGAAGGCCTCCTGTCAATTTCACTCAGGGTTTCATTCTCACTGTTCTTCACGTAACATGATTAACTAGTTGCTCCCCCTAGAACCATGATTTACACAGACCTGAGTAAAAAAAACAGGCAATGATGTTAACTGCATTTAATTCAGGGTTTCACTTATCGAAAATGATAAGTAAAACGTAATGACACACTAACTTGTGACAAATTTGTAGTCTTAACATCTGAGTGAGAAATAATCTATAAAGTTTTGATTAACTTAAGGCAATTCCAAGATATTCTTCACCAGTTTTATTTAAAGGAAGATTTACCTGCCCCTTCAGAAAGTCCCTCCAGGGGGAGACAACAATAAGATCAGAAGTCATGAGGCTGACAGGCAGGTCAAGGACAAACAATGTAAAATACTGTCTGGGTAAACTGATGCTGTCCAGGCAAAAAACGTCCACACCTGTCAAGTATATAGAAGAAACAAAAACATGCTGATAGACTGTTAAGTGTGAGGGGATTTACCAGCTGGGGATTTGAACCTGAGATCTCTGGATTTGGAGTCCATACCTCTACTACTAGACTAACGGGAAATTCCCTTTAGCCCAGAGGCAGATAGAACTTATAAATCACCCCATTACATAAATATCTTTGTGCTCTTTATAGTGGGGGTGGAAAAATACAAAGCATCTAACGGGAGGGGGAAACCCTAGGGCGAAGTTACCGTTCCTCAAATGATCAGTCTTTTAGCTGAACTACTGTACAGTTTCAAATACATAAACAACACTCAGCTGTTCAAGCGGGCTCATAAAAAGATACATGAAAAGGTACCATCAAAAAAAGAGTATGGTCTTACAGAAAGGGAAGAAAGGCAAAAAAAAACTTTTCATTCTTTAGGCATATTTTATATTTCTTACTAGCCTTTTATTTTACGTATATTTTCCATAAGTGGTGGGGAATATTCGGAAATGACGTCATTGGTGAACATACACTGGGAACACGGGACCAGCTCAAAGTGAACATAAAGTCTGCCACATGGAAAAAGTGATATATGACACAGTTATCAGAGAAAAATATGTAAAAACTTCTATAAAAGTTTGAAAGCCGAGAAGATGTTCAGCACTGAGGATATGGCATTGACAGACAATTCACTCCAAGCAGCCATGTTGTAAAAACCCTTATGAAATTGGCCAATCACTAGTGCTGAAAATGTCACGTGATAACTGGCTGTCAAGTCAAAAAACCTATTAACTCTCGATTGTCAGTGTGCTTTCTTATAGTGGATAGACAGATATCGATGTAATAAATTGGATTTTGCTACTAGTTTAAATGTTAAACTGATGCGTTTTGAACCACACATGTATGAGCAGGGAACTGAGAATGACTTCCTGTGTCACAATGTGTACATCTTGGGCAGGATACTGCAGTAACTTATCAGGGTATACTGGTGAGAAAAACGCCTCAGAAGAGTCACTGCTTATTCAAAAATATTGTGACTTTGCATTATTACGAAAATATCTTTCCAAAATCTGTATGAAAGAATCTGTTATGAATCAGAAGATCCTGCTACGTTCAGTAAATCCCCTGAAGTCGGTAAGCCAAATGATTACACTGTGCAGGACGAGGACGAGCAGGATCGCTAAAACATGAGGCTTATGTGCACGAACATCGCCCTGACACAGTGCCAAACTAAAAGAAACATCGCCCCATTAAACACGGAACAAACCTGATACTCTTTAGTTGGGTATCAGGCATTACTGTTTGTATTTTCTCATTATCACCTTGTTTAATACTGATGGTGTGGGAGAGCTCTTAGGTTTTGTAGCGTCACTCTAGACAGCTATAACATGGCAAAACGGCGTCATCAATTGAGGGGCTGGGTGCTGACAATTGTTTGCTATTTATTTTGTTGATAAGCGGTGTAGGATTTTAAAAATATTGGTACAAGATTTCTGGAATACTACTTTATTAATTAATTCAGCTTTAGTGGCTGCCTTTATGTTCACTTTAACAATCTCTTCCCCACAACAAGGCTGTCTTCACACCTATCACTGCTGAAGTTACTAAAACAGGCTAGTTAATATTCAGACTGATCCTTAGTGCCTTAAAACAACTCCAGTTTAAAGCCACTTTTTATTTCTCATGAAGAAAGCTGAGAAGCATTTTTATACTTTGTCAGGCAAAAACTCCATGTATCCTTAAGTGAATTCTGATTGGTTTATTGGTCCTACAAATGAACATGTTTGCCTGTCCTGCCACGAAGAACCAATCACAATTCAGTAACTTCATTTGAACTGTCCAGTGGATGTCACATAATGCAAGACAGTATGAAGTTTTGTGGAACTGCCCTTACCCTTATAAGGTGTACTGGAGGTATACTTGAGGTACACCTTAGGTGTACCATTGGGGCGTAGCAGATCTGAAGTGAGGTGTGTCTAAGGTATACTTAAGGTGTATGTGAGGTGTACTGAAGATGTATCTGAGGTTCTGCCAATTATGCAAATTAGCACCTCAAGTACACCTATAATACACCTGAGTGGAGGTGTACCCTGTAAATATAAGGTAAAAAATATGATGCCTGAAGTACAGTTGAGGTATAGCTGAGGTGCATGCTCAAAGACAAGAAGTATATACACTGTTTTCACTTTTATTGTGATAGAAACAAGCTCAAAACACTTAAATGTTGACTGTATAAATTATAGATAAATTTAAGTAAGTTGTAAGCACATAGTGTTCTTTGTTTACTTCATTACAAGAACAGCAGTGATATTCATTTACATGACTCTTCTAGCTGACTGATCAAAATTTACTACTCCTTTTCTATGCCTTTTAGAACTGCTCATGTGCCCAAACATGTTACAAATTCTGGCTTAGGGAGCATCAATCAGTCCATAATTGTTTTTTTTTTTCCCACAGCCTGGAATCTATATGCACATTGTTCAGGGCAGCCATCTTGGAATTATCAGGGCCAAATATATCCATGCTCTGTGATGATTCAATATTTGCACACTAAATGGCAAGTCAGTCTAGGATGAGAAAAAAAATTTTTTTTACACAATTTTTTTTCTTTTGCACAAAAACATTTGTAATTTTCTGCTCGCCATTTTGTCTAAGGAAAACTATCTGAATCGGATCTTTTTGCTTTAAAACTTCAAAAAAAAGTGGTCGGGGTGTACCTGAGGTACAGGACGACTAAATTATAATCAAAAACTCTCAAAGTCTCTAAAGTGTACCTGGAATAAATCATTTAATTTTTTTAACTTTCGCAGTTTCTAAGGTGTTCCTGAGGTACATCTTCTTTGTCCTGATCTTTTTTTCCCAAGTTGCTGAGGTGTATTTGAGGTACATTATCTCATATTCAAAAACTGCTCAAACACTCTCAAAGTCTTTAAGCTGTACCTGAGGTACATCTTCTAAGTGTTGATTTTCCCGAGGTACATCTGAGGTATGGGCATATGACTGGGGTGTATTTGAGGTAAAGTGCACCTCAGATAATATAAGTGGGGTGTACACCTCATCTATACCTCACGCTAAGGTGTACATGTGGTGTACACCCCCATGTACACCTGAACTATATATCGCACTGAGGTGTACACCTCATATCTGTACGGGTATCTTATGGTTTGTTTGAGTGGCTTACTAGATTTACCTCCAACTGTTAAAGAGTGCTACATTCTCAAGGGAGGTAACTGTTAAAATAAGAAACCAAAAAGTCTGTATTCAGAAATCACTCATTACAGGTTACTTCAGTAATAGATATCCTTTCACCAAAGGAATGTTCTTGGGAACATCTCAGGTTTTAACAGGAATATCCACATCTACACATCTAAACACAATCCCCATTGTTCAAATGGAACAATCTGAGAGAAGAAAGTGTTTACAACATCATCTATTGCATTGCAGAGAATATGAACTTTTAATGTGTGTACCATAACATGATAAAATATTCAGCAATTACCTTCAGGCAGTCTTCCATCTGATATCAAATACCTGAAAAATACAACCATGGTAAGATATCTGATATTAATATACACAAAAACAACTACGATTAAATATCTGATAGAAAGATCTGACAAATCATCTTTGTTACTTATGTGATGACTGTCAGGTTTATGGGTGGAGGAAACCAGGGTGCCTGGTGTACTAAACAACAGACCTATGTCTGGTGCACGACAAACTTCTTAATGTAAAGTTGCAGCCAAAATAGCGCCAGCCGGATTTGAACATGCAACCTCACTGGTCAAGGGCCCAATTGTCACTTTAACAGGGCCAGCGAGGCTCCTACTGTAACGGCGTGGTCAAAAAACAGAGAAATGGAAATTTACTTACTGAAGAGCAAAGTATAGACTTCTGTGATTCTTGTGGCCACTTACACCATAACTGTCAAAGGTCAAGATCTACAAATGAGAAGGGAGGTAACTGTATGAGGGGATAGAACTGTGGAGCAAATGATAACACCTCCCAAAAAAACAAATAAAACAATAAATATATGTATGTCTGTCTGCTTGAGGTTTAACGTCATAATGAACAATTTCAGTAATATGACGACGGCGAGGGTGTGCGTACATATACTGCATCTTCTTGTGGCAGGGTGAGTCCATGCCACCAAAGTGCAACCGCCACTGAAGCATCATGCTGAAAACACCAGACAAGACACCCCACCCAGTCACATTATACTGACACTGGGCTAACCAATTCTGATTCCTTGCTCTAAACCCTGAGTGCTGAGCACCAAGCAAGGCAGAAACAAGTACTATTTTTAACGTCTTGACCCGACCTGGGTTTAATCCTGGGTCTCTGACTTCGAGGCAGACGCTCTACCCATTAACCACCGAAACGGTTAAAAAAATAAATAAATAACCAAAGCCTATGTCCCGGGTGACAAGGCAAATAGGGACAGCAATCATGATATGTAGAGGAAATGTCAGAAAAAAAAACAAAACAATTTCACACACCTCAAATTGTGGTGCACTTAATAATTCATGGTCTATGGTATTTTGCAGCAAAATAATAACCAGTACAGCACTTGTAGCATGAGCATTCAATCAAAATACAAGCAGGTCTGTCTTACTATACTTACTGTGTCAGGTTTGATCTCATGAATATAATCTAGAATAACTTTCCCACACAGTTTCTTGTCCCATATTATAGTTGGGTCATCCTGTAGAGAGCTGCAAAAGAGATGTACATAATAATATGTACTTGTAATTATACAGATCCCTTAAACAGACAATGAATTAAAGGAAAATTTTCAGAAAAAAGCAATACCTAAGGGTATAGTATAGCACTAATACAGTAGCAAAAATATTTGACCTCTCATTACCTATACCTTTCATATAAAATAAGATAGTGGTCAAAAACTGAAGGCATGGTGAGGTCTAGCTAATAAAGAAAAAACTAAACCATGAATTTATTTATTTATTTATCTCACTGGTGTTTTATGGTGGGAGGAAACTGGGAAGTACCCAGTAGAAACCCACGGCCATCCGCAGGTTGCTTGCAGATCTTCCCACGTACGGCCGGAGAGGAGGCCAGAATGAGCCCAGGAGTCTCTCACCAATACAGCCGCTGTGAGTTCAGCTCATGTTGGCTTCCTCTCCGGCCGTACGTGGGAAGGTCTATCGGCAACCTGCGGATGGTCGTGGGTTTCCCCCGGGCTTTGCCCAGTTTCCACCCACCATAATGCTGGCCGCCATCGTATAAGTGAAATATTCTTGAGTACAACGTAAAACACCAATCAAATAAATAAATAAATAAATCAACGTGGATTAGTCCAAAGAAAGCAAGAAAGATAGAAATAAACATTGCTATTATCCAGAACACAATTATTTAAATCTGCATTGGAACAAAAAAGTGTCAGCTTGCCCTAGGAACAAAACTAGTGTGCATAATTATTTATCCAGAAGAAAAAAAAATGTACCAGACATCCAATTTTGTTACCTGTTTTTGACAACAAAACAGTTGTTTCCAGGAATTCCAAGAATTTCACAACTTTTTTTCAATTCTTCTTCTCGCACATTTCCTTTGTGATAAAAATTACCTGCAAAAAGGAATAATAAAGTGATACAACCTACAGCGCACCTAATATTGCAAACCACCTTTAGCTCTCAGCTATGGGAGTATTTTGTCAGGTCACTCTGTACTTAAACCATATCATACCAACAAACTGACACACCACACTGACCCAGCCTAAATATGTCTTTCTTGTTATATATAGTAATCTTAAACTCTTCTGGAACTGTGTCTTTTGGTCATATTTTATTATGTATAAATTATTAACTTTGGGGAAAAAATTCACCCTTCAGGTAGTGCTTTATTTTTATGACAGTTTGCCTCCTACCCCATCCTGCAAACCATCTTGGTTTATGACAGTAACAGTTTGCCTCCTATCCCCTCTCGCAAACCATCTTGGTTTATGGCAGTTACAGTTTGCCTCCTATCCCATCCCACAAACCATCTTCGTTTATGACTGTTACAGTTTGCCTCCTATCCCATTAAGCTGCCATCCTGGTTTATGGCAGTTACAGTTTGCCTCCTATCCCATCCCGCAAACCATCTTGGTTTATGGCGATGACAGTTTGCCTCCTACCCTATCCTGTAAACCATCTTGGTTTATGGCACTTACAGTTTGCCTCCTATCCCATCCCGCAAACCATCTTGGTTTATGGCAGTTACAGTTTGCCTCCTATCCCATTAAGCTGCCATCTTGGTTTATGGCAGTTACTGTTTGCCTCCTACCCCATCCCGCAAACCATCTTGGTTTATGGCAGTTACAGTTTGCCTCCTACCCCATCCTGCAAACCATCTTGGTTTATGGCAGTTACAGTTTGCCTCCTATCCCATCTCGCAAACCATCTTGGTTTATGGCACTTACAGTTTGCCTCCTATCCCATCCAGCTGCCATCTTGGTTTATGACAGTTACAGTTTGCCTCCTATCCCATCCCACAGCCATCTTGGTTTATGACAGTTACAGTTTGCCTCCTATCCCATCCCGCTGTCATCTTCCTTTATGACTATTACAGTTCGCCTCCTACCCCATCTCGCAAACCATCTTGGTTTATGACTGTTACAGTTTGCCTAATATCCCATCCCGCTGTCATCTTCCTTTATGACTGTTACAGTTAACCTCCTATCCCATCCCCCAAACCATCTTGGTTTATGACTGTTATAGTTTGCCTCCTACCCCATCCAGCTGCGATCTTGGTTTATGACAGTTACAGTTTGCCTCCTACCCCATCCCGCAAACCATCTTGGTTTATGACTGTTACAGTTTGCCTCCTATCCCCTCTCGCAAACCATCTTGGTATATGACAGTTACAGTTTGCCTCCTATCCCATCCCGCTGCCATCTTCCTCTATGACTGTTACAGTTTGCCTCCTACCCCATCTCACAAACCATCTTGGTTTATGACAGTAACAGTTTGCCTCCTACCCCACCTCACAAACCATCTTGGTTTATGACAGTTGCAGTTTGCCTCCTATCCCATCACGCAAACCATCTTGGTTTATGGCAGTTACAGTTTGCCTCCTACTGACTCCCGCTGCCATCTTCGTTTATGACTGTTACAGTTTGCCTCCTACCCCATCTCGCAAACCATTTTGGTTTATGACAGTTACAGTTTGCCTCCTACCCCATCCAGCTGCCATCTTGGTTTATGACAGTTACAGATTGCTTCCTACCCCATCCCGCTGCCATCTTGGTTTGTGCCAGTTACAGTTTGCCTCCTATCCCATCCAGCTGCCATGTTGGTTTATGACAGTTACAGTTTGCCTCCTACCCCATCCAGCTGCCATCTTGGTTTGTGCCAGTTACAGTTTGCCTCCTATCTCATCCCGCAGCCATCTTGGTTTATGACTGTTACAGTTTGCCTCCTACCCCATCCCGCAGCCATCTTGGTTATTCCTTCGTTACTCCTCTCCAGTGTTAGTTATCTATGGTAACTGTTATCACCATGATAACTTTTCAACTTAACCCACCAATGATTTATTTATCTGCCGCCTTGGTGATTACGCAGGGCTCAAGAATATTTCACTTATAGGACATTGACCAGCATTATGATGGGAGAGAACAGGGCAGAGCCTGGGTGAAAAACCCACTGCCATCTGTAGGTTGCTGACAGGCCTTAAAACCAGGAAAAAACCCATGACCATCTGCAGGTTGTCGAGAGGCCTTCCCACATACATGCGTTGCAATCGCATTGGTGAGATACTCACGAGATATCGCTCTATGCTGGCACGCTACAGTCTTGGTATGTAACTGAGTGTTGGGTTCTGAAATCCTCCAGAAACTTATTATATAATGTATCCCAATTGCCGTCTGTAAGCATATTAACTTCATCTTTTCGATTCAACCCAGAAGGGCATAAAAAACACCATGTAAGTTGTGTTCTGGCAAGGTTGGGTGCTGTCAGCACGGACCTTTGGGACTGGCTCTATCAAGTTGGAGTTGCGATATTCTTGAGAGATGAGGATGGATTCACCGTTACAATGAAAGTCTGAAAATAGGACTCTCGGTCCATGCAGATGGACTAGATGTCTTTGGTTCACAAACATTCAAGATCTTAAACCTTTACAGGTAAATTTGTTTTGATTTATAGACTTGCAACTTTAAGAGCTTTCCTTTAATAGCAAGCTCTAGATTGAGAGAAATCTGCAATAATTTATTCATTTGCATGTATGTGTTATTCTGCCAAACTCCAGTGTATATGACACCATTATGCTATGCGACAATATTATGAGGACACTTTTTGTCACCTACGCCATCTGTTACTAAGGAAATGACGTTGTCTCTACTTTCCGGAATTTGGTTACCTATGGACTGATCTACTTTGCTAATTTGATGCAAACTGAAGTCATCGATTTATTATCTTTGAGAATTTTCAACGAGCACAGTAAAATGCTTCAGTTGGGAGGGGGTGTAATTACATCCATACCTGTGGACAAACAGAGTAAATAAATGCTCTTCCCCTGTCTCGCAAATTCCGAAACAGATGGTGCAAAAAACATGGATTCATCATCCGGATGGGCGATTACAAATAAAACTGACTGGCCGATTCTTGATGAGGAATGAAGTACTGTCGTAGCTATAAAAAATACGATCACACAGAGAATAAAATATGGGACAAACAGATCACGAAGAAGAATGTACATATCCCGTGTTTCCATGCTCCCGCATTAATCTGCACAGCATGCGATCTATTTTCACTTTCAAACTCTACGCTAAAAGAATAACAACAACAGCCATGTCGTGATGCGTTACGACTTTAGGCTATTAACAAAATTATAATTTGAAAAAGGCAACATTATGAATACAATAAACGAAATCGGACATTCCCTCTCGTCTGCAGAACCAAAATAATAGTACAATAATTTTCCATAAAATACATGCAATTGAATAATAAGTGCCGCACACAAGGTGCTGTTTGATTCAATCTTTCGGTTTCATTTTCAAGAAATCTAGTCTCGTTACATTTTGGTATTACTCAGGATGACCATTGAAAAAATATAATCCAAACATTGCAGGTAGGCCTATATATTTTTACTGAAATATATGTGTTGCTCTACTTTTTTCCCCTCTCGCTCTCCCTCCTGTTATCGAAGTCGAGTCCGGTTTCGTATTTTAAGAAAAACTTTGTTGACATTTATTCCTATAGTTGTACAAACTAAATGTCCGGTTTCTGGCAATGCCGTAAACCGTCGTTGCCTGGTGACAGTGTCAGTGGCTCCATTGCAGGGACGAATCATTAACACTTAGATAATTTTCGTCGAAAACTCAATTTGTGACTCATTTCATGGTGGATTGACGGAGTACCCTTATATCTAATTAAACTACCATAATTTTACCAGTGATTCAAGATGGCTGACGCCGAAGAAACAAATCCACCGGCGGAAAACACAATGGAGAATGAACCACAACAACAGAACGAAACCTCCACAAATGGTGCAGGCAAGTTACCAGATGTGATAATATTGAAAGACGTAATATGCAGATGTGCAATAATAGATTCTTTGAATCTTATTTGTAGGAAAAATATTGTTAAGTGAAAAAATGGGAGCAAACTTTAAAGCTGAAGTTGCTGTCCATTGTTTGTTGCAGTGGAAGACTTGAGGGCGAGCTAAACAAAAGTAATGTCCATGTGAACACACTGTCACTACTCACCATAGCACTTATCACAGCTTAGCCACTCCATTGTAAAATAGGCAGCATAACATCATCAAATGTTAATGTATGTAAGCACATCCAGGAACTAATTCAACAATGTTGAATGTATTACCTCCATATTTTATATTTCTGACATTCATTTGGTTGGTCAACCGACAAGGTAGTGTCACAATGTTAAACAAGAAGGGAGATCATTTAGGTCGTAGAATTAATCCAGGAACATGCTTTAAGGTGCTGTTAAAGTACCTGATGGGTTGGTCTGTGTAATTGAAGTAAGTTGTGTAGTGGATAGCTCTGTTTTCTGACCATAATATCTCATTTACTCATCACAATTGTTTTTTAAAATGTGATGAGTAAAACTGAACATTTCCAAATACTTTCATATTGTGACTTTCATCTCTTTGTCTGCAACTCTAAAGTGAGTGTGCTGTTGATTGCGTCTGCAGTTTCTGTCTAATAAGGCCTAATTACATAACCAACACTGATATCTATATGTACCTAATTTGGTAAGGCACATACAACATGTTCATCTATTGTGAAATCTCGTAAAGTTAAAATAAAAAGAGACATTAATTCAACAGGCAGACTTATTGTTGTTGAAGCCACATTTTAAGTGAGTGCCATTTTTACCCATGTTAATAGGTTTATTCCAAAATATGTTTTTTATTCATTGATTCATTTCCTTATTTCATTATGCAGATGCAGGTACTAATCTGGCTACAGAAAATACTGATACACTTGTGGCTTCAGAAAGTGCTGAACAGATTGAAGGTAACACCTCTTCTGCAGGTGAAAACAACCTACCTGCTGAAGATGTCACACAACCAACTGGTGAAGCTGAACAGGTGACGCACAGTGCAGATGATACACAAACACCACCTGAAGATGATACAAATGCAACGTCAGCTGAAACTACACCACCTAAAGATGATACAAATGCAGCGTCTGCTGAAAATACACAAGCACCACCTAAAGATGATACAAATGCAGCGTCTGCCGAAAATGCACAAGCACCATCTGCTCAAGATACACAAGAGCGGCCTTCAGATGAAGCACAAGCACAGCCTACAGAAGGACAAGCCGCTGTCTCTGACCAACACCCTTGTGAAACAGAGGAATTGGGTGAGATCGTTGGCCCTGAACCATCCTCCACCTCCATGCCGGGAAAGGGCATGTCATTGTCCACATCCAAACAGGACAGCGTGGCTCCCCCTAACACAGAGGCCGAGCCCCAGACTGAGCAGTCCGGGTCTGGGGCACCTACACCACCCCCTGCCCTCACAAAGACCAGCCGCCCATCAACAGCTGCATCAGAAGTTGTACTCACCAACACCGCACTGGTAATAATAACCAAATCATTACAGTTTTGTATATGAGGGGACAAAAAAAAAAAACGAAAAAAAAAGACAAAAAACAACAAGACAAACAGGTAAAATGTAAGATTGTTCATCGCTAAGGTTTAATTGCATGCACATGCAAGGTGCACTGCAAGTTTGGATTGGGCGGGGTGCCAGGTGGAAGTAGCTTTTGTTTCTGTAATAAACATGTATGTGGAAGAGGCCTTTGTATTAGACCTTCAAATAACAAATTCATTAACATGCATGATCACACATTCTTCCAGGGTAGTCACAAGGATGTGACTAGGAAAACAGGAGGTGAATGTAACAGGGTGATGTATAAGAATTTATCTCTGCTCTACTGGTAGAAGTGTGGACTGCAACCCAGAGATTGCTAGTTCAACTCCACAGCTGGTAATTAAGCCCTTTCGCACTAAATTTTTTCATTCATATGAAGAAAACCCAAGCTATTTTGGCCCCAAAAATATGTCATGCCAGCGTGTTATAAGCACATATGATTTGTTTGAGCATTAGCTATTGGTTAATTTACTGTGAGCTGAAGTATTTGTGACCAATTTGTTGGCCTGATTCGTAACATTGATTCCATTTCTGTTTCAGAACATGGTGTGGTCATTTGGCCACAATCGTAACGTTCCAGTGCTGAATCTGTCCGACTCTGAGAGAAAACTGATCATGTACACTTGTGCTCACACAGGTATCATCTATGACTTCATCTCCAACAAACAGTACCTGCTACAGGGACACGTGAGTAGACACTGAGTAACCTGAACCCTGGGCAGCCACGGTTAGCTGTACGCTGATGTTTTATGTTTTAATACCAACTCCATCTGGCTGATCATACACAGTTGAGGCATGGGTGTCTGTTGCACCTTGGACATGAAGAGCAACTTGCAACTGTACACATACCCTAATTCCTCCACCATTTCGTATAGGAACGAGCAACTTTCAGTGCAATTTATGCACATTTTTCTTTTGATTTTGCAGACAAAGTACTTTGGTTACATTGGCCAATTTCATAGTTTCACAAACAGTATCATTTTATGAGTGTACACAGAATAATACTTTTAGAATATGCTTGAATAAACACTTTGCAAATATGTGAAAAGGTTTAAGAATAACTGTATGGATTTTTTCTGGCACTTATTCAGAGTGTGTTTTGTCTCACTGTATTTGACCTGAAATTTTGTTACTATAAATAAACTACTCCTCTTGCCTAGTTCTGATAGTTCCAGGTCTTAGAAATGGTTTTTTTCAGGTTTGTTTGGAAAGTTAGATATCCCCCTGATAAAATGTACATGTAATTAAGTTTCAGTCCCAAGAGTAATATTTTCTTACCTTTATCTGCCCCAGAACTTCAAAAATGCAGTTTTTTTAGTCAGCATTTTAAACTTCCATGTAATCGGTAAATTTTGACAGATTTCTCTTAATATTAACTTTGTCTGTCATAATATTAACTCCAGGGGCCTAAAAATACTTATTTTTACTATTCACATATCATGCAGTGTTTCGATTGGTGAACATGTTAAGTCAGAGTTAGTTTTGTGGAATAAGACCCTGATATATTTCTTTTTTAATTTACCTGGCTATATGCAGGAAAATTTGTTTATTAAATGTCTGAAGCAAAGCTAAATCAAAGAAATGACATGTAGTATTCCCGTATAAAGATGTCATGTTCTGAACCTGTCCAATGTTTTTACTACATTATAATTGAAAAGAAAGCCTTCAGCCTTGCACATTGTTAGTCAATGTTAAGGTAAATGAGAAAACAAAACCTGTGTATGTACAAATCAGTAAATTGTTGTATTTTATCGTTGTCAGGCCAATGCCATTACGTGTACATGTGTGAGTGAGGACAAGAAGTGGCTGGCCACATCAGATAAGGGAGAAGGCAGCATGGTTATCGTCTGGGACACTCATACAAAGTACGAAAAAAACCTACGTCTGTTTAATATTTCTTTATTTGATTGATTTTAATGCCACGCTTAAGAACTGTTAGCTGTAACATTTGGCAAATGTTAGCAATGTTACCATGGTCCCACATGGAGTGGAAATATACCTATTCCCTGCATCTACATGTATGCATCTATATATTCCTGCCTAAGCATCCCTGTCCAAGAATATACATGTGTTTACATATTCCCTGCCCAAGTATCTACATGTATCTACATATTCCCTGCCCAAGCATCTACATGTGCCTACATATTCCCTGCCCAAGCATCTGCATGTGTCTACATATTCCCTGCCCAAGCATCTACATGTGCCTACATATTCCCTGCCCAAGCATCTACATGCGTCTACATATTCCCTGCCCAAGCATCTACATGTGTCTACATATTCCCTGCCCAAGCATCTACATGTGTCTACATATTCCCTGCCCAAGCATCTACATATGTCTACATATTCCCTGCCCAAGCATCTACATGTGTCTACATATTCCCTGCCCAGGCATCTACATGTGCCTACATATTCCCTATCCAAGCATCTACATGTGTCTACATATTCCCTGCCCAAGCATCTACATGTGTCTACATGTTCCCTGTCCAAGCAGCTACATGCGTCTACATATTCCCTGCCCAAGCATCTACATGTGTCTATATATTCCCTGCCCAAGCATCTACATGTGCCTACATATTCCCTGCCCAAGCATCTACATGTGTCTACATATTCCCTGCCCAAGCATCTACATGTGTCTACATATTCCCTATCCAAGCATCTACATGTGTCTACATATTCCCTGCCCAAGCATCTACATGTATTGTACATGTATGAACTTCATATTGACTGAAACCTCATATTGCTCAGTACAATGCTGATTGTTGTTGTTGTTTCAGCACTCCTGTACAGACTCTGTTTGAGCCAGCTGTCAGTGGCGTGGTGTGCATTTCTATGACTAGAGATGCTCGTTACCTCGCCACCCTCAGTGCCGGACCAAAACAGGTGAGCAGTTCCATTTTTTTGTTAGCTCTGGGCAGATCCACACAGTCTTTATTGTCGGATATACCACGAATTTTGGCAACCTGCTGAAGATTTTGTTTTTGAGCACTTTTCATTTGTCATAGTTACAGGGGTTAAATAGTGTTTTTCATCATAAACCCTTTTGAACCATGCAGTTAGCTCTGTTCCATAGGAGATCCATCGTAGGCATGGTAATATTTGTACCCAGTTTCCCAGAGACAGCAGTAGCACTTTAATGTCATTCCGAATTCTTCTGCTTTTAAATGCCCAATGGGGACTTTATGCCTGTATCAAGACTGTCCAAAACTGTCAACTCATTTGTTCTTTCCTGTATTAAGTCATAATTATCTGTGTATGTGTGCTGATAAAACACATGTGAAGTAAACACGCACTGCGAAGCCACAGAAGAGAATGATGTGTTCTCTTGTGATTTGAACCGTCTGTGTAGCTCGTTGTCGAGTCTTTCCATTAAGTAGACACCTTCATACTTGCTTGTCTGTATATGCCAGATCATCAGGAATAGGAAATAAGATGTGGACAACTTTTGATTCGGTGAAAGGTTTTAATAATTACCAACATATCTTTCGGTTTTATCCTTGAAAGTGAAAATGAAAGTATTTGGAGACAGTAGAATTTATTGCCAGTGATATAATTACATGTATTACAAGCTGAAATGTGTACAAACGTCTGTGCTGACCTCATATGTTTTCTGTTCGTCAGATGCTATGTGTGTGGGACTGGACAGTGGATGGAGACGCCCCGATTTGCTCTGCAGAACTCAAGTCATCATACGGTCTTCAGGTTTGTAGGTTTTCTTTATTGGTGTGATGATTATAGATAAATTATAACTTCAACTGTTTAACAGGTTTAAACCTCCATTGTAGGAGTAATAGGCCTGTTTGGAGCATACATGTCTACATCATCAATGTTGTGTTACTGGAGACTGCAGTTATTTCTTCTCTCGTGTTTTGATTGGTAGTAATGTTGAAGCAATAAGCACTTTCTATAACTATTATGACAATAGTTTAGATGAAACTTATACAAGAGTCTCTATGTACAACCCTCAAGACCTTCCTCCTTATAAAGCCTGTATAAGTAACTTTGTTCGGTACAGACAAATTCAACGCCCAGTCTCACAGAGGAAAGGTTTGACTCCTGAATCAGTCTCAAATGGTTTTCTTTTCAGAACTACATTCACTTCAACCCAGAGGATATCCACTTCATTGTTACAAACAGTGAATCACAAGTCATCTTTTATAACTGGGTGAGTACATGGGTTTCCTCATCTTATCATCACAAACATTGAAGTTTACTAAATGAAAAGGAAGTTAATGTGTTCTTTTATTCTTGTATCAAAATTGTGTATGGGAAACAACCAAAATTATCAATCTGTTCATGCACATTATTTTACCAAAAAAAACTAATCAGTGTTTGTTAATTGTCCAGTTTATGGCGATTTTACCAAACATAATTTTCTTTGCCCCATGTTTCTATTACAGCATGATAATTGCTTAATTTAGTTAATTGAATTTTATTATTACTTTAGCAAATTCAGAGCAGCCACTGTCTCTTATAACAAAGATAAATGATGAATGTGTAAAAAATGATCAAAAGAAGACGAAAAAAAATCATGGAAAAATATAGAATTTAAATAGTTGACAGCATGCAACAATGACATAATTATCTCCTCTCGTTGCAGGAGCCTGGTAGGATGGAGTATTATGCACCGCCCTTGACTGACCAGGACTTCAACAAGCCGGTGGGGCGCTACAGTCAGTCAATCTTCCAGAGTAACAGTTCCAGGGCGCTCACCGCCACCTCCATTGGGAATCTGGTTGTCTGGGAAAGTAACAAACCCATCACAAAAGGTATGCCTCCACCAAATTTTACAGTTTGATGGTACCATAACTCCTCAAGCTTTTTGCATGTGAAAGAGCATATTTTGCACCTTATTAATTTGATTTTGAAAATACAGTGCCTGAGTTGGCCAATTTCATGGCATCACAAAAAAGTACAATTTTATTAGTTTACACAGGATAATTGTTGCATAAAATCTTTCACACATGAGAAAAGGTTTAAGAATCACAGTATAGTGTAAGATATCAGATAAAACAAAGTCTTGGGTTTGGAAGGTATGTCCAAATCTGATTTCTTGTCAAAGCTGGCCTAGTGAAAGCTTTCATCCACAAACGTAGAATATAAAAACCTTTCTTGTCCTGATAGTTAATCTTGAAAAGCTGATGTCTGCTAACATTATTGGCTTAGGCATCTAAACCTTCCACAGTTGCTTGCCTTGTGGTATAGACTGTGCTAGTAGGAATATAATATTTTGATTTTCTCTCTTTGAGCAGCTCACAATTTACCATCAGCAGATAAGAAACCCCTGAAGATAATCCGTTTACAGGAGAAGGGGATCAATGTGCTAACTGTCACCGACCAGTAAGTACATGGCTGCTAGCTGACCTTACTCGCAACTCTTACCTCTCCAGTTTGTTTGTTGGGTTGGATTTGTACCTTGAACCTATCTTGTCTTCAGTATCAAACTGACTATTGCCCGTGACATGAACCTCTGTGATAAGGATTATATACCACTCACTCGACATATACTGTCCAGTCTTTACATTAATCTTTTCTTTCAGGCTGTAACATTCCATTTTACATGTGTTTTTCTCATTCGGGATAAAACTTCTAGGGTCCTACAGGTCAGTTGTGAACTTGAGGCAGTTTAAAATGATTTTAATCTGACGGAAAATCTTAAGCTGTTTGCCATTGAACATTGTGTATTTCTTGCAGGTTTATTGTGGTAGGAGACACAGCTGGGCATGTCAAGTTTTTTGACCAGTCACTCAAATTGGTCAACTGGTAAGTGTCAAAGTTGAATCAAAACTCAATTCACTTATGATTTTTTTGGTTATGACGTCTTTATTGAACAAACAGAACTATAGCTTTTTATGTCAAAGTGGGATGGGTGAATTTCACTGATTACTTTTAGAGTCTTGTCTATTAATGCATGCTGTATTTGATGTAAAAATCACCAAAAGTGCATTTTTTCAGTCTAATAAAGGTAACAATGTATTACTTCTGGTGCTGAAACATATTTTTTTTAATAGGGGGTGATCATACATTCCCAAGCAAACATCAAAACACCTTTTTAAGATAAATAGGTTAAGATCAAAGTAAGTTACTTGCATGTAGTTATGAATGAAATGTATCAGCATAAGCTAGATCAAAACATTGCATCTGATGAAATTTATGGGAATTATTCTTCTTTGCTCCTGTTTGAAAGGTTCTTGAATGTTTGGAAGATTTGTAAATGTTTGAAAGGTTTGTGATTGTTTGAAATGTTAACAGGTATCAAAGCTTTAACCTGGGCTCAGTAAACTCGCTGTCATTTGAATACGTGGACAATTTCAGTCAGGTGTAAGTATGGAGACCAGAATTTCATTAATGAATCACTCCTCCTATATTAATCAAACAAAAAACCCACCCCCAGAAAACAAGAAAGCAAAAAATAACAGATGTATGTGTGTTTTAGACCTGTAAATCATTGTAGATAACAGTTACATCTAGATACTATTTCAGACTTGCAGAACTTACAAGGTTCTTTGTAATTCTCTGAAAGGATACAGTGTATTAAGGGTGAATTTGACCTATATAGACATTTAAATGAAAAAAAGGAAACCCTCAGATGATGTTGACTCTCTGTATATGATATTTTTCAACATAGAGCTGTAATTAACCTGTAGGTGTGTGGTTTTTATATACAGAGCCCCAGAGTCCTCAAAGTACCCTCCTGATGCCACCATCTTAGCCAGTCAGTTTGTCATTCGGGACTTTATTGTTGGTACGCACAGTGCCATGTTTGGCCATGTCACTGCTGAGGGCACCAAAGTAAAGGTAATACATTTGGTTTTCTAATAACGATGTGACTTTTGGGAGTGGTTGGTGAGCAGGGATGTAGTGGATGTCAAGATATGTTCATATATCAAACTCAGTTACTCGTCCTCAATGTGACCAGTTTTCAGAGTAATCTCCCCTGAGTCCCAATTTTAAAGTTTTGACATTTTGAATGGATTTTTTTTCCCTGCAAGAATTTTTAGGAATATTCTACAATATTATCATCTTCTAGTTGTATTTTTTCTGATCTTTCCAGACTCCGCAAATGTTTCGTGTAATTGGCTTTCAGTTTTTCTAAACATTTTGATCTTGTCTTCGTATTCCTATACTAGTATGTTTTTGATCGAATGTGGAAAGGTATAGCTTCACTTATTACCTACATTCTTTCCTATTACTAACAATGTTGTTTTATTAGGTCATCCATAAGGAACATGACGCAGCCACTCACGCATTAGCCAGTCATCCATTTCAGTAAGTCATATGTTTTTCCACATGAGATAACAAAGAAATTAAAAGAAAAATATGCTTCTTCTGTTCAATTTGATGTTTAAGGTGTTGGATGTAATATTACTTATTAATTCCTTGTTGGTAAACCTTTTTTATCTGAGGCCAAATGATCATGATGGGAACTACCAAAGCTTCCAGCTCCGAAACTCTATTTCGCCCTGTCAGCTAAAGCACAGGACACCTAAACAATAGTACCAGAAATTATAATAAAATCAGTAGACAGTAGTACTTGGTTTATTTTCACCATGTCATGATTTTAAAGAGGTTTGGCATATGTCAAGCATTTTCCCGTTTTGGATATTTCATACATATCCTGTATAAAATGTCTTCCCAAGGAACATTTTGTACAATTTACAATTCAGTTGTTATAATTAAGAAAAGAGAAATAGCAAAATGTTGTTGTGTGCGTATTTCTAGTATATATTTTGTAAAAATCAAGTTATACTCAGCTGTAGTTTGATCTTTCAGGTGTTGGATGGCTGTTGGAGGTTTTTCAGGGTTTTTGAAAGTTTGGGACTACAGAAAGAAGTAAGTACTGATAATTGTTGAAAATGTTAAGGAATTATAAGTCAAATGGAGACCAATTCTGATAAAATAAATGAAGAATTATACTGAATGTTACTCATTGAGAAGTCTCTAGCATTGCGTTTGACTACGAAGTTCAACGAAGATTGTATTTTATGTCATAAAAGATTGTTTGTTGATGTTTTCTAGGGGCACTGTGTGCGGGAGGTTGTTGTGGTTGGGTGGGGAGTGGAGGTTAGGAGAGGTGCATATCATTTATTATTTATACCTATGTGAAATGTCAGGAATTCCATCACTGATAAAAGTGCTATTTCACGTGTGGGATATCACTTGTGCTGTTACATTTTGATATTTCACACCCAGATGCCATGACATCAAAAAATAAACATTTTGCTTTATGACGTTCAAATCTGAGCTCAGCGGGATGAGGACATAATACAAGTTTAGTGATCTTTTAATATTCGTACGTCATGTAACACGACACGAAGCATACAAGACATCACGTACGATGTCACGCTATATACAAGTCTGTGAAGGCCTACTAAAAAAGTCAATGTGAATATGAGAGTTACACCATACATTTCCATATTCTGTTACTGAGTACTTGTATAACTTATAACACATGGCAGTATTACATATATCAGACAAAGTACTGTGGTACTCAAGGAGACCATTGAAAACAGAACTAGGTTCCATGCCTATTATGTATAACTAATCTCTGGGGAATAACACATAATGAATGTCTGGCCCCGATAGCACAGTTGGTAGAGCGTTCGCTTCGGTAGCTGTAGATCCAGGGTCACTCCTGGATCGAGTCACACCTAAAACCTTAAAAGAGGAAGTTATAAATTCCTTGCTTGGCGTTTAGCATGAAGTGGATAGTTCAACGACTGGTTGACCCATATCAATATAATGGCTCGGCGGCTTACTTGCCTTCGGTAAGGCATCTCAGTGAAGCAGCACTAGTTAAAAGAGCGGTGGAGGCACGAAGGGAATCCGTCCTGCAACAGGGAGGCACGTTACATGCACACTAAGGATTTCTTCATTGTCATATGACAGTTGTTAAGCACAATGTTAAACCCCAAGCGCTCATGCACTCACATAATGAATGATATTAATCAAAATATACAGAACAAAATTTTCACAGTAATGCCTTCAGGAAGAGGTGTTTATGTCTGGCAGCTCACAGTATTAAATGTGAATCTTTTTTGTGTATTTTAGGATAGTAATTGGGAGTCGACAGTTTGAGAAAGGAAACCACATTTACAGCTGCACATATGACCCGAAGGGGGCGTTTCTAGGTAAAAGATTATGGATTAATTTTGTTGGACTGAAAATCTTGTCTAGTTCATTTTATAGTAGTCAGCTGGGATTACCTGTGAATGCGCAGTTGTCAGTGAAGTCATCACATGTGATGCTTGTTTCTTCTTCAGTTGATCTTCATTTATATTGAGCACTATAATATTGATTATGATAATGATTTATTTATTTTCTGAAGGAGACCAGTTAACTTTATTGCCATCACAGTTTAACAACTATAACTTCTGTTTCTTACCAGTCACGAAACTACATGCGATGTTCAGTATTAAGTTCAGTATTATTCTCATGCAATTCTAGACTCCACAGTTTCCATTACTCTCTGGACCTTGGTGGCAACAGGCGATTGAGAAACACTCTCTTCTCTGGTTGCTCATCACGCTTGCTTCTGACTGCTTTTCTACCACTTATATGACGTATATGACATGCATGCAAAGTTCTCCATTAGACCAAAATTAAAATATTTTATGTTTGATGTTATGCAACCCACCCTTCAAAAAGGCCTCGACAGAAATTCTTTTTTCATGTTTTTTACAGATGCCCAATTTTTTTTATATTATTTCATTTAAAATGGGTTTTTTTTTTGCCGATCATTTGAAATGTCACTTTGTTTATACAGATGCTCTTTTGAGACATACAAATCTGAATATCCGATCTAAGGATGTCTTATTTTTACTGATACGCGAAGACTGCTGCCATCCTTAGTCCGGACAACGTGCGCACCTGATTATGACATTGTATCTGTATTCAGCTACCCCATCGGCAAAGCTTGCTGCATACGCAATACTTAATATCCAGATCCACTTATTGCATGGTCTGTCCACAAGCTAAGACATTTAAGCATCTTTTGCAATCACTGACACTTACCTTATTTCGATATTTCTTCTGAAAATCTCAGTCAGATTCGAAAATAAGGTCTGCTTTGAGCTATGCATAGCGTGATACCGTCTACCTGATTGATGGTAGAGCGTCCTTTTCGGGAGCGATAGATCCAGGATCAATTCTAGGTCGAGTCACACCTAAGACTTTAAAAGAGGAAGTTGTAACTTCCTCACCTGGCGTTCAGCATATAGGGATAGTGCAAAGATTAAAGAGCAGTGGAAATCCGTCCTGCTACAAGGAGGCACATCACATAAACCTTAAGGATGCCTTCGTCGTCATATGACTGAAAAATTGTTGCGTATGACGTTAAACCCCAAGCACTAACTCACTCACTCTACCGGACTGACCTGAATTGGTACGTCACTCACACTGACACTGAGAAAACTTTGGTGCATAGAAACTATCTCTTTACTAGAACATCGTTTTGAAGTGGAAACAATGGTATTGACACTAGAAATGGCAGGTGCGTTTCTAAATAGATACAGGTTCTAATACAAAGGCAAAGCTGATGCTCCATCCTTTAATCTTCATGCAACACAACATGATTTTGGCTGTCCTCTTCCTTATGTGTGCAGAAAGACTCCCTAAATCTCACATAGTTCAATTAAAATTAAGAAACTTAGGAAAATGGCAACATATTTCTCAGTATGGATTTTGTTTTACTAGGCCACGAGGTCCCGTTTCACTCCGTCAAGAGTATCAGCTTGACAGGATTTTGGCTATATTTTCACAGGCTGGCCTGAAAATGCTAGCACGAATTGTTGACTTAAATTGCTTTAATAGTACTCATAAAAGTCTTTAGCAAATGTTTACTTGTTAGTTTTATTGTAAAGATCTTAAAATATTTAATTTGAGAATTGTCAAATGTTGTGTGACGTAATATAGTACTGTTTTGATCAGTGTTGAGGAAGTTTATTTGTGATAAATCATTTGAACAGGATTCTATGATTGTTCTTCCGTTCTGTGGAGAAAAAAAGCCCCCCCCCCCAAAAAAAAACCTGTCTACCCTCTTTTGTTATGAACGGCTTGTAACATCAAACAAACAATATTTTAATTTTGGTCTTAACTTGCCAAACTTGGTTTACTCTGAGTACTCAGGTTTTCTCCATCCATAATACTGGCTGCCATGATATATATTGAAATAATCAAATAAATAAATAAATCCAGTAATTATTAGACTTATATGTGTACCTATATTTTTGTCCTATCCAGCTGTTGGGTTTGCCAATGGAAGTGTGAGGATTCTAGATGCTATTTCGTTGGATGAAGAGACGGAGGAAGTGTTGCGATATTCACGTGACACAGTGACACACATTGTCTTCTCTCATGACTCCCAGTATCTGGCCACAGCTGTAAGTATATAACATGGAGGACTTGATATTCACGTGACACAGTGACACACATTGTCTTCTTTCATGACTCCCAGTATCTGGCCACAGCTGTAAGTATATAACACGGAGGACTTGATAATTCAAGTGACACAGTGACACACATTGTCTTCTCTCATGGCTCCCAGTATCTGATCACAGCTGTAAGTATATAGCATGGAGGACTTGATATTCACGTGACACAGTGACACACATTGTCTTCTCTCATGACTCCCAGTATCTGGCCACAGCTGTAAGTATATAACATGGAGGACTTGATATTCACGTGACACAGTGACACACATTGTCTTCTCTCATGACTCCCAGTATCTGGCCACAGCTGTAAGTATATAACATGGAGGACTTGATATTCACGTGACACAGTGACACACATTGTCTTCTCTCATGACTCCCAGTATCTGATCACAGCTGTAAGTATATAGCATAAAGGTCTTGATATTCACATAACACAGTGACACACATTGTCTTCTCTCATGACTCCCAGTATCTGGCCACAGCTGTAAGTATATAGCATGGAGGACTTGATAATTCACGTGACACAGTGACACACATTGTCTTCTCTCACAACACCCAGTATCTGGCCATAGCTGTTAGTAAATAGCATGAAGGTCTTGATATTCACGTGACACAGTGAAACACTAAAGGGAGTCATGAGATTTCCTTTCAGTTGTAGAATTGTGGACTTAAACCCCAGAGGTTACTGGTTCAAATAACCAGCTGTTAAGCCCCATCACAGGAACACATGGATTTAAGCCTGGGATCTCATTGCACGGTCAGCGGCTGATTGGCTGACTTTAGAGCACTGCCCATGGTAACCTTTTCCAGCAGATGAAATATGGCCAATCGGTCAGTCAGTCAGTTTCCTCATCTTTACCATTACAGGATGCTGAGTATACAGTGACTGTGTTTAAGCGTGATCTCTACAATGAGACTTTCCCTTACCAGTATGTAGGCAGATACAGGGCCCATTACAAGCTCATCAAGGATATCATGTTTGGAATTCAGCTGGATTCTAATTTCCCCAGGCTACTCTCTCTGGGAGAGGACAGAGTTCTGGTATGTACTAGCAAACTAATAATCTTTTTTAAAGCATGTCATTTTCAAATTTTGTAAATGTCACAAAAAATGACTGGCTTAACTTTGGAGAATTTATTTATTTATGCTGAAGACTGAACAGAGATGACAACATCTGTATATGTGTATGGCCGTGTAACCTACTACTCAACATATGTTTTCCATTGATTAGTTTCTAAGCTGGGTTAGGATTATGTGTATATAAATATGAAGTTAGTCTATATGTTAACAATGTGTGTGTTTTATTCCAAGATTAACAAATATTCTCATCATCATGCAAACATCAGTTTTCCCTGTTATCAGTGGACAGCAGCAGTAAATATTCAAGGAAATGAGCGATTTATTAATTGAATAATTGAATAATTTGATCACATTTCAGGTGGAGTATGATTTAGAGAATTCCACAGATGGCCTGAAGATCCTCAGCTCTGACAGAATAGAACAAAGTGCCATTCCTACCTGTATGGAATGGTATCCTCCAATCACCAAGGAGAACTTCATCCTTACAGCCAATGACCAGGTAAGAGATGGACCATTTGTGTTTTAGAGGGGTGTAGGGTAGGCTCTGATGAGCAGTAGGAACAGTTGTATGAATTAGTTCTTGTGATTCCTCAAAGAAATAATGTTGTTTATACGCTAAGCAATTTGTGAGATAAATGTCTCCTTTTCTGCTGTAAAAGTGATCACAAGAGGATTGCTTCAACTTTCTTTCTCTTGATTCATGAAAAATTGTTCTCTTCATTTTGGATTAAGATTGCTTAAGTAATCTCTGTTTTCTAAGAATCCAGTGTTAATGCTTCTCCCATAGTTGTGTGATTTTGTGTTCTTTTCTGTTGCAGTTTAAATATAAACTGTACAATGCCACCACAAAGATGTGCAGGAAAACATTACTTGGTCCTGCATATGGTTCGCCCATAAAGAAGTAAGATTTCTTTATGAAAACAACCCTAAGTATTTAAACATCATTATTTGGTTTAGTGTACTTGTAAAAACTTGAAACAATGTATATTGAAATTGTGTAGTCAAAATTGTTACATTTTTATTTTACAGATCTAGATTTACAGATCTCTAAACTACAGATTATATTCACCAGCTGTAGACTATATTTACTGTCATTATGTTTTTCCTTCATGTGCATATTTAATTGGTTGGGCATACTACCTTCAGACTGTGTGTCATCCCGACTGCAGATGAAATCAACGACAAGCGATATCTGGCTTACATAACCAAGGACAAAGTCGGCCTTCAGATTTTCCCACTGGATGGGAACCCACACAACTCTATGGCTCTGATTGCACATCCTGGAGGGGTATGTGAGCTTTTCATATATTTCCTGACATTTTCCCCCATCAGGAATTTTCTTTCCTATCGGGAATCTTCCGAGAACTTTTCCCCATCAAATATTTTCCCTAATTTCTTTCCCATCAGGAACCTTCCCTTTAGGATCTTTTCCCCAGCGGTAACCTTCTCTGACTTCTTTTCCCCATAGGGAATCTTCCCTGCCCCTTTCTCCATCATGAATCTTCCCTGACTTCTCTCCCCATCAATAATCTTCCCTGACTTATCTCCACATGAGGAATCTTCCCTGACTTCTCACCCCATCATGAATCTTCCCTGACTTTTCTTCCCATCATGAATCTTCCCTGACTTCTCACCCCACCATGAATCTTCCCTGACTTCTCACCCCATCATGAGTCTTCCCTGACTTCTCACCTCATCATGAATCTTCCCTGACCTCTCCCCATCATGAATCTTCCCTGACTTCTCACCCCATCATGAATCTTCCCTGACTTCTCTCCACATCAGGAATCTTCCCTGACTTCTCACCTCATCATGAATCTTCCCTGACTTCTCACCCCATCATGAATCTTCCCTGACTTCTCTCCCCATCATGAATCTTCCCTGACTTCTTACCCCGTCATGAATCTTCCCTGACTTCTCACCTCATCATGAATCTTCCCTGACTTCTCTCCCCATCAATAATCTTCCCTGACTTATCTCCACATGAGGAATCTTCCCTGACTTCTCACCCCATCATGAATCTTCCCTGATTTTTCTTCCCATCATGAATCTTCCCTGACTTCTCACCCCACCATGAATCTTCCCTGATTTCTCACCCCATCATGAGTCTTCCCTGACTTCTCACCTCATCATGAATCTTCCCTGACCTCTCCCCATCATGAATCTTCCCTGACTTCTCACCCCATCATGAATCTTCCCTGACTTCTCTCCACATCAGGAATCTTCCCTGACTTCTCTCCTCATCGGGAATCTTCCCTGACTTCTCACCTCATCATGAATCTTCCCTGACTTCTCACCCCATCATGAATCTTCCCTGACTTCTCTCCCCATCATGAATCTTCCCTGACTTCTCTCCCCATCATGAATCTTCGCTGACTTCTCACCCCATCATGAATCTTCCCTGACTTCTCACCTCATCATGAATCTTCGCTGACTTCTCTCCCCATCATGAATCTTCCCTGACTTCTCACCTCATCATGAATCTTCCCTGACTTCTCTCCACATCATGAATCTTCCCTGACTTCTCTCCCCATCATGAATCTTCCATGACTTCTTCCCAATCATGTCAATCAGGAATCTTCCCTGATCATTTTTCACTTTAAGAATTGTCTGTGACTTTTTTTTATATCAGGGATCTACCCTGAACTTGTTCCAATTTAGGCTACAATCAGAATCTAAAGTAACATCACAGTGCTTATTTTTTTGTACTGGAAGTTGAAATTTGCTTTATGAGGTGGTCACAGTTTTATGTTAAATTAGGTCTAAGATGTCTAAAATCATATTTCAAACTTTTTGCTACAAAGACAGCAACAGCTTTTGTAAAACCTGAAACCTGTCTACCGTTGTTGGTGTGAACAGTTCTTTGAAGACAGCTCAATAACAACTGTGTTGTTGATTGTAGGCCTCTAATATGGCAGTGAGCCATGACGGTAAATACCTGTTCACAGTTGGGGGAGCTGATGCGACATTACACATGTGGTACATCAACATCAAGTAAGTTGTGTAGTGTGGCAAGAAATAAACTCAGGATAACTGAGTTGTGTAGCATGGCAAGAAATAAACTCAGGACAACTGAGTTGTGTAGCATGGCAAGAAATAAACTCAGGACAACTGAGTTGTGTAGCATGGCAAGAAATAAACTCAAGAAACAACTGAGTTGTCTTTGTTATGTTAGTTAGGCCACCGTTAAAAATATGTCTGCTGGGCTTAACCTGACTGACCCTCCAAACAAGGGATCCTACTGTTAGCTTTTTTTTTCATTTTTGTATGTATTTGCTGGGAATTGTGAAATCTTTGCCCACTGCATATATATCTCTGCTGATGTGTGTATTAGTGTTTCACTTAAATACTGGCAGAGATGTGATACATTTCAAGTTGCCTAAAAAGTGTGATATTTTTGCTGACCATAGCATGATATTCCTGCTGGCTTGTGTAATGTTGATGTGACTTACTGAGTGTGATACTTGTTGCCCCACAGCGCTCTGGAAGCACAGGCCAGCGTGGGTGGGAAGGACTTGATCCCTTTTTACGGTTTACTTGATGGAGGTCGTGACGGGGAGCTGTTTGCTGAATTGGAAGACTACTTCTACTATGCGCAGATCAGGAAGTAAGTTCTGACTGTTACGTTACTGCTCAGTTGTACAAGCTTTCTGATCCTCAGACCACCTCAAGGCCACCCGTGACCCACTAGGTTATCATCAGCCTGTGGTATGTAAGCCTGGTTATAGGCTGAAGTTGGCTTGTACAAGTCCTGGCCCTACATGTAGGTCTCTACAAGCATCTGAATCACAAGTCACATGCATATGGCAAGTTAAGTTCTATGGCTTTTAAACAGGTGTATTTCTGTGACAGCTTTACTTGCAATTAGCTAACCTGTGTTAAAAATAACTTCAGTCAGGCACGTGTACAATGCAATACAAGACTTTTTTTATTTTCAGATTTTAAAAGAGATGAGCTTGTATTGTTATGAGCTAGTGTCTCAGACGTTTAAAGCAAATTGCAATTGAGAACATGACTTAGCTAGCCGGCTTTAAACCAATGATTTGACCCAGACTTTCTGTGTTACAGCCAAGGTGTGAACACGATGGACACACGTATGGTGGACATCAAGATCCCGCTGTCAGAGGTGCCATTTGTGATGAGAGCGATGGGATTTTACCCTTCTGAACAAGAGGTATTAAACAGAACTGATTCGGTGGCCTAATGGTTAGAGTGTCTGCTTCGAAGTCGGGAGGCCTGGAATTAAACCTGGGTCAGGTTATACCGTGGACCATAAAGATGGTACTTGTTGCTGTCTCACTTGGGGCTCAGCAGTAAGATGTTAGAGGAAGGAAACAGCACTGATTTGCCTGGTGTCACTATAATGTGGCTAGGTGGGGTGTCATGTCTGTTGTCTTCAGCATGATACTTCAGTGGCAGAAGGGCTTTGGCCGAATGGACCTGCCACAATATTTGTAGCCCCACCTAAATGTCTTCTGATCATATGACTGAAAAATCGTTAAGCACAGTATAAAACCAAAGCATTCATGCATACATGCAGGAAGTAAATTTATGATGGCAACAATTCATACCAGAAGGTGGAAGGCTACGTGATAATCAGATTTCATATGGTTTAGCAAGCAATCTTTCAAGCAGCAATTGCATCTTGATGGGGTAAGAATGGGTTATTGTGAGATGCCAGGAACCCAGGTAATTGTGTAGAGAGGAAGACATAAACTGTGTCTACATTGTGAGAGAAGTAGGGGGAAATGAGAGCAAATGTCCTTTCTTAGAATGATTTGTTACAAACTTTACTTCTATAAATTGTGGTTATGTTGTTAATTGGGTAAGAAATATATTTTGTTTTTGTTTTACTTCCCATTCCATTCTAAAAGCAATTGATAGACATAATGTTGCAGGAAGAATGGAAGAATTAACATTTGTAGCCAATGTGTCAAATTGTACTCAGTGCAACAATATTGTTCAAATGTGTTTTCTTGATTGACTGTCTGAAAATGTCTATTCAACAATACATGTATTTTTAAAATTTATTAGAAGTTTTTTTAGACACAGTTTTCAGTGTTGTTGCATTTTTTCAAGTCCACCTCATGGTGTGGCTTCCTCTCTGGTTAGATGTAGGAAGATCTGCCAGCAATCTGCGGATGGTTGAAGGGTTCTCTCCTGGGCTCTGTGTCTTAACACCGTAAAGCTGGCTATGTCGTATAAGTGAAATACTCTTGGGTACAGCATAAAATGCCAATCAGATAGATAACTTAAATTAAAATATGTGTGACCCCAGCTTTTGATTGTTGAATGTTGATTCTAAACATGAACATTACAGATTCTTTTATGATGTTGTGACAGTATACATATCTTAAACAATGTTGTGAGAATATCTTATAGTGTTCTGTAACTATGTAAGAGACTATAGAAGGAAAGAAAAGAAAATTGATTTTATATTGTTGGGATCATCTGTTATTGTTTTGACTTTCATGTGGTTGATTTGATTGCAGATTGAGGACATGCTGAATGAGGTGAAGTTCAGCCAGTATGTGGAGACAGGAGAGTTTGTGGATGATATTGACCTGGGAGACTTCATCAAATGTAAGATACCTCCTCAGCACATTAGATCAACAGGGGACTTTGAGTCATTAGCTGCGTGAAACTTGAAACAGTATTTGTTGTGGGTGGGATGGTAGCGTGGACTTTGTGAGGGAGGTACTTGTGTTTCAGTTGCTTTAACCAATACATGAGGCATCTGAAAATCCCTTGCCTCATTATTTTCGTGACTTTCGAAGCAGTTATTGGATGTGGGTGTACATCTAGAGCTGTTTAGGGGGTTGTACATGGACTGTTGCAATTACCATACACATAGAGCTCATCACATGCATTGCATGTGGAAAATCCTGTCATTTTTTAGTGAGGGAGTGTTGGTTTTACATCAGGCATTCGGACTTCTGAGTAGTTTGTCTTGGTTTGTGGCTATCATCAAAGTGTTTTAGGGTAATTTGGAGGTACAGTTGACATCACATGCAAATCACTTTATAGACCATATCATATTTATCTTGGTATGTGGTATTTTGGTGTATAACCTTGCTGGCATGAGAATGGATGGATGGATGGATGATGTTGTGAGATTGGTTGATGTGCTTGATGTACTGATTGTTAACCTCTCCCTCCAGTGTACATCAACCACCGACCAGCTTTCGGGCTCTCAACGAACAAACTTGCCTGGGCCTTTGAGAAGTTAGGACTGCCATCAGAGTATGGCTATTCCGTGGACAGGGGTGATCTTCTGGATATCTTGCAAACCAAAGGTGGGCAAATTTTGTCAACATAACTCTATCATATACGCCAGTGTTAAATATTATAATGGTTATCCTACTCTTCCCTGAACCTTCCAATACTGAACATTTTTAATGTTCACTAAACCCACAACACAGTGCCTTGGATTTGAACTCTCAACCTCATTGTGTGCTGATATCATGTCAAACAACTTCAAAAGCTGAGTAGTTTTGAGTAGTATGATACTATGCGGTATTGTTTCATATTTGCAACCCTCAGGTGAGCACATGACAGAGATTGAGTTAGCAGAGTACCTGACCACACTGATGGGCTTCAATGAGGAAGGGGGTAGCAGTGAGCTCCACGAATTTGACCCCACCACTGCCGGGGATTTACTTGATGCTAACCTGCCCGTACAGATCAATGCCGGACTGTTCGCACAGGAGATCCTTGGATTTTCCATGATGGGTGAAGATGCGACTTCGGCTAGCTGAACACGACTCAGACCAGCTGAACAGAAGATAAAAGCTAGTTTTCAACGTGTACATCTGCAATCGTCTTCTGTTTATCGTCACGTTAGGACATAATGCATTCAGTGACTTTTTCATCCAACACAGCCTAAAGTTTAGGTTTAATTCTTGTAAGTGATTGAAGGAGAATAAATTCTCTGAAGTCGTATTCATTGGAGAGATGGATTTTCCAACATAAATTTCCAATGTGGTACAAAATGAAACGTTTGCGTAAAAAATATGTGTCCATGTATATATTTTAAAGGGCAGTTGACATATTGCTGCCAAGACCCTTCTAAGATATCTCTTTAGTCTTTCCATCTGGATTTTACATACATGTACATGTATTTGTGATTTTAGCCAGGGTCTGTGATAAGCTATTCTGTAGAATCCGTCCAAAATCCACTAAATGAAGCTCACAAGTTCTGCCTTGTGGACATGAACATTCGTGCACAAGTCTACAGATGTATATTTTGACTGTGATTTATCTTGTATTTGTATGACGTGTATATATTGTAAGATCAAATTTTTATTCTACATGTATAAATTATTATAACAAATGTCATTGAATTTGAGTGTTTCTTATTGGTTTGGGATGATGGAGCACACTGCCCTCCTTCTGTTGTTCGTTTGTTTGGGATTTTACGTTGTTTTCAGTCTTATTCCGGTGACATCATGATATGTGTCTACTTGTAGCAGATCAGTCCTGCTGCTGATAGATCTGTAGTGCTGCCTCAGTGGAACACCATGCTGAAGTAAGTGACACAGTCCCACCCAGTCACGTTATACTGACATCAGACCGACCAGTCCTTCGTTCATCCCTCTTTATATGCTGAGCAACAAGTGAGGTAGTGTCAAGAGTACTGATATTAAAGTCTTACATATGACTCCATTTCTGATTGAACAGGGTTTGCTAGTATGACACTAAATCCACAAAGATTGCTAGTTTGACTAACAGGCAGAGGCAGACAGATCATATTACCACCATATCTAGTCTCAACAGTAGCTGGCTACCATTCACAAGTGATTATAACATAGTTGCCAATGACTGGGGGTTTACTCTGGCCACAATAGTTTCCTCCACCCATGACACTGACCACAGACCTAAATTTAGTATTCTAGAGTATGGCACTAATAGTGATCAATAAACTTAAGGCCCATCGCAAATAGGTGCCTTGATAATGTATGATTGCATTCACAACCCGTTTGATGAGTAAGGAAACAGGCATTGGAAATATGCAGTAAATCTCATCTGAAATTCCATTCCAAAATTCTAAAATTTATACAGGACTGTACCAGTACCTGATTAAATGCACTTATGGCACTTTCCAAGATAAAAAAAAAAAAAAAATGGATAGTTTTCAAGATCCTAAATTTTTCATGAAAAATTCTAAAGTCTGTCCATGGACAAAAGCTTCCCATGCTTGTTTAAAGGGCTGGTTAAAAATGTTAACATTATACTCATACAACAGTACATGAATTCTTCACAAATAAACCCTTGATACAAATTACATTTTATCTCAGTTCAAAAATATCCATACTTTAATCAGACATCACATACACATCATGCATTCAGTCATCCTATACACCAACAAAATATGGTTTATTATATACTAGCACAGGTCAAATGTTAAATGAAGCCAACCCCTTGTAGAACAGAAGGTGATAATGATACTAAATCGGTCCATATGCATAATACATGGCCACAAAGGCCTTGTAGGTTCACTGTATTTGACCTAAAATTTCTTCCAGGACCAAGCTGAGAGTTCTGTTGATATCAGAAAGGTGTTTTGAGGTTTGTTTGAGGCATAAGATGGCACTGTATTGGAAAAATACAAGTTTGAGTACCGAAGTAATGAATTATTACCTTTTCTTGGCCCTCAGAAATGCACATTTTTGGGACAAAATTTAACGTCTTATACACTTCATATATCAGGTTAATTAACATCTGTAACACTCCATCTTATCAACTTTGCAACATACACATGTTCAAAAGCAGGTAACTTCTGCATCAACTTGACACACCTTTATTATCAAATATTAATATTCATTAATTTGATGGATTTTTATGCTTTTCATATTTTTAAAAAATATTTTATCAAATAGTAAGACTGGCCGAATAAATCCTGTCCCTCAAAATAATCCATTTTTCTGATCTACATAAAAAAACATTAACGTAGCTTTTGGCCCATAGTAGAGCAACTTTATACGCCACTTTAACCTAATAACGTCATTCTCTTTTACTGGCTGCACAAAAACAAGCACAAATTCACAATAACTGTAACATCCTGCAATATGTCAATGCCATCTTGAAATCTGCCTTTTTGTTGAGTAAATAGCCCATGTTAACAGATGTCAAAAATACAAACTGTTTGTAGACAAACTACCTTTTTCAAATAGGACAAAGGTTTACTACTAAGGGTGACAAGATATGAGAAAATCAAGATATGAGAAATCAGGCTAGACTTGTTCTAAAACCATCATCAATAAAGTTTACATGAGGCAGGTTTGCATCAAACACCTTGGGAATCAAATTTAGATCAAGTGGGAATTTAAGTCAAGAATATGGATTTATACTGATATACAAAAGGGAATTCTGGGAAAATTTCAAAAATATCCAAACAAACTCACAGTGGAAACCAAACACAGTACAGCTGTGTTTTGGATGCAAGGTTTGAAAAACTTGCTTTTGATTTATGAAAAAATTGTTCTGTGTTCCAGAATAGGCTGGTATAAACTCTTTTAAAGTCATTCGTGAAAAATGCTTTTACGAAATGTTATCAAAATGCCCATTAGGTCATTCAACACAGCACCACACAACAGCACCAGGACCATGCATCTCCAATTCATAACTGTACCTTGGTATTTTTAATATTTGTAGTTTGGGGTTCACTTTTCTGCCTTATATACATGTAACTTTGCAAAGAATATTGTATTCATGTATATCAGGAGTCATCTCCTCTTGGCTTTGTGTTGCAACCCCCAGACTGGCTTAAATGCTTTACAATATCCACCCAATCATAACCTCTCGGTAACTCCCCCTTAGCGTCCAAGCGGTTCACTATTTTCCGTTTTTGGGCTTTTGATAAATGTTCTCTTTTCTCCTTTTTCTTTGCAACTTCTTCTTCTTTATCATCCTGGGCCACGGGTCTAGCTTCAATCTGAAAAAAACAAAACAAACAAAAATAGAAATTTTGTTTGGAAAGTTCCCAGGTTTAAACGGGGACTGTCCGGGTCATCTCTCACCAGTGCTTCCTAGTCCTCCTTCACCCATTCCAACCTGCTACCTACCCATCAACAGTCTGATCACCTCTAGAGTTTCAGGCTGATCTGTCAGCAGTGTTTCCTAGTTCTCCTCCCACTCCAACAGTTCACCTACCTACCTATCAACAGTCTGCTCACTTGTAGAGTTTCAGGCTGATCTGTCAGCATTGTTTCCCAGTTCTCCTCACACTCCAACAGCTCACCTACCTACCCATCAACAGTCTGCTCACTTGTAGAGTTTCAGGCTGATCTGTCAGCATTGTTTCCCAGTTCTCCTCACACTCCAACAGCTCACCTACCTTCCCATCAACAGTCTGCTTACTTGTAGAGTTTCAGGCTGATCTGTCAGCAATGTTTCCCAGTTCTCCTCACACTCCAACAGCTCACCTACCTACCCATCAACAGTCTGCTCACTTGTAGAGTTTCAGGCTGATCTGTCGGCAGTATTTCCCAGGTCTCCTTCTCCCACTCCAACAGCCCACCTGATCTGTCAGCAGTGTTTCCCAGTTCTCGTCCCACTCCAACAGCCCACCTACCTACCCATCAACAGTCTACCCACCTGTACAGTTTCAGGCTGATCTGTCAGCAATGTTTAACAGTTATCCTTGAACCACTCCAGGGGCCTCTGTGCTCAGTTTGTTAGTGTGCTAGTGCAGCGTAATGACCCAGGAGCCTCTCACCAATGCGGTGGCTGTGAGTTCAAGTCAAGCTCATGCTGGCTTCCTCTCCAGCCATATGTGAGAAGGTCTTCCAGCAACCTGTCGATGGTTGTGGGTTTCACCCCAGGCTCTGCCCGGTTTACTCCCACCATAATGCTGGCTGTCGTCGTATAAGTGAGAACACCAATCAAATAAAATAAATACTCCATAAAAACCCCAACAGCCCACCTACCTACCAATCAACAGTCTGTTCACCTGCAGAGTTTCAGGCTGATCAGTCAGCAATGTTTCCAGTTCTCCTTCACCTAGTCACACAGCCCACCTCCCCATCCATCAGCAGTCTGTTCACCTGCAGAGTTTCAAGCTGATCTGTCAGCAGTGTTTCCAGTTCTCCTTCACCTACTCACACAGCCCACCTCCCCATCCATCAGCAGTTTGCTCACCTGTGGAGTTTCAGGCTGATCTGTCAGCAATTTTTCCCAGCTCTCCTTTACCCACTCAAACAGCGTGTAAGTCATTGCACAGCCCAATAAGTCAGCCACCTGCTCTTTCACTCCAGTCATAATAGTCTCTCGCACAGAGTCAATCCTGAATGTCAAAAGAAAGCAAAAATGCTTACCAATCACAGTTGAAGGGTATGGTCATAACAACAGCTGACGAATCTTTTATTACAAAAGTATTGTTTGTGAAAATTCAAAAAGAACAATAAATAAATCCCCATCAAATCTAATGTACTGTCAGAATAAAAATTCTGCCCACCAATGAGAGACAACGGACAGATTAGATATACAATTAAATTTCACCAAGTTACCTTATAATTACTGTAATGTGTGTGTGTATAGAAACTGGAAGCTTGCAAAACCCAAATGGAACCTGAGTCTGTCTTGATATACTCACAAATGCTTGTTGTAAAACAGATCCAAGTTGATGTCTGGGGACTCATCTGGGTAGTTTTCTCCCCAGGAAACCTCCAACAAGAAGGATTTGTATGTACCATCCTCGCCATACTGTACAAAGGAAAACCAATATCAAAATAACCTTTAATAGAAGGACAGTACCACTGTTACTGATTAAAATATCAATTATGGTTCAGATTTCTAAGGCGATAGAAGTGAAGGCCTTTGTACCTGTGATAGATGTAACTTGCACTTCAACGACGTGTAAGGACATATATAGACCACGTGGCAAATTGCTTGTCTTCAGGAAGTGTAAGGACATATATAGACCATGTGGCACACTGCTACTCTTCAGGAAGTGTAAGGACATATACAGACCATGTGGCACACTGCTTCTCTTCAGGAAGTGTAAGGACATATATAAACCATGTGGCAAATTGCTTATCTTTAGGAAGTGTAAGGACATATATAGACCATGTGGCAAATTGCTTGTCTTCAGGAAGTGTAAGGACATATATAGACCATGTGGCACACTGCTTCTCTTCAGGAAGTGTAAGGACATATATAAACCATGTGGCAAATTGCTTATCTTTAGGAAGTGTAAGGACATATATAAACCATGTGGCAAATTGCTTATCTTTAGGAAGTCTAAGGACACTCAGTCATCCTATACACCAACAAAATATGGTTTATTATATACTAGCACAGGTCAAATGTAAAATGAAGCCAACCCCTTGTAGAACAGAAGGGGATAATGATACTAAATCGGTCCATATGCATAATACATGGCCACAAAGGCCTTGTAGGTTCACTGTATTTGACCTAAAATTTCTTCCAGGACCAAGCTGAGAGTTCTGTTGATATCAGAAAGGTGTTTTGAGGTTTGTTTGAGGCATAAGATGGCACTGTATTGGAAAAATACAAGTTTGAGTACCGAAGTAATGAATTATTACCTTTTCTTGGCCCTCAGAAATGCACACTTTTGGGACAAAATTTAACGTCTTATACACTTCATATATCAGGTTAATTAACATCTGTAACACTCCATCTTATCAACTTTGCAACATACACATGTTCAAAAGCAGGTAACTTCTCCATCAACTTGACACACCTTTATTATCAAATATTAATATTCATTAATTTGATGGATTTTTATGCTTTTCATATTTTTAAAAAATATTTTATCAAATAGTAAGACTGGCCGAATAAATCCTGTCCCTCAATATAATCCATTCTTCTGATCTACATAGGACAATATACTACTCTTCAGGAAGTGTAAGGACATATATAGACCATGTGGCACACTGCTTCTCTTCAGGAAGTGTAAGGACATATATAAACCATGTGGCAAATTGCTTATCTTTAGGAAGTGTAAGGACATATATAGACCATGTGGCAAATTGCTTGTCTTCAGGAAGTGTAAGGACATATATAGACCATGTGGCACACTGCTTCTCTTCAGGAAGTGTAAGGACATATATAAACCATGTGGCAAATTGCTTATCTTTAGGAAGTGTAAGGACAAATGTAGACCATGTGGCACATTGCTTGTCTTCAGGAAGTGTAAGGACAAATGTAGACCATGTGGCACATTGCTTGTCTTCAGGAAGTGTAAGGACATATATAGACCATGTGGCACACTGCTTCTCTTCAGGAAGTGTAAGGACATATATAGACCATGTGACACATTGCTTGTCTTCAGGAAGTGTAAGGACATATATAGACCATGTGGCAAATTGCTTCTCTTCAGGAAGTGTAAGGACATATATAGACCATGTGGCACACTGCTTCTCTTCAGGAAGTGTAAGGACATATATAGGCCATGTGGCACATTGCTTGCCTTCAGGAAGTGTAAGGACATATATAGACCATGTGGTACACTGCTTCTCTTCAGGAAGTGTAAGGACATATATAGACCATGTGGCACATTGCTTGCCTTCAGGAAGTGTAAGGACATATATAGACCATGTGGCACACTGCTTCTCTTCAGGAAGTGTAAGGACATATATAGACCATGTGGCACATTGCTTGCCTTCAGGAAGTGTAAGGACATATATAGACCATGTGGCACATTGCTTGCCTTCAGGAAGTGTAAGGACATATATAGACCATGTGGCACACTGCTTCTCTTCAGGAAGTGTAAGGACATATATAGACCATGTGGCAAATTGCTTCTCTTCAGTAAGTGTAAGGACATATATAGACCATGTGGCACATTGCTTGTCTTCAGGAAGTGTAAGGACATATACAGATGATGTAGCACATTGCTTCTCTTCAGGAAGTGCAAGGACATATATAGACCATGTGGCAAACTGCTACTCTTCAGGAAGTGTAAGGACATATATAGACCATGTGGCAAATTGCTTGTCTTCAGGAAGTGTAAGGACATATATAGACCATGTGGCAAATTGCTTCTCTTCAGGAAGTGTAAGGACATATAGACCATGTGGCACATTGCTTCTCTTCAGGAAGTGTAAGGACATATATAGACCATGTGGCAAATTGCTTCTCTTCAGGAAGTGTAAGGACATATATAGACCATGTGGCAAATTGCTTCTCTTCAGGAAGTGCAAGGACAGATATAGACCATGTGACACACTGCTACTCTTCAGGAATGTAAGGACATATATAGACCATGTGGCAAATTGCTTCTCTTCAGGAAGTGTAAGGACATATATAGACCATGTGGCAAATTGCTTGTCTTCAGGAAGTGTAAGGACATATATAGACCATGTCGCATACTGCTTCTCTTCAGGAAGTGTAAGGACATATATAGACCATGTGGCACACTGCTTCTCTTCAGGAAGTGTACGGACATATATAAACCATATGGCACTACTCTTCAGGAAGTGTAAGGACATATATAGACCATGTGGCAAATTGCTTGTCTTCAGGAAGTGTAAGGACAAATGTAGGCCATGTGGCACATTGCTTGTCTTCAGGAAGTGTAAGGACATATATAGACCATGTGGCACATTGCTTGTCTTCAGGAAGTGTAAGGACATATATAGACCAAGTGGCACACTGCTTCTCTTCAGGAAGCTTAAGGACATATATAGACCATGTGGCACACTGCTTCTCTTTGGGAAGTGTAAGGACATATACAGACCATGTGGCACACTGCTTCTCTTCAGGAAGTGTAAGGACATATATAGAACATGTGGCACACTGCTACTCTTCAGGAAGTGTAAGGGCATATATAGACCATGTGGCACACTGCTTCTCTTCAGGAAGTGTAAGGACATATATAGACCATGTGGCACACTGCTACTCTTCAGGAAGTGTAAGGACATATATAGACCATGTGGCACACTGCTTCTCTTCAGGAAGCGTAAGGACATATATAGACCATGTGGCACTTCTCTTCAGGAAGTGTAAGGACATATATAGACCATGTGGCACACTGCTTCTCTTCAAGAAGTGTAAGGACATACAAAGACCATTTGGCACATTGCTTGTCTTCAAGAAGTGTAAGGACATACAAAGACCATGTGGCACATTGCTTGTCTTCAAGAAGTGTAAAGACATATTTATACACTAGCCACTTGTCAAGAAATCTTGCTACCCTCCCAAACAAAGAGCAAACTGAAGATTCTGTCTTTCAGATAAAACAGCCGGCCCCGCCTCCTCCCATGTGCTGTCTTTATGTTTCAAATCAATCCCTTATAACCTTGCGTGTATGGATGCAAAACTCCAGACACAAAGGCAAAAACTCGACCTCAGTGGTCAAGGTGGTGTTAAACTGAGTACTGAGAAATGAGTACTGAGCAACGCTCAGTACTCATTTGATAAAAGCACATTTTTTTTACCTTGTACTGGAAAGTTGTTGGGTTCAACTGTTTATAGTTGTCATCTCCTTCATAGATAGATGACAGCACCTCAATCTCCTCCTGATGTCAAAACATAAGGTCAACAGTTACATACCAAACACGCCCAAATGCATACACACTATAACCTTTACATGTATTTAAAACCTACATTAAAAACAGTATCATTTGGACAGTTCAGTTATGAGAAGGTAAAACAAAATGTGGTCTGGATCAATTATTAAAGGTACCGTACGTTCTATAGGTATAATTGTAGACAAGTCATATATCACAGAGAAAACTCTTATAGCTGATGGGCATCAGTGTTATATTCATGTGACTTCACTTCTGGGTCAAGTACATGTACATTCCAATATGGCAAAGTCCTGAAGTCATTAGATATAGCTAAGTTTTGCACTATACATGAGATGCTTCACAATGTGACTTCGTCAAGCCAGGACTTGAAAGGCAAAGAGTCCTACTTTACAGGATAATTAGGATGACTGACTGGGTGGAGTAGAGTTGAGGTTCTGGTTGCTGTCTATTCATAATTTCAAGCATCAAGTTTCTTCACAAGGAACAGGAGGTGTCAAATAACATGCAGTTAAACAGGCCAAATGCTGATTTGAGTAGATACAGGGCACAGAAACTATCATATTTTTGGCCTTGTATATTCTGATTACATTTCTAGGAAAAATCTTTGACCTAAAAGCTTCAATTTTCATTTTTTATGAAAAAATCTTATGCAAGGCCTATCTTGTCTGAGTATAATTCGCTATTATATTTACAACTGCGCACATCCACTAATCACTAGACTGACCGAAGAGAGAGCTGATGATGGCTCAGAGGTGTTATGACTTCATTTCAAAACTATGAACTGTTTGTTGACCCCATTCCCAGCAGATTCATCAATGAACTGATGTCATATTCTGTCACATGATGAAAACCAGAACCTCAACTTTACAACTCCCTGACAATATGTCTGGCCGTAACTGAACTAACATACTCACCACTGTCAATCCCCATGAAATATAAACACTGAAAGCCCACTCCCTAATCATACTATCCCCACATCACTGGGTGTAACTCACTGGGAACAAAATACCACCCACCCCCTCACCTGAACAGGTCACCAGCCACCATGTAGTCATCTTCACAATTCATGAATCTCTAAATTCCGTGTTACTTTTGCTAGTGCATATTGTACCATGAACAGAAGTTGATGTGTGCAAGTCAGAACATGGTGGGCAGTGGGTTTTTTTTCAGGTCAGTGAATGAGACTTATTTTACTTCCACACAAACATAGCAAATTTTCAGCTTTGAACTGCCAGCATTTTCGATGGTGGTACCATGTATGTTAGTTCAGAAACTGTCGGAACAGCTGTCAAGTAAATATGCCAAGAACCCATGATGTTGTAAAGTTTGATTAACAATCTTCAACCTCTTGCTGTTCTCTACAGCTCATCTCTGATGATTGTCGTAATGCCCCGGGGAAATGTATGTCTACTCCATCATCCACTTAGCCATTTATCACACGTAACTTATTTGATGTCATTTTGTGAGGTTGCATCGTCTGGCCTGAGGTAAAATAGAAAAACCTAGATGTGAGATCTGTTTGTTTCTTCCCAGCTTAGCTTTCAGAAATACAGATCTGTACACCTCCATTTACTAACCTGGAACTAGCATGTGCCGTACTCAACATGTCAAAGCTGTACAGCACAAAAATGTGTTCCCTGTAATCCTTCAATACTTCTTACTTCATATTACATAGTTATTTGCGAATAATAAAGACCATAATGTGCCAATTAACCCAAATGTATCTGCTACATCGGCAGCAAGCCCAACTTGGCTAACGACCATTTTCAATTAGAATTCCGTCCGAGTGGGTGCGTCAGTTACATCTGTGTTATTTGCGATGTTATGGTCTTAACATTCCCACATAATGCGATAATATGAAGTTAGAATTACTTTAAGATCACGAGAGCTCTTTTAGTGGCGTACAGTGTTGGCACTTTGGAGACAGCACTGGTGACAGGACCGAGCTGCAGGTTAGTGAATGTAACGGTTCAGAGCGGTTAATGTGGCAGCTAAGTTGGGAACATGGCCAACCGATCTCCGAGGTAAGGAAAATCATACATTATTCGTTAGTTACAACAACAACAAAAGAGAAACTTGTCACTAGAATATTGTCACTAAAATAATACAAAGGATGCTATAAATTTCTCGTAAATCATGAGTTAAGATTATGTGAACGACAAACCTTTTGGCCGGTAATTGATTGCGGACTAAAGCAACTTGAAAAATAAAAATTTGGAAGAACACGTTGGGTTTCACTGACACTTGTAACCCACCTGTTTTCTCCTCTCTCCACTGAAGAGTTCCGGCTTTGTCGAATGCATACTCCTCACAGCGTATGCACGGCTCTCTGACGCGTTGTGCATTTCTGTGCATCAAGCCGTAATATGACAGCACAAAGAAAATCTCAACATCCGTCGTATGAGGATGCTCGAAGCACAGTTTCTTTAATTCATTTTTTTCTTGGCTGTTTAAAAACAAAAAGGAAAAAAAACGGAAAGAAAAATTGCGGTATTCTTTTGTGCAAAACTTCTTTCGCGTGTAAATTAGCCTAATGAAAGTGAGAAACTATTACCGTAAATATTATCATTTTGATTGGCCGGCTTGGACTGTGTGTGTGATTGTGATGGGTGGGGGAGGGGAGGGGTTCTTGTACAGGGTGTGTGCGGGGAGGGGGGATAATTTTCATTTTAAAAAACTGTGTCCCTTTCGCAGTTGCCACTGGTTTGTTACCTGAATTTTCATTTAGCTTTCCTAAATTTCATGTCAGCCTGTAAAAATCTCTGATATTTATATACAGAAGTCCTACGTATATCGGCCGAGTGGTTTATTGTACTGGTCATACCAGCACTACATCTACAAGGCACATCTCAGTAACGTTTTTCAGTTTTTATTCACAGACGTCTTAAATTTCCCTTTTTTCTTTTCACATTTTAAGCACAAAATTTTAGGAAATTATTATGAATTGCAAGAAGCCGGTGGTGTAATGCTGTGTTAATCAAGGAAAAGCAATTAATATATACCTATAGGCCAAACAGCATTGTGCCATGAGAAAGATTGGTTGTTTTTTTGTATTCATGTAAGTTTATCCCCACCGAATTTACAGATAATTATGAAACCTTAAAAAGAGGTTAAAATTTTGGCCACAGGTTATGTAACACTTTTATAATTCAAGTATCTGCATCCATTCACTTGTTGTTGCAATCGTGCAGTTATGGAGTTATATGATCGTTAGGGACCAGAAAATTATTTAAAGTTAAAAGACTTGAATAATAAAACACACAAAGAATTGGTTGGAAAAAAGAGGAGAAAAATCATGTCAAAAAAGCCTAGTATGGTACGGCCAACTTTGCGGTCGATTCTCTGTTATCAATTCACTTTTGTGAAAAAAAAAACTCTCAAAACACCAATGTCAAAATGTCAGCATTTTTCAAGTGTTAAAATTATGATGCAGTTAACATGTTAAATGTTGTAGAACGTTAGTGCCAACATTATCAAATGGAACACCACATAATGATTGTTTACAAGATCCAACATAATGTTGAATAATATCCACTTTTCAACAATCATAATGTATAAACAATTATAAACATATCCTAACAGTCAGGAACATCAACAGAATATTTTAATGTCAAATTAACACTTCTAAGTTTTATGATTACGACATTTTGCAAAAATTTTAATTTAACATTTTACGTTACATTGGTTTAATCTAACATTATAAATGCTTCCCCCCCCCGCTGCTGCCGGTATGTTATAGATTTAACATTATTAAAACAGTATTACGTAATAGTTCAATTCTGAACAGTGTATGCATGTCAGATATGAAACCGCGGTGTAACCAGTTGGTTTACTGGCTGAGCTATGTGGCGACCTAATCCGATTAAAAGCCAGATCGGCTGAAAAAAAAATACACAATCGGTTCTCCATACCTGATGTCAGAGTCGCTGATTTTGGTCAGATCGAATTCCTGCTTTCATTAGATTTATCCCTATGATTCATCTGTGTTTTGAAACGACACTTATGTCTGCTACCATAATTAAACACTGTATTTATTTATTTGATTGGTGCTTTAAGCCTTACTCTAGGATATTTCACTTATACGGTGGCGGGCAGCATTATAGTGGCAGAAAAACGGACAGTGGCTGGGGGAATCCCTCGACCATCCGCAAGTTGCTGAAAGACCTCCCCACGTGCGGCCGGAGAGGAAGCAAAGAACGTGCTGGACTTGAACTCAGAGCAACAGCATTGGTGAGAGGCCCCTTTCTTCATATTGTAGATTTCCGTTACTTGAAGGTTTCCTGCAACAATTCACGCATATCGTACATATTCGTCGCTTAACCCGGCCAATAACCCCGAACTTATTCATTTGATGCGTTGTCGAGTTATCACTAGGCTTCCTAAATTGCAGTATCACTCTGTCATGCTTTCAGGGTAGGGTTTATACGTATAGTTTATAGGGCTGTCCTATCGTGAAGTAGGGTTGTTGTATCGTAGTATATGGTTGCTATATCGTAGTGTGGGCTCTCGTATCGCAGTGCAGAGATGTCGTATCGTACAGTGCAGAGATGTCGTATCGTACAGTGCACGGGTGTCGCACAGAGTAGAGTTATCCTATCGTAGTAGGTCCTATATGGTTGTTATATAGTATTGGACTGCTGTCGTACAGTGGTACAGGCAAGTCTTATCGTAGCTTGGAGTTGTCCTGTTGTTGTGTAGGATCGTCGTATCGTAGTGCAGAGTTGTCGTATCGTACAGTGCAGAGATGTCGTACCGTACAGTGCACGGGTGTCGCACAGAGTAGAGTTATCCTATCGTAGTAGGTCCTATATGGTTGTTATATAGTATTGGACTGCTGTCGTACAGTGGTACAGGCAAGTCTTATCGTAGCTTGGAGTTGTCCTGTTGTTGTGTAGGATCGTCGTATCGTAGTGCAGAGTTGTCGTATCGTAGTGCAAGGTTGTCGTATCGTAGTGCAGGGTTGTCGTATCGTAGTGTAGAATTGTCATATCGTAGTGTGGAGTTGTCGTATCGTAGTGCAAAGTTGTCGTATCGTGGCGCAGGCTTGTCGTATCGTAGTGCAAGGATGTCGTATATCGTAGTGCAAGGTTGTTGTATCGTAGTGTAGATTTGTCATATTATAGTATATGCTTGTTATCGTGCTGTGGGCTGTCGTATCGTAGCACAGGGATGGCATATCGTAGCACAGTGATGTCGTGTCGTAATGTAGGGTTGTCGTATGGTATCGCAGGGATATCGTATAGTAGCACATTGATGTCGTATCGTAGTGTAGGGTTATCGTATCGTAGTACAGGGTTTTCGTATTTTACTGTAGAGTCGTCGTATTGTAGTGCAGGGTTGTCGTATCTTAGTGCAGAATTGTCGTATCGTAGTGTAGGGATGTCGCATTGTAGGGCAGAGCTGTCGTATTGTAGTGTCGGGTTGTCGTATCGTAGTGCAGGGTTGTATTGTATCGTAGTGTTGTCGTGTCTTAGTGTAGTGTTGTCGTATTGTAGTGCAGGGTTATCATATTGTAATGTAGGGTTGTCGTATCGTAGTGCAGGGTTGTATCGTATCGTAGTGTTGTCGTATGTTAGTGTAGTGTTGTCGTCTCGTAGTGTAGCGTTGTCGTATCGTAGTGCAGGGTTGTTGTATTGTAGTGTCGGGTTGTCGAAACGTAGTGTAGAGTTGTATCTTATCGTAATATTGTCGTATCTTAGTGTAGTGTTGTCGTATCGTAGTGCAGGGTTGTCGTATCGTAGTGCAGAGATGTCGTATCGTAGCACAGGGATGTCGTATCGTAGTGCAGGGACGTTGTATCGTAGTGCAGGGTTGTCGTATCGTAGTGAAGGGTAGTCGTATCGTAGTGCAGGGCAGCGTTATTTCATTGAATCGATAACCAAGGTATACGTGTATCTCTCGAATTCGGACTTCTAATTTTTCACAGCCTTTAGCTTTATAAAACCAAATATGCAAAGAATATATAAGCCTATGCATTATAAGCATTGCTCATTCAAATGAAGTGCTGTTCCCGCTACAGCCGATAGGTCCTTATAATTGACCAGCGAGCTCCCGTGTTCTACTCCAGGTTTGTTAGGTACTTTGTCGGTGGTTTACTTCATGCAATCCGGTCCCCTACACCCATAATTGCGTGACCGTCTTCGTATTAAAGTGAAACAGTGGCCTCTGTGGCCGTGTTGGTTAGCACGCCAGCGCGGGGTAATTTCCCAGCAACTCATGCTGGCTTCCTCTCCGGTCGTACGTGGGAAGGTCTGTCGGTAACCTGCTGATGGTTGTGGGTTTCCCGGGCTTTGCCCCGTACCCCCCCCCCCCCCCCCACCATAATGCTGGTCGCCGTCGTATAAGTGAAATATAAAACACAAATCAAATAAATAAATAAATAAATAAGGTTTTAGGTGCTAATTTTGTGCTTCAGAGTAAGGGTTTATGAATGAAAACACCAAAAGTATATGTACCAAACGATCGATTAACTAACCATTTAGCCACTCCAAAATGAAGGAAACATTTTCTGCATTCTAGTCTGCTGGCTGGTACTGTTAAGTTATAACTGGGCGACATACTCGTTACAGCGCATACGTCGCTTCGCGCTGAAAATGATGAATTACTGATGTATTTGGGTCAGATTATTTCACATGTTATATTCACAAATGTTGTATCATGTCACCATAGACAAATCATCATGCTGGCTTCCTCTCCGGCCGTACGTGGGAAGGTCTGCCAGCAACCCGCGGATGGTCGTGGGTTTTCTCCGTGTTCTGCCAGGTTTCCTCCCACTATAATGCTGGTCGCCGTCGTATAAGTGAAATATTCTGGAGTAAGGCGTAAAACACCAATCAAATAAATAAATAAATAAATAAATAAGCAAACAAATCATTTATTCCCCCGGGCTCGGCTAGGTTTCCTCCCACTATAATGCTGGTCGCCGTTGCATAAGTGAAATATTCTTGAGTACGGCGTAGGCCTAAAACACCAATCAAATAAATAAACAAATAAATAAGAAATCATTTATATCTTTATAATATTAACAATATATACATCACACTACTTAATACCGATTTAAATGAAGGCGAAAAAAAATCATTTTACGCATGATTTACTTTGGTTTTATCCAAAAACAACGGCGAAATGCGTATACTATATATGTGTACTATAAGTCATTTTTATCAGATAAATGAGTTTCTCGAATCGTCATATTTTGCAGAATTAGCCATCTCTCTTTTGCTCTATGTACAAGATTATTGGCAAAGTCAAGAATGGCTGGATCATGTGTCCGGTTTGCGGATTGTTCCAATTTCCGGTAATGATGTAATAGCCCAACAGTGGGATCAACAATGTGCTCTCGTTGAGCTCCTGAACGTACGGCCCAGATGTTGTGAATTCCCACAATTTCCACATTGCCTGGCTCCAAAATAAACTTGGATCGGGAGTAAATCGGCAGAATGGTGGATTCGCGATCCAGCGTCAACAAATAGTCGAGTTTCAAGCGTTTAGCTGTTGACAGTTGGGTGAAATTATCAGTGGATTCAGGCCAATCGCGTCTGAAAAACGTACACCGGAAATGGTACACATTGGTTTCCGGTAGAGCATCCAACATGGCGGACCAGTATTTGTGCTTCCTTGGTACAATAAGTTCATCCATGTCAGAAAACACCAGAAATTTGCTGGAATGCATGTTCCGATACAAGCAGTCGTTCAGGGCGGCCAACTGCCCGAAATAATGAATCTCAACTTCATTTATTTGTGGCCAGGTGTCCATTTCTAAAGGCACATGCCATTGGACAATTTGGACCAGTCCCTCTTTGGCGTATTGATTTAAAACTTTATCTACATTTGGACCAGTACTGAAGTTATAGAAGACGAAGAAGTCTGCCCCAAATAGCCGGTTGAATTCAATCATCTGCACCAACTCGTTCACTCTGTTATACCGCCTGTTCAGCGGACTGACACAAACTGTGAAATCCTTGGCCGGAAGCTGTTTCCTTGGAGACTCGTGAACGTACATCAGGTTGTAAGGCTTGGAACATTGCGCTGTCACCAAGGAAACGGCGTATGGAGCTAGTCCGGGTATCCACAGAGGACAGAGGAAGAAGACAGCCGAATAGCTAAAAGAACAGAAACAGGCAACATTGAGCAACAATAATGTGCAAGAGAAAAAAAAATTGAAGAAATATTTGAGTGGATATTGTATGGTTAATTCTCAATGTGGACAATTATTTTTATTTAAACATCTGTGTCTTGGCTAACTATATTTAACAGTTTTCGGTATACATTCCATATATGTTATCTTGTGTATGAACAGTTGCATTAAAAGCGTATCTGGGATACTTTTTACACATACATACCTCTTACACATACATAATTTTTTCTTCATATCATCATATTTTGTACAAATATTGTATGATGTACAAATATTGATCTTCCAATATGTTTAAACGTAACGTGTTGTGTGGGCTACGTATTGAATGTGACGCATCCAGTATTACATACTTTGGAAACTCCTTCTACTATACTTCTACTTCCAGGCGGATTTTCCCGTTACAGTTATATATATTTAAAGAGATTGTGATGCTAATTTTATTAATGAAACGTTGGATATTGTTTTGTCAGGTACCGCCTGAAATGTGATTCGGATTTTTCGCTTACGATTGGGTCCTATAGTGGCTCCAATTCAAAGATATACACTTGCTTATTTTCATGTTTTTAGTTCAATTGCCAAAATTTAAATATAATGAAGAATTTAATAGCACCTAATAAAACATGATAAATGGCATCGTTTTGGTCAAAACGACAATGTACATTGTAAGTACCAAACTCTAGAATTGATGGATCTTACACATCCGATGTCCCACCATCTTCTCGCGACGATGTTATATTACTTCCCATTCCATTCAACATGCGTGTTCTTGAGTGACAGTTCTGTATGGTCTTATCAGGCTCAATACAACTCGATGTGACATTGACAGAGGAAACAGTAATCAAGTATTTCATGCACATGTATTGGCTTACTTTTTGTCGTGTCCCTCTGGAATCCCAGATAAGATAGCCTGTTCTACTCGGAGTTGATCTGTTTGGTTGAACCACATCTGACAAAACAGAGGTTTGTCCAACAGCTTTTTCCTTGACACGCCAATAATCCTGACAACTGGAGCAATCGCCCTGCCGCTATCCCAGAACGTCGTACCTTTGACGTCATAGTGAGCCGAGAAGACGTAAAAATCCCTGTTGGACTTGGAGACAGCCTGCCAAAGGTCTCGCGCATGCCCTTTGCCTTGGGTGTCGTCGTTTCCCGGTGGTCTGACGAACCACACAGGCTTCCTAAGAAACTCGGCGCAATGGGCTCCATGCTGAGATTTGCGCACGTTGAACAGCTGAGCGGGTTCGGTGTGTTTTGTAGGGCGTTTTTCCAGTTTCTCTTTCGTCACCTTCCACTCACGCCGTAAGTTGTATGCAGCATGATACTTCATATTTTCACCGAACACATCTCTGTTCGCGACATTCTGGACATCGTAGTCATGTCTCGGTATTGTAAAGTATACAGGATTGAAGGGTGCAAACTTTTGCGATTGCACGTTAGCGACGTTTCCCTTGGCAATGTTCCCATTTTTCTGTGAACTCGTGTGGGGCCCCTGTCTTCTCGTGTCTCGTGTATAACGAGAATACATCACAAACATCAGGAAAGAGACATTAATAATCAGTGTTATGCATAACACCTTCGTTAAAGTCCGTCGCATCCTCATCGTGCTCTTTGATTTACATGCATGCGCACCCGTGCTGTGCAATGGCCACCTCTCTCACTGCCATCGATTCTCCCATAAACTCATTTGTTTACATCCAGATTCGAAAACGTGTCAGCAGTTGCGGGGTAGATTATCCCCGACCTTCAGGTCTACAATCTACCGTCATTTGCCTGTATTAGCCTGCCACAACTATTCCCCTAATTACATATAGTCAGCGTATTTCCTATGGTGATCTAGAGGATTTATTCAAGAAACACAAATGGCTAAGGATCGAACTACAGGGAGACAACAAACAAATTTTCACTTCTGGGGTAACCTAACACATTTAATTTGTCAACCCCCTCGCCTCCCCTCCCCTCCGTCGTCAACCACATTCTCCACCACATTTTTTCCCAGCTTACATACCATGTTATATTAGGAGAGGCCTAACCAGCTAGTCGATATGAGAAGCGACAGAAAAACAGTCTTAGGGTTTGTTCACTGTGTTGGGAATTCTTTGCTTTGGGGGTAAAATGCCCCACGCAGCAATCCTAGTGTATACACAGCCATTTAAGCAAGTAAACAAGGCAGCTGTTCACTACCACTGAGGGGTTAAAGAGCCAGCCTGTGATTCGACGCTACCCGGACAGGTGTGCCAAGACAAAACACGTCAAAATAATCGTAACATTCAGTATGAGTGAGAAGTATATGATGAGATATGCTAATTCAAAGAAGAGACATCACCTGTCTGATATGCTTTAGCAGGCGGCTTCAAACTAAAAGTCTCACTTGGTGTTGTATTATTTTTGTGTCATTTAAATGAAAACGATAACATGCAGCTTTTCGCAGCCATTTCGCAGGTATTTTGAGATAAGGCGATCGACATTTTCAGTATTTCATAGGAAGGTGAAAGTACAGTGTACCTCTCTTTTCAGAATAAAGAGTGGGTTTTCAAGATATAAATGCCAGCCTATACGGGAATAACCAAATTAAGTCAAAACAAGGGTAATGAAAAAACATATGGCGAGATATATACATATATATATAAGAAAACAATTAATCTTTCGTTAAATTCTTTTTTTTACTAGTTAACGTTACTGAATGCTAGTATATAAAATTATCAACAGTAAATTGTCTTGAGCACTAGTCGTCCATTCGGCAGTGAGGCAGCGTTATACATACGTCACGGGAGCGTCGCGTGCATGGTTAAGCGGTACATGGTGGGCTACCTCCAAATCCCGAGGTGCTGCTTCATTCCCGACTTCTTTTTTCTTGGATTTTATAGACCACCCCATAAAAATGACCAAAATGATTTGAAAAGTCATGAATTTATATATGATTTTAACAACAAACAGGGTGCTATGTGTTGGAGACTCCGCGGGCCACAGACGTGGTCGATTTGGTGGGTTGAAAATACATTAATTTACCACAAGACTAATTTTATACCAGTCCCATAGTAATACATATGGTATATTGAGAACTTTCGTTCAGTTCGGAATGGTGCTCGCGATGTAATACGAATATGATTAGGACGCACAGCAAGACAAGCTTGCAAGATAAGATCACAAAAAGCTTTCATAAGAGCCTGCATTTTCCTGATAACATTAGATAAAGCGCACGTGTTGAACCGCACCGGAAACTAGGACCAGTCTTAAAATCTGTGTGAACATAGGCATAAATCTAGCAAGATTATACTGAGTGCGGATGTGTTATGTGTACTGTTAGGGTCTTGGGCGTACTAAAGCTAACGTCCTATTTTATACATAGCTCGACAGCTATAAATCCAAGTCCCCGCACCCTTTTCACTTTCCCGTTCCGAAGAAGGCTTCGTAATGGCAGCGACTGTTGGTCTAGCCGTCGCTATCTTTCTGATGGGTTTTGGTTTGGCAATTGTACATGGCCAACACGTGAACACGTTCTGCATATTGCAATACTGCTCGTCAGAAATGAGCGCGTGCGCCTTGGACAGGAACTGCAAATTGGCATTGGCGTGCGTGCAAGATTGTGCGTCCAACCTAACCTGTTCGTTCGGCTGTCTGAATTCCTACGATGATGCCGAGTTTGACGCTTTCATGAAGTGCACTGCCACCGATCATGACTGTATCCAGCTGAGCCCTGACACACCTACCCAATGTCATCCACCAGCTACTACTCTGACCAACTTTACCTTGGAGGACATAAAAGGCGTCTGGTACACCGTCAAAGGCTACTGTCCGGCATCTGACTGCTTTAACTGCCAAACATCCACTTACACCATCGGTCCTCAACCCCTCCAAGGACAAGTAACCTGGAAGTATGACGTCATTGCTTCTGACGGCACCCTCCGTCATTTGCAGACTGTGGAAACATTTATTCAACCGGATTCTCAAAATGGCGGTATTCTGAACATCACACGTACCCAGTTCGGACTTGACGGACAAGAACAGTACCGTATCTTGGCTTTTTCTGGTGACGATGGCTATATTTTTGTGTATCACTGTGCAAATATGGGCGGTATTGTTTATGAAGGGGCATTCGTCTATTCACGAACGCGAACGCTGACGTCGTCGGCGCTAAGTCAGCTGATGTCACGCGCCGAAGCCTACGGATACAACATCACCACCTTTTGTTCCCCTAACACATCTGGATGTACCTCGGTGGAGTGAGGGAGGCAACTATAAACGTACAGTTACTCAACTCACCTTCTGCTGATGTTTTAGTTTACTGAATTATCCATCTGCTGACGATATAGTTGACTCATTTCTCCTACTGCTGATGTCACAGTTTACTCATATCTCCTACTACTGACGTTACAGTTAAATCATTTCTCCTTTTAGCGATGTTACACTTTACCCCATTCTCCTTTTGCTGATGTTGCAGTTTACTCATTTCTCCTTCTGTCCATGTTACTTTTACATGATTTATTTCATTGGTGTTTTCCGTCGTACTCAAGAATATTTTACTTATACGATGGAGGTCAGCATTATGGTTTGAGGTGACCGGGCACAGAACGGAGGAAACGCACGATCATCCTCAGATTGCTGACACATCTCCCCACTTAGGGCCGACAGTCGATGTTACACTTTACTCATTTCTCCTTCTGCTAATGTTACATTTTACTCATTTCTCCTTCTGTCGATGTTACAGTTTACCCAATTCTCCTACTGCTGATGTTACAGTTTACTCATTTCTCCTACTGATGTTATAATTTACCCATTTCTCCTTCTGATGAAATAATTTACTTTCTGCTGGTGTTACAGTTTACTCATTTCTTCTTCTGCTCATATTACAGTTCACTAAATGTTCCTTCCGCTAATTTTACAGTTTAATTCTTAATAAAGGAATAAAATTTAAAGCTGTTATCCAACAGCGTTGCCCGGTTTCACGCTGGTTAGTCTTTTACCACTTCTGGTAGCCTGATAAAGTCTCTTGCATAAAGCTGGCATGTTGAATTTTGGTGAAAAATCGAACTATTTCTGGAGAGTGTTATCCGCAATGACGTGAAAAACACATATCGAACGAGGAAAATTCTTTGAAATGTAATTTCAAATGTAATGTCGATGTATTCTCAGAAATGTTTTTGTTCGATACAATTGTGCAGTTTTTAGAGCTGACCTACTTTTGAGGTAATTTCACTGGTCTTTTACAACCTACTTTGCATATCAAAGGACATTTAGAATCTTTGTGGTGCCATCCACTTAAAAAAAGATTTCATGTCAATATCTTCAGTCGTTTGGGGGCGGAAGATTTTTAAGCTTATGAATAAATCAAAAATGCCCACCAAATCACGTGGCCGGTCAAACAGCACAAACATGTCAAAAGTTGCTTCATATTTTCGTTATTGCCACCTTTACCAGTTTTCTGTCACGTGACTTACAAATATGGGGGATATTGCACTTTTGCGGACTTTGAACGAAATTTGCGATAGAAGTACAGAAATAAGACCAGATTCGTGATCAGGACGTCAAACTATGTTAAGATATGGAAATTCAATTTTTTTTTCACATGACATCGCGTAAGATGGAATGTTTATACTTCACATCTGTAAAAAATCCATTTCTTAAATATTACCGCATATGTACACCGGATCATCCAGCAAAAGACGAATGGTCGTGGGTTTCTCCCGGGCTCTGCTCGGTTTCGTACCACCATTATGCTTGACGCTGCAGACTTATGTCATGTAAGTGAAATATTCTTGAGTACGGCGCAAAATATGAATCAAATAAATAAATAAATAAATAACTACCAATGCAAATACGGGTCCTTCATGTATGTAGAAATTCTTAACATAGCACACATACTTGTATATACAACTTCTCTGCAGGTCTAAGATAAAACTTGAAACTGTGAACTGCCAAGCCTTTTAATGGGATCTTTATTCAGATAACAAAGATATCTAGATGCCTCACAGGAGTGTATACATAGAGCCATAGATGTATGTATACATGCAGTTAGCAGCTGATATGGCCAGCTGGACGATTTCACACCAAGATATGCACATACATCTGTCAAGTGTATTTACCCATCACATCTTCAGAAGTTATGCAGATCAGTTTGTTGAGTCACTGTGGCTTACATGCTATAATAGTGTGCACGTGTTAAAAACGTGCAAAAACGTTAGAGAAATGAATGGATGAATGCTTGGGGTTTAACGCCGTACTTAGCAATTTTTCAGTCATGTGACGACGGGGAGTCATTAGGTTTGTGTACATACACTGTGGCAAGGTGAGTCCATGCCACCAAAGTGCTGCTGTTTGCTAAAATCGGGCCAACCAATCCTGTTTCATGGCTCTAACCTCTCAGTGCTGAGCGCTACAAGCGAGGCAACAAAAAGTACCAATTTTAGTCCTTGGTATGACCCAACCCGGGTTTGATCTCGGATCTCCCGGCTTCGACGCGGGCGCTCTTTCCATTACCGTTAAACCCCAAGCATTCATGCATTCGTTCTCCTGTCGAAGGAAGGTCTCCTAACAACCTGCGGAGGGTCGTTGGTTTCCCCAGCCCGCTGCCCGGTTTCCTCCCACCATAATGCTGGCCGCCATCGTATAAGTTGAATACCGGCAAACACCAATCAAATAAATGCCGGTAAATAAAATAAATCAATGGCCAGCATACAATTGGCAGAGCTAGGCAAACGGTTTAGCCAAATGTCATTGATTTGGTGTTATCAATAATCTATTAGCAGGCGTCTTCTGTAACTTACTGTAAGCACGGAGGATACTGAGACCCGGCTGGAACGTGTGGCCATGCTGCATTATGATGGGAGGAAACCAGGCAGAACCCGTGGGAAGCCCACGCCCATCCGGAGAGAAAGCCAGCACGAGGTGGGCTTGAACTCACAGCCATCGCAGAGACCCATGGGTAATTGTGCTGCATTCGCACCTTGTTATCCTTGCACAGTCAGAGATTACAACATATCATTTGGAAGATGTACCACACACGTGTATATTCTAGCATAGCACTATAAGATATACGCCACTTTGAGTCATGATAAGCGTAAATGCACCGTCACGTATTTCAAGTATATGGGGAACACCAACAAAGCTCATTTTCCTTCAAGCATGTATATAAATTTAACATCAACACAGCATATATTTAAACTGCCCATGAACTGTCATGTTGCATGGAGGCAGGAAACCAGGTTAGTTTTGACAAATTTTCAACTGTTGAAATTGAAGTTGAAGTTTAGTGGCCAATTGACCCATGAAGGCTTATAATCTACCTATAAAGGATATAATGAGCCTGTCCATTTCATGATAGTTTATTGGGAAATATTTAAATGTACTTTGAAAATCGGGAATAGGGATAATACATGGAATAAGTCACCAACATGAAGTAACAGGGTGAAAGCTTTAAATCAAGATCAAGGGAGATCAATCGCCCAATAGCCTGAAAGTACTGGTTTGATGCATGGAATGAGAGTTTTGTCCCTTGTGTGTATGAACACGTGCGCAACGTTTTTCTTTCGTTTTTTTAAGCCGCGCTGAGGACGCATGACTACACCAATCATCGTTAATGTTGCGTACAACTTGCAACTTGCCGAGCAAAGATACTCAGATGTCTTGCGTGTCCTGTGATCTACATAAAATAATACAGATATGTTAAATATCGATATATATATATATATATATATATATATATATTCGAGAAATTTATTCGAGAAATCTTATGAATTTTTTCTTGGGTCGTTTATTAATTTGATTTCGATATGTGAGTGTTCCCATTTTATTTCAGTTAAAACACTGCAGTCTGACAAAATGTACCGGTTTTTTGTTTCGTTATGACGATACTTCAGCAATTATTCCCCGCGATGTCAAAACGACCACTTTGTTTACGACAAACTGATTAAATATAGTCTGCGTTCAGAGCACATGAGTGACAACTCCTCTGTCGGCTGCACCCACATATGCCATGTATCATTTTTATAACGGGTGATTGGTCGAGTTGCGTAGGCGGAAGTCGTTTCCCACGTGATGATGACGTCAGACGGAATCTCTCTTTCACAAGTTACGACGACCATAACGGAGGCGATCTTCTGTGCACTTTTCCCGGTCTCTGGGAAGCACAATGGCTGGGGTGTTTGATTTAGAGCTTCACGATGCCCCAGATCAAGAAGAGGACATCTCAGACGATGAGTATTTGGTGGCCGATGACCAGATTGAGGTGAGTTTCGTGACTTGTGGTCGTGTGTCGCGCGCCGGTGTATTCGCCGGCTCTAACTTCGCAGTGAACTTCCTCACGTAGTGATGTAATGTCATTGTGTGAATGTTCAGTCGATCCGTTGACAATTGACACAAAGGCTGATTGGTAATAAACGGTCATAAAGTTACTCTCCTTAGATATGTTTCACAACGGCTAACAGTTAGACGTCTTCCTTTGCTTTCTGTCTCTTTTGTTCTGGAACCTCCCGGCTTTCAAGGGATTAAAATACCCTTCTCAGATGTCTGTATGGATCCTCAAGTTCACCGGCTTGACAGGAAGCAATCTGTGCGTTTGACATGTCTCCTGTACTCCTGAAATAATTTGTTCTTCTATCTGACTTGTATCCACATACTGCATGTGATACATTTCAAAGGAATGTTTGACCAAGTACAACAATAGTACTTCCCCTTCCTGTAGCTTAGCTTCGATGCCAATGAACACCACACGGAAACTTTCACTGACCTTCACAACTTGAACCCATCCTTATATTTAGTATGCATCAATTACCTTTGTCTTTCCAAGCCTGCATTGGTGTGCCGTTTATAACAATAATCCAGTGTTTTGAACTGTTGAATCTAGGAAGTCGAACCAATGTCCGCCCATGTTTATTCCATATACATTGTGTGATGTTTAATGAATTGCAGACACATATGACTAAGAATGACAATACGCAACAGCCTGAGCAAAATATTAGGCCCTACTTTCTGTCCATATGTGTTTCAGACTGTACAGGTTCCACCAACCACACAACCTTGTACACAAGAGGTGGCGTAAACATGTAATAAAACGTCTTCTGCATACCTTGAATGTTATGTCTGGTATATTACAAAGCTACTGCAGTGACGTTCCAACATTAGGATATGACATGACAATGTATAACATTGAGCACGGCGTTTAACCCCAAGCATTTCACTCAATGTATAACACCTCTGTGGCATCACAAATCTATGCAAAAATAGAAGAGTAACAGTGACATATCGGAAACAGTGATGATAAGTCAGTGATGGTGTCATTACACCTGGGCCCGGTTTCACGAAGCACTCTTAACGTTACATTCACTTAACTTCCATGGAAACCAGTAGTGTAGGCATTATGTCGTCATGGTAGTTGTGAGCTTGTAACCTTACAAGGACTTCATGAAACTGGGTCCAGATCTGGTGCAGTGAATTTATACTGTGCCTACCCCTTATGGTAAAGCGATTAGTGCTGTCTGACGTCAAGGGCAGGGAACCAGCCAAATCGTCCATCTGCAGACTGTTTCAATTAAGTGTGCGTGAATGCATGTGTGTTTGGTTAATAATTACTGAAAAAAAAAAAAAAAGAAAAACAATCATACAAAATTTCAAATACCATCCATAGAAACTTGAATTCTGTTTGTTTGTTTTTTTTTTTCAGACAATTTTTTAGACTTCTTCTGTTTCTAAGTATTTTGTTTACAATTGTACAATGGGCCTATGTCAGTTGCGTATATGTATGTCCACTCATAATTCAGCTCATTGGTTAATGATATGCGTTTCAGTACAGATATGTTAGCCTCCACATGTATATATGTAAATATAGTATGTATCGAAGCATGCTAAATGTTTACATAATAACTCTCACTATTGTAACAGTGTAATGAGTCAAAGTGTTTGAAAGGTGTACTTCATCCTCTCCTACATTGAACACAAGTAATGCTATTTAGCAATAGTATGGTGTAAACTGATAAACTCCCATCAGGTACATTAGTGATAAAACTTCTACAAATGTGTCAATTGAAGTTTTCAACTTGGATTGAAGTTCATTGACCTTTTAAATCACAGTTCAAAAGCTAAAATACTTCAACATGTGAGCAGATAAGGAGTTTACATTTCTTTTTATTTGTGTGCTTGTATGTACCAATATTACTTTTTATCAAGGCAGCTTTACAGCAAGGATAAAACTTATTTGTTTGCCAACATTTTAGTTGATAGCATTGTACTGTCAAAACTATGTAGGTGTCTTTTTCTTCTTTGTACATACTCACTGGTGAAAAATATCTGACAAATGCTGATACAAAATGCGTTGCTTTTTTGCTACAGGTAATTTTTCTGAGTGCTTTTTTTGGGTTGATCAGTTTGATATATGAATTATCAATTTGGCTGCCATAATGGTACATGTGTGGCTTTTTTATGTACACATGTTAAAACATTAATGTGTTGTCAGAAAAATCTTTCCTTTCTTGGAACATTAGTACTTAGGTAACAAGGCTATGCACTGTTTAAACTTGATCCTAAATGATTTTGAGCCAGGATCAAATGGGAAGCCAAGGATCAAACGGGATGCCAAAGAAAGATCAGTTTGTATCCCAAACAACAACCTATGTAAAATAACATAAACTCATGCACAAAAATGACATTAAAGTATAAACTGAGCAGAACGACTGTCTAATGTCAGAGCAAAAATCAGATGTTAGACAAAACCTCAGTCAAATGTTAAATGGAATTGGTGTCAGCTGTTAGAAGAACTGTCAAATGACAGGTGGAACAAATATCAGTTAACTAAAATTAACTGAGCCTTTTGAAAGGAAAATTTTAAAACATAATGAAAATTTAATGTGAAAGACCAAAAATATTTGTAATTGTGTTCTCCTGCATATAAGTTTCAATTGATAATATCAAAAAAAACAAAAACAGAAATTACTTTTACAGCTGAATTTTTGGTTTGTTTAAATGTCATAATTAAGGGTTTTACCTCTAAATTGACAAGCTGATCTATTTAGAATGGGGTTATCACCATGTTTACTTTGTGAAGTTATCTGATCTTAAGGACCTCTTGACATAATAAGTATGACTACAAAACCTATAATATTATATTTAGATTTTGGAATATTTACATTTGTGTCAAAGTTTGTTTCTGTCTGGAACAGGTAACACAGAGGAAATGTTATAAAGGCCAGTAACAGAGAGCCAAATGCAGAACTTTGGGCACACTTTAAGTAGTTTAATTTGAACTAAAATATTGTGAGATATCTTTAAGAAACCTGACGTTATGTACTGACTTTTGCTGTTAAAATTGCATACAAATCTTTGTAGGTTTAGTGCAGATGATTGTAGGGGATCTTTTCAAACATTTTAGTTGAATTTATGAGGCAATAAACCACATGACTTTTCCTTTTTTAGAGTGTGATATAATTTGGCCATGTGTGAAAGGGTATCAAAATGTTCCTATGTATAGAACAATGATACAGCCTCTTAACTCACCTTCGAAAGATTGTATTTATGAGGATATGTAGAAAGTCAAGTAAATCTGCATTCAGTGTCAGATTTGTGGAGTGTTAATAACTTACACAGAATGGTACATCTACAGGTACAAACAAAATACTGGAATGTTGTTGTTGTTGTGGAATATCTAGTCCCCATGGCACAGTACACATGTTACGTCATCTGTAGAAGCTTGCACCACATGGTGGAGAAATATGCTAACCTCTTTGGAGGAAATTGTGAACTGAATCATTTGAAATCTAATTGTAAACGGCTGCTACAAGAACTGGCCACACTTTGAAACTGAAACTCTGTATTTAAGAACTACAGTTTCGCTGATCATTGTTGCTATGCAGGTAAGAACACACTGACTATTTTTATGTTTCCAAGGTACTATAAAACAATTACTCTCAAAGACATTGTTGTCCTTTTTCAAAACTAATTTTTTAAAGTCGGTTTCAACACAACCGTAGGATGGAACCCATCATACATTGGTCATTTCTCAAACGTTCTCTGCGCAATAGAGAGAAGGAAAGATACATATGTCACATGATATGTTAAGAGAAAGAAGAAAAGTGTAAAGTGCCATGGAGACTAGCTATAGGAAGTTGCATGCTGTTAGGTAATGGACTGCTGATAATATCCATGAACATGGTATAGAGTTTTCATGTTGAAAGATACAGGTACATGTAACTGCATAGCTCAGTGCTGTGAAAAAACAAATCATGGCCCTTTGTTAACTAGAGATGGTTACAAATGACTTTTATTATCTTGTCTCTTAATATAGTGTGAACGTTCCAACATGCATCACATGTGGTGTTAATAGAGGATATTGCACTGTGAAGGTTGAATATCAAATATTGTTCAAGTGAGAGGTGGAAATGATAACCCACTAGCCGTGAAGGTTGAATATCAAATATTGTTCAAGTGAGAGGTGGAAATGATAACCCACTAGCCGTGAATATATTTATTTATATCCTGACATTTTCTCTACATGTATATAAATGCGTATCAGTTTACCTGTTGCATTGGTGAAAAAAATAAGCAATGTGCTATCTTCGTCATCTTTCTGATTCTATTCATACGCACTGCATTTTCGTTCATGTCCGTGCTCACAAAACCTTTTTACAGTTTTAAATGCTGTCTGTAAGTAATTATACATTCTACAAAGGTGCTTAAAGCTAATGCAATATACGTATTTACATAAATTAAGCACAGAACTATATATTGCGCGGAAGTGCACGAAGTCAACTGTGGGTCATGGGTCAAGGTCTCCAGCAGTGTAATCGCAAAATGTAATAACGAAAGTGGTATCTAACTCGTGAAGATGTCATTTTTATCAGTGAAAGAAATACTGGGATTTCACTGATGTATAAATAATAAAATAGATGAGCACTTCTTTAGTTAACCATAACGCTCATCGAGTTTAAAGGATACATGAAGCGTTACGGTTTTATTTCTTAATGTGCAGATTATCATGTGTAATAACAGATAACAGTGCAAACAAATTTTTCAACTTTCGCTTTGGGATGGGGGGTGGGGGAAGAATGGCTTCAAAGTACAGTTTTCTTAAGGTCCCAGTGTTCAGTCTGGAAATTAAGTACTTTGCAGTGGTGACTTCATCGATGATCCCTGTTTGAAAAGAACTCTGCGGGGGACCGACAGAACAGGTCTGGCCGAATGCAGGCCGGGGTTTGGGGAACAGACCGAATGGGAGTGGGTCTAGGGCATGAAAGGAGGCGCTAAGCTGGCTCAAAGAAGCCATGCAGTATCCATGTCACCTTGCCCATACCATAGCAACTCGGTTCACTGGGCTCGGGGCACTTTGGGGTTGTTCATGAGCAAGATAACGATGACATACTTTCTGAAAAAATCTGACCGTTGAAGGAAAATATGCATAATATAGAAGGGTAATTAACAGGTGTAAAGTACCCCCAAAGTGAAATTTTTTTAAACAAAAATTCCAGATCATACTTTTCTTCATTTGGCATAGAAGCGTAATCTTTGTTTTATAATTCCTTTTCATGTATCCTGTAAAATCAATTTCTGTATTAATGATATGTGTCAGGGGCACAGCATTCCGAATTGAGGTACACGCCTGAATGTTTCCTGTTTACATCATTTCATACATATAGGTCTGTGGTGACTTTACTAGTCTAGGAAGTTATCTGGGAAGTCCTACAGTTAGTAGTTAGTTCAATGATAGCTGTAGGCCATTGAGTCAAGTGGAAATCTTCTGTCTGATATGCACTGTGCACCAGTTTGATGTGTTTGTATTTTCTGCCTGTTCTTACTACTGGTAATAAAGTTGTTTTATTGAGGAAGCAGGTTTTCTTGTATATATATTTGCAGGTATGGGAATTGTCTTCCATTTCGCAGATTTCAGATTTTTTTTGTTTAGAGTGTAAAACACAAAAAGCCACTGATTTCATCAGAACATGTGATGATTGCTAGTGTAATTTGGAGGTATGGTAAGGTATTTTCAGACTTTCTTCATGACGGCCAGTTTCAATGCCTGTGTATAGCAGATGGTACACAGCTCTCAGATTTCTGTAATTGTGCACAGTTATACATGTAGAGCAGTAGTGTTGGTAGCAGTACAGCTGGTACTTCTTTTTATCCAAAACAAAACAAAATTTTTTGATTTTTTTTTTTTTTTTTGATTGGTGTTTTACGCCGTACTCAAGAATATTTCACTTATACGACGGCGGCCAGCATTATGGTGGGTGGAAACCGGGCAGAGCCCGGGGGAAACCCACGGCCATCCGCAGGTTGCTGACAGACCTTCCCACTTACGGCCGGAGAGGAAGCCAGCATGAGCTGGACTTGAACTCACAGCGACCGCATTGGTGAGAGGCTCCTGGGTCATTACGCTGCGCTGGCGCGCTAACCGACTGAGCCACGGAGGCCCCCAAAACAAAATAAAGTAAATCAAAAGTAAATTCGAACCAATTTAATGGCAGCCAACAAATGAAAGCCTATGCTCACACATTTGCATTTTAGACTGTTAAGCACATGAAACTACACTGGATCTATGTGAAGAGTAAAAATCCCATAAAACAATTTCAGGGCATCTCCAGCGGTCTAGCATCCCAAGGCTTCCGGGGACTTGGTGACCCTGAACTCTCGCCTTTTCTTCTGGGACAGTCAATCTATGGCCTCACCACTTTCAAATTGCTTCCAACGTGCCTCTATATACATAAACATGTGCATGAATGTCTGCAATGAAATCATAATCGTACTGACCATTCCAGACATGTGCCTTGAGAACAGTTGAACTGTTTGTTTGGTGATGATTTTACTTGGGAAGTTGTAAAGGTTTGTAGGTGACAGTTGCATGCTAACGCTGATTGTTTCTCAAGGACTTGCCAGCTAGCCCTGGATGACAGACTATGTTCTCTTTTTTATATTTGGACAGAGCTCGCATAGTCATGGCTGGGTCCCATTCACCCCTGGAGGATGCATGGTAACATTTCGGAAAGCCGCCCATTACTAACCTCCCTGGCATGTCCAATTCCACCTGTTAGAATGCTTAGTGTCCTAGACCGCTAAACAGATAAAATCTTGACCTGTCGATTCTTGTTCCCATTTATCTGTTGGATAAAGTTTCCTAAAATTTCCAAACAAGACACAAATTTGTAGTCTGGGGCTTTGGAATCTGACTTTGAAGTTTCTTTGCAAGAATTTAGCAGTATGCAAATCAGATAAGGACCCTCCCCTTTGTCATGTGGTTTTGTGAAGAGATGGAACTTGCAATTCCAAACCAAGTGTAACAGAGCACAAAGAGCTGGAGTGTTTTTATTTATTATTTCTTCATTTATTTTTAGTTTTATGTAGATGTATGTTCATGTGTACAAGTGGTTGTATTGTTCAGTGCGGGGTCTGAAAATATGTAGATTGTTGAAGAAAAATAATCAACAGAAAACAGAGAGAAACAAGGTTCCCCTGGGAGCATGACTATTTATTTGATTGGTGTTGTACTCAAGAATATTTCACGACGGTGGCCACATTACTGTGGGAGGAAACCAGGCAAACCCACGACCATACACAGGTTGCTGCCAGACCTTCCCATGTACGTCAAGAGACGAAGCCAGCATGAGCTGGACTTGAACTCACATTGACCACATTGGTGAGATGCTCCTTGGTCATTGCGCCGCGCTGGCGTACTAACCATCTCAGCCATGAAGGCCCCTTTACCATGCCTACACATACTTCCTGTAGAGTGCTCAGGTGGCCTGCCTTGCTGCCTTGGATCCCCCGTGATAGATTACAGTGATGGTAGAACCTGTTTTAACCTTGTTAGCTGACATATATATATATATGCTGAACTAAAATATGCACACATGTTGATGATATCCTACTCTTTGACTTTACAAGGCTGGTCTGATGTGTTACCTGGTTTACTATAAAGTGTGTCATAGACGTGAAGGTGTGAAAGTAGACCAGAGACACATGAGAGCTTGTGTGATAACAAGATATCACCAGTTTTTCGCCATACAGACCAGGGTGGTTCATTTGCCCTTAAAAGTTCAAAATAAAAATGACCTTAAAATGAATGCAAGTCATGTCACAAAGACCATTGTATCATTCAAATATTCATAATTTCCCACGTATAATTCATTGTTAATTGTATTTTTTTATCCGGTTCTGTATTCCGACCTGGTATGAAAAGAATCTGTATAAATATATTCTCACCTTTAATTAAAGCACATGTAAACAGTGTTAGGAATTAGGGAATGCCCAGTTTGTCGATCGGTTCCTGAGTTGGCTGACCAGTTAGATTAAGTTTTGCGCACGTGACAGCCTGAGCTGTGGGTGATGGACGGAAATGTCATGTTGTCCTTCTAACAAGCTTTCTGCTGGTAAACATTATGTGATGTTTATTCAGAGGTTAATTTCATTTTTTTTCTTTCTGTTCCAGGAGAGGTTCCTTGCCTCAAGTCGACATGCCATCCTTGAGTGAGTACATTTTGCACAGATGTAACACACGTACATGTACGATTCACTTGTAACATTTTGCACAGATGTAACACACGTACATGTACGATTCACTTGTAACATTTTGCACAGATGTAACACACTTACATGTACGATTCACTTGTAACACACTTGTGATCACCTGTAGCACTGTTATGACTCTATATGTACTGTAATTTTTCAATCTCTACGCATGTTTGCACGGTGCTTATTCGAGCATATTCTGATGGCATTATTCTGTGTGGACTGATAAAATTATACTTTTTGTGAAGCCCTGAAATTGGCCAATCTTGCCAATGTAGTTTTGTTTCCAAAATCAAATTGGAAATGTGCATAAATTGAACTTACTTTTTCATATGGGAAAAGGTTGAGGAATTGGGGTAACACATTTGTGTCACATTTATAGCACAGTTGAGTGCTCTGAATGTCCTGGACTGTGTTTTGCGCCTGTGAAGGTAGATGCATAAGAGCTGCGTGCATGTCCACATACATACATATATGAATATATAGTTTACACTAGCTTACACGGCTTATGTTTCTGAAGTAAAATGCCCCCATTACATATGTGTATTCACTTAGAGATAATGACCTGATAAAAAACATCCATTGATTTCCCAGGGGTAAATGAAGATTCATCAAGTTTCTCACGAATACAGTTTCATTTTTTGCTTCTGACATATGTACTGATAGGACTTGCATGTAGACAAGTGCATTTCCATAGTTATATGTTAAGCCTTGAAATTGTTTTATTGTATGTATGTGCATGTATGTTCAGAAGCTAAAGAACACACCTGTCTTTTCTTTGTTTATGTACCACATTTGTGTCATGGTACTTAGAATAGGGGAGTTTTGAGATGGAGCTCTTTTGCCGTTGAAGGTAAAAGCAGTCCTCATGTGTCATGTGACTTGTGGAAAATGTTAGGCAACCTTTGTTGACATTAATTTACCGATCACTTGTCTTACTATGTTCAGAAGGCACAAAAGACATTGCTTTCCCTTAGAAATTTCTCAAGTTCACAAATGTTGAGCTTCTCAATTTGCTCCATTGTTTGTCTGCTCTAAATAACCTTTGCGAAACCTTTTTCTGGTGCCCATGTTATATTAAATGTTATCCTATGTTTCATTGACATATAACATAGCAGTGTATTTTTTTCTATCTAAATATGTAGCACCTATATTTAAAGATCATTATAGTTAATACTCCATGGTGTAAATCACTGTTTGTGGGTCTCTTAATGTTCTGATTACCGGTATTCGTGGATTTTCATGGTAAATTTCATGTGATTAGTACCCTGTCAATGAGTCAAATCAGACTTCGTTTTGAACTGCTTTTGTTGATTGAAATCTTCATTTGTTTTGACAAGGAAAAAATTTTAGGAGAATTTATAGGTAATGCACAGAACATTCATCTGGATGCACCATTCAGATTAGTTTCTAGTATACATGTACGGTGTTGCATGATTTTTGGTTTTCTCAAACTTTTTTTTTGCTTAAGATCATTTTTGACAATTCCTTTTACAGACAGAGTGACAACCACATATTCCGTAAGCCATTAAAGCATAACCATTCTGTCTTGATCCATGACTATTGAATACTTTTTAAAAGTGATTTCAAGACCAATTTCTCTTGTCAGTTTAAGTCAGTCAAGACTGATATTCTAGGTTTATAATCTTTCTGGGCAGGCCTTCACACTTCGCTGGACTGGTATCCTGAAATACATGTAACAATAACCACATTTTGTGACGATTATCAGCTTGCAGTTTATATGTAGGTAGTGATAATTACTAATTACTCAATGAAGTGTAGTTACGTACAAAAATATTCAGTTGAAAGAAAAACGTAGTTTTGCGCAGAAAATGATGGTGGGTACGTGGAAAAATGATTTCTATAAACCCCTGCAGTTTGTACTAGGATTTGGAGTTTAACAGCAATGAAATTTATTACTGTAATTAATGTGTGGAAACTTGAAGGTATTAGACAGTGAGGAAGTATTACATGTAGTAAGCTGCAGCTGCAATCAGCAATATTTAAACTGAAGTATAAAATCCAAATGGAATTGTCTGTTTACTCTACTCTGTGTTATTGTTTACACAGTGGATGCTTTATCCCAGGGTCTTGTATCCTCACTCTCTTATAAGCCGCATTCACATGATGTGATCTGTTGTATTGCCTCTTCAAATTTGACAGGTTCAAGGAAAATAGAACATAACACCTACTCAGATGATGCGATTGTTGAATGCTAGAACTGCACAAAATTGTACATGCCCTGTTTTCATTCTACTAGTCAAATTTAGTGGGTCAAATCGACAATCATACTTATAACTACATGTGTACAAAGAACCCATATACTTGTATTTTGTCGCTTGGGGTTAAGCATGAAGGGGATAGTGTAATGACTGGTTGACCCATATCAGTATAATGGCTTGGACGGGGCGGCTTACTTGCCTTCGGTAAAGGCATCTCAGTGAAGCAGCGCTAGATGAAAGAGTGGTGGAAATCCGTCCTGTGTTTTGTCTTATGTGTACACAGAACCCATATACTTGTATTTTGTCTTGTAACTGCATGTGTACAAAGAGCCCATATACTTGCATTTTGTCTTGTAACTGCACGTGTACAAAGAGCCCATATACTTGTTTTGTCTTATGAAAACATGTGTACAAAGAGCCTATATACTTGTATTTTGTCTGATAACTGCATGTGTACAAAGAGCCCATATACTTGTATTTTGTCTTGTAACTGCATGTGTACAAAGAACCCATATACTTGTGTTTTGATTTCCAGTACATGACGATGTACAGAGAGCCCATGTAGCATAGTTCAGGATTTAATATGTAAGTGTTGCGTTGTTTTCTGTGTGACAGTGTGGAGGGGATGGAAACCCTGGAGTTGACAGAGAGTACGGTTAACCCAGGACCCCAGAGGGCTGGCCCTCAGGACTTCCAGCTGCTCAAAGTGCTCGGCAAGGGAGGCTATGGAAAAGTAAGGTGCATTTCCACTCGAAAAGAAAAAAAAATTAAACTACTGTAGATGCCTTCTTATTCTTGGGCATAAACTTTAGCGGATTTGGTAAGAAAACACATTTGCGGGAATCTACTTTCGCGGATCTTTTTGGGCAACTGATAAATGAAAATCAAACTTTAATACAGAAATGTCGAGTTATAAAACAACTCAAGCATTCAAGCAACAGTGTTATCATTTAAACCAGTTTGTACCTGTAAGATGTGACAGAATTCTATACAATACAGTAACTTGATCAAAGGAAGTTAATCCTCCTAAGCTTTTAATCTTTTGAAGACGAAGCTGTTGCCTGCTGTGTGAGCAAATATTTGTGTCACTCACTCTGGGAGATGACGAAGGATTAAATGTGATACAAATAAATCCCACTGTTTAATTCTCATGCATCAGCAGTGTGAATGAAACTTTGAGTAAACCGTGACAGATTTGAGTAATTTCTCAGAAATCATCATTATGAAAAGAAAGTTTGAAGTGCGGGCGCGTCTGAAAGGTGATCTGACTAGATGGCAACTACGGTCGATAAAAAAACCTCCAAAAAACAGCCTCTCTCATCGTATGTATATTATATCACATACACATGCCCAGTGCAAATTATCGATTTGTATCTAACTGCGGCAACAAATCAACAGCAACAACGTTGCAATGTGGCGATACTTAGACGGAGCTAAGCCTCCTTAAAAGAAAGCAAGATTAACTGACGATCAATTAAGCTGGATTTGTGAAATTCGGAATACATTTTAATGAGGTATTTCTAATTAACGCGTTTGAAAAAGTATTAGAACTGTAGTGCTTGTTAACGAATTTATAACTGTAATGCATGCTACATTAATAAATTACTTACATGGGTTATATATTCGATGGCACCTATTTTCGCGCAAATGTGTTTCCTGCGAAATCCCTGAAAGTTAGTTCCAAGCGAATAAAAAGGCATTTTCAGTATTATATAACTGACTAAAATTTTTGCCGTTTGTTCATATGACAGACATAGCTCTGATGGTTGAAAGTGAATTTATCATATATGTGTGTGATGCTAATACTTTGAATGGTTCACAGTGGAGTTTATTAAGAAACAGAGTAGAAGGTATTGATTAATTTAGTTCTATTAATAAATACTTTGCAATCCTTAATTGTGAAGCAATAAATTATCGACACCTTCTTTACCTGATGTTTATGTCATTGTGTATTATGTTTTTTGTGTATCTGCAGGTTTTTCAGGTCCGAAAGGTATCTGGAAATGACACAGGCAAGATTTTTGCCATGAAAGTCTTAAAAAAGGTGAGTTTAGGTTTGGATGACTGGAACAAAAGGTAGACTGTGGAAGTGATGAATGATATATCGTCTCATTTGCTGTGCTTATTGCATCTAGTGGGTTTTCTACTCAGAATACTGTTGAGGGTGTTCATACTTCAGTGTAGAATATCCTCTGTAGATATCATACATAATTACATCAAGATTCACATATGCAGCTGTCAAGAGTCAGAAATGGGATAAAGGTTTGGTTAATCCCAAGAGAAGAAGCATTCTTCTCTTTGGGCCTCTGTGGCCGAGAGGGCTAGCACAGCAGCACAGTGCAATGCCCCCGGATCCTCCCACCAATGAGGCTCATGCTGGCTTCCTCTGGTGCCATACATGAGAAGGTCTGCCAGCAGTCCAGGACGGTCATGTGCTCCTCCATGGTTTCCTCTCACCATAATGCTGGCTGCTATTGTATAAGTAAAGTATTTTCAAAATAAATAAATAAATACATTCTTCTCTTCACTGCTCTGGCCTATGTCTTGTAAGTTTGAAGCCTTGCTACAGGTAGTTTGGCTATGTCTTTAATGCAGTAAATGAGCTAAAACTTCTCCCAAAAGATTGCATTTTTAGCAGCAAATAATATACTACTTTTAGTGCTGAATTTTAAATTTTTACAATAGGATATCCTACATTCCAAACAGACTTTAAAACACCTTTCGTTGAAGGAGGTTTGTAAGGTAACTGATGGTGGTGTACTTTGGTCAATCTGGTTTCCCCTACTCCTAAATCTATGATGATCTCGTAGTTAAATAATCTTCAGTATGACAATAAGAACCAGTCAAAAAGATAAAAGGAAAACCAGGTGTGTGTACCTTCGGAGAGTCATCGTAACCTGTTATTTTACGTGACATTGTCATTTAAATTTTGTTTGAGTTTGTTTTGTTTTTTTTTTCAATTTGTCCTGGATTTGAATTAAAATCTAGTGTGTAGGTTGATGTTGGGCAGTTTAGTTAGCGAATAATAACTATTGTGGTATTAACTCATATTTTACATTCCAGATTTCAGCGCAACCCTGCGGCCAATGTAGTTGTCCAAAAGCCATGTATAATGGCAGCAGACTTAGCTCATGTTTAATACTCTGATACACAATTTTTTTTCTTCCAGCCAAGTAGACAAACGAAGGCTTGTCTTAAAGTTGAATCTGGTTTTAAGTTTTAAGACATTTTGAACACATGAGTCTAGAACTCTGACATGTAAGCTCAGCAGATGTGCTTACGGGCCGATGTCATAGTAAGTATGTAATAGCTACTTGAACTGACCTTTTAATTACTCATCTATCAGTTACGTGGTTTTTGTTTTTCTTTCCAGGCAACAATAGCTAGAAATGCCAAGGACACTGCCCACACAAAAGCAGAAAGAAATATTTTAGAAGCTGTGAAGGTGAGCTTGCCTTTCAATCTTGTACTTTTAGAAGCTGTGATGGTGAGCTTGCCTTTCAATCTTGTACTTTTAGAAGTTTTAAAGGTGAGATTGCCTTTCAGTGTTGTACTTTAGTAAGTACATCCCTTTGCTTCTGTAGTCAATGTTATGTATTATGATATATCTTCATTTTTGATGTGTTAATTAGTCAGAGGAAAGTATCGCCAGGATAATGTTTGGATTAAAATTCAGTGAAAGTGACCAAATGTATAGGGAGGCACATCTGTAATGCACCAAGAGTCATGTCCTTTATAATACACTGACTAATTTGGCTTAATTTGTTTCCATGACATTAGTTTCTCGTCTTGCCTGACACTGAGAGTTCTGTCGATCTTAGAAAGGTGTTAGAAGGTGTTATGAACCTGTAGATGGTCGTGGGTATCCACCCACCATAATGCTGACTGCCGTCGTATAAGTGAAATATTCTTGAGTACGGCGTAAAACACCGAGATAAATAAATAAATAAATGGAAGGTGATATGAGATTTGATGGAAAGTAGGATGATATATTGCTGGCAAGTTTTGGGACATAAATTTTAGTTCATTTAACATGAGCATTTGTAGTGCTGAAAGGTGTCAGAATCTGAGGAGGGTTGTCAGGTACTGAGTATCTGGTTTTGGCAGGTGGTAGGCTTCATTAGTAAAGGTTAAGGTTAAACAATTTTGTTATTTATGATGTCAAATAAATGAATTTATAGTGTTTGATCTCTGTTTTCAGCACCCATTTATAGTGGATTTAATGTATGCATTTCAAACCGGGGGAAAACTTTATCTGATTTTGGAATATTTACCTGGTGGGGAATTGTTCATGCAACTGGAAAGAGAGGGCATCTTTATGGAAGACACAGCATGGTGAGTTTGGCCATTTGACTCAGTTAGATTGTTCTGATGTCCTTCTTATCTAACTGTCATTTGCCCTTGTTTTAACCATTTTAATTGGCCCAAGCTTTTTAAAAGAGAGTCATAAGATTTTGTTGCCTGACTGTCTGTTTGGCCATGTTTGAGGCATTTTGATTGAGACTGTCCACACTCTGTGCTGTGCAAATGCACTGTGTTAAAACGGATCTCTTTGTTGAGTCTGTGTGATGGTTTATTATCATTATTAGTCATTCAGCTGTGTTCTGTCTGTCCTATACTTTTGGTTTCATTCTCTGTTTCCCTTGATTTGGTACATCATTATAACTATAGTTTTGAGCAGAATTCAAATTCATTTAGCTCTGGGTGAGAATATGTAATTTTTCCAGTACATGCAGCTGGCAGCGATGTTGGGAGATTTCAAAGATCTGAGTACATCTACCGTACATGTATGGGGTTGTAACTGATTTTCAGACCAGCAACAGATCTCAACATCGTCATATAAGTCCTATACTTGTCCTATATTAGAGGCAGATTTTGTGCTTTATTTTGAAAAAAATGTTATATTTCCTCTGTTTTGGAAGCCCTGAATTATTTCCAATATAGTCAAGGTTTTCCTTAATAATATTAGAGAAAGAGTTTAGAGCTGAAAGGTAGGCAGCTGAATGGAAAGCGTTCATGTCACAGTGGGTATTAGTTTAAATGATCAGAGCGTCCAAAGTAGGTAGCTACAGGGACAGTAGGAGACAGGTGGTATTAGGAAGAATGTTTTTGTATTTCCCTTATTTTGTGAAACATTCTGCTGCTGTTTGGGTTAAATGCTAGTTGAGTTAATTACAAAAATGTTGTTTTGTTTTTATTGCAGTTTTTATTTAGCAGAAATCACATTAGCTATAGAGCATCTCCATTCACAAGGAATCATCTACAGAGATCTTAAACCAGAAAATATATTACTCGACCATCAAGGTAAGAAATGTGAACATTTAAGCTGTTCTCTGTGACAAATATTTTTATGATATTTTGAATATAAGATTCCTCGCCATAGAAAGTTGATGAGTAGCAAGGTTTATCACACCTGAGGTTAAGTTCTGTAACATTTGGGTTCTATGAAGAGAAGCTCTTGAACGTTTCTGTTTGTTTTAACTTCTACTACTGATATGAAATATTTTTACAGGAGATACATGCATAAGTTATTAAATCTGACTCACTTGTATTCATAAAAATGGTTACAAGATTAAACTTTGCTTTGGAGAGGGTGAATTTTCACCATCCATCACTAAAATAATTCAGATTATCTGGTTTTAGCATGCCAGTCATCCAGTAAATTATTTTATGAATAAAAGCATTTATAGCAGCTTTTAATGAAAGTCTCAAAGACATTGAGAGTCTTTGAAAATCTACAAAAGATGTTTTGAAGCAGGAGAACTATACAGAAGATGTGATGATCCCAGTTTTCAAAAGTCATGTTTTAAAAATGTTTCACATGCTTTTTTTTATTTTACTTTTTCAGGTCATGTAAAGCTGACGGACTTTGGTTTGTGTAAAGAGTCTATAAATGAAGGGGCGGTAACTCATACTTTTTGTGGAACAATAGAATACATGTAAGTGAAAGAATTGATGTATGAACATTACTCTAATTCCGCTATCAGTTCATGTTTTGAAAACAACATCAGAACAGGCTTGTTTTTATTGCTGTTGGAAATTGCTTGTGCTGTGTTAAAATCGATTGGATTGTTTTTTTGAATACATGCTTTCCTAAGTTAATTTAATGTTTTTTTAGGCAGCTTAAATGTGTTGGCTCACTAGTTTTTTTCCCACCCATAAATCTGAAGGCTAAACACCAATCAGATACACAAATAGATTTTATATGTTGATAACAAATTTGATTGTTTTGCGATTATTGCACTCAAATATAGTAAAAAGATAACGCATGTGAGTTATGAACTTTTTACATTTTAATATTTAAATGCTGTGACTGAAAACACAGTTGTTGTCTTGCCTGTAATTGAGCTGAATCCTGCTGTTTTGATGCATGGAGGGTCGCATCATTGAAGATATTGTTAATTCTCCATGTAGGGCACCTGAGATTTTGACACGAGGTGGTCATGGGAAGGCTGTTGACTGGTGGAGCCTCGGAGCCTTAATGTATGACATGTTGACAGGCGCGGTAAGTCTGGGTTACCGTGGTAACATGGCATGGTAATAACAAGTGAGATGGTTTGTCTGCTTTTAGTTTTATTTTGTCGACTTGAAAATACAACTCAAGAATCTGCTAATTAGGCCATCTGCGACAGACTCGTATGCCTATCATGCCCAAGATCTCTTGCATACATTTTCACAAAAGAAATGTGGAATTTCTTTTGGAATTTTGTCAGTAATGCTTAGGTACAGAAATGTCACTATCAGATCTAACTCTCAATTTGATCATGTCTTACTGATGTAGTTTGCATTGATAAATGATACATTTGATTTGTGTTCTCAGTATCTCTTGTTTTGTTTTCAGCCGCCCTTTACTGCTGAAAACAGGAAGAAGACAATAGATAAGGTAAAATGGCATTTTGTCTGTTGTTTTGTTTGTTTATTTATTCATTTGATTATTGTTTAGTGGCATACTGTAGAATTCATCTAAAGATTTGATGTGGCTTCAGAAACACTGTAGTAGTTGTATAATGATTTTTGATGTTTTTATTTTTATGAAGCTTTCTCTCTTGTTAGTGTACCCCTTTTAAGGCATACAGCAAAAGTGAACCCCATCCTTATGTCACAAAACATTGTAAGTGCATCTTGCAGTAACAAGTCTTAAGATTAATCTCCATGGTTTGTTCATTTCAGATACTCAAAGCCAAGCTGTGTTTACCTCCTTACTTGACAAACGAGGCCAGAGGGTTGATAAAAAGGGTGAGTTTTGTGTGTGGGCTCACGTATAACAAAAATGAGTTAAATGTTATCATATTGATGGGATAAATGAGGAGGAATTTAATGGGTGAGTTTTGTGTTTGGGCTCATGTATAACAAAAATGAGTCAAATGTTATCATCTTGATAGGATAAATGGGGATGAATTTAATGGGTGAGTTATGTGTTTTGATCAGTGTAAAATCCTAATCTATCGGTTGACAAAAAGGGAATGTTAGTTTTGGCTTTTGACAGGTTTTTTCATTTTTTAAGAAAGTACTAAGCGGTGTTAATTCTAGCATTGATTGTGGCATACTAGTAAAGCACTAAGGTTCAGTAATCTTTTCATGAGTAATTGTAAAGTGATTAAGGTAATATCTACATTGTGACACATAACATCATGTACATGACTCCTCTTTTTTGTATCGTGTGTTACACTTGCACGTGGTAAACATCGTGTTACACTTGATACTTCTGGTTACTTTGTCCCATTATTGTTTGATTACACTGATGTGTTCTTTGTTTTCCTTACAGTTTGATATATGTTGTAATTGTTTTCTTACATATTTATATTTTTGTAGCTATTAAAGAAGAACCAAACTGAAAGGCTAGGAGGGGGGCCAGACGATGGTAAACCCATCAAGGTAGGTGGAGGGGAAAAACCAGAGTCTTACTGCCAAGTAAAATGTATTTGGTGAATATATGGGTAGACAAAATACCTGTCACTTGATGTTGGCTCGATGCTGTTTTGATGACAAAGGTTTATTTGTTAATGTTCCGGGTCCTGGGGCCATATGCATCTAGCGCCTTAAGACTTGAGTCACAAAAATTCTAATGCGGCTACAGCTGAGATGTTTTGCTCTGTTTGTACACTGATTCTTTACTGCAGAATACATGGGTGCTTGCATTAAGTCAAAAAGCACTTTCTTTTAGCTTTATAACTTTTTGCCAGTTATCTGTATCAGTGGTTTTATGCAGGTGACAGTTTTATGTTGTGTTTTTTTTTCACAGGGCCATGCATTTTTTCGTCACATAGACTGGAGTGACTTAATCACCAGGAAGGTGGAGCCTCCCTTCAGACCTTCTGTGGTGAGTGTCCTGTATCTTGGGGTCCATTACTGGCTGAGTGGTAAACAGTGCTGTGTTAGAGACAAGACAAAAGTTGTGTTGATTGTCACAAAATGTGATTTTTCCCACCGTAAGCCCTCTGTCTAAACTTAACTTGTGAACACCTGTTAGGTGTTCTGAAAATTTTTTGTTTTTTGTCATGATTGTTTAAATTTTCATGGAACTTGTGTTGGAATGTTTGCTTCTATTTAGTGACTGTTAAAGCAAACTCACAATTTACTGCCAAAACTCTGACAGTCAATAACACCATTATTTTGTGTTCTGAGGCGAACAGATATTAAAAAGTCAAAAAATGGAACTAAAATAAAACTGAAATTCTGTCATTTTGCTTTGTCTGATTTTCATATTTTCACAATTTTCCTGTTATGTCTGCAACAGGAAGAATTGCTGGAACTCTCTACATGTGCCACAGATTAGATCATTTTCCCTTTTTTTTTTTCATTGGGAAAAGATGTATTCTGCCTGTAAAACAACAATTTACATGTTGGTGGCCTTTTTAATGCAAGAAAATGCGAAAGCCCTCTGGATTCCTAGTTAAGGCACAAACCTGATTTATTTATATGTAAACGTATATAGAAGATAAGTATTCATCAGTACAGAGGATAACATCAATCACTTCCATGGAGTTATTGAGAGGAGCAGGTCATGGCCAATTGGTTCAGGTGCTTGCCTTTTCAGTCAGTGGGACACGTACTGTAATTCTTCAACCTAGCAATTTTTCAAGTGTTGCAGGCTGTTTATTCAGGCATATTCTGTGTAGGTTATAAAATTATACTTTTGGTAAAGCCCAGAGATTGGCCAATCCAAAGAATCTAGTTTTGTCTTTAAAATCAAATTATAAATGTGCATAAGTTGCTGTTTCATATGTGAACAGGTTGAGGAATTAGGGTATTGTGCGGGTTTAGGAACTGAATAATTAAATGAAAGTCTTGCCATTTGTGGGGCAAAAATATAGAGACAATCAAACACGGTTGATATAGTTGTTATCTGGTTGTTATTGATGTGGATCGTTGGTTGTTTCTTCAGTCAGGAGATGAAGATGTGAGTCAGTTTGACACAAAGTTCACCAAGCAGACACCAGTCGACTCCCCGGATGACACGGTGCTAAGTGAAAGTGCTAACCAGGTGTTTGTGGTCAGTATTTGATGTTATTTATGTGTCACTGTCTTCCTTTATGAATTTAAATAAGTGCAAGGACTGTTTTTATCGGTTGTTAAAGACCATTTGTCTTCAACCATTATGCTTCGGGGCGGAAGATCCAGGGTCAATCCTAACTCAGGTCACACCTAAGGCTTCAAAAGAGGAAGTTGTAGCTTTCTCACTTGGTTTTCAGCATTAAAGGGAAGTGCAATGAATGGGTGAAGGACATCAGTATAATGGCTCAGGGGAGGTGACTTACTTGCCTTCAGTAGGTCGTCTCAGTGAAGCAGAGAGGGATAAAAGAGCAGTAGAAATCCATCCTGCAACAAGGAGGCAGATTACGCATACATGCACTCTAAGAACTCTTTCGTTGTCACATGACTGAGAAATTAAGTACGACATTAAACCCCAAGCACTCACTCGCTCACCCAACCATTGTGATGTGTAGATCTATACTTGAAGTGTATGACACTTCACAAGTAAATTGCTAAAGATTGAGGGTTTCTGCACACATAAGACTAGAACGCCTTCATAAAATTATTGAAAATGTGTGAGTATGATGTTCAGAAAAATAAAACATAAAATATATAAATAGATATTTATTTTATTAACCCTTGTTAATATTTTGGCACTCTTCATAGCCCGCTCAGACAAAGCTGAGTTAAGACATGAGAACCTTGAGCCCAGTCTTCACCATTTACGTCTGTAGAGCCATGCCTCAAAATGTCAAAGATATAAATATATATATTCTGTTTTAGTTGTAGATGAAGGTTTTATGTTTATCTCCCCATCATGTTTCAGGGATTCACGTACGTGGCACCCTCTGTCTGGGAGGAGCTAAATAAGCCATGGATCGCAGAGAAAGAGCCGCGGTCACCAAGAAAAGTCACGGCAAGTTTCAGGGGACCATTGAGGTGCGAATAGGTCCGGCAGTGAACATGAGTAGCTGAGTCCCTAGGAATTACTTCAACTGAGAGGTGGTGGGGGGTGGGGGGTGGGGGATGGGATGGGGGGTGAGGTGGGGGGGAGACAAAGTCTTTTCATTAGTTTTTTTTTTTTTTTCTCTTTGATCTTCCACAAAATACACTGAAAGCACAAACAAATATTTTGTGTCAAATTTTTGACAATTTTATTGTAAAATTCTGAAGTGGCATAACAGAAAGTTTGGTGTATATAATGTCATAGGGGACTTATTCTGAGATTCTTTGAAGGGTTCATATGAGGTGTGTGGAGTTTGAAGGCATGGTTTGAAACATGTTCTTGAGGTGTGTGTGGGGTTTGGGGGAAGGGGTATGTGGGCAGAAAGATGGGATGAAAACAATGAAAGGAAACACATTCAAGTGGATTTAGTTTGAATTAGTCACTCGCTGAATCCCCACTGGTTTTTTCACTTGTCCAATCGAGAACACAGAATAAGGCATGTCGTTGTGTGGCTGCTTTGGTGTAGTTTGTTCTCTGTGTTTCTTTGTTCTTCTGGAAATATTTTAGTAAGGCAAAAAAAAAAAATTGACTCTTTAAGTGATTTTGGCATGCTGCTCTGTCCATTTTGTATTTGACTGGAAAATTTATTAATAGAAATAACTCATTTTTTTTTGTTTAAATCCTGGCAATCATTTATCACATGACAAAACATGGATTTGTTTTTGAAATTTGGCCAAGAGAAAAATTTATTATTTTTGAAATTTTGTGCATAAGGAATGGATACATGTGGGATACATCACTGGTTGTTGAGGGCAAAGAAAGCATTATGGTGAAATGTATGTCTGATGAAAGATTATTAAAAACTGTCCAAAAAATGAAACTTGGGATCAATACTGGCCGTTTTTTGACCATACATCCGGAGCAGTGACATCAGGTTGTTGCTACTTAAAACACATGGATTGGTAGAGTCCATCACTCAAAATGCATATGCGCGTAGAGGGATGGATACATTAACCAAACAGACCTTGGATTGAACTATTTCGAGTAAAAAATATGGATGTGACATCACTGATAGCCTCTGGGTCGTTACAGCCAACTGTAGAATCTCATGTGATCATGTGATCTTTACTCAGATGAAACACTTTCGCACTACTTTCCCGGGCAGTTTTCAGTGGTCTTTCATCTGATAATATGATGCTTCATTTTTAGTGTTTTGTTTGGTTTTAATGGAACACTATGGGGCATGGGAGTGGAATAAACGAAAATAAGAACCATGATTTATTTTTATATATAATGGGTTTTTTTTTGGATCAAGAAACCTTTTTAGACAATTCCAGTATCCTATGGAAGAAAAATATTACCTTTGATTAGTAAATTTACTGATATGTATAGTTCTTCCTGAGGAGCATCTATCTTGTCTTCAACATATCTTTTCAGCCTGTTCAATTTTACCATATAATTTTAAGACCACTTATTTTTGTAAAAAATTGGCATGGTTTACGTTTTAATCCTGCTTAATTTCTTATGTCTAATTCTTGGTCTTAAATAATTTAAGAATGAAAATTCCTTCCTGTTTTTGGCGGGATAGCCCTCTTGTCTTTTGAGTCCCATGTGTTTGAATGTATTTTTTTTTTTTTGCTCTTTTCTTTTTTTAAAATTCTGTTGATTATTTTCTGGGTTTCTGTCCATTGATTTGCTCCATCCTAACACATGCCCAATCAACTCTTATCTCTCTGTTTCTACAAACTTTAGCTTTTTTACCAAAGGTGAGTGCGCCTGTTTTTGTAATCCCCAGGAGCGTTTTTATAATAGTGTTGACTGCATGACTGTCTGCCGTTGTCGTTGTTTCTTTCTCTTTTTGTTCCTAGACTTCAGTGTCCCCTTACTTTTGCCGTGAGCCCTATGCTTCTCTGACCTTGGGAGGTTATTGGGTACATTACTTAGGCCTTTTCTCTTTCATCTTTCATGCATCTTTACATAAAGTTATCATGACCCATATTTCAACATTCATATAAATACTTGTAGATAATACAACATATAGAAAGCTCTGCACACCTCGGCTGCACATGTATATATATATGTATATATCACTGTAGCAATAATTAATGTAGAAATATTGTTCCAAGGTTAACATATGTACAAGCCTCCATTTTCATATAGCGGTAAGCTAAGAATACATATGCACAAGCCCTCAGCAAACAGACGGCTGTCAATAGGCACTGAGGGAGTGAACCAATGCACTTATCCATCCATGCCTCAATAACTTTGTAATTTAGTTTCTGTTTGCAAAGAATTAAATTACAGCGTATTTTCTGATTTATTTCTGTAACTGTAACTTTAATATGGCTCCAATATTATCACCTAGGCAGTTCATATTATATGTTCAAATCATAACATATAAAGTGTGGGAAGAATATTAGTAGATAAGTCATGCACCTGTGCCTGAGCCATGTTTCTCAACAGCTAATTTACATATATTCAGTGCATATGGTAATTTTGAATTATGCCAAAGCATCTAAAGCAAGGTGTTCACTTCTTGCAGCTTTTTAGTCAAGAAGTTTTCCAGATATATAGTGAAAGGGCCTTTCTTTTTCTCCACCAGTAAACCTATGTACAGGGGAAATATTATAATGTTAACAGTTTGTTTTACCTCACATTCCAAAAATTCAAATAAGGACTTTATAGAAATTCCTGGATCCAACACTGCAGTAATCAAGTAAATCAATACATGTATATATTGATTTTACTTAAGGCAATAACAGCTCTTAAAATCACATCCAAGGAACAGAATTACAATGTAAGACGAGTGCGCAGAGATGAAATCACTGTAACAGTGTGTATTTAAAGTATATGTAGACTTGCAAGAAAAGTGAAAATTGACCCAAAGCAGGGAGGACACATGTTTGTCTAAAGGATAGTGCAATATTACAATGGTTGTTTTTTTTAATGTGCTGTGGTATTTAAGAAGCCTAGAGCCTAGCCTTGTGTGCTTTTGACTTAGATTTGTGTGTCTGTACATGTATTGACTCTTAAGAGTCTTGGAGGTGATGGTTTTATAGTATTAGTTTCAGCTGGGCTACAATATATGTCACATTGTACCCCAGGTTTCTGACATCCATACTCTCGTTAACAGAATCTGAGGGTTTGTCATAGACTTTAGTTTGCTCACCTTTTTTTATTGACTATCATTAGAAAATTAAAATCCTGTTTGTTCATCAAAAATAATGTTCATAACATAAATGAGCATAATATTGCATATATCTTAAGGCTACAGAATTTATCAAGCTACTCTTTGGTCTCTGTGGGAAGGTCTGACAGCAACCTGCGGATGGTGGTGGGTTTCCTCTGGGCTCTGCCAGGTTTCCTCCCACCATAATGCAGGCCACCGTCGTGTAAGTCAAATATTCTTGAGTACGGCGAAAACACCAATCAAAAAAATTAATAAATCACTCTTTGGTCTCGACTTATGAAAAAATTAGCGTTACACTTAGACTTTGACTTGGACTTTGTAATGCATATAGACCTGCGCTTGAAACCTCTACGTCTTTTTTTTCTTGACAAGGTTACTATAAAAGTAAAATTTGTTTTAGTTTTATGTATTTTATTTTAACATGAAATGAAGTCAGTATTTTGATTTCATTTTTGAAGAGGTTGTGGACATTTTCCAATTCAGTGAACTTTAAAATGCATCTTCAAAATGACCAAGGTCACAAAGTTGTTCGAAACTCAGTTGAAGAATCTGAAATGTGCCAAAAACAGATCCATGTATTCAATATTGTCAATACAGTACAGGTTAACGAGCATGTTACAGTTTGACATGGGCTATATACATATATATTTGTGGGTAATTACATATACATCCTGGACCTGTATACTCTCTGTTGCTGCCCAGTAGACTGTTCACGCATGTAATTGGATGAGGAGACAATGATCCGGCTCCCAAAGACCCTTGTATCACAGCTTTTGTCATTGTTTCATGTCTATTTGCCAATGTATTTGTTCATTTATTCTGGTGAAAGGTAGATTTGGACTTATGTGTGATATGTGATATATGTACATATTTATTTAAATCTGTTTACCTCTCACTTTTTCCCCCCGTGTCTCAGCAGAAGTTGTGCGAAAGAAATCATTTTATTTCATTTCAATTTTTGTCTTGTATATGTAAATTCCAAAAAAAATTTAGTCAGGGAATCAGGATGTTGACTCTGATGCACAACTTCCATGTTATCATATGATCAGGATCTTGACTCTGATGCACAACTACCATGTTATCATGTGATCAGGATGTTGACTCTGATGCACAACTTCCATGTTATCATGTGATCAGGATGTTGACTCTGATGCACAACTTCCATGTTATCATGTGATCAGGATGTTGACTCTGATGCACAACTTCCATGTTATCATATGAGCAGGATGTTGACTCTGATGCACACAGCTTCCATGTTATCATGTGATCAGGATGTTGACTCTGATGCACAACTTCCATGTTGTCATGTGATCAGGATGTTGACTCTGATGCACAGCTTCCATGTTATCATGTGATCAGAATGTTGACTCTGATGCACAACTTCCATGTTATCATGTGATCAGGATGTTGACTCTGATGCACACAGCTTCCATGTTATCATGTGATCAGGATGTTGACACTCATGTACGGCCTCCACGTTATCATGTGATCAAGATGTTGGCTGATGCACAACGTCCATGTTATCATATGATCAGGATGTTGACTGATGCACAGCTTCCATGTTGGCTCATGCACAGCCTCAATGTTATCATGTGATCAGGATGTTGACTGATGCACAGCTTCCATGTTATCATATGATCAGGATGTTGACTGATGCACAACTTCCATGTTATCATATGATCAGGATGTTGACTGATGCACAACTTCCATGTTATCATATGGTCAGGATGTTGACTCTGATGCACAGCTTCCATGTTATCATATGAGCAGGATGTTGGCTCATGCACAGCCTCAATGTTATCATGTGATCAGGATGTTGACTCTGACGCACAGCTTCCATGTTATCATATGATCAGGATGTTGACTGATGCACAACTTCCATATTATCATATGGTCAGGATGTGACTCTGATGCACAACTTGCATGTTATTATATGATCAGGGTGTTGACTGATGCACAACTTCCATGTTATCATATGATCAGGATATTGACTCTGATGCACAACTTTCATGTTATCGTATGGTCAGGATATTAACTCATATCCACAGCTTCCATGTTATCATATGATGAAGTTATGGACTCTGATGCACAGCTTCTATGTTATCATACAGTCAGGATGTTGACTGATGCACAACTTTCATGTTATCATATGATCAGGATGTTGACTCTGATGCATAGCCTCCACATTATCATATGATCAGGATGTTGACACTCATGCACAGCTTCCATGTTGTCATATGATCAGGATGTTGACTCTGATGCACAGCCTCCACGTTATCATATGATCAGGATATTGACTGATCAACAGCTTCCATGTTATCATATGATCAAGATGTTGACAATCATGCACAACTTCCATGTTATCATATGATCAGGATATTGACTCTGATGCGCATGTTGTCATATGATTAGGATGTTGACTGATGCACATGTTGTCATATAATTAGGATGTTGACAGATGCCCAACTTTCATGTTATGATGTGAGCAGGATGTTGATACTCATTTTCCTCTTGCCTTGTAATGTACTCTGCATTTTGGTAGGGTTTTGTAAATAATGAGTTAAATTGGCATTGAATTATCCTTTCAATCAGTCGAAATCTTTGGTTACTAGTTATGCTTGATTTTTAGCCTTGGTTCCACAGAATTAAACACACAGGATAAAAAATGGTATTTGTGGAAAGTAAAAGTAAATTTGAGAATCCTATTAAAAATTTTGTCTTAGCCTTTACTGAAATTCTAAGCAACAGTCACTTTAACATGCTTCACTCTATACCTTATAGACATTCGGTTTATTGAGCAATGAATTAAAGACCCAACCAGATTACTTGGTTCTCAAGGGGCGTATTACTTCATGTGGGTAACAACCAGCTAACTTTCAGCAAGCTTCTGGCATTTCATCACCTTCACCAGACTATCCATTAATCTCCCTGAACATTTGGACTGAAATGGTCCATAAAAATGCTGGAAAACAACTCATATTAGGATTTTGAAAGTCCTTGAAGACCATTTTCTTTCTGTGGGTTGGACCCCTGGACCTTGTCAGGTGTGGGTGTGGAGCCTTTGCAGGAGATGCCTGTGCACATGGGGACCACATGTTGGTAACTTGTTACGGTGCACAGCCATTGCACAGGCACACTGGTGGTAGGCTAGCGGCACATAAACAGCATGCCCATAGACAGCTTTTAGCCTGGTTTGTACCAAAGGATCTTAACCTATCCCGAGGCGCCAAGGTTATACAGGATGTAACACAATCTGTTAGGTGTCGTAAATTTGAAAGAAACCTTGATCTATACCTTTGTAATAATTGAGTTCATGAGTTTGGTATGGGAGATATTGTCTGCAATTTCTCATCTTTCTATGTTGGTATATTTACTACCAGTGTCTAAGCAGTGGCTTGTCAGGCTGCCCTCTTGCTGTCAGAGTGTAACTTCAGCCACAATGAATATTGTTTCTCATGGATGTCTGTATCACAGAATTCCAGTCTTGATTCTGCACATAAGCACCTGACAACATTCCAACATGTGACTTATTATATAGTCCCAAACCTATACCAAAGGGGACACCTGTCAGTCCGTCAATCAATCAGTCAGTGTCACCAGACTGAAACTTCATGCATGGTTTCACAATGGCGACATACAGATAAATTTTTCTGACCATTTCATCTGTTGTCAACAAAATATGTTTTTCTTGTTTTTTTGAATTGTGAGAGTTTTTCCTACTTTTTTTTTTCAAATTGAATCATGACACCGAATTAATCTTTTTTGCACAATGTCACCACAAGTTACAGATTTTGAGTTTTGGGTCATTTCATCTACATGTATATTCAACAAAATTATTGTCAATTTTTTGTTGTTGTTGACATTGACATACAGTTAATTATAAATCTGATGGCTTAAATTGGTAGGCACATGCTTTTAAGATGTGGATTGATTTTTTTATGTAGTGGTTCTCAAAAAGTCCCTGTTGTTTTCCTGTCCTTTGGGCCTAGCACCCAGCCCCATCCCCGTCATCAACAGGAGTCTGAGTAAGACACAAAAGAGCTTTTCGCCTAAACCTACATTATATGTACATCAATCCCCTGCAAGAATAGACCTATTGCTTTCTGAAACAATGTCTACAACTAACAGTTTCTCGGTGTCACAATCAGAGCTTAACTTACATACATGTAGTCAGAGAGTGTGGGGTTTTAGCTTTTGTGTACCCTTAACATTTTCAAAATAGAGGCTGTTTTACTTGTATAGGAACTTAAGTGTTTTTTTCATCTTAAAATTAATCTGTATTTAGGACATAAAGTCGCAGAATTGTGTACTTTTCTGTTGTGTGCTGTACTCCCCACGAATCTAAATTGCTTAGTAATGTTTGCTAGTTATCAAATGTTTGAGTCCTTCATTTCATGGATTATAAAGTACACGATAACACGAACTATAAATTTTGTTGGAAATCCTGTAACTGGAAGCTGTTACAGGCTGATACTAAATTTGATTTTTTCACATATTATGGCAGAGGAATGAAAATTGGTTTTGAAATTTGAATAAATCCAGCTCATCTATGGTCTGCTTTGCTCAGAGGCTTGGCTTGCTTTGCTCCAGAGCTATGGAGCTTTACTAAATATGCAGAATGGTTCAGGGTCTGTTACCTTCAGGTCAGGAATAGTCAATGTGTCCTATTTGGAATGCATTATTTTCTTTTGAACAAAAACAGTGGGTGATAAGGCAGAGGTTTGTCCTGTAACTTCAGAGAGACAAAACATCAGCATGTTTGTAGCAACTGTCAATCATCAGTAAACCCCAAACAGTTTTCAGAGTATCCCCAATGTAAACAAAAATTTTTTAACAATTGTAAAGGAAGTTTTGCCACAAAAAACTCTTTTGTGTAAAGGTAAGAAGTCTTATGATACTCACCCTGTGCAAATTATATTCCTTCATGGGTAAATCAGTACTTGAAAGCATTAAAATCTAAATCAAATTGACTGAAATTAATATAAAATTAAAATTTTAAATTAATATTATGATACTAAAATGGGATACTTGATTACAAACATGTATACACTGATACGTTGCATGCGTGAAGAGCTGAAATAAACCATGTAAGGAAATATCGTTTTTAGACTTAATTAATGAATCTGTAATGGACCTCATCCCTGCCTTACTGCTTACTCTTTCTCTCTTGTTCATCTTGTTGAAAAACTTAAAAGATGTTTACTTTAATATTGGTCATGAAATTTTGAGATGTAATTCCTGCACTGGCAAGATATTCCTGACAATGTATACAATATTTTGAGATCTTACATTTTCTTTAGAAGTGGCTTACGATTGGTCCAAATAATGGAGCCTTTTGGATTGGTTCACTGTTGTCACAGCTGATAGCGGAGCATAAACTATTGAAGGAGCTGTTTTTATTTAAACTTAGAACTCTCTGAGTCAAGAGTGCATGCATGTCTTGCGCTTAAGTTGAAGAATTTTATCATAGTTTTTCGGTTTTCATTTGCAACTATAAGTTGAGAGTTTATATCGATTATTTCTTAGGAAATAACTCTATTGTAGAAATATACATGTGCTTTTTAGTGCCTACATAAGAGTTTGGGAGTCCAGCTGGTAATGTCTGCTGCATGTTATGACAATGAACAGCGACTGCAAATTTCAGCATCATCTAGATGTGGTATAACTTTCCGTGCATTGTTCCTGAAGATGCAAAGGACTGCAGCTTCTGGGTATGGGGAATGGGAAGTGTTGTCGACCCAGTTAGTTCTGCTAATTCAACTCTACAAACACTTGCATTTGTGTGAAATTTGCTATTAGACTACGTATACATATTTAATTTTGCATGCTAACTTCACACATGAGGATGTGTGGTTGTGAACGGTTTTATGGTTGTCTAGAAGCTGGGAGAGGGAAAATGAAATTGTGTTAATTGGCACTTATCTCAACTGTTCACTACTTTCAGCCTTCCCAAATGCCCACCCATTGAAGAACTTGCCCTTCCGGAAGAAATGCAAGTAGCCAACGGTTTCCATGCCAACGGTGAAGAAGCCATGGACATTTCGTCAGTTTCAAGTCTGCCACGTCGGTCGAGATCTCCAGCAATAGCCACAAACAACGCAACGCCCAAACGGTCCCCGTTTCCCGGGTCACAAAATCGGCCCCCACATCTACGTATGACTTAATGTAGACAATTTTAGGACTTGTGAAAATCTCTATTTTAATATTGTAACATAAAAGGAAAACAAATGAAAAAAGCTGCAGACTGATATGTACAGGTTATTTATTTCATGTGTGCTGTATAGAAGACATTTTTATTATGCTGACTTTGACGGATTGGCAAGAAAAGACGTGGTCTGACCATGTTCCTAAGTTATCTGTTACTATGAGTAATCATAAGAGCTAAGGTCTTGTTTAATTGGTGCGATTTGTGAAAACATCTTGTAGGATGCAGCTTATCACATACATTAAGAGGAGCTCTGATTCGTGTGATTTCTTGCAGTCAGTGCCCTTGGGTTGGGACTTTTGTGGTATGCTCCTAAATTTGTCTTGCAAAACCACATTATAGTTACTTGGCTTCAGCAAGGAGTTCTTTAAACTCTGGAAAACAGATTTTCTATGGTAACATGAATGTTAAAAAAGATAAGGATGTTGGAGCAATTTACATGTTTTTGTTTGTTTTTGGGGTTTTTTTTCCAGTCTGAGGTGATAAGGGTTACATGCTGCCAGCTGTGTTTTAAGCCTATAATATTATATGAAAATTTAAGACATTGAAGATTTATGCATATGAGAAGTGATACAAATGTTAATATCTGTATGATTGTGTGTGTACAGTATGGAAGTGTTTCAGCCACCATTCTGAAGTGTTCCAGATCACACTGTATTTTTGCATATTTATGGAACCAAGGGCTATACCTAGACTACCAAGTCAGCTTTCACAAAGTGTTGCATGGCAATTCAAATTTCTCATTGCATGGTTTTGCCTGGGTTACATCTACACAAGTTGATATGGATTACGAGAAAAGTTACAAAAAAACATTCACAGTTATCAACTTATCAGTTGTCACCTCTCGTTATTATGGATATTCAAATTGTCATATCAAAAAAGGCTCAGATTTTTCCATAGAACAGAGTTTAATTTAAGTGATTATTTTCTTCAGTTTGCAGCTCAGGTATTATTTCACAAAACAATGTATATATATGAAAGGCCATACATGTATACCAGTGTAACAATAAAAAGTGTGACAAATCAGCCGGCCAACATTAAACTGGTTATCCTCATTGTTGGTACGTTATTCCCTGTATTTAGGGTGTGGAGGGTTAAAGCTGGCTTAACTTAGATCAGAGGCATCGTAACATTGTGGGTTTGACAAGTAATTGCTGTACTCAAATTGTATTAACCCTTAACCTGAGAGAAACCTAAACTTTGATGCGCACAAATATATGAATGTGCTTATAAGTATAAAATATGCACCATGCCGCTGGTTATCTATTCTATTCTATTTAAAGTATCACTTTTATAATCTGTATATGGTAACTGCTTGTCATTGTACACCTCTTGGGGTATTTATTTAGAGGTATATTCAGTAGAGAGGCCTGAGGTGTATTACTCTGCTTGAGATCTGGTCTTGTTTTATGTCAGTCATTGTCTTTTCCTTTTTTATTGAGCTGCCTGATATGATTCGCTGTGCTTTCTTAGGCCTGTAGAGTATACATGTAGATAGATAAACAGAGTTCCGCTAGGAATATTCGTATGTTTAAAAGGCTTTTGTCGGTTGGCTAGCTGCTTTCATCATCAGCAAATCAAAAACGCTGTAAAAAAAAAATATTGACCATTAGAAATCTCTGTAACAGATTGCCTGTAAAGCAATCCAAACTTAACCAATCACCAGCTTTCTCTCTGGTATTGTGAATGAGTGAAACAGTGTTTAAAGTGATACATGTAAAGTACAACATATGTGTCTTTCAGGAAGTATAAAGCTGGTTTTTCATTGGCTGAGACACACTGACTTTTCCTGACAACTTGGTGCTTTGTAGAATTACATGTTCAAGTTCATGTATGATTATGAGAATTTGACAGTGAGACCCATCCCAGTATAAAGGGTACTGTGAAATAAATGGATAAATAAACGAAAAACTTGTGATATTGATAGCAAAGTGAAGCATCAAGATGTAAAACTGTACTAGTGATGATCGTGTTTGGTAGTGGGATACCATCTGACTTGTTCTGGTACAGCACTCAAAGGTACCCGCATCAATGCTCTCCCCATTATTAAACACTGTAGAGCTTAAGCCTTGTCTGGTTATGAATCAGAAATAAGACTTTTAACTGATCTCGTTAACACCTTCACAATTGAGTATTTCACCTAAAGTTTGTTTTTTTTAAAGTGCATTTTTGGAAGCACATAAGGACCTTAAAATGATACTTATGAAATTAGTAAAACTACACAAGAAACTCTTTATTAAAGTGGCTGAGTCAAGCAAAATGTGCGCCTTGAAAGAAGCTAAACTTCAGGTGAAATACTGTAATGTAAGCTCGGAGTACAATGTAGCCCTTTGTTCTTCTGTATAATTTGTTTATTTAATGGTTTTATCTTTGTATAGATCATATTGTTTATTATCAATGGTAGATTTTCGGTCATTTCGGTGGTTAAGTTTTACTGTAGGTGCAGTGCGAGGGACTGAATGTTATTCCTGAGTGAATTCCTGGCAGGTTTTTGGTTTGCATTAAATCCAGAGCACAGGAGGACATTTGTTGTTGAACACAAGATTTTGCGATTCCAGCATCAGATGAACCAGAATATTGTCTACACACCGACGGGCATCATTTCTTGTCAGCTTTTGGAGATCCTAAATATGTTAAAGGTCATTTGCACAATAAACCTGCAGTCTTGTATATAATCGTGTGACATTTGCATCGATGCTGATTGATGGATGAAAGTAAGTAAGACATTAGTCAGAGTAAGACATTCTGCTTGTGGTTTTGGACAACAAATATTGTCTTTGTGCACTGGACTTCAGGAAGGGAAAGAAGCAAATTGCACTGCACAGCCTATATGTATATAAATACCCAGAATATAGAGTCCTTGATAATTAGAGATATATGCAGTTGCTCCCAGTGGGAGTGAACAGCTTCAAATTAACCAGTTATCAAAGACTTAGAGGAAAACTTCAGTTTTATGGTTCTTTTTTTTTTTTAATTTATTTAGTTTTCTATTATTTGTTTCTTCAGATATATTATGTAATGAAAATTCTTAACACTATGTTTATTTATTATTAATGGTTCATTATAAATGTCTATGTTCTTAACTAGTTTATTTTGTGTTGAAAAAGGAAGATGCATGTACTCATGTTCAGCTATTAACGGTAAAAAGATACTTAACCTTGGCCTTCTTTGTTTAATGGGTTGCACTATTTCCATGGCAACGGCTGCTTTTCTTATAGAAATGGGTATGGGCTGGACCATAATCCACTGAAATCTCAGGGAGGATCATCGGTAAAGACAAATCCACGGTGAACAGTGTTAGAGGCTTTATAAAGGTTTTGGAGCTGGTTATGAATTCTGAGAATTTGAGAAGTATTTTGGATGAGTTTTGTGGTTTGCAATGCAAATTACCATGTAAAGGCAGAACATGTTATGAAAGTTAACTCTGTTGAACAGCGTAAGAGAAGTCTGTTCTGACGAGGAGTGATATGTTCACAATTAAAGATTGTAACTCTAAATCTCATTGGATTGTTTGTTTTGTTTACATGTGGACTCTTAGGGTTCTTCTTTGAGAAGAAATTGTGGAGAATTTACTGCCTCAGTCGTCCCCTAGCGGCTTAATTGACTTGCTGATTCCTTGGTCTCTCTGTTTCAGTTGACTCGCTGGCCCAGTCAACCTTCGCTGCCTCAGTCAGTTCAGTTGGCACTTGCTGTCTGACTGGCTCAGTCGACTTTTACCAGCTCAGTTGGCTCGGACTTGCTACCCCAATTGACTCACTGGCTCAGCCAACTGTCACTGCCTCAGTTGACTCTAGCCAACTCTCTGACCTGGATCTTGCTAACCCACTGGCTAGTTGATTCTCACTGCCTCAGTTGACTCTTGCCAACTCTCTGACTCGGACCTTGCTAACCCACTGGCTAATTGACTCTCACTGCCTCAGTTGACTCTTGCCAACTCTCTGACCCGGACCTTGCTGACCCACTGGCTAGTTGATTCTCACTGCCTCAGTTGACTCTTGCCAACTCTCTGACTCGGACCTTGCTGACCCACTGGCTTGGCCAACTCTCACTGCCTCAGTTGACTCTTGCCAACTCTCTGACCCGGACCTTGCTGACCCACTGGCTAGTTGACTCTCACTGCCTCAGTTGACTCTTGCCAACTCTCTGACCCGGACCTTGCTAACCTACTGGATCAGCCAACTCTCACTGCCTCAGTGGGATTAGTCAACTTTCACCAGCTCAGCTGACTCTGATTTGCTACTTCAGCAGACGCGCTGGATCAGCCAACTCTCACTGCCTCAGTTGACTCTTGCCAACTCTCTGACTCAGACCTTGCTAACCCACTGGCTAGTTGACTCTCACTGCCTCAGTTGGATTAGTCAACTTTCACCAGGTCAGCTGACCCTGATTTGCTACTTCAGCAGACGCGCTGGATCAGCCAACTCTCACTGCCTCAGTTGACTCTTGCCAACTCTCTGACCCCGGACCTTGCTAACCCACTGGCTAGTTGATTCTCACTGCCTCAGTGGGATTAGTCAACTTTCACCAGCTCAGCTGACTGATTTGCTACTTCAGCAGACGCGCTGGATCAGCCAACTCTCACTGCCTCAGTTGACTCTTGCCAACTCTCTGACTCGGACCTTGTTGACCCACTGGCTAGTTGACTCTCACTGCCTCAGTTGGATTAGTCAACTTTCACCAGCTCAGCTGACTCTGATTTGCTACTTCAGCAGACGCGCTGGATCAGCCAACTCTCTCTGCCTCAGTCGGCGCACTCGATTGTCTGACTGACCATTTGGGTGTAACTTCAGGTCAGAAGATTTATCATGGCACCTGGTGGTGAGAAGTGGTTTACTCCTGACAAGTGATATTTGCTGAAGGCAATAATTTGGGCTATTCTTGGTAAATACAGGAAATTTTTATTTGATTAACAAGTGTGGATTTTTGCCAAAAATCTCTAGTATAGCCTCATTTATCTAAACACTGCAGAGATAGAAAAAAACAAAAAATTTTTCAAATCAATATTCATCAAACTCAAGAATATGGGAGTTTGAACCAAATGGGTTTATAAGTAAATAATCGCCTGTCTGCAATCCAGAAGGTGGCCCACAAGAGTCTGGCCCAGGTTGTATTGTTCACCTATTGCTGTGGATATGTAGCGTTTCCTCATGTCTGAAATGAATACTCTCATAAACAACATAGGTCAAAGTACAGTTAAACAGCAATCGAGTAAATCTGAATCCAGGTCTACCAAGAATATGTAGATTTCTTCATTGCCGATGATATCCCATCCTACAATCATAGCAACTTTAAACTGGTTGCATCAAACTGTCTGCACAACACTGATAAGGAAGCGATGAGCGTCACCGTCGTATAGAGGCAGGGCCTCATTGGCTATATTAAACATGGTTGAAGTGCTGAGGTCCCAAGTTCAAATCCAGCGCTCCCTGTTTCTGCTGCAACTTGCACTCAAGAGGTCTGTCAGGTACCTGGCAAAGGGTTCCTCCACCCCTAAATCTGACAATCGTTACTCGGGTGAAAAGTCTTCAGCACAACGTTAAAACGGTAACCAATCACTCATAAGCAGACGAGCTTTCAATACGGACTTCAAAATTAGCTGTCTTATAATTTTTTGGGTTTTCAAGCTCAGCCTAAAGAGATCATCTAATTATAACAGGCCGATTCCACACAGCCACTTCTGACAAGTCCTAATGTAAATGTAGGTCGTCAGAATGCTTCTTTTTGGTTCTGGAAGTAGAATTTTGATACATTTCTCTTTTGCTTTCTATGGCTTCAAAATATCTTCTAAAACATGTTTCAAATCTTGATTTAATTCAGGAATGGCTTGTTGGACATTTCCCAAAGGAAATATCAGTCATCTCCGTGAGACAGCAAGAAAAATATTTCAGTATCAAGACTTACTACAAGAAGACATCATCATGAAATGACCATGACATTATGATAAAACACGGTGTGTCACAAAACAGCAAATTCTGTAGGTCTTCTGGTGTTGAATGTTTAGTCCATATGGAGAGATTTCCAAACTTTGAGCCATCTCAGTGTGTAGGTCATGTTCAGTGGTGAGCACAAGTGATCTTCAATGAACTTCGTGCAAGACCACATGAGTGTCCTTATGAGCACTACAGGCCGAATATTGCGGAACATCGAACACTCCCTTTCCGGAGCTAGGAACCGAACCAGCACTTGTGTGTCCACTCCCTTGACCATGTGCATGTGTGTGTTTTCTTTGTTATTAACTCCTTTCAGCCAAACCCATCAACAATGCCAAGGAATGTTTTTTGCAACAGAGCAAAATGACAACTATTTTTTCAGCTGTTAAAAAGCAAAGGTTAACAAGGAACTTTTTTACTTCACATTTCCAGAACATGAGAATTGCAGGGTATGGCAATACAAACTCTCGGATTAACTGTATCTTCATGATCAAATTTAATGCATTAAAACATTCAACATTTCAACATACAATATACTCATAAAATGCCTCTTTGAAGATTTGAAGATAGATTGCACTCATTGTAGACCTGAAACTAATGACAATTTCTGACCTCAGTCAGATACTTCACTGGACACCCTAATGTTGGCACCCCACTCCTGACCCATCAGAGTCAGTAAAGTGAATGATAATGACTTGATGCCACATCTGCAATATATCAGCCATGTCTTAACAAGATTTTAAAGTGCAGGAAAACATAACAAAGAAGTAAACACTAGTAGAAATGCTATTGAGAACTGTTTAGGTATGTGAAAGTAACACTTTAGATCAGTTTCAATGGATCAAATGCTGTAACGAATTTTTATCTGTTTATTCATATGATTGGTGGTGGACACCATACTCAAGAATATTTCAGTTATACAATGGAGGACAGTATCATGGTAGGAGGAAACATACAATCTTCCCATGTACAGCCTGGGAGGAAGCCAGCATAAGCTGGACTTGCACTCAGACCGATCAAGTTAGCTGGCGTGCTAACCCCCTTGACAAAATGTTTTTATTGTATTGTGGGTTTTTATTACCTGGTCCATAATAATATAGTACATGTATGTTGTCAATGACATCCAAATCACTTTTCTCTGATGTAGGCTTTTAATGTCCAATTTGTTTCTTTGATGCGTTTTTCACATTGCATGAGTGCGACCAAGTGCACAAGGACTTGGTCAGACTTGAACATGTATGTGTAGAAAAAGTTGTGACCTCACATGACAACTTACATTGTCAAGATTGTCCACAAAGCCCACCATGCATTTCATTGTATTTTATTTCAGCCCAAAAGGCTAAAAAAGAAATAAGTAAAAGTCTTTTCAGATTTCCAATGGTCTTTCTCCTGATGATCACTCAATTTTTACAAGGATTTTGCAGTTATATCTGAGGTTATTACACGTTTTAGCAAACCTAACAGCTTCTCTGTACGGCAGTATCGGGTACATGTGAATCTTCTCCTTTCTGTACTGGATGTAAGGGCCTTATCACTACATACCATGAATACACATCTTTTTTTTTCAACCAATCAGATGTCTGAAAATCCATAACTCCTGCAAGGCACTCTAAAACATTCCCACTCAATGTCTGTCAATTGAAATCATTTACCTGAACAACCACTGAATGGTTATGAAGAAACCATTAGAACAATCCCCTACCGGTCATCCATGACCTGTCATCAGCCATTCTCTTCATCAGCATCCTGCACTACGACTGGCGTAGATCGCGCCATCTTTCTGGCCAGGTACCGGGCTCTGGCATCTTCCACTGCACCTTCAGTTGTGCGGCGTGCATACTTTGAAGTTTCAGATTTTTCAGGTTTTTGTGCTGCATCTACTTCTGTTTCACTTTCAAGTTTTTGTTTCTTGGACAAAATGTCCCCTTTAGATCTATCAGATTCATCATCCGTACGTTCAGTTTGTGATCTTTTTGCTGCTGTTTCACTTTTCTCAGATCTAGATCTCGACTCTCCAGACCTTTCAGATTTGTCCCTACGTAACCTGGTTTCTGCTTCTTCAAGGTCTTGGACTGATCTACTTTCCCTCTCCCTATTATCTTGCCCTGACTTCTTTTCTCCGTCTCGACTGTCTTTATTTGACCTACTTTCCCTTTCCCTACTATCTCGCCTAGACCTGCCTTCTCTCTCTGCACTGTTTCGCTTGTTATCTCTATCCCTTCTGCTGTCATGTCTATCAGACTCTCTATCTCTTCTGCTATATCTATCCCTTCTACTGTCATGTCTGTCATACTCTCTGTCTCGCCTAGAATCTTTATCACTCCTCCAGTCCCTCCTTGAATCCCTGTGTCTGTCTCTCTCATAATGTTTAGAACTCTTCTGGTCTTCACCTCTTTCTCTTGACCTTGACCTCCGACTTTTGTCCTTGGACTTTGACCTCTCATCATCGGGTGATCTTGATCTGCTGAGTTTTCTACAAAATTAACAAAATTTAACTCTAAATACCATATTTTTCTTTCTAGCACTGCCTGGATTTGATACTGGGACTTCAACGGTCTAGGGCTAGAGAACATCTGACAGACATCAATATGTACTGTGTTCTGTACACTCTCTATCTATTTATGGTCCTCCCATAGAAAGCAATTTTTAGCATTAAAACTACAAAAATTTCATATTATAATTTCTTGTAAACAAAGCCTATCAACTATAAAACTATGACAAATATATTTGCTGTGAAAAAAAAACAACAACAAAACTTTTCTCACTTTAGAGGGACTGATCCTGACTTAAACATAAATGAATCACTTGTTATGACTGATTCATGCTTAACATCACACTGAAAACTTTTTCACTGATGTATAAGACTGTTAGCTTTGTGGGTGGAGGAAACAGGGCTGCCCGGGATTAACCACTGACCTTTGGTAAGTTACTGATGAACTTTCCCACATGTGATTTGAATGCAATTTTGGTGGGAGACGTGGTCTTCAACAACTATAGAGCTGTGCACATGGCCTATGAGCCCTGACTGTCAACCACTTATTTGTCACCAAGGTCCTATGAAGACTGAGAGCTGGGCAATCTACAAATTCCCTCTGTAAGGCCGAGAATTAACTCACATCTCCTGTGGTTAGGAGACTCACATTACTCACATCACCCCACTACCTACCAAACCCACCTTCCAGAAGAGCTATCTTTCTCTTCTTTGACCTTCACCTCCTCTTCTTTGACCTTGACATCCCCTTCTTTGGCCTTTGTTACTTCCTCTTTAACCTTGACCTCAGGATCCACTCCAGTTGTCTGTTTCAACAAGTGTCTGTAAAATCCAGTTAGATCCTTCTGCTTTGTCACATCCAGCCGAGCTTAAAAACCCAGAAAAAAGTGAATCCTTATTTATGTATTACACAAGATTTCCCAGGTGCATCATAATGCATACATTGGAAGATAGTGGGGAAAGTGAAAATATGCACAAATATACTTGAATTTTCTTGAGTACTGTGACCTGAGTGGTTGATACACATCCTTGTAATTCATTCTTTCACTGACCAGAAAATTGAATATCTGAGCCCGGTTGTTAAAAACTGGTTTAAGACTTAATAGTAAATACCATATTTAAGTTTAAACAATTGTACATCAGTATACTAAATATGAACAAAAACTTCTGCTGTTATACTTTGATTCTGGAGAGCCGCAATGGCTGCTGAGTTAAGGTTAACCACTGCATTACGTTACTTGTATTGAGTCACTCAAATACAGATATGCAGAGATAAACTACAAATTTGCAAGCTTGCTTGTACTGACAATCACTTCAATACAGATATGCAGAGACAAACTACAAATCTGTAAGCTTCCTCGTACTGACAGAGTCAGTCAAATACAGATAGGCAGAGATAAACTACAACTTTGCAACCGTGTACAAAAAAGTAGCAGCAGACGTGAATGCATTCTTCAAAGTCATGGATTGAGTTTAGTTTTGTTGCTCAGTTGGGTAAAGGACACCATCAGCATTACATATGCTACCAGTGAGCAATAAAACTACAAAGATTGCAGTAGGTCATTTGTGATCACATAGTTCTGAACAGTTCTGTACCATGGTGTGCTTTTCAGAACAGTCACAAAAAAACTGTACTGTGTGACAGCTCTTCTCTATACTGTTTGGCTGTGCACCAATTTCACGTCATCACCACAAAATAAAGGACCTCAAAGTTCTGTCTAATTTAATATAAAACTTGCAGTACTGATAAACTTTTGGACAGTAATTTGTGGACATCATACACTTCTGTTTAAAACTTTGCAAATATACAGAACAGTTACTGGGCAGAACAATGATCATTACAATAATGAAAAATCCAATCTCTCCTGATAATTGTAATGAAAAAGAAGCAAATTAAGATTCTGTTACCTTCCATTTCCTCTTCTAATCTTTCCCTTTCCTCTTCTGCCTGTCTTTCCTGCATTTTTTTCTTGTAGGCACTTGTCACAAACATTTCTTTGTCCCCAAATTCATCCCCCTCTGCCTCTCTTTCTTTTTGAACTTTCCGTTCTATTCTCTTCTCATTTTCTTTTTTCCTCTTTTCTGCTGCTTTCATCAAGTTCTCAATATACTTTGGCTGAAATGTTAAAAAGAGAAGAGAAAAGAAAAAAAGACAACCCAAAAAAAAAAGAGCCACAAAAGGAACAATGGCAATAAAACTAAAATTTCCTTTGACAGGTCCAGAGATATGGCAATTACAAAGACGGAAACAGACAGACGTACAAACAAGAAAACAGCAATGCACATTGCTAATTTAGCCATAAAGAGGGATGAGAAGATATCTCCCTCACAAGTTTAGATGATTATCTATGCCATGCTAGCTAATGACTTGCATACCTTGGACTCAGTTTTGTTGAATAGTTTAGCATCATTTGTCTTTTGCTCAGCTTTCATGTCATCATACAGATTGTCATATTCATACACGGAAGGGTCCTCTGCCAAAGCTTTGTCAATTTCCAACTGGGTCTGAAAAGACAAGATTTTGTGTGTCAGCTTAAGCCTATTGTTCACTGGCACTATTAGGCACTGTTCAGTAATTTTAATTGAAAACCAAACAAAGTACCAGGAACCAGTATAATCAGCCAGTTACAAATAACAAGCATAAATATGGACTGCAATCAGGTGTGGCCTGAAATAAACCAAACAAAGTACAAGGAACCAGCATAATCAGCCAGTTACATATAACAATCATGGATATGGACTGCAATCAGGTGTGGCCTGAAATAAACCACACAAAGTACAAGGAACCAGCATAATCAGCCAGTTACATATAACAATCATGGATATGGACTGCAATCAGGCGTGGCCTGAAATAAACCACACAAAGTACAAGGAACCAGCATAATCAGCCAGTTACATATAACAATCATGGATATGGACTGCAATCAGGTGTGGCCTGAAATAAACCACACAAAGTACAAGGAACCAGCATAATCAGCCAGTCACATATAACAATCATGGATATGGACTGCAATCAGGTGTGGCCTGAAATAAACCACACAAAGTACAAGGAACCAGCATAATCAGCCAGTTACAAATCACAAGCATGGAAATGGACTGCAATCTGGGGTAAAATAAACCAGGCATATGTAATGGCCACTGCAGTGAAGAACCCTGATATGAGAAAGGGTTATGAATCACCAATGGGCCTGAACTCTCTGGTCCCTTTCTTAAAGAAATCAGAGGAGTTTAGCCCAAATACTCAAACCAGAAAACAACCCATTAGTTGTCCTATGGGAGATTAAGAATAAGTGAATCTGATTGCCCTAAAAAAAAAAGACCTCAAAAAGGATTGTGACTTTAACTATATCTATTGATGCATAAAGACCCATGGAATTAACAGCTAACAAGAAACATAATGATATTTCTGAATTCACTGGCCAAAGACTTTTAACAGTTGTCTCAATACACTTTCCACTAGTGAGACAGTACGTTATGGGCAACTCAGCTAACAATGACAATTTTTACCTGCTGTTTTAAACCTGCTTTTGCATGTTTCTCAAATCCTTTGGTAACAGTAACTTTTTCCTGTAAAACAAATCAAGACAACAATATTATATAAGAGTTAAAAGAGTTTTATTAATAATAATAATAATGTGAGCAAAAGTGTATTTATTTATTTGATTGGTGTTTTATACCGTACTCAAGAATATTTCACTTATACGACGGCGGCCAGCATTATGGTGGGAGGAAACCGGGCAGAGCCGAATGGGAAACCCACGATCATCCGCAGGTTGCTGACAGACCTTCCCATTTACGGCCGGAAAAGAAGCCAGCATGAGCTGGACTTGAACTCACAGCGACCGCATTGGTGAGCGACTCCTGGGTCATTACACTAAGCTAGCGCGCTAACCAACTGAGCCACGGAGGCCCCTAGCAAAATTGTAGGTCTACAGTCAAGTATAGTTTAGGACATTACTATTTTTTCTTTTACCACGTAGAAAATGACACGTAATCCTCTGTTAAATATATTCATTGAAGGTCATACAGTTGTCATCATATCACCAAATATGGCCTTTTGTTTTATTTCAAATAAAATAGTTACCTCTTCATCACTTTCATTACCAAACACATTTTTGGATAACGATGTCTTGTTCTTCTTTGGAATAAACAATCCATACCTAAAACAAACAAAATGCATGAGAGAAAGATACACCACAACCGACTTCAAACGGACTTGGCAGGATTATTACAGCGATTATTTCGACTCCAGTTTTCGTTATCTCTCGTGCGCCTTTTCTCTGCGTATAATCATACGGGCATATGAACGTAAAACCATCTTCCAGACCACACTAACCACACTCCACTACAGTAAATTACAACGAATGAAGCTAAACTCTCATCTTCTGTTGCGATATGCTTTGTGTAGTACTAACTTCTTGCCAGACGAACCGGTGAACGCCATTTGTTTGGTCACATGATCCTTTGGCAGTCGCGCTGCTTTCTATAACGCGAACACTGAACATATTGTCATTCACACAACATTTAGTTTAATTTGACCAAAACGATGACCTGGAATATACAGTATACGGGTTCAATCCCAGCCCCAGACTTAAGATACCCCCCTCCCCCTTTTTTCTAATCTCTCACAGTTTTGGGGACCTTGCACGATGACAATGAGCCGTCGACGACGCTCTGATATTACATGGGTGAAGACCACTTTTAACTACATACCGGTAACTTAAGAAATGGTTACCTAATTTAGAGATATACTGTTGGAAGGCTGCATCGTTTGATTCGTGTACTCAACCATATGCCAATTAAAGTGAATCCTTATGAAGCTCAAAAACGGTATTTTGACGTTTAATTTATTGATACAGGCCTATTTGATTGATGTCTTACTCAAGAATATTTCTTATATAAATACAACGGAGTCCTGCATTGTGATGGGAGCAAACCGGGCATGGCCTGCATGCGGGAATCCTACGACCATCCGTAAGTTTTTTGACTTTTGAGTACCCGAAGGAAACTGACTCAAGCGTTGGTTTGGTTGAAGTACTCGATCATACTAATCAAACTAATAACTGTCGCTAACTAAAGCCCTTATTATAAGTGGATATGCAGTTAAGTACACACCCAAAATGACACATAAGAAATATACTGATCCTTCATTACATCATATTTGGTGTGTATTTTAGCTCAGCTGTATAAACATGTTTAATTTATACTCACCCTTGCTAACTAAAGTGAACTGGGGGTGGGGGGTGGGGGGTTGTTTGGAAATCTAGCGTGCACTCTTTATAGCAGCGTCGATCGACTCGTCCATGCTTGAGGACAATATAGCCTATGTTTGTGGATGCTGTATGCATGTACACGCATGTCTGGGGTTTAACGTCGTACTTAGCAATTTTTCAATCATATGACGACGGGGAATCATTAGGTTTGTGTACATACACTGTGTCTTCTCAATTTTCGTACACTCACAAAATAATCTGTTAATTTTAATGGAATTTATTTATTTATTTGGTGTTTTAAGCCGTACTCAAGAATATTTCACTTATATAAAGGCGGCCAGCATTATGGTGAGAGGAAACCGGGCAGAGCCCGGGAGAAACCCACCATTTTAATGGAAAGTCTGTTGTCTGTGTGATGCTAAAATGTATTCTGTTTTTATTACACAAAATTCTGTCATATTCAACATAACATCCTGCTAATCTATAATTAATATAGAATCGTTGTGTTGAATTAATAGAAAATGTGTGTTATATTTTTAAAAAAATAATCTGCTGCAATAGCATTCAAAATACATCCTAGCATCACCCAGGTAACAGACTTTCTGTTAAACAAAGTGCTGCCGCCACTGATGTATCATGCAGAAGACACCAGACATGACACCCCACCCAGTCACATTATACCGACACCAGGCCAACCAGTCCTGTTTCCTGGCTCAAACCAACCAAGTGACTCGGCAATAAGTAGCATTTAGACAGTATTGGTATGACCCGACCCGGGTTGATCTCGAATTCGAGTGAGTGAGTGAGTGCTTGGGGTTTAACGTCGTACTCAACAATTTTTCAGTCATATGACGACGAATCTCGAATTCGAGGTGGAAGCTCTAACCAGTGGGCCACCGAAACGGTATGGTGCACGTTACATGTATGTGTCTATAGCATGGCATTTTGCTGTGAAGCTTTTGTGTTTACCTCGGCATTCAAACCTGTCTGTATGCTTATATATAATACGATAAAAGTGATTTATTACCTGGTCCTACTTGTACCAAGTGTTAACTTCTGGCTTGTATGAAGAGACCATAACGTTTAACTCTCACAAGTTTCCGTGTTTATACATCTTCTAAATTAGACCAAAGACTGCGCGTATCACAAAGAAGAAATAAGACATTGAGGTTGCAGACTATTAGAAGGTCGTGAGTTCGATCCTGGTCGCAGCCGATTTGTTCCCCTATTCGCACATCAGCAGTGATGATTAACTATAAGCATATATTTACATCGGATTAATCTTCATTAAGTACATTCACGTGGCCAGTCTGGCGAGTTATTATCACATGCATATAGCCATAAATTCAGGGAAACAAATTAAATTAAACTTATAAACAGTGAAAACAGCTTTCTTCGCGGTGAAACTTTAATTTTCACCCCAGCGGAAATCTTTTAGACTGCATTCATTCAGAGATAAAGTTTAAACTACGTACTGTGAAAACTATTTACACCGGAGATAAAAACTTTGCATCCTGTGTAGAAAACAGTTGCAATAACTGAATGTGTCGAAAACCTATATATACGCTGCGGAGAAAGCCTTTACACCGTGTATAGAAACCTTTACGCCGCGGAGAAAAATTTTTTACCGACGTGGAATGTTGCTCGAAATACATACAGCTAATTTTGTCTAATCATTTTCTGGGTGTGTAATTCACATTTGTATTTATATACATCGTTATTTGTTCTTAATAGGATACTTACATTTTGAAACTAAAATCTAAAGTGGATCCTTAATTGTAGATTACGAGTTAAAATGAATAAGAAAATTCGAATGGCACTAAAAGGGCAACCGTACTTATACATGCATAGAAATGTCTTGTGCATTGCCCAATTCTTTTAAGAACTCAGTCTGTGCTTCATTCGTGATCGACTTTGTGCCAAGGATTTTCGGGTCAAATCATGCAATTAGGGGATTTCGCTAAGTCCTTCTGTTTGGGTGACCGTCTACATTGGGGGAAATTCACCACATTACGTGTCCTTTTAATTATATTAGGTATATGACATTTCAAGCCGATAAACGTATATACAGAGAGGTGTTCATTTAATTTTTAGGCCACAAGTTTATAAAGGCTTTGCTTTAAACTGTTGTAAAAAGAGAAAAAAATGAACGATAGTAGAAAAAAAGCATATAGCGTCCATTTCAATGAATAAGTATTTATAGTTTTTGCATAAGGATGTGGACAATACAATGTTGGCAGGGTCACGCAATTCAGATTTGTATTTATTGACCATATGGCGTTTATACTCTGAGAATCTGCCCCGTCACTTTGTCGGTTAGTTCCATTCCACACAATACGTTAATAAAGTACATCAAAGGAAATGAACCGATGCTCAGGCTACACAGGTCGTGAACCTTCACGGCTGATCCTTATACGTGTATATCCAAGGAAAACAACATGACCATGTCTTAGATGCATGGAACAGTAAGCTACGTATAAATTCATGGTTATATACGTGCATATGCTTATATCAATACGATGCAGTCGCTGTGATTTCAAGTCCAGCTCATGCTGGATGGTCGTGTGTTTCCTCCGGGTTCTACCCAGTTTCCTCCCACCATACTGCTTCCTACCATTGTATAAGTGAAATATTGCGTGTAACACTAATCAAATAAATAAATAAATAAATAAATAAATAAATATACCATGCATGCACCCACTAACTGTTATACGAAGTACCGTCCCACATACAAGCACTGTTATATCAAGTACCGTTCCACATGCACCCACTGTAAAGAAGCACAGTTCCATGGAGAGCATGACTTATAATAATAAAGTTCTTATTGGTATTTCTTACCGTTTGACTTACCAAATAAACTTAATATTTATTTACACGCATGCATGTAGCATAACATATAACGTACTTGTAGGTCAAGGCAGTTGGATAACTTCATGGGTGGGGAGTTGCCCATTGAAAATAGTCCATGTGTGTTTTGTCATGCAGATCATTTACTCAGTATAACTTCACCTTGATTACGGAAGATGGATTTATGACAACTGAACTCTTTCATATGTACTGTGTACATATAGCGCTGTGTGATATCAGCCCTCTTTTCAACACCGAAGCACGTTTATATATATATATATATAGATACACGCCGGGTTGATGTGTCGTTACAGGCACAGCGTGTACACGCGTACTTGTCAAAAGTCGAGAGCAATAAAGTCGATATCCACTCAGTACCCTGACCTTCGATTTCGGGGTTTATGTGAATATCTGCCCTTTTGAATGAATCCGAACGTGTCTGTCCCACTTTGACAAGAATGTACGCTTTATTAACTCTGCACACGGAAAAGAATTCGATTTCTGTCGGTCTTTGTTGGTACTTCTACATGTCGGAATCGGCTTCCCCATTTGGGACCACCCATGCTTGGAATACGTTGTCACGCCACCGGATATTTACATTTCAACGTACACAGGCCGTACAAGATACATTCCGCAGGGTAGAAGCGAATACGAACAGACCGCATATCTATTTATCCGATATGGGTTCCTATTATAGGCCTACACGTCACGTGTAAAAGTAGATACAGCCTTCTCTGCATATATATATATATATATATATATATATATATATATATATATATAATCGTTTGTGTCTTTTATGACTTCCATTGTAAGCGTAAATACGCGCAATTCACAGCTGAGTGAATTCCAACACTGTACAGGCTCACGTCCAGTCGATATAATTACGTTATTGGCTATCGTATCTCAAGACGGTGCAAGACGCATAGGGATTATAATAACTACTTGCAAACTGATCGACTTTACCACGGGTTCCATCATAGCGACCGCACCAGTGCTTGTTTTCCAGCCTTCGACACAGATGGAAAATAACAAGGTAAGTGTTAAGCTAATAAACTAGTCATGCAAAGATTTTGGTAACATAACTGTGTATACTGTTTAATTCCATCCATGCAGGATTTTTTTCAGCATACGATTTTAAGTAGGCCTATAAGCCTATATAGGCCTACATGTACAGAACAGTTTTATATGTAGGCCTACAGCGCTGAAACTAGACTAAAATTGTTCTTGTTGAGATTTAGAGCTAGTGCACGTTGTCAGTATAACGGTACCGGCAGCTCATCATTTATTTCAATGGTTATTGGTATCTTTACAAACCATACTCACTGTTAGGCTACAGGCTCCTGTGGGGTCACTTCCTACACTGTGAACGGTTTCTTGGTCACTGCTCGGCGCACTGGTGCGGCACAACACGATAATTGGTCCCACAGTGATCAGTTAATTCAATACCTGCGTCTACCATCATAGGAAAAAGACCAAGGCTGACCAAAATAAAGCCTTTAAATAAACATCGTAGACACTGTTTTGTTGCATCCTCCAAGTTCTATTATAACTGAGACTAGCAAGCAAGCTGTGTGGTGAGTTGCTGTTGTTAAAACCCCCGTTTTTGGATTTTCCGCTTTTTGGTTCTTCTTTTTGAAATCACTGCTTGTCGTACTGTGCAAGTCAACACGTAACGCCAGTTTTCAAAGAGATCTAACCCAGACTTATAGGTGATTCCATAAATGACTTATTTTACAAAAAGACATTGTCTTCTCGTTCAACCATATACAAGCGTTCAAAATAAATTCCAGAATTATGGATAACTAGGCTATGAAATTCGTGATCCATTATAAAATATTTAATAAACTCGGGATGTAATTTTGATTTGTTCCTCGACAGAGGCTTGGATCAAATGAAAACTAAGCTATCAAAATAAATTTGATAACCCTATATAGGCTCGGCTACTCTCTAAAAACTACTGTGTTCTAGTGGTAGACCTAGGCCTACACAATGTTATTACAAAATTGCACATCTAACTTTTGTCTAGCATCAGTACACAAGTTGTGTAATTCATGTAACTCATCCACAGTGACTTATGTAGGCCTATATAGGCTATGTATGTACCGGTGATACACGTGTCATTGTGGATGAGAAAATTCGTACACAATCGCTTTTAGAGAGTAGGACCCCAGATCTGTTATAGTGAGTCCATCAATAATGGCCGTCAACATTTCCATTCCAGAGTTAGCCAACACACGTTCGAATATAAAATTCCTAGGAGGATATACCTTCAGCAGGATACACGTGTACCTTCAGCAGGATAGGTGTATACCCTCAGCAGGATATATACCACAAGCTGGACATACCGCTAACAGACAAGACCTCCAAACGCGACCGTTAAGAGCTCATCAGACCATGAACCAACAAAAACGTTTAGAAATTCTCCTGGAAGAAAACCAAGAAATGACGATTTTCAAAACGAGAGACTTTAAGAAAACCGAAGAAGAACTGAAAACGGATAAGGTGATGTATAAGGCGTTGTTCAGAGTATCTGTGACCAAATATTTGTTTGTTTATTTATTTCATTGTTGTTCAAGGCCATATTCAAGAGCTTTGCACTTGTGCAATGACAGTATTATGGATGCTGGAAATGTTAACTCTCGAATCTGACTGATCTGGTTAAACGAGAAAACGCGTTTTCGTCAATGACAGGAAGATGTTGGCCTAGATTTAAAACGTTCATTTATATTTTTATTGGATTGTTGTTTAACTTAAAAAAGTTAACTGATACAATGGCGATGAATTTTATTGGCTGGGGAAACCTGAGTGCCTGGGGGAAACCACCGATCTTTGGCAAGTTACTCACGAACTTTGCCACGTGTGACGTACAGATATACACAGCATATTGTCGGAAGACGTGGTTTTTAACAAACTTTTAGACAGCGCGAGCCTGGCTGAACGCTTATTGTATCCAAGGCCACTCAAGCAACGAGAGCGGCGGAATCTACAATTTTCCTGTGTAAGACCGGTTTTGAACCCGTGCCTCTTGTGTCCTTTAGCTATTTACGTGCCAGGGAGAATTTGATCCGACAGGAAATGCAAAGTATATAGCGTACTGTAGCGCCTAGTTCTAAAATTTCAGACCTTGCAAATTTAATTTAGTAAAATGAACGACAAAGACTAGATAAAAATCATTATTCCCTAATCAAAGAGATTAAAAATGTATTCTAGAAAAAAAATGTCCAGAAAACACAGATGAATGATAAGGAAACAAAGTTAATGCAGCTGCATGGCTTTCTGATTTGTAAGTTTTACTTTTGTGTGTTTGTGTATTTAGAATGCTCAAATGGCTCCACGAGGGCGGCCGATCGCTAATTGTCACCAGCTACACAGTTTGGAGCCATGCACCTTCCCACTGAGCCTTCTTCCTCTTTCAGTAAATACAAAAAGCAGATATTTAAGACTGTAGCGTAAAGATAAGCAGGAAGCAAGCAAAAATGCTTGAATATGGTAGCAAGGTTGAAAAATAGGGTCATCACGTGAGGGCGGATCGGTGCGGGCCGTTTATTTCCTTCAATGTGCATGCTAAAAACGGCTTTGTGCACATTCACATAATTTGTGTATCAGCAGTGCACAAATCGTATAATTTTTAACGTTTAAAGCACCCACATTATAACCTCTTCGGTGGCCTAATGGCTAGAGCGTCCGACCGGAAGTTGGGAGATCCCGGGATCACACCCGAATCGGATCATACGAAAGACTAAAATTGGTACTTGTTGCCGTCTCGCTGCGCAGTCAGCACTGAGGGGTTAGAGAAAGGACACGTGACTAGTTGGCCTGGTGTCAGTATAATGTGACCGGGTGTTGTGTCATGTCTGGTGTCTTCGGCATACTTCAGTAGCGGCTGCACTTTGGCGGCATGGACTCGCCCTGTCACAAGAGGACACATCTAATGACTCCTCGTCGTCATATGATTGAAAAGTGTTGAGAACGACGTGAAGCCTCAAACATACATACACAATCGCTGAGTTCAGTGGAATCGGCTGAGAAGATGGCGGAGGCCAAATTCTTGTACATCTAAAAAGTGTCCTGGGTAGTCAAGTAGCTTGATGGCATAGTTGTACACCAGCAGTGATTCCGGTTGGATATCATATACACTGCAGTCAATCCGGGGCGATTCTACATTCCGGTATAAGCACCAGCGTGAACGAACATTGCCCATAGAAATGCCACTTGACAATGCAAAGTATGTAGCAGCAAGCGAGAAAAGTTCGTACTTAATTTGTGTAAGTTCTCCATGGGGCAAACTGATGTTGTCCGAATCTATGACTTTTCCCGCTTTACTCGGTCCAAAAAAAATACATATCTCAAAACGACGAACTTGTAATATTAGCTACCGTTTTCAACTCACAATGGTCTAAAGCTCTACATTCATGTTGTACGATACATTTTTCGATGTATCTGTACTTATAAAACACTTAAGTAATTCACAATCACTGCAAAACACTTAGGTCATTTAGAATCACTGCAGAGTCTGTGTTTTATTGGATGTAAGAGGGCACAGTCACTGCAGAGTCTGTGTTTTATTGGAAGTAAGAGGACACAGTCAGTGCAGAGTCTGTGTTTTATTGGACGTAAAAGGACACAGTCAGTGCAGAGTCTGTGTTTTATTGGACGTAAAAGGATACAGTCAGTGCAGAGTCTGTGTTTTATTGGACGTAAAAGGACACAGTCAGTGCAGAGTCTGTGTTTTATTGGACGTAAAAGGACACAGTCAGTGCAGAGTCTGTGTTTTATTGGACGTAAAAGGACACAGTCAGTGCAGAGTCTGTGTTTTATTGGAAATAAGAGGGGACAGTCACTGCAGAGCCTGTGTTTTAATAGAAGTAAAACGAGACAGTCAGTGCAGAGTCTGTATTTTATTAGAAGTAAAAGGGCACAGTCACTGCAGTCTGTATTTTATCAGAAGTAAGAGGATACAGTCACTGCAAAGCCTGTGTTTTATTAGAAGTAAAAGGGCACAGTCACAGCAGTCTGTGTTTTATTGGAAGTAAGAGAACACAATCAGTGTCGAGTCTTGTGTTTTATTGAAAGATAAGAGGGCACAATTACTGCAGAGTCTGTGTTTTATTAGAAGTAAGAGGGCACAGTCACTGCAGAGTCTGTGTTTTATTGGAAGTAAGAGGGCACAGTCACTGCAGAGTCTGTGTTTTATTGGAAGTAAGAGAGCACAATCAGTGTCGAGTCACAATTACTGCAGAGCTACAGCAGAAGGCGATGTCTTTTTACTGGAAGAAAGACCTCTTATGAAAACCATCGAATTTCTCACATTGTCAGAGGACATTAGCTTGGCGAATTGTGCCTGAACAAAAGACGGGAAAAGCCTCCTCGTTAAAAGCAGAAGAATATTGATTCTTGAGAAGATTATCGGGCCCGAACTACTTCCGGATTACTGCCGGTATACTTGTGCACGCGTACTCGCGTATACAGGATTTACTGAGCGATTGACCTGATAGACGATATAACATATTTGGATATGACGATCAGGTTAGAAGAAAGAAACAACACGAAAGGGAGCGGTCAAATGGAATCATAAGAATTTGAGGCTTGTGGACATAGTACCAAAGGATAATTATCGAATAGTACCAAAGGATAATAATCGAATACCACATTATTTTTACTATTAAAGACTCAGTGGATGGTGAGTCTCACATCTGTGTTATCACCATTATTCATTATCTATAAGAAATATATTGCATACTGGTCGATGTAAATAACGCGTTACTGAAAAACTCGACTTTTGTGTATCTGTCTTTCTGGTTGAAGTGTGGTTATGGATATATAACAGACAAGACACACCTATAAAACAAGATTAGGTGAAAAATTAATTTACAGATATGCGTAAAATATTTCCACATATGCATTTACAAAAATTTCCACTTATATATATATAAAAGAATGAGCATTTCCGGTCGAAGCTGTGTATAGTCTTTTGTTCAGTCCTGCCTTTGCGATGGCGTTTGGTATAAGTGAAATATTCCTGAGTAATACACACGCCATGCATATCAATTATTGCTTGACGTATCGGTACATAGAGTGCCCTAGTTCAAACCACCGGTCGCAGAAGACTACATTAATCACAAATCAGGTTATTTATTTGATTCATATTTTTACGCCGTAATCAAGAATATTTCACTTCTACGACGTTGGCAAATCAATAAATAAATTCGGTAAAAGCATATGATAATATTACCCCAAAACAAACTGGTATTCTGGCGATATTCTGATTATGTCCACAGCCATCAATTCAGAATCAACGCGGGCCTATAGGGGATTAGTGTCACAGCCCTTGAGCAATTAGATCACATGTTCGAATCCAGCTCCCGTTGGCTAGGCCTTATTTTTTATAGATCACTTATTTAATCTCCCTGCAATGCTTCCTATACTCCTTACAGCGTTTTCGCCGCTCTCTACTCTCACTTTACATCACTAACACCACCAGCAAATTTTGTACAGATATCTTGAATAACGCTGCGGTAAGTAAACACAACGTGATTTCGAGCCATCACCTGAAACAATTTTATTGATGAATATTAATTAAATAGTTTCGCGTAAGGACACCAGCGGTGAGGCTAAGCCTAAACAACCTTACGTGCGTCGCATAGGCTCTAAAGGACAAGCTTGTCTACTGGTGTCAGTGATGTGAAGCGAGCGTATTGATTGGTACATGCGCTGCAAAGAGCATGCCTGCCTCCACATACATGTATACCGACTTATCGCCTGTCCTTGGACCTGATGGCTATTATATTATTGAAAACTCTTGAGGAGCGTTATACATCCCTGAGTGACATAAATTAGTAAATAAACAACCACTAAAACTCATGTTTGAATGTAAATCATGTGTATTATGTATATGTGTATGTGCTTTCAGGAAACGTACGAGGCAGCGTTAACGGAGGTTCAGCCATGGCGAGCATCTGTTGAAGAGATTTTAGGAAAGATGGTGAAGTCAGACTTAACAGAGCTGAGGTAACTCATTTTTCAGATTGCACACCATGCACATACATAGAAAATACCTTGCTTTTTCCTATCTCTTCTATTTTTTCTTTCGTGCGTTCCTCCTTTCTTCATTCTTTTCTTCAACCCCATTTCCCTTTCTAGGACAGTTCCCTGTGTACAGTTTCTAGGACAGTTCCCTAGTTTGTTTCTCCTGTCCGACTGTTTTCATCCCCGTTCTTCCACGTTGGCCCTTTCGTCCTTCGATATATGGCGCTTCCGTTCTGCTTCCGCTTCGCCTTTGTCTGCTCTTTCCTTCCTTTCCTTTCTCCATGCATATATCCCGCCTTTTTGTTTCTTCCACGTCGATTTTTCTTTCCTTCTGTTCATCACCCCCCCCCCCCCCCCCATGTGTTTCTTCTCAGCTTCTCTTTGTCCTTTCTGTCCATCTGTGACTTTCCTTCTTCCTTGACGACATCGGCCTTTCTCTTCCCTCTTGCATTTCTGTCTTTCTGTTCTTTGATTCTTTCTTCCTCACTATGTCTATTTCTTTCTCTCCTTCCTTAATTGTTTTCCTGCCCTTCTTTTCCTTTCCTTCTTTCCTCGGTGTATCGCGGCTTCCTTAATCTTCCTCCTTCCGTTCATGTCTTTCTGTTACTTTCCTTCTTCCCGGGACGTAACTCTTTCTTTCACAGGTGGATTCACGCCAGTTGTCTTGACTCTCTTTCTTTCACCAGTGGACTTGCGTGAGTGGTTTCCATATTTTCTTTCATGATTGGACATCTTTGTACATCCGCACCTACTTTCACAGGTCACCTGTGAAATACGGCCTTTTGACGGTTTACCTCAGTTTGGGTTTTATTATAACTGTTCAAGTAGATGCGTAAATTGGAGCCAATTGTTGCGTGACGTAAAAATATAAAAGTTTACTGTACATGTATTATGACATCATACCGCTGAGTTCAGATTGGAACGTCTTGAAACATCTTTCTTTTCAACGTCATGACGTCTGGGTGTAAAATATGAAAATGTAAAAACAAAGCGATATCAATAAACTGTGCGAATTAACACTTCTATCCGCCCGCAACGAACAGCGGGTAGAATATAAAATCAGTGCTGATAAGTAGTCCGTAGTGACTCCTCGTCATCTATATGACTGAAAAATTGTTAAGCACGACGTTAAACCCCAAGCACACATGCACACATACACATCCATGTACGTATATGTACACACACACACACACACACACACACACACACACACACACATATATATATATATATATATATATATATATATATATATATATATATATATATATATATGATTGCCCATCACCAGTCAATCCTCCAATCAGTCCGCCCCCTGCGTTTGATTATTCACAGATCCATGATGCATCCGCCGCAGCACGTGAAGACTGTGTGTCAATGTCTGCCGGTACTACAGGGGTTACATGTTGATATTGAAAACTGGAAGGCCGTGCACGCCACATTCTCTGACACCGGGTTCTTTAGGAGTCTAAAGGCTCTAGACTTGGACAGTATCACGCATAAACAAACAGCAGTCATTAAAGGTGGGTGTACATATGCATCCAGGTATACTTTTACGCATTCACCATGCACGTGTGGCGTCAGCAGATCTGTCTATATATACATCAAGTTGTATATTTAAAATTTAAAGAAAGAAAACAATATAAAATGTCATCGTAGCCATCATCATCAGACATTGGAAAATGTATTTATTTCCTTTAATCTTTCAAAAACTTTCATCAGAAAATATATTCCATTATGGTATTTCAGTTCTAAAGTAAGGGCAGTTTTTCCCTTTTACACTGAAAACTCAAGTATTACTCAAGTATTTACGACATGCATGTTATGATTATTAAAAATTAAGCTCTTTTATTGGTCCGATATGAGCCTAATAAATTGCTATTAAAATCACGCAATTTTTCTTCTCTTTTTACCTAATTCTGCTTAAGTCTGGTCTTAAGCGGTGTGCATGTTGCCACTATTAAACCATTTATATGAACAGTGGGAATAATACCCTAACTAAAACCAACAAGAGGCAAGAGGCCAAATTTCAGATGTTACGTGTGGCCATTGGCCAACAATATCATACTTTCATCAGCTGCTCCTAGTCTGCTTACAGTGGAATGGTGTTTTATATTTTAAATCTGAATAACTGAAGATGAATGACATGTCAAACTAGCTAGAATCTTTGATGATAGCAAGACAGAAACTGCAGAATATTGCTAATATTATTATAAAAGTAGAGTTCAGGGCCCGGTTGTTCAAAAATGTTTTGGTTAATACCGGTATTAAATCATATTATATATTTACGGTTTTAACAAAACCCAGCAACCAATACAGTTGTGTAGAGACTAAATGGCACAGCAGGTCATTTGTTCATGTGTAATATACTTGTAATATATTTGTGAACAAAAAGTACAAATTGAAGACTTAAAATTTAAAATTGAAGGCTTAAATTTAAATCTTTAAAAAGATTTGAAAAACCGAGCCCAGAGGTTTATTTTTAGTTGAGGTACTTTAGTTTATTTTAAATGAGGTTAGCTTTACACTTCTACCAGATTTGCTGAAGAACATAACAGAAGAAGAAATGTTAAAAGTTAGTAGTTCCGGTGTGGGAATTCTGAAGTTTTTGGAGGCGGTTCTGGACTACTGTGAGGCTTCCAGAAAAGCTCACCTGAGCAAAAAGAAAGAAAAGGTACGCCGGTGTGTATACTGAGTGTACAATCAGTGAGGATGACGGAATGGATGAATGAATGGGTAGTAAATGGATGAATGGATAAATGGCTTGGTGGAAAGAATGGATATGGTGGTGGGTATGTCAATAGATGAATGAATGAATGGGTAGTAAATGGGTGAATGAATTAATGGCTTGGTGGAAGGAATGGGTGTGGTAGTGGGTATGTCAGTTGATGAATGAATGAATGGGTAGTAAATGGGTGAATGGATAAATGGCTGTTTGGAAAAAATGGATATGGTGGTGGGTATGTCAATTGATGAATGAATGAATGGGTAGCAAATGGGTGAATGGATAAATGGCTTGGTGAAAGGAATGGGTGTGGTGGAGGGTATGTCAATTGATGAATGAATGAATGAATGGGTAGTAAATGGGTAAATGGATAAATGGCTTGGTGGAAGGAATGGGTGTGGTGGTAGGTATGTCAACTGCTGAATGAATGAGTGGGTAGTAAATGGGTGAATGGATTAATGGCTTGGTGGAAGGAATGGGTGTGGTGGTAGGTATGTCAGTTGATGAATGAATGATTTATTTATTTATTTGATTGGTGGTTTACGCCGTACCCAAGAATATTTCCCTTATACGACGACGGCCAGCATTATGGTGGGAGGAAAACGGGCATACCTGGGGGGGAACACATGACCATTTGCAGGTTGCTGACAAACCTTCCCACGTACGGCTGGAGAGGAAGCCAGCATGAGCTGGACTTGAACTCACAGCGACTGCATTGGTGAGAGACTCCTGGGTCATTACGCTGCGCTAGCGCGCTAAGCAACTGAGCCACGGAGGCCCCTGATGAATGAATGAATGGGTAGTAAATGGGTGAATGGATAAATGGCTTGGTGGAAGGAATGGGTGTGGTGGTAGGTATGTCCATTGATGAATGAATGAATGGGTAGCAAATGGGTGAATGGATAAATGGCTTGGTGAAAGGAATGGGTGTGGTGGTAGGTATGTCAATTGATGAATGAATGAATGTCTAGTAAATGGGTGAATGGATAAATGGCTTGGTGAAAGGAATGGGTGTGGTGGTAGGTATGTCAATTGATGAATGAATGAATGGGTAGTAAATGGGTGAATGGATAAATGGCTTGGTGGAAGGAATGGGTGTGGTGGTAGGTATGTCAACTGATGAATGAATGAATGAATGGGTAGTAAATGGGTGAATGGATAAATGGCTTGATGGAAGGAATGGGTGTGGTGGTGGGTATGTCAGTTGATGAATGAATTAATGGATAGTAAATGGGCAAATGGATAAATGGCTTGGTGGAAGGAATGGATATGGTGGTGGGTATGTCAATTGTTGAATGAATGAATAATTGAATGAATGAATGAATGAATGAATGAATGAATGAATGGGTAGTAAATGGATGAATGGATAAATGGCTTGGTGGAAGGAAAGAATGTGGTGGTGGGTATGTCAATAGATGAATACATGAAGGAATGGGTAGTAAATGGATGAATGGATAGAGGGTTTGTGGAAGGAATGGATACGGTCGTTAGTATGTCAGTTGAGGAATGAATGAATTAATGGATGGTAAATTAGTGAATATATGTATGGGTGGACTGATGGGTGGATGTGTTGGTGTATGATGAACAAGTGGATGCATGGATGGACTGATGGGTGGGTGTGTTGGTTTATGATGGATAAGTGGATGCATAAATGGACTGATGGGTGGGTGTGTTGGTTTATGATGGACAAGTGGATGCATAAATGGACTGATGGGTGGGTGTGTTGGTTTGTGATGAACAAGTGGATGCATGGATGGACTGATGGATGGGTGTGTTGGCTTATGATGGACAAGTGGATGCATGGATGGACTGATGGATGGGTGTGTTGGCTTATGATGGACAAGTGGATGAATGGACGGACTGATGGGTGGGTGTTTTGGCTTATGATGGACAAGTGGATGCGCTGATGGATTGATGGGTGGGTGTGTTGGCTTATGATGGACAAGTGGATGCATGGATGGACAGATGGATGGGTGTGTTGGTGTATGATGGACAAGTGGATGCATGGATGGACTGATGGGTGGGTGTGTTGGTTTATGATGGACAAGTGGATGCATGGATGGACAGATGGATGGGTGTGTTGGTGTATGATGGACAAGTGGATGCATGGATGGACTGATGGGTGGGTGTGTTGGTTTATGATGAACAAGTGGATGCATGGATGGACTGATAAATAGATTGATGGGTGGGTGTGTTGGCATATGATGGACAAGTGGATGGGTGGATGGACTGATGGATGGGGGTGTTGGTATATGATGGACAAGAGGATGCGCTGATGGACTGATGGGTGGGTGTGTTGGCTTATGATGGACAAGTGGATGGATTGATGGATTGATGGTGTGGTTGTTTTTGATGAATGGTGCATGGGTGGATGTTTGAATGAACATGGGGTGGATTGATGACTGTTGAATGGATTCATGGATATATTTTTGAAGTAATATTTTTTGTGTCGCTACAGCTTATCAAAACCCAAGAAATGCACAAAGTGAAAAAACGGGAATTGGAGAAGATGGGAGAAGAGAAAGTTGCTTTGGAAACAGAACTGCGACAGTTGATGGGAAGACCAGAGGCCAGCGAATAACAGACGACAACTCCTTTTCTTTTTTTCTAATTTTTAAAAATTATTATTTTTCCCCCTTTTTTAGCATTTTTACAACTTTCATTTCACAGCTATTTTTTAAAAAGAATGACATCCCTTTCCGTTTGATTTAAGACCGTAATTTTAAAACGCTTTCTCTTTTCTCTTTGATACAACATTTATCTCATAATGGCAATAAATTCACCTACAGTTTTTACAAAAAATTGCAAATGTTTTATTAAAAAAAATTTTATTATTGTTTTGTCATTTTTTAGCCTCTCTGTTACCATGGCAACATAAACCTTGATGCTCGATAGGGATCCGTTTCAAATTGTAGAAAAAAACAGCACAGATCATGAACACATTGACGGGCTAGCAAACGTGCTATACTCCCTTCCCTTGCATGCCACGACATTCAGCGCTGACTTCCTGTTCTAAAGGATTTGGGTGGTGTACAACACTATGCTCAAGAATATTTACTGTATATGATAACTGCCAGTTTTATGGGTGAAGAAGACCGCAATACCCGTGATAAACCATGAGCTTTGGGAAGATGCTGAGGAACTTTTGTGTGTATGCATACTTGGGGTTTAACGTCGTACTTAACAATTTTTCAGTTATATGACAACAAGGAGTCATTATGTGTGTACATATACTGTGTCTTCTTGTGGCAGAGCGAGTCCATGCCCGCAAAGTGCTGCCGTCCGTGAAGTATCATGCCGAAAACACCAAGTCATGACATCCTGCCCAATCATAATATACTGACACCGGGCCAACCAGTCTTGTTTCCTCTTAGCTCTCAGTGCTGAGCGCCAAGCGAGGCAGCAACAAGTGCCATTTTATAGTCTTTGGAATGACCCAACCCGGGATGGATTTCGGGTCTCCCGACTTCCACGAGGACTTTCTAACCAATAGGGAGAAAACTTTTGATGTACAGATATGCACACCATATTAGTGAAAGGCAAGCGGCATTTCACAAACATTATAGACTGCGCAAACGCCCACACGAGCGTAGTCAACCATTTATAGTCACCTAAAGGACCCGTGCATACAAAGAGAAATGGAGAAACCTACTAACAAAATTCCTGTCCTAGGCTGGGTTTGAACCCGCACCTTGTGTGATGATCCACTGCAACTACGAAGGAAAGGATCTGTCTCTATATTTAGATAAATGTCCATCGATTTTCACGACAACCGATCACCCAACTGACTTTACCCAGGTGAGATAGGCCTTGAGTAAGATTTTTGGCCTGAATAATGAAAATTGTAGCTTTTAGGTAAGAATTTTTTTCTGGAAAAGTAATCAGAATGTGCTTAACCTTCAAATACGATAGTTTCATTGTCCTGTAGTATTTCAACCTTTAGAAATCGGCAAAAATCGACATTTCGGCCATTTATAGCTCCACATTATTTGTCACCTATCGGCCTTGCGAGGAACCCGGATGCTCAGACCCTGAGTTGCATTTTAGGTAATGATGACGTCACAGAACTTTCCTTAGCTGTAAGATGAATGCTAAACGAAATAGATCGAGGCATGCCATTTACGCTGTGGGGAAGACAAATTATTTTCATAAATTTTTATCGAACCATAGTTTCGCTCGTGTGACGGCCGGTCGTCATAAATGGATTTTGACGAAGGACAAAGGCTTTTCATTTCTTTTCAAACATAAGAGTGACGAAGTGTCAATTGTGAAATTTGCATTCTGTATTTATATACCATCTTTACTGCTCGAAGTAACATTTGGGTCAATTATTTGACTAGTGTACGTTTTACGCTGTACTCAACAACATGTCACGACGGCGGTATTTCCATCTGATTTATTTATTTATTTATTTATTTGATTGGTGTTTTATGCCACACTCAAGAATATTTCACTTATACGACGGCGGCAATTCCATCTGATTTATTTATTTATTTGATTGGTGTTTTACACCACACTCAAGAATATTTCAGAATAAGAATTTACCTCGACGACCAGCATTAAGCTGGGTGGAAACTGGGCAGAAGTACATTTGATTTATTTTTTTATTTATTAAATTGGTGTTTTACGCCGTACTCAAGAATATTTCACTTATACGACGGCGGCCAGCATTATGGTGGGTGGAAACCGGGCACAGCCCGGGGGAAACCCACGACCATCCGCAGGTTGCTGAGAGACCTTCCCACTTACGGCGAGAGGAAGCCAGCATAAGCTGGACTTGAACTCACAGCGACCGCATTGGTGAATTACATTTGATGTTTGGTACATATTTACATATTTATAACTTACAGAGGTCAGATTTATGGATGGAGGTAGATTTTCGTGGAACGCGAGAAACTCCCTGACGTAAAGCTACGGCCGAACCAACGGGAATAAAAATATAACCACGTGACTTCAGTCGCCTGTGGTTACTTACACCAGCACGTAACATTTCAGTTATTTCCACACATCATGCCATCAAACGACGATGGATAGGGAACTATTTACATGAAAATGTATACATAGTACCGGTATTGAATTATTTACCATTCCTGTAGTATATATATATATATATATATATATATATATATATATATATATATATATATATATATATATATATATATATATATATATATATATATATAGGCCTGGGCCGATACGGTTCAACCCCCGGGCTGTTCTTCAAATATGGTAGGTCCATCAATTCGTTAACCCAGATTGTTCGTGTAAGTATCTATAATAATATATTAGAAAAAAAAGAAAAGAAAGAGTCATCCCTAACTCATAAAACACGTGTGTGTGAGTAGTTTTATATCATTTAAACCTGCGATTAAGAGACCTCTCTTAATCTCGGTAAACAAACTAAATATTCACCGTGAAACAGAAACACATAAAACTAAGCACTGCACACAACTACAACATATTCGTGATAGGCGTACTAATTACCGTACACGAAACCTCCAGCTCATGTTAGCGGGTTTATTCTCCAGTCGTACAAACGTGGGAAGGTCCACCAGCACTTGCGGATGGTCATGAGTTTCAGCCCGGTTTCCTCCCACCATTATGCTGGCGGCCGTCCTATAAGTGAAATATCATTGAACACGGCATAAAACTCCAATGAAATAAATAAATTAAACGAAAGCAATACGTGACGTTGTAAAGGCATATCGTTCAGTCGAACCAACATGTTTCAAAACAAGAATGGCAGTTTTGAAGAGGTGAAAGTATAGGGCTACTAATGTAGTTTTTCCGTTAGAATGAAAAGCAACATATACAAACTATATATGTAAACAAATATGTAGGTAAAATATGAATCCAGATTCTGTATTGACAGAAGTCGTTCAAAAAATCAAAAAAAAAAAAAAAAAAAAAAGACCCACATGCAGTAGATCCACCTGACATAAACACATACATATATGTGTGTTTATACGTGCCAGGTCTCCTCAGGGTCACTTCGATCTAGAGCTGCGGACCGGGCTATTACAGTCACCTGAAGGGCGATAATAAACACCCTACATGTAGTTTCTTTGGACAAACCCCATATCCTATAATTTCTTTTCTCAAAAATGCATTACTTTATTTAAAAAAAAAAATTAATACACTGCATGTCTACTATTATCACGGCTGCTATGTTTGCTATATCTGTCCCATTGATGCAGGATAGTGCAAGCTCAATAAGAGCTTTATTCCCGCCATTAGTTTATTTAGTAATGATTGTAATCCATATTGCATGGTTGTGAATAAAATAAATCATACATATCAAATAATGAAATGATTTAAAACTATATGGAAGAACGGAATTGTATTTGTGAAAATAATGTGAAAATTGTAAAATTTACAGGACGTTGCTTTGTAGTGTTTGTACATGCACTGTATTATCACCATGAGATATACAACAATAATCTGTCTTCGTAGAGCAAAGCTTGAATACCTATAACTGTATTTATAGAGATGAAATCAGTCACTGTGTGTATAAGCCACGCTGGGTCTTTGTATTCCTCAATGGCCATTCACAAAAAGAAAGAAATTAAAAAGCTGTTTAATTATAACATATTAAATAAATAAAGTGGGATACGCCTCAATACATTCGCTATGATTAATATCTAAGAGAAATTATAAAACTTGCAGTTCTTTCCAGAGTTAAAATGAGGCGTAAGAAAAGAACGACAGCTTTGGAGAAACTACCAACTCGTGACAGCAGAGTTGTGTCCCTTGTCTGTTCTTTCTTTTCCTTTTTGTTGTCGTACGTCAAACTGTAACATGGCGTCGGCCTGCGCACTCGAATGGGTGCCCGATTCGTTGTTCAACACAGCAGTCACAGCAATTGTGACTTATTATAGCAAACATCGAAAGGAACTCAAGGCCCTGCCGGAAAATGTGCAGTTCGATATTTACTACAAGGTAAGGCATATCGTAAATAGTCGATGAAAACGGGCCTGGTTCAGATGACAGCTGACATGACAACAACAACAACAGTATAGGCGATACGGTGGTGTGCAGATTTACACTCAATTCAGATACAGGCCTGTTGTGTACCATATGACCGGTTATTCCACCGTTGCCATAACTTAGGTGTCAGTCATCAGAACTGTGTAATGTATATGTTTACAATGACTTCAAATGTGCCCAGATTAAACTAAACATTCTTGAGCATGGAGTGAAATACTAATCAATGACGAATAAATATGTACCAGTAAGTCAAAATGTACAAGCAATTACATTGGCTGAAACAGTTCTAGGTGAATTTATATATAAAAAAAGTCTTGATCTAGACACGAACTTAACATTAGACCGCTAATACATGCAAGCATAAAATCAGTTAAGTAAATATATGACATGACATTGTAGATTGGGAATGGTTTCTCAAGTTTTACAGTCATGTAGCTTACCATTCTATCAATATTCGAGGCTGTATTACACATCAGGGAACTTTACTTGTCTGCGGCAGTGGTTAGTAGATGACGATATTGAACATAACCTTACATTGAACAGTATAGAAAAGTAAAGAGCAATGGGTAATATTCTGAAAACAATACCTGTGATTATAGTGTGTTAGAACAATCGGAATGCCATGTGAAAATTGTGAATGTGAACAAAGCTTAGTTTTAGACCATAAGGGGATGTCTGTATTAAGTTTTATGTTACCAGTATTTAGGCAAAATTTTCACCTCTACATGCTTAAGTAGGCCTAAAGCCTGTGAGTGCAAGTCACAGCAATTGTGACTTATTATAGCAAACATCGAAAGGAACTCAAGGCCCTGCCGGAAAATGTGCAGTTCGATATTTACTACAAGGTAAGGCATATCGTAAATAGTCGATGAAAACGGGCCTGGTTCAGATGACAGCTGACATGACAACAACAACAACAGTATAGGCGATACGGTGGTGTGCAGATTTACACTCAATTCAGATACAGGCCTGTTGTGTACCATATGACCGGTTATTCCACCGTTGCCATAACTTAGGTGTCAGTCATCAGAACTGTGTAATGTATATGTTTACAATGACTTCAAATGTGCCCAGATTAAACTAAACATTCTTGAGCATGGAGTGAAATACTAATCAATGACGAATAAATATGTACCAGTAAGTCAAAATGTACAAGCAATTACATTGGCTGAAACAGTTCTAGGTGAATTTATATATAAAAAAAGTCTTGATCTAGACACGAACTTAACATTAGACCGCTAATACATGCAAGCATAAAATCAGTTAAGTAAATATATGACATGACATTGTAGATTGGGAATGGTTTCTCAAGTTTTACAGTCATGTAGCTTACCATTCTATCAATATTCGAGGCTGTATTACACATCAGGGAACTTTACTTGTCTGCGGCAGTGGTTAGTAGATGACGATATTGAACATAACCTTACATTGAACAGTATAGAAAAGTAAAGAGCAATGGGTAATATTCTGAAAACAATACCTGTGATTATAGTGTGTTAGAACAATCGGAATGCCATGTGAAAATTGTGAATGTGAACAAAGCTTAGTTTTAGACCATAAGGGGATGTCTGTATTAAGTTTTATGTTACCAGTATTTAGGCAAAATTTTCACCTCTACATGCTTAAGTAGGCCTAAAGCCTGTGAGTGCAAGTAAAACAGGAAGTCCATGGATGTCTGTAGACTCAAATGCAAAACAAGCAATGAAAAGGGGTGAATTGTAAAAGATTTATTATCAAATTTAAATCATATAGAAAAGCATTATTGTATAACAACATTATGGGGTAATCGGGGGCCTCTGTGGCTCAGTTGGTTAGCGCGCTACGCAGCGTAATGATCCAGGAGCCTCTTACCAATGTGGTCGCTGTGAGTTCAAGTCCAGCTCATGCTGGCTTCCTCTCCGGTCGTACGTGGGAAGGTTTTGCAGCAACCTGTGGATGGTCACGGGTTTCCCCCAGGTGGTGCCCGGTTCCCACCCACCATAATGCTGGCCATCGTGGTATAAGTGAAATATTCTTGAGTACGGCGTGAACCACCAATCAAATAAATAAAATAAAATATTGGGTAATCAGATAAACAGCATTAAAGATATACACAATAGTTTTCAAATGGAAGTTATTTATGCAGGGCACATCAGGGCAGGACACATCAGGAATTGTGGTCATGTCAGAAGTATTAATGTCTAGTCTACATGTATATTTACTTTCTATCCTGGTAATGAGTGACAGATTATTCAGCCTATAGATTCTGTAATGCTACTGATTGTGATGTCTTTAATACAGATGAATTTTAAAGTGATTGGTTATTCATATCCTATATCTAAGTATAAATACTTCCACATTCATGCCTTCATTTTAGTGCTAATTTACATCACATAGTTTGAAGCCTGTTCCTGTAATTTTTGTTAATTAAATGGATTTCGTTTCTTGTGTTCACAGTTATACAACAAGGGTCGACTCTGTCAGCTGGGACAGGAGTTCTCAGAACTGGATACCTTTGCCAAGGTTCTGAAAGTTAATGATAAAAGGTAATTGTTGTTGGTCACCATCTGACATCTCAGAAGTATAAAATTCAGTATTATGTGGCATTCAATAACAGGCCTTGAACTTACTGCCTTTGTTGAGAGAGTAACCTTTTACATGTCCATGTGTTTCCCTGCCTTTTGAGTGGAACTCTCATAAAGCTGGCCACCCAAAACAGTGGTCACAAATTCAGAACAAAGTTTGTGCATTAATAGCAACTTCTGAACGGTAAATTTGAGTGGTGCGTGCATTATTAGCAGGCTCGGCCAGCAGAGTAGGACAATCATTGTGTGAGTTCAGTGTGATATTAAAATAATGGCAAAACTTCAGTCAGTGTTTATGTATTCTGGGAAATATTTTAAGTGATTTCATCCAAATACCCAGAACTACATGTATATTACTGTGGAATATTGTAAAACAATAGACAGCTTTGGTAGCCTAATGGTTAGAGATCCGCTTTGACGTCAGAAAACCTGGGATTATACCTGGGAATCGCGTCACACCGTGGGCTTCAAGAACGGTACTACTGTCTTGCCTGACACTCAGCACTGAGAAGTTAGAACAAGGAAGCAGGACTGGTTGGCCCAGTGTCAGTATAATGTGATTGGGCAGGATGTCGTGACTTTGTGTTTTCGGCATGATACTTCAGTGACGGCAGCACTTTGGTGGCCCTTCCACAAGAAGACACAGTATACGTACACACACCTAATGACTCCATGTTTGTCATATGACTGAAAAATTGTTAAAGAATAATGTTTAATAAAATTGCTTTGGCAGCTATCACTGTTGAAGTCAGCACAGCTGGTCACTTAATTTTGAACTGACTGTTAGGACCTTAGGAAAACTGTAGTTTAAGGCCATTTTTACCCTCAAAGAAGAGAGGTGATAAGCCATTTTGTAGTTTTATATGCTAAGCCATATCATATTCTACATGTAGGTATTACAAAGTAAAACTGAGCGTTTCATGTATCCTTTGACACTGGTGACGTTAATAATTCCAGTACTATGTATAGGTTACCATATTGGCTTGTGTGGCTCTGTTCAGATTCGTCCTGGCGCTCCAGGAAGGGGCGAGCTTATTATACAGCCATTCAAATCTTAGAATTGAAAAATAAGCACTGGGCTTTCTAGAAAAGTTTGTGTATATTTTTGTTGTTGTTGTGAATCTCAGATGCCCAAAGTCAGACTTTTGACAAGGTTACTTTTCATTCCAATTCTCAGTGAAAGCAATTCTGACATCATGACATCACAGAGAGTAAGCCATTTGGCCAGTGACATAATATCATGACGCTTCAAGTGTCCAGTATAATCTGATATTGGACAACCGTCATTTACATGCACTACATACAGTGTAATAGCATTGGCACTGGACAGTTAGGTGTATAATAAAATGTTAATACAATAACTGTCTTACCTTGGTGTGATTTTTTAGTTGTAGTTTTTTTGATAGATATGAAAAATAGTTATTTTGCAAGTAGAAAATATGAACCGTGGTAGTGGTTGTGAAAAGTAAACCACAAGAGATATGTGTTACTTAATTTAGCAAAATGTACACTTATGATCAGCAAAACTTATTTTGTCTTTGTACTGTTTGTTTTAAAAGCTTCATTGCTTTTCAGTCTGCTATTTTCTTTTCTTCCCCCAGACATTTACTGCACCACTGTTTCCAGGCGCTGATGGATCATGGTGTCCACGTGTCCAGTATCCTGGCTGACACATTCTATCGTCAGTACACACCACTGCTATGTGAGAACACCTTTGAAAGGGAGAGGGCTATCCAACTTGGCTTCAGTCTAGGTAAGTCAGCACCCTGATATCTCATCACTGTTGTATGGGAGGAAGATAGGATGAGTTATGTGAGAACTGTCTCTATGCGTTTGTGTATCCAGCTGCGCGATAATGAAATAATGCTAAGAAAATTATGTAATAGTAAAATGTAATAACAAAATGTGATCAAATGTGATAACAAAATGTAATAAACACTTAATAACAAATGGTAATAAAATGTAATAACCAAATGAAATAACAGATTACGATAACAAAATATGATAAAATAAATCACAAACTGGCTACACAAGTATGTTACATTTATAGCTGTGAATGAAATCCTGACACAGAAGAGTAATGTGATATTTTATAATCCTGATTGCTGTTTGTTAAACAGGTGGGTTTCTGAACGATGCTGGCTGGATCAAGGACAGTGAGCGTGTGTTTGTGTCTTGTTTACACCTGTGCAGGATGGAGGACAACCCAGCAGGCTGGTGCAGAGCCCTGGAGTGCTGTGTCAGGTATAAAACTCTACACATACTTCACCAGCTGAGGGCTGTTTCTCAAAAGGCAATTAGCACAGTCATAGACTTAGGCTAGTCTTAAGTCATAAGATTTAGAAAATTACCGTTTCTCAAAACAAATTTATACCCTCGACTGGGTGCAGATTTTGCGTCCACGATGGGGTGTCTTAGATCGGTTGTAATAATGACAAACCTGCAGATTCGGTGGCAGGTGTGGCCCACAGACGCCGCAGTAAGCACCTGTCAAAACATTATGTGTGTTTCAGTAGCCTGCTACAGAAAATGGACCAGAGAAGCATTTGTGCGTGTATGTGCTTTGATAAACCGATGTAACAAAAAAAAAAAGATAGTTTGTCGTAAATACCCAAAGCTGTCACAGAGTTAAAGATACTTTTGAGAAGCCCTGTGGTAGACAAGTTTTATCAACTGTTTTTTGCAAGCTTGTGTATACAACCCAGAACAGATCATTTTTGTTTTTAACTTTTCATCGGTCATTGTAACAAGCTTTTAACCAATTGCATATTCAGTGAATGTCTTGTCTTCTCTCCTCTTTGAGTCTTCTGCAAATGAAAGTTGAATCCTATTCGGAAACTTTTTGATTTTGTATTTGTCACTAAGGTCTATTGTGTACCATGTCAGAAGCAAGGACTGTGTATTCTGTAACACTTTGCATTTGCCATTATGACTTGGAAACATCTTGACTTGGAAACATCTTGATTTGGAAACATCTTGACTTGGAAACATCTTGACTTTTTCAGACTGTTTCATGTAAGGAACTAGATCTGAGAGCTGTTTTATTTTCTCAGCTTTTCAGAAATACTGATCTGTACTCTTCTGTTCATCACCCTGGAATCCTGAAGTAATTCTGACTTTATTTGACATAGTTGTTTGAGAATAATAATGAGTGTAATGTCACAATTAACACAAATGTTTTTGTCACATGGTAAGCAAATTAAACTTCGTTGACCCATTTGATAGGTCACAATTGGATTGAAACTAAAAGATTACACCATTAAAAAGGCGACTGACATGTGTTTTGAGTCTAAACATTAAGTTTTTGTTTTTATAATAAAGCAGCTATTGCGCATAAAGAATATGATCCTACTTTTGGGAAGAGCAGTGTAATCCATCTTAGCAATGGAGACATATTATTCGAAATTGGTGGTTCAGATGATGTCCTGGGGGCTCCAACAGTTATATTTATTTTAGTTGTGATATTATGGTTCTTATTATTCCCGCACAGTCAGGTGATATGAATTCAGAATTACTTTAAGACCATGAGAGACCTGTTTTCTTTGCGTACGGCTTTGACGCTTAGTTGATGACAGATGACAGGACCGAGTTCTAGGTTAGCGAATGAAACAGTTCAGAGCGGTTAATGTGGAAGCTGAGCTGGAAACATGGCCTGTGGAAGCTGAGCTGGAAACATGGCCTGTGGAAGCTGAGCTGGAAACATGGCCTGTGGAAGCTGAGCTGGAAACATGGCCAACTGATCTCAGAGCTAATAAGGAACATGATCTGTACATTCCTTAACACTTCATGCATGTATTTGACAATTTCTCTTTGTAACCTTTACAAACCTTTACAAATGTGCTTTTCCAGGCTGTTCCATGTCAGGAACGTGAACTGCACCTACGAGGCCGCGGAACTCTCCTGTAGGGAGGCAGAAAAGATTGTTCAGCAGCTGGCTTCCTGCGGCATCAGCGTCAACAAGGCCACATTGTATGCTGAGCGTTGTGCGCTGTTGTTTGCCAAAAGCCAGTATGATGAGGTAAGACCACTTACTTGTCATTTCAATGCTTAGTGCGACTGGAATAATCTGATAAGTACAGTACAGAAGAACTTACACAAATCTGACAAGTACAGAAAGACTTACACAAATCTGACAAGTACAGAAGAGCGCAAACAAGTCTGACAAGTATAGAAGAACTTACACAAATCTGACAAGTACAGAAGAACTTACACAAATTTGACAATTACAGAAGAACTTACACAAATTTGACAAGTACTTAAGAACTTACACAAATTTGACAAGTACAGAAGAACTTACACAAATCTGACAAGTACAGAAGAACTTCAACAATTCGGACAAGTGACAGCTAACTATTTGGATGACCCCTTTGGTAAACCAGCTTTGAGGCTAATGTGACCGACAGACATGACAACATGTTTTACTGTTTCATGGTCCTGGACTCAGTACTTAGGCTATCATGAGCAAACAGACAGTGCGACAGTTGTTTTTCAAGCTACTGGCCAGTACAGCTGAACTATTACATATGGATCAAATTTCTTCTCTTCCACAGGCTTATAAATACTGTTGTATGGCCCTGCATGAGATTACGTACTCTATGTCAGCAAAGGTATGTAACTTTGTCCGGTATAAAGGAGTTTGTGACTCTGTCTGTTATTAAGGTGTTTGTAACTCTGTCTGCTGTTAATGTATTTGTAACTCTGTCTGTTAGTAAGGTGTTTGTAAGTTATGTATGTCAATAGTTAAGGCATGCAAGTCTATCAGTGCTTACAAATCCCAGAGAAAACACAAAACTGTTTCTATTTTTGGCAAGATACAGTGGTTGCCTTGACAAACCAAAATGTGGATTTTTTCATCTGAGAAAAAGTACAATCAGTAATGCTCCCAGTTTGTTGAGCTGGTTGTAAAGATGCACCACACAGACATGTCAGAAAAAATGCAGCAAATGTATTACTTGCTAAGTTGATTACCTTGGAAATGTGATGCTTGTTTGTCCATTCTACTTTGACCTGTACATGTACTATGTAACATTTCACGACATTTCTTTTTCGCATACAGGCAATTGTTGATGTTCTGCGGCAGTGTTCAAAGGTAAGAAATGAAGTTTACAGTGCCTTTTAACAGTTTCTTGTTTACTTATTGGATTTATTCCAGGCTTAAAACTACCAGTCCAGCTCTAACACAAATGGCACTTTAGTCCGGTGTAATAATTATGCGAAGCTTACCAGCCACTGCAATTCTTCAACCTTTTCGCATGTTAATCAAGTGTTTATTCAAGCTTCTTCTGAAGGCTTTCTATGTAGACTGATAAAATTATACTTTTCTTTAAGTCTTGAAATTTGTCAATCTAACCAGTGAAGTTTTGTCTCCAAAACGAAATTAAATATGTGCATAAATTCCAGTGAAAGATGCTCTTTCACATGCAAAAAGGTCGAGGAATTAGAGAAATACACTTTTAAACGACTGTGCCCTGTTATTTTAGATTGGCCTCTCAGTAAGTGAGAGGTCTGACTTGTAGTTGTGAATCATTAATGTCTTTAAATTGTGACATGACAATGAGAATGATGTTGATAAATAGAACCTTATGTGTTTATTGTTTGTGTATTTGTATTCAGGCTTGTGTGGTGAAGAGAGAGTTTGTGAAAGCAGAAGTTCTCATCAGACAAGCGGTTCACTTTGCCAAGTAAGTACACAGCTTGTAGATACAGACTTAAGACGAGATGCAAAAGATTGAAGTATTGCAGTTCACTGTATTGTGTTGTGATGGTATCCAGGGATGATGTCATCATTTTGCTGAAGGCGTTGTTTTCATGTAGGGAATCAACGCCTGGCCAACCATTGTGATCTTGAATTTGTCCAGCTATAGGCTGTTTAACCATGGTGATAAATCACGGGGTTCATCAGGTAATGGTCAATGGTTTACTTTAGTTATATATTTGATAGGTGTTTTAAGTCGTACTCAAGATTATTTCACTTATACAATGGAGGCCAGATTTATGGGCAAAGCCCGGGGGAAAACCACAACTGTCCACAGGTTGCTGCAAGACCTTCTCAAGTACGGACTGCAAGAGTTGGATTTGAACTAACAGCAGCTACATTGGTGAGGGCCTCTTGGATCATTGCCAGTGGTTTACTCTGGGCACCGGTAAACCCAACTGTTTGAATGTGTGAGAAATTTACATATTTGATTGCTATCAAACACTAACAAAACTAACAGGCAAGTTTTACTTGGATATGGGAGTTTAACTGCAGTAGTATGAACCTATTATGAATAATGGTGTTATTGCTTTCAGGGAAAACTTTGGTGTCCAGCACCCCAAGTACTCAGACGCACTGTTAGATTATGGCTTCTACCTGCTGAATGTGGATTCTATCAGTGCAGCTGTTCATGTCTATCAGGTGAGTACAGTTGTAACTCTGTGTAGTTACTTGTGACAGTCTTGTACCTGCTGAATGTGGATTCTATCAGGGCAGCTGTTCATGTCTATCATGTGAGTACAGTTGTAGTTCTGTGTAGTTACTTGTGACAGTCTTGTACCTGCTGAATGTGGATTCTATCAGTGCAGCTGTTCATGTCTGTCAGGTGAGTACAGTTGTAACTCTGTGTAGTTACTTGTGACAGTCTTGTACCTGCTGAATGTGGATTCTATCAGTGCAGCTGTTCATGTCTATCAGGTGAGTACAGTTGTAACTCTGTGTAGTTACTTGTGACAGTCTTGTACCTGCTGAATGTGGATTCTATCAGTGCAGCTGTTCATGTCTATCAGGTGAGTACAGTTGTAACTCTGTGTAGTTATTGTCACAGTCTTCTACATGCTGAATGTGGATTCTATCAGGGCAGCTGTTCATGTCTATCAGGTGAGTACAGTTGTAACTCTGTGTAGTTACTTGTGACAGTCTTGTACCTGCTGAATGTGGATTCTGTCAGTGCAGCTGTTCGTGTCTATCAGGTGAGTACAGTTGTAACTCTGTGTAGTTACTTGTGACAGTCTTGTACCTGCTGAATGTGGATTCTATCAGTGCAGCTGTTCATGTCTGTCAGGTGAGTACAGTTGTAACTCTGTGTAGTTACTTGTCACAGTCTTCTACCTGCTGAATGTGGATTCTATCAGTGCAACTGTTCATGTCTATCAGGTGAGTACAGTTGTAACTTTGTGTAGTTACTTGTCACAGTCTTCTACCTGCTGAATGTGGATTCTATCAGTGCAGCTGTTCATGTCTATCAGGTGAGTACAGTTGTAACTCTGTGTAGTTACTTGTGACAGTCTTGTACCTGCTGAATGTGGATTCTATCAGTGCAGCTGTTCATGTCTATCAGGTGAGTACAGTTGTAACTTTTTGGAGTTACTTGTGACAGTCTTCTACCTGCTGAATGTGGATTCTATCAGTGCAGCTGTTCATGTCTATCAGGTGAGTACAGTTGTAACTCTGTGTAGTTACTTGTCACAGTCTTGTACCTGCTGAATGTGGATTCTATCAGTGCAGCTGTTCATGTCTATCAGGTGAGTACAGTTGTAACTCTGTGTAGTTACTTGTGACAGTCTTGTACCTGCTGAATGTGGATTCTATCAGTGCAGCTGTTCATGTCTGTCAGGTGAGTACAGTTGTAACTCTGTGTAGTTACTTGTGACAGTCTTGTACCTGCTGAATGTGGATTCTATCAGTGCAGCTGTTCGTGTCTATCAGGTGAGTACAGGTGTAACTCTGTGTAGTTACTTGTGACAGTCTTGTACCTGCTGAATGTGGATTCTATCAGTGCAGCTGTTCATGTCTATCATGTGAGTACAGTTGTAACTCTGTGTAGTTACTTGTGACAGTTTTGTACCTGCTGAATGTGGATTCTATCAGTGCAGCTGTTCATGTCTATCAGGTGAGTACAGTTGTAACTCTGTGTAGTTACTTGTGACAGTCTTGTACCTGCTGAATGTGGATTCTATCAGTGCAGCTGTTCATGTCTATCAGGTGAGTACAGTTGTAACTCTGTGTAGTAACTTGTGACAGTCTTGTACCTGCTGAATGTGGATTCTATCAGTGCAGCTGTTCATGTCTATCAGGTGAGTACAGTTGTAACTCTGTGTAGTTACTTGTGACAGTCTTGTACCTGCTGAATGTGGATTCTATCAGTGCAGCTGTTCATGTCTATCATGTGAGTACAGGTGTAACTCTGTGTAGTTACTTGTGACAGTCTTGTACCTGCTGAATGTGGATTCTATCAGTGCAGCTGTTCATGTCTATCAGGTGAGTACAGGTGTAACTTTGTGTAGTTACTTGTCACAGCCTTCTACATGCTGAATGTGAATTCTGTCATGTTCACGTTTAATTGACAGTATTTTTTGGTCTCCCCTCATGCATTCACAAAATAATTACCATATCGATTAGTTGATATAATGAGGTACATAAATGTAATGTGGCAATGTGAAGTGGATTGAAAGCATAGCTGCTGAGCGAAAAGTACATGTAGAATGTAAACTGACCTCTGTGATACTGTCCTGTTTTCCAGACTGCGCTTGATATACGACAAGCAGTGTTTGGGGGTAATAATCTGCACATGGCCATCGCCCACGAGGACCTTGCTTATGCTTCCTATGTCCACGAGTACAGCTCCGGCAAATTCAAGGATGCGCGGTAAGACACACGATTCCCCAGGGGGTCAGAGAATTGTGTGGCTAGGTAGTGTTATGAACATACCCAGTTGAAAATAATGATAAAGCCTGCAATAAAATGAATAATTAAAGATATTCTAAAATTAAAAAACACATATTTGTCAAGCCGCTGAAAAAGGAGAATGAAGTTGACATTGTCAGATGCTACAAGGTAATGTCATGGCAAATGCCGTGGTTCTGGTAAATATTTGAGACAGTTGGCTGAATTGTATTTCAACTGAATTAAAAATGATAACAAAAAAAACAACCGTCCCCCCCCCCCCCCCCCCAAAAAAAAAAATGAGTTATAGGGCTCTGTATTGTCCTCGAAATTTTGATGTATGTGAATAAATTAATATTGTAGCAGTAGGGCAGTTACATGAACAGCTTTGGTATGTTTCTGCTGAGTTTCAACAATACTGTAGTAGAACATAGTGGATGCTGTGTTTTTATCTTTACTGTAATGACAAGAATGGTTTTTTTTTGTCTTCTCTCACAGAGACCATGCTGAGAAGGCTATTGAAATTATTGGTCACATTTTACCTGAAGATCACCTGTTACTTTCATCTTCCAAAAGGGTCAAAGGTGAGAAATCTTTTCTAATTGGGAGAGTGTAATTTTTGCCACTTATATAACCTGAGTTATTTAGGAAGATGGCTGGAAACCGTCCTAAGCAGCCACAAACATTTTTAACTGCTCGGTAAAACTGTAAATCAGTTTTTAATTAGGAATTCTTACGAGGCCATGTACACTTTGTGTCCCCGGGAATTATCTTTTACACCTCTTATTCGGGCAATATTTGTGGTGTTCAACCTTCACTGTGGAATATCCTGGAGCAGGAGCAGGCCTGGAGACATGTAAATTGTCCGGGAGAAGGTGTCCTGCATTTACATGTATTTTGACGTAAAGTTGTATCTCCGATTATGTCACAGCTTAGATGGGATATAATCTCGAAAACACCTGTATTTATTAATATTAATTAACATACAATTAACAAATTGTTACAGCTCTAATTCTGGAGGAGATAGCGATAGACACCCACGTGAAGGAGACGGGTGATCAGCTCCTACACGATGCACAGGATCTCCATCTCCAATCACTAGCCCTGGCCAAAAAGGCTTTCGGAGAAAACAATGTTCAGACGGCCAAACACTACGGCAATCTAGGAAGGCTGTATCAGTCCATGCATAGGTACCAGGTGAGTCTCACATTGTTAGTCCCCTGGCCCTCAGGCCGAATAAGGTACGTGAATGTTGGACACTGTATTAGTCCATTTGATAGATGGGTGTAGCAAGACTAGTGCACTAAGATTACGGAAGAGTACTCTCTGGAGTTATGCTGACAAGAAGGAAATGTGATGTACATGAAGGTCATGTACTGGTTTTAATGGTGTCAGTGAAATATATTTTGACTGAGTTGGATTTGTGTCTGGTGTCCTTAACATGGTGCTCCAGTGTGGCAATACTGAATAAAGATGGACACAATGGCCAGTGTATAGGCACAATGGCCAGTAGATAGGGACAATAGCCAATAGATATTCACAATGGCCAATAGATATGCACAATGGTCAAAACAGTGTTACAAAGAAATGTTAAAGTCCAAGCAATCAAACACGATTCTACTAATGGTTATAATTAATTGAGGAACTATAATTGTAAAATAGTTATGATTTATGATATCCATGCATGAGTGTGCGATGTGTGTGAGAAGTCCTTGACTCCATCCTTCTGAGAACGGTGCAGTTCTTCGCACTTCTCACCTCCTACAGTATTACTGTAATTCTTCTACCTTTCCACATGTTTGCAAGGCATTTATTCAAGGATAGTCTGGGAGGCAGTATTTTGTGTAGACTGATAAAATTATACTTTTTTTTTTGAAGAAGTGGAATTGGGCACGCCAACCAGTGTAGATCTATCTCCAAAATCAAAGAGAAAATATGCATAAATTGGACGGTAATAGCTCTTTCATGTGTGAAAAGGTATCTACATCCCTTTATAGCGACTATGTATATGAGTTGATGTATTTCATGCTTTTAGGAAGCTGAAGAAATGCACCTGAAAGCAATAGAAATCAAAGAACGGCTGTTGGGGGCGGAGGATTATGAGGTTGCGCTGTCGGTGGGTCACCTGGCATCTCTCTACAACTACGACATGGAGAAGTACGAGGAGGCAGAAAAACTCTACCTGAGATCCATATCCATAGGTAACTGCAGGCTGCCTGAAATGTTCTTCTCGTGTATCATTCCTATATGAGAAATCCTTGTAAAAAATGTTATTTATATTTTTTCTATTTTATTGATAATATTGCAAACTCTTAAAACTCATTAATGTGTTTAACAAATGTCTAAAGTTGTATAGTTTTATCTTCTTTCCTGTAATATGCCAAATATATTTTTTGGTGCTTGTGTGTATAGAAAACTCTTAGAATGGAACACAAACAGGTCAGCGTCTCGACAGAAAGCATTGTGATATTAATGCCTTTCAAGACTGCCTTTCGGGCCTGTTTATAGTTTACACATTTATCATTTTTCTTTAAGGGTTTCAGATTTAAAATATTAAAATTTAAGTGTGCTCATTGAAATTTGGACATATATGTGGTCAGCTAGTGTATGGAATGACTGGAATGACGAGTACAAGTACTAACAGTGTAGAGCATACATGTGGATTTTAACACTATGAATTCCAATGTATGTTTCAGGGAAGAAGTTATTTGGTGACGGGTACAGTGGCCTGGAGTATGATTACCGTGGCCTGATGAGGTTGTACCAGAACGAGGGTGACTTCGTCAGCATGGAGAAGTATCGCCAGGTGTTACAGGAGTGGTCCCAGATCCGAGATGTCCACAACTCCAAAGACGAGAAACCATTGGACTTCGCACCTCTGCTGAAACTCCTCGACATGATACAGCAGTATTTTGGTTAACAGGAGCCCACAGAGCTGACACGGGCTCGACACATAGGCTCTGTGATGTTGTTGTTGTTGTTATTGTTAGCATATACAACCGTGCTGTGGTTTTCACAACCACTGGAAGCCCGAGTGTTTTTTTTTATGTGAAGCAGGTGGTTGTAGCACACCTGATAAGTATGTACAGCAGGTAAGCTGAGGAGTGTGTTCATGTTTGTGGTTGTTTGTGACACACCTGGATGGACACACCTGGATGGTATAGGTTGAGAAGACATCAGAGACGTACCATATATTAAAAAAATGTATGGCTTTGTGTGGTTACGACATTAAATCAATCTCACTGAGGTCAGAATAGTGAGATTGATAGAGTAACTTCACATAACTAGATCTGAAGTAACTCCAGCCTTTAATATCAAAGTCAAATGTAATAGCTTCTTACACTACTTTCTGAGATTTAGTACCGGCTCTATACATGGACTTGTAGCTAATTAAATTTGAAGAAACATCTTATCTCTGTCTAGGGGCTGTTTGTCAAGTTAAAGTGTTCCTTTCTGTCAAATCCAGGGAAGATTCTGATCAGTGCTAACATTACTTTGGTATCTCCAACCAAAGAAAGGAGCAGATTGTATTTCAAATTTAGTTAGTGACATGTCATTACAGTGAGCAGAACTTTACTAGATCTGACTTGAGTGAGATTTGTGTTCTCTCATTCAAATGTAGTACTCTTAGTGTGTAAGAATGTGCTGCGTGTAGCACTGACCTCTTTGTACAGATGCGTCGCATGTAGTGCAGACCCCATTGTATGACAGTGTGTCGTATGTAGCACAGACCTCAATGTGTGAGGATGTGCCACATGTAGCACTGACCCCATTGTATGACAATGTGCCACATGTAGCACTGACCTCGGTGTGTGAGAGTGTGTCGTATATAGCACTGACCTCAGCATGTGAGGATGAGCCACATGTAGCACTGACCTTTGTGTATGAGAATGTGCAGTATGTAGCACTGACCTCAATGTGTGAGGATGTGCCGTATGCAGCACTGACCTCAGTGTGTGAGGATGTGTTGCATGCAGCTCTGACCTCAGTGTGTGAGGATGTGCTGTATATAGCACGGACCTCCATGTGTGAGGATGTGCCGCATGCAGCTCTGACCTCACTGTGTGAGGATGTGTCGCATGTATAATTGACCACAGTGTAGTAGTATACTCCTTATGCATCATTTACTTCCATTAGTGAAGATGCACCACATGTAGCCTGAGCAATTTGATTGGTTTTGTTCCACCTTTTTTCGACTATATCCTGCACTTAAGAGTGGTTTGGTTATTGATGACAAACTGATGCATTTGTTGTGTCCAGCAAATGTACATTCATATACAGTATACAGTTTATACTTTCGTTGAGAAAGCGTTAGTGTTCAGTGTTGTGCTACATATGGGGTAACCTCAAGGTTATGTGCTACTTCTGTGCCACTGCCTAGCTACAGTTAAGTCCTACACCTGCACTAAGTTATATCCTAGGCCTCAGTGCATTTTTGTGCGATTCTAGCAACATATTAGCTACATCCTCCTACATGTAACATATTAGCTACATCCTCTAACATATTAGCTACCTCCTCCTACATGTAACATACTAGCTACATCCTCCTACATGTAACATATTAGCTACATCCTCCTACATGTAACATATTAGCTACATTCTCCTACATGTAACATATTAGCTACATTCTCCTACATGTAACATATTCGCTACATCCTCCTACATGTAACATATTAGAACATATTAGCTACATCCTCCCACCTGTAATGTGTAACCTGTTCTCCTAGCTAGGCTTCGTTCTCACTACATTTTTTACATGCAAGCCACTTCCTTCCGGCTGCACGTCCTGACTTTTTGGGTATGTGCAACATCTTTTGTAGCACTACACTTATGTCATCCTTACTCATTTCATGTTACTTCAGCTCATACACATTTAATACCTGTTGGCTAGTCATGATGTATTGTGTACATGAAATTTTGTTACAATTTAAACTCTGGCACCAGCTTGCACCCTGAACTTAACCGCTGTAGTGACTTTCAAAGAAGACAGTGTTGTTGTGGTAGTGTTGCACATATCTCTGTGAGATCTCCATGCAAACAGAGTCAAGGCTCAGTTTCACAAGTGGCATACGACATTTTTTATGGTACATTTGTCGTACGATATTTTGTATGTTATAATTACCATGCCATTGTCCTATCCGTGCGATTATCAAACATGTACGACAAGTTTGTGAAGTCTTAGTCTTGATCATCCTAAGGAGAATCCGTAACTGTTGAAGACATGGGACCTTTGTCTTGCTAGACACGTGGGCATGTGTCGGAATGTGTCAGTCTGGAACTGTTTTGATACTGTTACAATGTGAGGACTGGAACAGAGCATAAATGCGTGTCACAAAAAACAGTACGAGAGGGATTTAGTTTCGTGTACATGTACTTTGTGTGAAAAGTATACCATCACTCCATGAAAGGGAAAGAGTTTAAGATCAATTCACATGTGCAGTGCCATTGTAGGTTTTTTTGTTGTTGTTGCTTTGTCCTTTGGTGTTTTTTTTTTGTTCTTATTTTTATTTTGTTTTTTTTTGTTGCATGATTTCCACTTTGATTATTGACCTTTGTCCTGTATTAGGTGCGGTACTTGCCTGTACACGTATTTATGTTATGTTCTCCACTTTGTTTACAGAGTACATGTTCATGCGTTAATGAGACAACAAAGTGCTGTACCTGTGACTGTTGTTGTGCTAAGTTTTCCTCACTGTAAATACATGTAGGTTTAGACAGCTTTGAATTTTACACAGCATTCTTATTTTTTGTACTTCCCCAGTAACCTCCCTTTATGACTGGAGCGATGCAATTCTGTCTGCAAATATACAAAATTGGTTATCTCCCAGAAACAGGCATGTGTGACACCTGTACCTAGCTTTGGGTCAGATTGAGGTAGAGTGTATCCTTAAGCTTTTGCAGTTTTGATAGCCATCAGGATAAGATTTTCACTCGTGTTTTCATTGGTAAGACCATTGAATTTCTTTTACCTGTACTGTTGGTTTTCTATTCATGTGTATTTCACAAAAAATTCATGTTAAATTTTTTTAGCATGCTGTAGAAACATAGATATCAATGATCAAAGAAAAACAGAGAAAGTCAGTTTCACTGGATACACCATCTTTGCATTTTAGATCTGACCAGTCCGATTCATGATTGCATGTGCAATATACATTTGAAATTATTAAGCTTGCGATATGACTTCACGAGAGCTCCACATACGGGGATATGGGGAATGATGATTTAAAAATGCACAGCGGCCACCTTAATCAGATGAGCAGATGCTAATACAGGATAAGAAATAACGTGACTTAAATGTTGTGCATTTTGCATGAAATTCTGGCTTCCAACCATTTTCTGATTTCGTTCTCTTCAGTCAATGGCGTGGACTAAAACAGCAAAATTATTGTTAAGGAATTTCATGTACCAAAATTGAATTTAAATTTGAAAAAGCAAAAAATATGATTTAATGATTCAGAAGATGACACATCTTCTAATGTCAACACATTCAAACAATATATGAGTGTAAGGTTTAGCTTTTTTGCATACTCATTAAAAGTACAGAAAGAGATGATGTCCTTTTCACTGAAGCTTCATAATAGAGTAATTAGTTTGAGAACCCCTCCCCCCCCCAAAAAAAAACTGTACCCCTCCACAAAAAATTATTATTTCATAAATTCCTCAGCTTTGACCTCTGTTGATGTCAGAGTGATAGAGCATTTATTAGGTGGCCAAACTCTAGGCCTTTCTTAATGTCTTTCCTGATTGGTAAGATTTTTTTGACTTTTCGCATTGGCTGAGGTAGCAGTATGTTGATTTTTAATAGTACAGTTCAAAGTCTGGGTGAAACTCTTTCACTTACGGGAATGTTGGGTGAGAAAAGCCTATAAATGCATATAAAATGAACAACTTACACTGTACATACTTTGTCAGTAGAATGTTTTTTTATTTTTTTTTTGGCTGAACAATGATCTTATAAGAAAATCTGCTGCATGTTTATATGGACACAATAGTTATGTTGGAATGTGAGATTAATATATGCCATCAAGTTATACTGCAAATCAGAGGTCTCAAAGTGTGTTGGCCTTAAGCCATGTAATACCTGGACCACATTTGACGGTATGTGTGGAAGTTTATTGTTGAGTCAAAACAGAGCTGTTTGAGGGGATGGGCATTGATCACAACAAATATCAAACCAGTTTAAAACGAGAAGATTGATTAGCTTTTTGCTTGTCATTTTTTTACCTGTGATTAATTCCTGACGTTTGGAGATTTCTGTTGAGTTTACTTTCTAACAACACATTCATGTAGATAACACTGATTTTCAAGCAAGATAAAATTCTGCTGACATTATGTTACAAAACAGAACTACAGGGAATATTACCTGTGTGAATTCTGTGAAGGGAAAGATACTGTAAAATTCAATGTGAGAAAGGAAACTATTGTAATTTGTTTTTTCACGGAGTTAAATTCTGTCATGGGGACCTCCGTGAACCAGGAGCCTCTCCCCAATGCAGTCGCTGTGAGTTCAAGTCCAGCTTATGCTGGCTTCCTCTTCGGTCATATGTGGGAAGGTCTGCAGCAACCTGCAGACGGCTGTGGTCTCCCTCGGGCTCTGACCGGTTTCCTCCCACATACTTAATGCTGTCAGCCATCGTATAAGTGAATATTTGTGAGTAAGGTGTAAAGCACCAATCAGATATATAGATACATGCAGTCAGAACAAGAGATGTGCTGATGCATATGTAACCTGTGCTGGGCATGACAACCTGACATTAAATGCCTGTTTTAGAGGGGGGAAAAAGTTGAAAATAGTCACTGTGATGTGACTGGTGGCATTCGTTATCAACACAGTGCAAAAAATCCCACCACTCAGTCAAAACATGTGACTGCATGTAACCCAGAGGAAAACAAAATTTATACAAACTAGGGTACAGTAATTCTTCAACCTTGTCGCTTGTTTACAAGGTGTTTATTCAAGCATATTCTGAAAGCATTATTCGGTGTAGACTGATAAAATTATACTTCTTGAGAAGCCCTGAAATGGGCCGATCCATCCAATGCAGTTTTGTCTCCAAAATCATATTCAAATGTTTGTATGTTGCGCTGAAAGTTGGTCTTTCATATGCGAAAAAGGTGAGGAATTTGGTTAAAGGTATTTTCAGATTAAGTTTTTAATGGCTTTTCTACTGATGCTGACTTAATTTTACAGTTTCCTCACCATTAAAAATTTGGATTAATGTATATAAGAGCATGTGGAGAGTGGCCAATTACTTACACAGGAAAAGGTGAGAACCTTTTCACCAATCATGTCATTTGCATGCATTTCTTCCATTCATGATTCTTTGAAATGAATCTGAATTGAGGAAGCGTGTCTTACCTGGAATTTATGTATGGTTCTAAAAAATTTGCAATAATTAGATAAAGATTTCCAAGTTTATACTGTTTTGGAATGATTCTGACTTAATTTGTGTATTAATGTGTGTATTGTGATAAAAATAAATCCTAATATATCTGTGTTAATTATGCTGACTATTATTAATGATTATCTCACTTTGGGTGAGCTTGACTTGTTTCATGTGTCGGCCATGTTGGTAGGAACATCATGTAAATATTAAGCGGATTTACACAAAAAAAAAAAAAAAAAAGATTCACTGGCTGAGAAAATGGCATTTTATATTGTATAGTTTTATGTTATCTTCAAATGAGTGTTACATGCAGATTAGAGAACGGAGACTTTGCATGACCTACTGTTAGAAGCCATGTTGGAGAAATGCTGCTATACCAGTTCATGTTCATATGCCTCCAATATGGTGGACAAACGGTTGATCTGCCAGTGGGGTGACATTGTGCACTACACGTAACACTACAGTAGTTCATTTTAAAATATATATATATATATATATATATATATATATGTATGTTTGTGTGTGTGTGTGTTTACGTGAATGTGTGTAAATATGAGATTTGCAAGTTTATGAGTGAAATCAGAATGTACTGCAATCATGAAGCTATTGACACTGTACATTATTAAAAAAAAGCATATAACTCTATGTCTGTATCTGTGTGAAAGGGGGAGAAACCAAGCTTATATGAAAGATGTGAAGCTCATTTGCTGTTGTACTTGACTTTGAGGCACTGTGTAACACAACAATACAGAAAGAAAAAAATTGAGGAAAAATCAAGTCCATCATACAATTTAAGTGTTCCCAATGTTAGAGTGTTAAGGTAAATGAAGACGGAATAAAAATTGTTTATTAAGCGAACAAAGTATAGTACCCGTAGTCAAAGTGCTGACAGTGAAATTTCTTAGGATGATATGCTATAATTACATTTTGATTATTTTTTTTTTCTAGCCACTGAAGTTTTACATTTTGAAATGAGTATCCAGGGTGGTTGTGTTGATTTGCCAGAACCACCTATATACAGTATAGTTTTGTTCACCAAGCAGACAGTTTGTGATTTAATTGTTTTCTCTAACTCGACCTTCCAGATTTTGAAGGGTTTTGGGAATAGGGAGTCTTTCCTGCTCATTGCTACCTATGAGATGATGATTTTTGTGAAAACTGGTAATGTAGTGTTACAACAACCCAAAGGCCAGTCCGGCTTTGATTGCGGTCGCCACTGCATGGGAATACTTACACTATTGGAAGGGATTTCTACTCATTCTTCCTGAAACTGTAGCAAATGTTTTGTTGGGTTGTTTGTCAGCTTTGACTGGGATTCATTATACAAAGCAGTCACATCATTACAGTGCATTTACCATATGTTGTTATAGTGACGTACATGTATGTATTCACCATATGTTGCTATAGTGATGTATGTATTCACCATATGTTGCTATAGTAACAAGTATTCACCATATGTTGTTATAGTAAAGAGTATTCACCATATGTTGCTATAGTAACATGTCTTCACTATATGTTGCCATAGTAACATGTATTCACAATACGTTGTTACAATAACATGCATTCACCATATGTTGTTGGACGTGTCTTTCCTCCCACCACAGTGCTGGCCGCAGTCACATAAGTGAAATATTATGAGTACAGCGTATAACACCAATCAAATGAATAAATAAATATCTTGTTAAAGTAACATATGTAATCAACATATGGTGCTCTAGTGACGTATGTATTCACCATATGTTGCCATGGTGATGTTCTTGTATGTATTCACCATACGTTGCTATTTTGATGTATGTTTTTCCACACGTTGCCATGGTGATGTATGTATCCACATGTTGCCATGATGATGAATATATTCACCATATATTGCCATGGTGATGTATGTATTCACTATATGTTAATTAACATGCACCATAGGGCAGAAGCATATGTTGTGAGTGTTTGCTATGAAGGTGTGCCTCTGGTGACATCCTTGAGTGGAGCCCTGGCTTAAGTCTACCAATAGAACAAGTGTAGTATTCATGAGGTGACTACAGCAGAAAATCCCAGTCACGTAAATTAAAAACAAAATGTATTGTGCAAATCCTTTTTGTAGTTTGGTCAGAGTTTCAAAAAGTGAGAGCTTGGTAAAAGTGTACAAAAAAAAAAAAAAGAATGCTAGAGAATGTGTATTATGAACTTAATTGCTATTCTGACCTCTTGCACTGATGTTCCATGGACGTGACTGTATATCTTGTGCCCACTGGTTGTAAATGAACACAAAACCGACCGGGTACAATGATAATTGTTACTGACATAAGGATTTTTATGATGATTGAGCAAACTTGGCTATTTAGTAATAGCATTTTATTGAATTACAAAATCGTAACATAAATTGTTAAAAAAAATTATGAAAAAAAAATTTAAAATGACATGTTTTCATGAGTTAGTGTCTAGCTACAGTGTGTACAAACGCTGCATCAGTGTGCATTGTTACAATCTTCGTAAATCTGTGCAATGTTGTCACATCTGTGTAAAATTAAAATTTTGGACAAAGGTGTAGGGTGGGGGGTGCGTGTGTGGTTGGGTGGGTAGGAGCGTTGATGTACTTACCCCACACAGCAGCTATTATCACTAGCGGAGTGAAATGTGTATTGGGTAATCTTTAATGTACATGTGTATGTAATATTGAGTGTATTAAACCATAGAGCATACATATTTATTACAAAATGTGTCTTTGGCATTATTTCTTGATACCTGTACGTGTATTGATTTAATTAGTTGTTTAACATTACCTTTGGTAACATTTTAGTCATCTCAGAACAATGGTTCCTTGTAGTAGGCCAGTCTTGAGACAAGTGCTACCTCACTAAAAGGCTATGCCTAGGACACCAGACATGTAACATGATACAACATAAAACTGATCACTAGTTCTAAGTGCTGTCTTATCATGAGTGCTAGGCAATGAAGTACAAATGAACAAAGACTGATGATTTTAATCTCAGTAGGGAGCAGGATGTTGCTCGATGGAGAGTGCTCCTAACCAACAAGCTCGCAAAGTGCGGGTTGAGTTCCTGCTGCGGACAGGGAATTTGCAGATTCCTCGCCTCTCATTGTTCTTGTAGCCTTAATGATACAAATTCGACAGAATGTACGTCTGGGTTATTTGGGTAATCGTATATTTGTTTAAGTCCACGTAACTTCCACTAATATGGCATGCAAATCAGGAATGTCACATGTGAGAACGTTTGTCTGTTGATTACCCAAGGTTGGTGGCTTACCATGGGTGCTTTTCCCCCACTCATAAAACTGCTCGCCATTGTATAAGAGAAAACTTCTTGAGTATGGAGCTAAACCACAATGACACAAATAAATAAGCATGACCTGACTTTAAATTGCACCGATCGGTCTCCTGGTCATGAGCTTACAGTGGACACCATAGTTGACACCCTCTAGCCTTTCAGCATGGCCTCACTTGGAACTTCATGAACCTGGTTCTCCTGGTTATAAAGTCACAATGAACACTGTAGAGGACACTCTGTAAACTTTCAGCATGACCTGACTGGAAAGTGAGCAGTAGTTAAGACTGACACTCTTTATCTTTCATCATTTTCGTACTTTGAACTAAATGTGTCTTGTGCATAACAGTTCACCGTTCACCCTTGATCTCAGTAAGCAATAAATTAATTAGCATCACAAATCATTACGGTGGATATAATGATATATATATGTACATGCAGTGTTTTGGACTGTTTTGCTATCAGTACTGCTGTACTTCAATTATTACCTGAACAATGAAATCATTATAGACTATGCTCAAGTGAAATTATGTCAAGGTACACCAGAAGAAATATACACTGATTTGCTTTTCGAACCTGAAAGCTTTCTATGTTAAACATTATCTCCATCAAACTATTGTATTATACAAAATTTATATAAACGTCTCTAGTTGTCATTTTAGTCTCCATGGGTTGAGGTATTCAGAATTCATGCTAACACTTACCTTACAGTGTAAGTGTTTAAAGTATGAACATCACCTCGGTAAGATGCACTGATGACAATGTACGAGTCTAAACCGGATGTGGATATTGAAAGATGGCGACGGCGTGGTCAGAAATCGAAACTGTTCGCAAAGAAAATCGCCGGGAACTATGTCTTCGAGGGCCAGAAGTGAAGAAACGGATTGAGAGGAACGGACTTGACGATGAATTGTACACTCTTGGGGGATTAAATTTCTTGGAAATCGCAGATACTCCCCTGACCTGCCTTGCCGATAGTTTGGGAAAGCTGTCTAATCTGACTTCTCTTCTCTTGCCGAACAACCGGCTTGAGACTTTGCCGAAAAGCGTTGGCGAACTGGTGAAATTGAAAACTCTTAACCTCTCGAATAATCAAATCAGCCGGGTTCCCGAAGAATTGACACAACTACCAGAGTTGGAGACGCTTAACCTCAGCATTAATCAATTGCCTGAATTTCCCTCTGTCAAAAATTTGAGTCGTCTTCATTTTCTAGATTTGTCTCACAATAAGTTGGAATCCTTGCCGGAAGACATAACCGACTCGAGTCTGAGTCATTTGAGTCAGATCCGAGCTAGTCAGAATTCTATCAGCGAAATCCCAGGTGACTTTTCACAGTTGCCTCACTTAAATGTGTTGGATTTGTCTGAAAATGCCATCACTGATGTTCCAGCGAATTTGAGCCAGTGCTTTAAACTGAAGGAGCTAAATCTAAAGGGAAACAAAGTGAAAGATAGGAGATTGAAGAAACTCATTGACCAGTGCCCAACTAAATCTATTTTGGATTATCTCAATGGGGTGTTGGAAAAGGAGCAGAAGGATGGAGGGGGAGGGAAAGGGAAGGGGAAAAAAGAGCGTAAGAAGAAGGGAAAGCAGAAGGATGATGCAGAAGAAGTTGAAGACTTGAGAAATCTGCTGCAGGTTTTGAGGTTTTCCGAAGACGAGACTAAGGTGGTGAAAGTTCAGCCATCTGTCCTTGATGTCCGACCATACATAGTCTGTTGTATCTTCAGAAACATCAACTTCAATCAGTCTGTTAACATGTTTAAGCACTTCATAACTCTGCAGGTAAAGACCCTCACCTGTATGGACTGTCAAACCCTGTGTATTTATGTATTTATTTGATTTGTCTTTACGCTGTACTCAAGGATATTTCACTTATCAAACAGTGACCTGCATTATGGTTGCAGCAAGCCAGTAGAGCCTGAGGAAGGCAGTTTTGTGGTAGATATAGTCATTATACATGCAGGTATCTGTTCATCTGGTTGTTGCACTAATGAGCTGCTGAGAAGCAGTAAGTAGCAAATTAAGTCATTCCCAAGCACTCTGGGCTTTTTCAGAGAAAAGATAAAAAATACCTGACTGCCACTGTGGAACATTATTGCATGAAACACCATAAGATAAACAGATAACTTGTACTAATTCAAGTACTTTGTGGACCAAAAGCTAGCTTTGGCATACGACTCTTGCTTAGCTATAGCTTACAACTTATGTAAAGGTAATTATCTCTAACTCTTCGGGTAATGTAATATGGCCATGGTATTGCTAAAATATTGCCTAATGTAGTGTTAAGCCATATAATCATTCATTCATTCATTCATTCACCTGGTGTGATTGATGTTGACCTTACTTTCCAGACTCGGTTGCATGACACACTGTGTCAGAAGAGACAGGTGGCGACTATTGCCACTCATGACCTGAAGAATGTGCTCATGCCTCTGTCCTATGAGGCTAAAGCACCAGTGGCCATTAAGGTAAGATGTGCAGGCTGCAATCCTAAGTCAAGAGATACTCACAATGAAAGACAGCATCTAACTAATGATTATATCCAATGAAAGACTACCATTCAGAGTATCTCAAACAGCATTAAACATTTTTTCAGATTTTTTCAACCCAGTAAAAGTTTAGTGAAGCTGAAGGCGACCACACCTTTACTCTAGCTCTCTATCATTAAAGTTATTTTCCGTATTATAGCCAAAGCAGTAGCCTATGACAGAAAAAAATTGTGGACTTGGGCAATTTAGGCCTTAGTGATAAATAGATTTCTTGTAAATTGAACATACGGGCAGGATATTTCTGCCACTGCTTGATCATACTGTTAATACAGTCAGCCTGCTATATCATTTACAGGTTAAGTAGCCTGCACATGCATGGCCGGAGAATCCCTAGTATAGGTCGTTGTCTGTGGAGGGGTTGTGTTGGTGATTTTGATCCCTTCGAAAATATTTACAAAATTACAATAGGATTACTGTACAACTAGATTCATGCTCAATTTTGAAACAAATGGAAACAAGTCTAAGCACCACTGAGACTGATCCAGGTATTTGACTGTCGCTGAATTTTATGCTTCATTTTTGTGGTGGTGTATGCAAGAAAGACAAAGAAGCAAAATTTAGATTCTTCAGTTCTCATGAACTTGGAGAGAAAAAAAATATATCATAAGATTTAATTAATTTTAAGCATTGTCTGATGAAATGCCGTCTTCTTGTTCCCATAAACTTTCGGCATCCCTAATGAATTTGTAACTGACTCGGATAATTGTTCTTTAGAAACTACTGACTAAATGGTAAAATGAACAACAAAATCTAAGTTGAACAGTTGTCTAAGTTGAACAGCATGTCCAAGTAGGCCTAGGGTATGCTGGGAAATGAATGCGGTTTGGTCCGAGACGGTATGGTAAGCCTGCTGTCAGACATAATTTGTGATTCCGTCGTTGAATATTACACGGCTTGTAAATCAACTAATTTTACGTCTGTGGTAGTCCGTAAATGCTACAGACCTGTCCCACAAAACTGTGTGAAGTGAACCCACAGCTATACATAACTAAATGGTTGTAAACGATCTCAAAATAGTGCCTTATGTGGTTCTGTGTTATCATATGTCACTTCAGCGAGTGAATGGGTGACGGCTACGTCACAGCTTAGGCCGTGCAGTCTGATAGCAGTCTTGATTGGATAAAATTCTCACAATGTCTGCCTCAGTTTATACAGTGTTACGGCTTCTGTTTTTGTTTACATGTATGTATAAGGCCCGCACTGCGTGCATTGACAGTGTTTCGCACAAACAGTGGGGCACAGTTTATAGACCATTAGTAGCCAGAAATAATAGACATTTACAAGAGACAATTTTTATTCAGAGCTGGTAATCCCCCTCAGTGACTTAAGCAGGACTTCTAATCAGGGGAAACTAAGAGCACACAAATGGCATTTGTGTAGAACAAGATATACTTTTTGTCAAATTTAAGGTTTTTATAATGCGATTTAAGATCTCATCTTTAAGTGAGAGGAAATATAACAAAATGGATAATAAAAATGTGAAATAAATAAAAAAGATGGCCAGATTTCACCTCTGAGGGAGTTCTAGCAGCCTTAAAATTGGTAACTCATGTAGCTCTGCTTAGGAGGAATGGGCCAAACACTGATAATGCTCCTATCAGTATTATAATTTGTCTGGGTGGGGGGCATTATGACATGTATGACTGAAATATCATTGGAGATGGCATTAAACCAACAAGCAGCCTGTGCTTCATCAAAGATCTGATTTCTCGCGATTTTTTCAGTTAACCCCCCTGTTCAAGCAGAAGGAAGTCTCTGCGGCGGCTCTGATGAAGTCTTTGAGACAGGAGGCAGAAGACCTGAGAAAGGAGAAGAAGAGAAATACTTATAGTGGCATTCACAAGTAAGATGTCTGTTTATGCTGGATATTGTGGCATTAAACCTTTTTTAATTTATTGATTATGTTTGTCAACATAGTTAATACCCCTGATAAGCTTTCCATAGGATGGAGATGTGGATGGGTCACACTGTCTCGGACTGCGACGTCATATCTGGAGCTGGCTGCAGGCTATTAAAGTTAAGCGGAACAGATGATGGACTTAACTCTTTGTTTATGAACACTGACATTCAACCTGAGTGCCAGTGTTCGTTCCATAAGGGTTTTTTTTTTTTTTCTCATGTGGGGAATGAAATGTTATGACTAACTTTGCACTTTGCTAAAGGGGTAAAAAGGGACTTTCTTACTGTCATACAAATTTCCAGTATCATTTCTCATTTTGGTCAGGTAAATGTTGCTCTTTTAATATATTTCAATATGCTGTTGAAGTGTGGGTGGATATTGCTGTTTTAGGTATTTGGATCTGCTCAAGGATAAACCTCACTACCCCTGTCTGTTGGATGCTGAAGAGCGAGTCCTCTCATTTCCTCCAATCACAAACTCAGATTTCACAAAGGTAACTGCTGGTTGGCTGAGTTATTTCATACATCTCAGCATGACAAAGTCTTGCCTGAAGATTGAAGGAAGATTGGAAGGGAAATTTTCTTTACATTTTATCAGGATAGGATATGAAGATTCCAAGATCTTCACTGATAATATTTCCCTGGTTTCCTCCCGCTATAATACTGGCTGCCGTAAATGTATGGCATAAGCACCAGTCAAATAAATAAATCACTGATAGTATCTCAGAAAGCCAGTAGAAAGTTGGAGCATTGGCGTCATAAAACAGGAACCACTTTGTATCCTAGACAAAGTCATTATCAAAGAGAAATTCATGTGTGCCTCAGTCAAGCACTCTGCATTAAGGGATTGGTTGAATGCTTATCAGGCTAGTTCTACTATATTGAGACTGGATTGGGACTCTGGCTAAGGCATGGTGTTCCAGTGCAGAAGTACTATATGTAGAATAGTATCTAGACCAAAGGGACATGCTGTTTAAAGCCAGAATTGTTAAATATGGAGAATGATACTGGGTAATCAGAAGGATTTATTTCCATTTTCCTGTGTAGATTTCCAAGGAGACGACAGACATGCTGATCGAAGTGACCAGCTCCAGCAGCCTGGACATATGTAAGAAGATATTAGACAGCCTTCTGAAGGAGTCCTTGGATATGGGGATAGGGGGACCTGTGGGTGAGGGCTCTGAGCCCGGGGCCATGGATGCAGCAGCTGAGGCTGGGGGTGGGGAAGGGCAGGCAGGTGGGGGAAAGTTCCAGCTGACAGTTGAGCAGGTGAAGATTGTAGATCAGGAAGGGTCGCTTAAGGTAGTCTACCCCTCCCGGACTGATTTCACGGTTGAAGGCGTTCATGTGATCAGAAACTAGGTCTTCTGCCTCACGTGCTTGTGTTTTTCCACTTATTATAAGCTTGAATGTCCAGTGCTACTGGTGCTTACAGTGTACTCCAGTATACTGTTCTGTGAAATATTTTCTCTTTCATTTTTTAAACAGAGTATGCGACCTAATACCTCGACTCATTATTGGTGTACTACATTAATTTATTGTCGAATGAATTTTTCTTACCATTCTGAGAGGTAACTTCATAAATTTAATGGGACAGTGTTTTATATGTTCAGTGTTTTCTTTTTTAAATTGATTTGTGCACCTTTTATGTCTGGTTATTTTGTTTTACACGGCATGTCTACATGTGTCCAAGGGTGGGGGGTGGGGGGGTACTTAGGGGACATAACTCTGTCTGTTGATGGCCCCAATCATAAAAAGCTGTCAGATGAAACAATATGGTGCAGATTTTGTGCTGAAAGAAAGTGCAAGTCAGTAAAAGTGGTCAAATATTTGATCTTTGCCCACAATGCAAATGTACAAAATTTAAGAGAAAGTTATTAAGTGATATTGTCATCCAGGGGGACAGACCAAAGGACATGCTTCGTTTTTTAATAATTGTAACAAAAGTTAGTTATTTTATTAGTAGACATAGGTCAGTCATTTTCCATGCAGCCGTGTTTGGCTATATCAACCAATTTCACATTATTTATAAATGTGAAGAGCTATCATTATGGTTGAATACTGAAATGGCGTAAATCACAGGTCAGATAAACAATGAGACGATGTATTCAGAACACCCAAGTTTTGTTGGAATAATTTATAGATTTCTGACCACTGTATGAAACTGGTCACAGACTTACAACAATACTCCTTGTTTATTCAACTTTATTTCACATTTAAAAGTGAACATCAGAATATTTCATATGCTTGAGGAAGGGGCAGCTGTACAACATTTATTGTTTTACGTCATATTCGAGAAAATTTCTCTTATACAGTGGCAGCCAGCATTATTGTAGGAGAAAACCAGGTGCAGGGCAAACCCAAGCTGTGCAAAGTAAATTTTATTTGTTTTGCATGTTATCTGTGACAGTACAGCACATGTATGAGTGTCTCTACATTTGTAACTGGTGCTTCCTGGGTAATATTGTTACTGAGGGTTTGGTATACAATTTCGTTATTTTTGGCCCAGCTACAGTTTTGTAAAGCTGCATTAGTTTTTCCAGTAGGTGAAGTATTGCAGTAGTTCTTGTCTTCAAAATGACTTCTGTGGAGACCGCAGAAATTCAGTTTTGGTGACTCTCCATGGGAAGTGAACATGGCTGACAAAGTGTATGAACTGTTGCTTGTTGTTGCAGAGATTGCCCACCTTTTGTGGGAAAATTGACAGAAAAGTTATGTGTCAACTTACTCCTTTTATGGTCTTTTTTGTAAGCAGATAATTCTTCAAAACTAGAAAGAAAAGATTACGGTCACATGTCACATAATTTGAGCATATTGAGACAGAAATTGCACTTTCTGCAGACTTCTGTGGAAGTGTAACCTTAGATACTACGGGAGATTACTGTAGGAGTTTAAGGGTGTACTTGTGTAACTGGTCACAGGTATGAGCAGCTGGTTCATTTTAGGCATATTCAGTGGTTTTTGTCTTATAGTTCCCAGGCAAAAGCAGATAACAGCCTCTCTGCAGTGTCTTTATTAGTGTTGCACTTTCGAAACAAAAAATCAGACCTGCTAAATCTAATCAGAACCAGCCTGTTAAGACAAAAAAAAAATTGCATTTCAGTCAGACGGTAATGCTTCGTAATATACTTGCTATTATTAAGTCTTGCGTATAGATGTATGATGATAATGTTAGCGAGTAAAGTATGACTGCTGATTTGTTAGTTTTTCTCGCAGTGTTGCTTTATACAAAGCTATCTGCTCTCTTCTTCTTCTGCCAGGTTTTAGGTTACCGGTGCACATTTTGCCTTGTACTCATTGTTCTGTGAAAAAATTATGCCTTTATTGAAACAGTGCATTTTTATTTCTGAATATCAGTTTTTTTTTTCTTGTTCAGCACATTTGTATACATCTTTATGTCGTTGACTGAAATTAAAAGACAATTGCATCATGAAAGTGTTCATTTATCAGCTTATGTTAAAGTGTTTAAGGGACTTTCGTGCCAGCACAGCACAATGACTGAAGTCTTGTCTCTTACTTGTGGGATTGCTGGCTTCCTCTCGGGTTGTATCTGGAAAGATCTGCCAGCATCCTGTGGATGGTCGTGAGATAATACTGGTTGCCAGGGTATATCTAAATTGAGTATGGTGTAAAATATCAATCAAACAAATCAATTGGGCTCTAGTGTTGGCTGTTGGTCTTAATGGATAGTGTCAGGACACAGTGACTGAATGGGTGTCCCATATGGTGTCAGAACAGTGACTGAATGGGTGTCCCACATGGTGTCAGTACACTGAATGGGTGTCCCATATGGTGTCAGTACACTGTGACTGGATAATGTCCTCTGTGCTGTCTACACTGTGACAGGATGGGTGCTCTGAATGGTGTCAGTACACTGTGACTTGATGGGGTTCTGTGTGGTGTCAGTACACTGACTGGATGGTGTCCTGTATGATGTCTGTACACTTTGACTGGATGGGTGTCTGTACACTTTGACAGGATGGGTGTCCGTACATTTTGACTGGATGGGTGTCCTGTATGGTGTCTCTACACTGACTGGATGGGTGGTCTGTACTCTGTGGTTGGATGTGTGTTCTGTATGGTGTCTCTACACTGACTGGATGGGTGGTCTGTACTCTGTGGTTGGATGTGTGTTCTGTATGGTGTCTCTACACTGACTGGATGGGTGGTCTGTACTCTGTGGTTGGATGTGTGTTCTGTATGGTGTCTCTACACTGTGACTGGATGGCATCCTCTATGGGTTCTGTACACTGTGACTGGATGGGTGTCCCATATGGTGTCAGTGCACTGTGTATTTATTTATGGATTTGATTGGTGTTTTACTTATAAGAATATTTCACTTATAAGACGGCAGCCAGCATTATGGTAGGTGGAAAGCAGGCAGAGCCCGGGGAAACCCACAACCATGCCACATACGGCCGGAGGGGAAGCCAGCATGAGCTGGACTTGAACTCACAACGGCCACATTGGTGAGAGACTCCTGGGTCATTGCACTGCCCTAGCGCGCTAGCCAACTGAGCCACGGAGGCCCCGCAGTGCGCTGTGACTGAATGGGTGTAGTGCTTCAATGGTGTGTGTGGGGAGACAGTGCAATCTGTTTTTCAGCACTAAAACTGTCAAATCATAAGTTTAGGTTGTTTTTATGTAAGATAGTATAGACAAAGTAGGAGATATACATTATTGATAGGGCAGACATTATTAATAGGGAAGAGACATTACTGACATAACAAGGACATTATTGGTGGGGCTGAGACATTACTGATAGGACAGACATTATTGATAAGATGGATGTTATTGCTGGGACAGGGACATTATTGAAAGAACGGCAATATTTATAGGACATAATAGCACAATAAAACCAGCATGTTTATATAAGAAAATACATTTACACTCCTTTAAATAAACAATGTTAAACATCTTTAAGTTGGTGTAATGTACATAAGGCATTTTATTACCTGAAAAAGTGCATGTGTAGAAAGAGAGTAGATGTATAACCATAGGGAACATCATTCTAATATCAAATATTTAGTACTAAATCTGGAAACCTTTAATAACTCATAAGTCAACACACATGTTTCCGATGAAAAGACACAAAATATCATTTAGAAAACAAAACCATACAAAAATATTGTAAGTAATATAAAATGTGGTTAACTATTATCTACTTCTTGGAGTTCTTACATGTATATATATATATGTATATAGCTATATATGCGATGTTCAACTGAAAAATACTGAAAAATTAACATACAATATGACAAAATAACCAGAATTCACATATATATCACACATTTCTTTTTCTTTGAAAATTGACAGTGTAGTCTTGGACATTCTCACAAAATACTTAATCTACATGTATGTAGAGGTTTTAGCACCTGGATGTGTATTCAGACTTGGCACCAAGAAATTGGTGAGATGGGTACCAAGAAACTTTAGCACCTGTAAAATTCAAAAAAGGGTACTGAAAAAAAGTCTGGTTACTCAATGGCCACAAAAATACTAAGCAACCAACATTTAAGTAGGGTGTAAAAATACTAAGCAACCAACATTTAAGTAGGGTGTAAAAATATTCGGCACCCAAAATTTGGTACATAGGGAACGGAGTCGACAGCAACAAATAGTTACAGGGTACAAAAAGGCTGGGCTTCTGACCTGTGATAACAATTGTACATATTTTTGATTTTTTAAGTTGTTAAATTTCACACAACGGTAATATCTTAAGGTTCAATAATGTCAGCCCAATGTAAAAAAAAAACAAAAAAAAAAAAAAACAAATAAACAAGATTAACAAGAAATAAATCACATTCCTCAAAAAAAAAACAAAACAAAAAAAACAAACAAAAACAAAACATGAAAAGCCCATGTACCCAAGCAAGACTACTTTGGTTACAATAGATGAAGTAGTTGTACATGTATATGAATACATTAGCAATTATTTCCAATAAAATACATTTGGGGTCATTCTGTACACCAATACTCAATACTCAGACGCAGATGCTCAACGGAGAAGCAAATTCAGATAATGTATATCTCACATTAAAACTTACGCATGGTGTAAGTTAAGTTTATCTGAATTAAGCAATACTTTGTCTTGTCACAGTAATTGCACTGAAACCGAAAGAGGAACCAACAGACAGATCCAAATTACTATCCCTTCCTCTTGCTGAAGCTTGGGATAAGAATTTTGTCTAGCCCAATGACAGCCTCCAAAGTAATAAGTGAAGGTTCTACATACTGCATGTAATATTCCCTAAATCATCGACTAATATGGCTAGTAAAATGTCACTTTAGATCCATAGTTCTAAGATATTTTCATAAAATTTGGAAAACTACAATGTAATACTGAAGTAGGAGCGCATGTAAACTTCACTAAAATGATAAACTAACCTGTCCAGATAAGACAACATTCATCTATGCCTAAAGATGCACTATTTCTGAGGTCGAATTTGTTGAGGATTGATGGTAGTGCGGTTTCTCAAAGACTCTTGGTCTATCAGCCAGACTACAGCTTTGGTGTATCTATAAACACACTATAGCTTTGGTTTATGTATAATTATTTATTTGACTGGGGTTTTAATCCAATACTCAAGAATATTTTACTTGCTGGGCTGTGCTCAAATTTAGGGTGGAGGTACCGTACCTGACAAACCTTCTGACTTTAAACTACAGCATACAGAGTACCTGGCAAATGGTCAAGGGCTACAAACTTGTGCAAAAGGCCATTAAACTAAGTTAAACCATTCACCTGAGGCGACACTTAAACCCAATGTGATAGAAAGAGAACTAACAGCCTTTGTGATTGGCTAGAATTTTATGCATATATTGGTGTGATCTACAGAGAAAGGGACATCACTGGACTGTGCTGTTTTTGTCCTGTCTAAAACACCCTAAAAACGTCTCAAAAAACACTTTGAAAATAAATCTGAAATATGTTTTACATATATGTTTCACAAAATATTCTGGATTAAAGGCATAAAAATAGCACAAAATACCTTCTATGCCTTTGTTCACATGGCATGCGTGTATCTGAAAACAAATCTAGTATGATTTACACTGATAAAATATACTGGCTTATGACCGAATATAGACAGATAGCTCAACTTTATTTGACACAAACTGCTACATTACTGCACACATTGCCACAAATACATTACTGATAGGGAGCGTGAATGGCATCTGGATTCATTCTCATCAACTCATTGCATATCAAATTTGCGTAAAACCTAATCCGCCAAATGATCAAGCACTTATATTGTAAATCTTGTTATGGACAACTGTTCTGATTCCACTGAAGTGGTGTATTGATGTCTGTGCTCACTACATGTATGTTAAACCATAAAAATATTACTGTCAAGACTGTCCGTCCATTGAAAGACTTCAAATATTCTTCAGCCTTATCTTGCTAAACAGGTTTAAATTGAAAAAAATTGACGAACTTTTTTCACACAAAAGCACTACAAAAACAAAATATGCAGCGTATCTCTGTAGAAACCTGCAAGGTGTGACCCATATTAACAATGAGGTATTCATCAAAAATTTGAGGAACACTGAACCATGTCACTGTACATGAAGTTCTACACACAAACAACCAATCAGAGATGAGTACACTTGTTTTCATCTGCATATAGTTCTGCCTCACAGTCACCTGTTGTATCCCTTGGTGATTTTTCTTCTCCTTTTTCGTCAGACTTGATGTTTTCGGTTTCCAGGGTGGATTCTTTAACTTGCATGTCACACTGATCCATGTCATCCATTCCCTTCTTCCTCAGAGGCTCTGAAGATTCGCTTGACTCAGCAAGTTTCTTCTTTTTGAGTTTACGAGTTAAGTAGATCCAGATGTAAGCCGGATGAACATATGTGAGCAGCATCAGCAAAATCAGCACAACATTTATCTGTGTAAGAAAAGAAAACAACAAACTAGACAATCCTTCAAAAAATTATCTGTACAAGATTAAATTCACCCCAGTAGCACAGATTAAATTCACCCCAGTAGGGAATCACTGATGATTCTGGTTATTACAGTACAGAACTTTTATAAGTAACAACAAACTACATCCACCTGTGGCATACAAACCGAAATCAAACAGAGTGTGTTACTATGTGGTCACACTTACAACCATGGGGTCATATTACGTGGTCACACTTACAATCATGGGGTCATATTATGTGGTCACACTTACAATCATGGGGTCATCATTAAGAGGCCCCTGAATGATCAGAAACAACGGGTACTGGACCATTCCAAAAATGGCTGACAAGGTCAAGGTTGTTCCCAGAAGAATCCCAAAGTACTCAAATGGGAACCTGAGTAAAAGAAGGAAGAGAAATAAAACTTTTACATATCTGTTATCTTACACTTTAATTTATATTCATATTCTTACATAGAGCTTACACAAATAACTATGCCTTTTAAGTTACATTTAATTTCCAATAATTAAGAAGAGGTTCAGAGTACAAAATCCTGCTCAATCCTGCATTTATTAAGTTCTTAAAAGTGTTCTTAATGAGTAATTCAAAGCACACAGAAAGAAACATTGATCTTTCTTCGAAATGACAAAGTCTCTGTTTTGTCACTGAACCCTACAATGTTGAAAATCTCCTGGGAGATTTTTATGATTCAACAAACTTTCTCTTTTTGAAGTAGTCAACTTCTTTTGTCATTATTTCAGTATTTTATTCATTCCAGTGCTGAGAAACACATCTCCCACTCACTTGGTTTGTTTCTCTGTACATGTGTGTAGGGGTTCCAGCCAACAGGTGGGGCAGGAAGGGGTCGGCAATACGCCTGTCTCCTACTGCCCCACTTCTCCTGCTGGCTGGGACAGTTAGGGGACAGCACTATTGTTGTGTCCCTTTTGTATGTATGAATATATCTACCTTCACTTTTCAAACTACACGATGCTTTATCTTGTTTTATATGTATTGATGTACTTTTGATTGGACTCTGAAGTACATATTTCCTATATATTGCTTTTCTGTGAAGGCCTTGGGGAAGAATAGTTTGATTGTAAATTGAGTTACGTTCGATAAATAAAGATATTATTATATGTATTGTATTATTAGACATGCACGTCACTCGTAAGGTTGCAGAATGAATCATGGGAAACCAGTATGCCTCTTTGAACTACAGTGACTATATACACAATTACAGTGATTACGTACACAAGTACAGTGACTATGTATACATGGGCAATGACTACGTACGAAAGTGCAGTGACTACGTACACAATTACAGTGACTATGTACACAACTACAGTGACTACATACAAAAGTGCAGTGACTACGTACACAATTACAGTGACTACGTACACAACTACAGTGACTATGTACACAAGTGCAGTGACTATGTACACAAGTGCAATGACTACATACACAAGTGCAGTGACTACGTACACAACTACAGTTACTACGTTCACAAGTGCAGTGACTGCACTGACTACAGTGACTGCATACACAAGTGTAGGGGCATTTACAGATTTTTAATTTGGGAACTGCTTCAGTTTTTGTTCTGTTTTTTTTTCCGGTTTGCACTTTCTCTTTGACACATACTTTGTTTTGATTTCTCTGAGGGATGCCACCATTTAAGAGAGGTGTACAGGAAACCCAAACCGATATCGTTAAAGTATCTGATTTCAGACAAGCTTCACGAAGTGCTTGACCTGTACTATCCTTTATATATCTAGATTGCCGTGCCAAGACAAAGGGCCCCAGCTTTTCACAAAGTATCTGATTTCAGACAAGCTTCACGAAGTGCTTGGCCTGTACTATCCTTTATATATCTAGATTGCCGTGCCAAGACAAAGGGCCCCAGCATTTCACAAAGTATCTGATTTCAGACAAGCTTCATGAAGTGCTTGGCCTGTACTATCCTTTATATATCTAGATTGCTGTGCCAAGGCAACGGGCTCCAACATTTCACAAAGTATCTGATTTCAGACAAGCTTCACGAAGTGCTTGGCCTGTACTATCCTTTATATATCTAGATTGCCGTGCCAAGACAAAGGGCCCCAGCTTTTCACAAAGTATCTGATTTCAGACAAGCTTCACGAAGTGCTTGACCTGTACTATCCTTTATATATCTAGATTGCCGTGCCAAGACAAAGGGCCCCAGCTTTTCACAAAGTATCTGATTTCAGACAAGCTTCACGAAGTGCTTGGCCTGTACTATCCTTTATATATCTAGATTGCTGTGCCAAGACAAAGGGCCCCAGCATTTCACAAAGTATCTGATTTCAGACAAGCTTCACGAATTGCTTGGCCTGTACTATCCTTTATATATCTAGATTGCCGTGCCAAGACAAAGGGCCCCAGCATTTCACAAAGTATCTGATTTCAGACAAGCTTCACGAAGTGCTTGGCCTGTACTATCCTTTATATATCTAGATTGCCGTGCCAAGGCAACGGGCTCCAACATTTCACACAGTATCTGATTTCAGACAAGCTTCATGAAGTGCTTGGCCTGTACTATCCTTTATATATCTAGATTGCCGTGCCAAGACAAAGGGCCCCAGCATTTCATAAAGTATCTGATTTCAGACAAGCTTCACGAAGTGCTTGGCCTGTACTATCCTTTATATACCTAGATTGCCGTGCCAAGACAAAGGGCCCCAGCTTTTCACAAAGTATCTGATTTCAGACAAGCTTCCCAAAGTGCTTGGCCTGTACTATCCTTTATATATCTAGATTGCTGTGCCAAGAAAAAGGGCCCCAGCATTTCACAAAGTATCTGATTTCAGACAAGCTTCACGAAGTGCTTGGCCTGTACTATCCTTTATATATCTAGATTGCTGTGCCAAGACAAAGGGCCCCAGCATTTCACAAAGTATCTGATTTCAGACAAGCTTCATGAAGTGCTTGGCCTGTGCTATCCTTTATATATCTAGATTGCTGTGCCAAGGCAACGGGCTCCAACATTTCAGAAAGTATCTGATTTCAGACAAGCTTCACGAAGTGCTTGGCCTGTACTATCCTTTATATACCTAGATTGCCGTGCCAAGACAAAGGGCCCCAGCATTTCACAAAGTATCAGATTTCAGACAAGCTTCACGAAGTGCTTGGCCTGTACTATCCTTTATATATCTAGATTGCCGTGCCAAGACAACGGGCTCCAACATTTCACAAAGTATCTGATTTCTGACAAGCTTCACGAAGTGCTTGGCCTGTACTATCCTTTATATATCTAGATTGCCGTGCCAAGACAAAGGGCCCCAGCATTTCACAAAGTATCTGATTTCAGACAAGCTTCACAAAGTGCTTGGCCTGTACTATCCTTTACATATCTAGATTGCTGTGCCAAGACAAAAGGCCCCAGCATTTCACAAAGTATCTGATTTCAGACAAGCTTCACGAAGTGCTTGGCCTGTACTATCCTTTATATATCTAGATTGCCGCGCCAAGGCAACGGGCTCCAACATTTCACATCTTTAAGTATCATGTTTGATCACATTTCAAGGACAAGTAGTAAAGACACATGTTATATTTATGTTGTATTTTTAGTAATAATATTTGATAGATTTTGTTTATGTATTTATTTGATTGGTGTTTTACGCCGTACTCAAGAATATTTCACTTATATGACAGCAGCCAGCATTATAGTGGGAGGAAACCGGGCAGAGCCTGGGGGAAACCCACGACCATCCGCAGGTTGCTGACAGACTTACCCACGTGCGGCCGGAGAGGAAGTCAGCATGAGTTGGACTCACGACAGATTTTGTCATTGAAATATCATTAAAACGACATCTTATCTTGTGAATGCATTATACTGTTTCAGCAAATCTGAAAGCTTGTACCCAGGATCCCCCACCACCCACTTACTTTTAATTATTAAATTTAACTATTTTTCATAAATATGACATTGTCTGAATGGTAACCCTTCAATGACCTGACTTCATAGTATGAATGAATAATTACTGCTTAACACCTGTCTTCAAAAAAAAGAAAAGATTCAAAATTTACACAAATTTCAAAGAATTTAGCTTCAAACCAGGCAAACCAGCAATTTAGTTGATGTGTCGTGAAAGCGAGGTGTGTTGATCATGTGATATCTGAAAATAGTTTAGCTGGTAGTCTCCATTTTGCGATTTTGTAAGACCTCTGTCGCAGTATATCACCTAAGTTTAGGTTAAGCTTTTTTCAAGTCACACATGATGCTTGATTCTGACTGATTGCTCCACCTTGTAGATTGCTCCACTTCAGAGTTTGTTGCTAAGTTTGATTAATTTCTTTTCAGAAAAAAAACCTTAGGCATTGGCATCAAAATGGTATATTGTTTTACATCCTTAAGGTCTTTCTAAAGTTATGTTTTTACTGTCCAAACTTTAGGAGAACACAACAGGTACAGCTGAATTCAGTGGACATTAAATGTTCAAAAATATACATACGCATTAGCAACAAATGCTGAGTTGGGTCCATAGATAAAGGATCTGTTGATAACATGAAGAGCAAAGGTGATATATTGGACTTCTAGGACTGGGACAGCTGCACAGATTGACAACAACAACACCACTGTGCAGTTTAACACGAAGGAAGGTATGGCAGCATGCAGACGCTCTGAAAAGATACCAGGACACAAGCATAATAATAATATCCAATCCCTGAATCTGCCAAAAAATTGTGGTTCACTGAAGTAAAGCTCAAATAGGATGTTTTTTTTATCATGTTAGGAGTTGATCTGCTCGTACTGTTTTTATAACAGGTTTTATAATCCATCCATCCTCTCTGGTCAACAGTGGAAGATCTGTCAGCAACTGGCGGATGGTTTCCTCCAACCATATATATATATATATATATAACCCAATTGCCATTAAACAATTAAGCATGCACACGTTCAGATGTTAGGCAAGATGTATGATAAGTCTCATTAAAATCGGTGAGTTCAACGCTAAACCCCCAAGCACTCACTCACTAAAAATCGGTGATTACAATGTGAAACCCCAAGCACTCACTGACTCACTCAAAATCGGTGAATACGACATTAAACCCCAAGCACTCACTCACTCAAAATCAGTGAGTGCGACCTTAAACCCCAAGCACTCACTCGCTCAAAATCAGTGAATATGACGTCAAAACCCAAGTACTCACTCACTCAAAATCGGTGAGTACGATGTTAAACCCCAAGCACTCACTCACTCAAAATTGGTGCAGTACGACGTTAAACCCCAAGCACTCACTCACTCAAAATTTGTGCAGTACGACGTTAAATCCCAAGCACTCAATCAATCACTCAAAACAGGTGAGTACGATGTTAAACCCCAAGCACTCACTCACTCAAAATTGGTGCAGTACGACGTTAAACCCCAAGCACTCACTCGCTCAAAATTTGTGCAGTACGACGTTAAATCCCAAGCACTCACTCAATCACTCAAAACAGGTGAGTACGATGTTACACCCCAAGCACTTACTCACTCACTCAAAATTGGTGCAGTAGTTTGGGAGGAGATGCATGTAAAAAATCATGTCCACAGACAGACAGACAAATGGATAGACAGGGTGAGTCCAGTGTACACCCACCTCCAGTATAATAAATAATCCTCCCGCAATTAAGGCTGCTTTTCTGTTATTTCCCGACCTTCCCACTTTTATAATCTTATCAACATTCAGGTTGTTTTTTCCCCATCTCCTGTGTTGTATAATTATCCCTGATTTGGGACGGATGTGAAGAAATTATTCCCTGGTCATGATGGTTTTTCAACCTTACCAAGTTTTGGGTCTATTGTATTGGTGTCTCCCATGTTTTACAACTTGGTATCTCTCCAGTTTCACAATTTTACTAAATCTGGGGTTGTTGTATTGGTATCTCTCATGTTTTACAACTTGGTACCTCTCCAGTTTTACAACCTTACCAAATTTGTGGTTGTCATATTAGTATCTTCCGTGTTCAATAATCTTACCAAAGTAGGGTTTGCTGTATTTAAGTATCTCTTGTGTTTGATAATCTTACCAAATTTAGGGTTGTTGTACTGGTATTTTTTCCCCGGTTTCCTGTCCATCAATCGCCCACTCATAGGAGCTGTGAAGATTCCGAAAAACTGCATGGCTGAGAAAACTGACGTGTAGTAACTGACTGAAAGTAAAGAATACACCATGTAATGAGGGATACCACAGGGAAGGGGAATAACTCTGTAAAGTACAATCTAACAATATCACATTGTGAGGAATTTTTTATAATATTGGAGTTTCCAGTTTCATCACTGAAGATAGGTTAAAAAAGTCATACTGTGCCATGTGACCTCTTAAAAATGTCATACAACCATTTCTGACTGTACATTTAATTTAACATGAGTATCAGGAGAAATGTTTCAAAAAATATTATTTTCACTATATAAACGATGGAGAAAATGAGTATTTGTGAACTTTGATGTTTAATGCAGTCAGTCATGCTTCTAGAACACAGAAAAACAGGTGTTCGGTAAATTAATGTCAACGAAACTTGTATAGCAAGTCACATGACACAGTCAATAGGACTCCTATTATCTTTAATGATAAAAAAGTCAGGAACTCCGCTATTGCCGAAATACAACAAATGTTCAAACTCAGGGATTCCACAGATACATACACATGTTATTTTTTTAGCATAATTAAGTAGAGAAATAACAGAAAATCTGACAAAGCAGTGACAGCCTTCCAATCACCAATCAATTGCTTTCCAAGGATACATTAGCATATGCACACTCATTGTTTCTATGAACAATATTGTTCTTGCTGTAACAAAGACAGGTCTACACACATCTGGTGCATCAATTAACAATCAAAAACGATGAGAGCAGGCATCAATATGCAAGTTAAGATCAGGCAGTATTGGATTTCAACAAGCCTTGCACAATTCCAAGAATTTACAGGTGAAGGCTATTTTAAATATCCTCTAATAGGTAAGATATCGATGTTGTTCCAGTTATTGACCAATTTACAATACACTCACTTTTTGTTTGATCTCCAGCAGCCAGTGTTGTTATCCATGGGTTGAAGACTCCGACAAATAACCAGCTGCGAAGTCTCTGGAAAGACATCCACGCCACTTCCATGATGAACAATGGAGAACATAACTCTTTACGCAGGCTTGTTTCTCTCTCCCCAAAGATAAAGTCCCCGTCATACATCTGGTCCAGGTCAGGGTTATCTCCCTCTGCATCATCCCCGATGCTGGAAATCCCGGCGACGGAATGCAGCGAGAGAAATGGACTAACTGCCGGGGAGGAATGTGGTGCCGAGTTGTGACCAGAAGGCATCAGCCCTCTTTGTGACGGAACTGCCAAGTTGTTCCCAAAATTCACACTGTCAAGCGAGACGGAAGGGCGATGGTCATGGGAAATCGTCCTCTGAATCTGCGGGATGTTAAGGAGGGATAGGTGATGCGGGGGAGACCTGACACTCTCTGTTTTCTCCCGCACACTGGTTCTAGTTCCCAGGCGTGAGCGCCGGTTGATGCTCATGTTCGAGTGGTACAGCATGGAGGTGGAAAGGCGGGGCACATGATTGATAGCCAGTAGACAGTTCTGAGATGACATATCAATTTCTCTTAGCCGGGACACTGCTGGGGTTTTGACGAGAGGTTGCCCTGGACTCACCTTCTGAGAACCATCCAGATGAGGACTGCTCTGCTTTTTGTTTTTGTCCACTTCAGGTTTGTCAGAAGTTTTGTTTCCCGCCTCCTCGACCTCTACATCTGGCTTGGTGTTAGGCTTACCTGTTTGACATAGCTGCTGTATGGGAGGGTCCACTTTGAAGTTCTCGGGCAGAGGCCATGGGAAGTGGTACTTAGGTAAGGTGAAAAACGTGCTGATACTGACGACCAGGCTGAACGCACAGGCCTGAATCAGGAAACATGTGTTCACTTTGATACCTGCTTCATGGGCAGCCTGAAACACAAACCAACAGTTCCATGTGAAAACCACAGACCTTTGGCAAGAAACTGACAAACTTGTGATCTGAGACAGAATATACATGCTATATTGGGGGAAGGCAAAAGTAAACACTGTTATGAAAGCAGCATGCAATCACAGTCACAAATGCAATCACATGTCCCTTGAAAGGCAGCTTAAGAAAGCTCAGGTAAGCCATCCATTAAAAACTCTTCCTAACCCAGCGTAACCCAATGCGATGGGGAAAAGTAAGGTAGTTCAGAAGAAAATTCTATTTTCTTTTAGTTTGAACAAGGATTTTAAAAAATACTGTGCAATGAACTTAAAACCCCTCAGCCTTGAGCACATGTAGAATGTAATGAACAGATTCAGCTTACTGATGGTTTGTAATGACATGTAGGTCTTCTCTGAGTGGCATTTCTAAAATTTAACTTAAAGCGCTCAAAATCAAAAGGGTTATTCCTCATGACAAGGTGTAAGTTTGGTGAACTTGGGCTAAACCGTTCTAGAGATAGAGCGTTTACAAGCCTTTCATAAAATTTAACTTAAATGGCCCCAATGACCTTGAAGAAGAAGGTCAAGGTTGCTGAAAATCAATAGGGTTCTTCCTCATGCCAAAGTGTTTGTGTGGTGTGAGTTTGGTGAATTTAGGCTAAACCATTCTAGAGACATCATGTTTACAAGCCTTTCATAAAATTTAACTAAATGACCTCTATTACCTTAAAGAAAAAGGACAAGGTCACTGAAAATCAATAGGGTTCTTCCTCATGTCAAGGTGTAAGTCTGATGTAAGTTTGGTGAACTTGGGCTAAACCATTTTAGATATAGTCCACAACACTTACAAGGATACATATGACGCACGGAAGTCCGCACGCACGGATGGCCAGATGGACGCCCCTAAGACAATATCCCTTGGCCAATATTGGCGGAGGAGTAAAAATCCTGCTTTTTAGCTCACCTGTATATCAAGGTTTTTTCTAGTCCCTTTCTTGTCGTGGTAGTATTGGAAAATTGGGTTTTCATGAAATGAATTGAGTTTCTGTATTTTTCTGACTTTGGGGTTGTTCTCCTTTCGAATGTGTGTTTCACTATTAATGGATTAGTGCTGACTTTTTCTTCATCTCCCGCTGGAGTCGCTGGCATATCACCACTACTGGTCAAACGTTACGTTCACTTTCGGCAGTCAGTATTTTCCCTAACCGACAAACAATACTACCCACAGACAAATGACTACTCACTAGAGGGGTCCATTCAATGCACAATACGTCCGCGTGAGGGAGGTGTGAAACATGAATATGCATGACCAGCCAACCAACCAAACTACAGTTAATAAAAGTATGGCGTGAAATATTCACTTCAGGCTGACAAGTGACAATTCTCCATGCGGAACGCCTTTATTTACACCTGAAAATACCACTTTCCGGATCCTGTTATCATTTTACTTTTCTGTTTGATGTCTTGTTTTGTTCACTTGACATGATTTAAGGTTTCAAGAATTGTATAAACTATTTTGTGAAAATTTCTTGGGTTCACTAACTCTATGCAAAGCTCAGCAACAAGAAAACATTAATGTACTAAATATCTGACTTTCAGAGAAGAAACCAAAACTAATATAACATTGAGTTTAAGATATGTACAGTAAATGCCTTATGATTTGTACCTCATAAATGTTGAAGTGTGATTTTCATTTACCAAACTATGAGGCGTTTAATAAAAAAGATTAAAATGGGTATGGGAAGAAACACTACTGCATGGGGAGTTTTTGATACACTGATGACAAAAAAATATTGAGTTTTCTGACTGTTGAAAAAATATTAAATACTGAGTTTTCTGATTGTTCAAGTTGTACTTTTCCAGCCCTATATGGCTGGAAAAATCCCTGAAAGTACATGCATACCTAATGTCTCACCTTGAGGGACGGCTCCCAACAACAGTCAAGGTAATGTGAAGGTAAATGTTAGGGGTGGTATCTTAAAAGGTACTGCATGCCTTTGGCCCACGTTTTACATACACATATGTAAAGCACAATCCCACAAGGAGAATGTTCCATTGTTGATGTGCTGTGTGCATAAAAATTACCATAAACTATAAAATTCATGACTTAGTGCCTGTGAATAATAGAATCAATGCTACAGTAAATGGATAGTATCAAAAAGTCCTGCAAGTACTGAGCTGAAGTTTTTCATGTGTCTCTAAAAAATGAGCTCTTGCTAGCCTTAACACCAAACCTAAGGATGGAGGGCTGGCATTTTGGATGATGCCTCACCTTGAAGGCGAGGAAGATGACGGCGCTGCAGTCGTAGGAGCCAGCATACAAGGACATGATGGTGGATCTGAAGCGAGGGATGAGGTTAGCCAGCTGAAGGTTTGTCACCAAGATCAGGTAGCCTCCGTACACCAGCAGGGTGGCCCCAGGGTAGAGGAGCAGGGGCTGCTCTGAAACATGACAAATACAGGCTACTGTCAGCAGGGTGGCCCTGGGGTAGAGGAGAGGGGGCTGCTCTGAAGCATGAGGAATACAGGCTAGTGTCACCAGGGTGGCCCCAGAGTAGAGGAAAGAGGGCTGCTCTGAAGCATGAGGACTACAGGCTACTGCCACCAAGATCAGGTACCTTTTGTACACCACCAGGGTGGCCCCAGAGTAGAGGAGAGGGGGCTGCTGTGAAACATGAGAAATACGGGCTAGTGTCACCAGGGTGGCCCCAGGGTAGAGGAAAGGAGGCTGCTCTGAAGCATGAGGAATACAGGCTAGTGTCACCAGGGTGGCCCCAGAGTAGAGGAAAGAGGGCTGCTCTGAAGCATGAGGAATACAGGCTACTGCCACCAAGATCAGGTACCTTTTGTACACCACCAGGGTGGCCTCAGAGTAGAGGAGAGGGGGCTGCTGTGAAACATGAGAAATACAGGCTAGTGTCACCAGGGTGGCCCCAGGGTAGAGGAAAGGAGGCTGCTCTGAAACATGAGAAATACAGGCTACTGCCACCAAGATCAGGTACCTTTTGTACACCACCAGGGTGGCCCCAGAGTAGAGGAGAGGGGGCTGCTCTGAAACATGAGAAATACAGGCTAGTGTCACCAGGGTGGCCCCAGGGTAGAGGAAAGGAGGCTGCTCTGAAACATGAGAAATACAGGCTACTGCCACCAAGATCAGGTACCTTTTGTACACCACCAGGGTGGCCCCAGAGTAGAGGAGAGGGGGCTGCTCTGAAACATGAGAAATACAGGCTACTGTCACCAAGAGCAGGTAGCCTGTGTACACCACCAGGGTGGCCCCACAGTAGAAGAGAGGGGGCTACCCTGAAACATGAGAAATGCAGGCTACTGTCACCAACATCAGGTAGCCTCTGTACACCACCAGGGTCACCCCGCAGTAGAAGAGAGGGGGCTGCCCTGAAACATGAGAAATACAGGCTAGTGTCACCAGGGTGGCCCCGGGGTAGAGGAAAGGGGGCTGCTCTGAAACATGAGAAATACAGGCTACTGCCACCAAGATCAGGTACCTTTTGTACACCACCAGGGTGGCCCCAGAGTAGAGGAGAGGAGGCTGTTCTGAAACATGAGAAATACAGGCTACAGTCACCAGGAAGGCCCCGGGATGCAGGATCTGGGACTGCTCTAAAAAATGAGAAATATGTAAGGTACATGTACACAACCAGGATGGCCTCGGGGAGCAGCAGCAGGGGCGGTTATACAGGGGTGCTGTAACAATAGTAAGAGAGGGTTTTGTGAAAAACGACAAGACAGCGAGCTGTGAAAATGACACTGTAGAGAGCTGCACATTTTGAAAATGGAGGGTACTATGAAAAAAGAAGATGGCAACAGTAAGTGCTGTGAACATTTACACTTGAGAGTGCTGTTAAAAATTACAGTGGAGAATACTGTGAAAAATGACAACAGAGACTGCTGTGAAAAACTAGAATGGAGAGTGCTGTGAAAAATGAAAATGGAGAGTGCTGTATAAAATGACACTGGAGAGTGCTAAATGACAAGGACAGTGTTGTGAAAAATGACAAGGGAAAATGCTGTGAAAAATGACAAGGGACAGAGCTGTGAAAAATGGCAAAAGAGAGTGCTGTGAAAAAAGATGAGAGTGCTGTGAAAAATGACAATGGAGAGTGCTGTGAAAAAATGACGAGGGACAGAGCTGTGAAAAATGACATGGGAAAGAGATATGAAGAATGACAAGGGAGGGTACTGTGAAAAATTACAATCTAGAGTGCTGTGAAAAATGACACTGGAAAGTGCTGTGAAAAATTGCCATGGAGAGTGCTGTGAAAAATGAAAAGGGAGGGTACCGTGAAAAAAGACATGATAAAACATGTGGTTGTGTTAAACATGTTACCATCAGTAGTTACATTTAGATTCATTTCTGATAACAGCAACGTAAAATGCTGAAATACTAATTTACAATATAGCTCAGGTGCATGTTTTACGTGAAACTAACCAGTGTGTCATAGTGGCTTTTGTTACCTGTACAGGCAGTTGACTTCCAAAACTTATGGAATCACTTGATCGGAAGTAAGGATAGAACTCACCTGGTGATGCAAATATGAGACACAGCATCGCTCCAATAAAGCACACACTGAAAACACACAACGTATGCAATATGAGAATGTGGTTACTTACATATATGTTGTAGAATCAGAAACAAGGTTGCTTTGATAACATGTATGGTTGCTTGTGATCAGAGATATATGATTGCTTGTGATCAGAGATATGGTTACTTTGTATTTGAGATATGGTTACTAGGGGCTTGAGATACAGTTACATGGGGCTTGAGATACAGTTACATGGGGCTACAGCTATGGTTTCTTGGGATGAGAGATACAGTTGCTGCAAGAGCAAGCTACGGTTACTTGGGTGTGAAATACAGTTATTTCGGATACAAGACATAATTACTTGGGATCTGAAATGTGATTAGATGTAGACTTGGGATTATCTCGGAATCACTTCAGCAACATCAGTGACAGGTTATCTTGGCATCAGTGACACATATGTGCTGATGTCCAGGACACAACACAGTCACTTGGCATCTGTGTTTGGGTTACTTGGAACTGTTGACACTTAGCATTCAATGTATGTGATGGCTACTCGCCATCCGTTATATGGTTACTTGGGATTAGTGACAGTTATGTTCACGGAGTATCCAAGAGATCAAACACTGAATCAGTGATGTGACTACATGTTCTTTGGATCAGTGACGGCTAATTGGGATCATTGACATGGTCACTTGGGATCAATGACACGGTTACTTGGAATCAGTGAAATGGTTACTTGGGCTCAGTGACAGGGTTACTTGGGATGAGTGACATATTACTTGGGATGAGTGACATGGTTACTTGGGCTCAGTGAAAGGATTACTTGGGATCACAGACATGGTTACTTGGGATGAGTGACATGGTTACTTGGGATGAGTGGTAGGGTTATTTGGGATGAGTGACATGGTCACTTAGGGTGAGTGACATGGTTACTTGGGATCAATGACAGCGTTACTTGGGATCAATGACAGGGTTACTTGGGATCAGTGACAGGGCTACTTGGGATCAGTGACAGGGTTACTTGGGATCAGTCACATGGTTACTTGGGATGAGTGACAGGGTTACTTGGGATCAATGACAGGTTTACTTGGGATCAATGACAGGGTTACTTGGGATCAATGACAGGGTTACTTGGGATGAGTGACATGGTCACTTAGGGTGAGTGACATGGTTACTTGAGATCAATGACAGGGTTACTTGGGATCAATGACAAGGTTACTTGGGATGAGTGACAGGGTTACTTGGGATGAGTGACATGGTTACTTGGGCTCAGTGACAGGGTTACTTGGGATGAGTGACATGGTTACTTGGGATGAGTGACATGGTTACTTGGGATGAGTGACATGGTTACTTGAGATTAGTGACAGGGTTACTTGGGATGAGTGACATGGTTACTGGGGATGAGTGACATGGTTACTTGGGATCAATGACAGGGTTACTTGGGATCAGTGACAGGTTACTTGGGATTAGTGACATGGTTACTTGGGATGAGTGACATGGTTACTTAGGATCAATGACAGGGTTACTTGAGATCGATGACAGGGTTACTTGTGATCAGTCACAGGGTTACATGGGATCAATGACAGGGTTACTTTGGGATCAGAGACAGGGTTACTTGGGATCAGTGACAGGGTTACATGGGATCAACGACAGGGTTACTTGGGATGAGTGACATGGTTACTTGGGATTAGTGACATGGTTACTTAGGATCGATGACAGGGTTACTTGGGATCAATGACAGGGTTACTTGGGATGAGTGACATGGTTACTTGGGATGAGTGACATGGTTACTTAGGATCGATGACAGGGTTACTTGGGATCGATGACAGGGTTACTTGTGATCAGTGACAGGGTTACATGGGATCAATGACAGGGTTACTTGGGGTCAGTGACAGGGTTACTTGGGATGAGTGACATGGTTACTTGGGATGAGTGACAGGGTTACTTGGGATGAGTGACATGGTTACTTGGGATCAGAGACATGGTTACTTAGGATCAATGACAGGGTTACTTGGGATCGATGACAGGGTTACTTGGGATCAATGACAGGGTTACTTGTGATCAGTGACAGGGTTACATGGGATCAATGACAGGGTTACTTGGGATCAGAGACAGGGTTACTTGGGATCAGTGACATGGTTACTTAGGATCGATGACAGGGTTATTTGGGATCGATGACAGGGTTACTTGGGATCAATGACAGGGTTACTTGTGATCAGTGACAGGATTACATGGGATCAATGACAGGGTTACTTGGGATCAGTGACAGGGTTACTTGGGATGAGTGACATGGTTACTTAGGATCGATGACAGGGTTACTTGGGATCGATGACAGCATTACTTGTGATCAGTGACAGGGTTACATGGGATCAATGACAGGGTTACTTGGGGTCAGTGACAGGGTTACTTGGGATGAGTGACAGGGTTACTTGGGATCAGTGACAGGGTTACTTGGAGTCAGTGACAGGGTTACTTGGGATCAATGACAGGGTTACTTGGGATCAGTGACAGGGTTACTTGGGATCAGTGACAGGGTTACTTGGGATCAGTGACAGGGTTACTTGGGATCAATGACAGGGTTACCTGGGATCAGTGACAGGGTTACTTGGGATCAATGACAGGGTTACTTGGGATCGATGACAGGGTTACTTGGGATCAGTGACAGGGTTACTTGGGATCAGTGACAGGGTTACTTGGGATCAATGACAGGGTTACTTGGGATCAATGACAGGGTTACTTGGGATCAGAGACATGGATACTTAGGATCAGTAACATGGCTACTTAAGATCAGCTCCGTGGCTCAGTTGGTTAGCGTGCTAGCGCAGCATAATTACCCAGGAGCCTCTCACCAATGAGAGGCCTCTCACCTCTCACCAAATCGATGGTACACCCAGAAACAGGAAAACTGGGCAAGTTTGCCAGGGACAAAATTTATGGTCATTTAGGGTATACTGTCACAAGAGCACATCAAAAGGGGAAAACTGGATAGTTTACAAATTCAATGGCTGGGACTGAACCCACACAAGGTTTTCCCTGGATACTGAAAGACAAATGCCTTCATCGTTCTACAATGACCCATTCATATGGGTATATTTTATATTATACAGTCCGCGATCCCTCTGACATTAGGTTTGGCAAAAATTTTGTTTGTCCAAGAATGACCCGAAACCAACGTCAGAGCGCGCTCCATTTAAAAACTTGATGCAGTTACCAGCCCTTGTCAAATATGTTGAGGCCATCAGTACAGCCGTTCGTTTTGAGTATCACCACGGGAACTCGGGCTCATGAAGCCTAGGAATAAGCCATCAACACTGTGCTTGTGATACATCGACTGACGAAAAAAAGGGAACATAAATGTCTACAAACTTACCCTTACCCTTACAAGGTGTACTGGAGATATACTTAAGGTGCATCTGCGATGCACCACTGAGGTGTAGCATATCTGATCTAAGATGTGTCTCAGGTATACTTACAGTGTACGTTGCTGAGGTGTATTTGAGGTACATTATCATATATTAAAAAACTGCTCAATGTTCAGGAGGTATTTATGAGGTATAGGCATATATGTGCACCTCATCTATACCTCGCATTGAGGTGTACACCTCATGTCTGTCAAGGTAAGGTTGTGGAGACCTATTTGAGGGAAAATTTTGCCTCAAATGCATAACAAACTGCGACAGCAACACCTTCAGGTTTTTAAATGAAGCATGCTCTAAAGTTGTTTTGGGGCCATTCTTGGCCCAACACAATTTTTCCAACCCTAACATCAAAGCGATTTCAGACTAATATTATAGTCAAGTTCCAGTTGATTCTTACATTGCAATAACACGACATAGTCTGGTGCCGAATCTGTCATAGAGCAGGCCATTCACAAAACACATGATACCAGTGAAAACGGTGGATATGCTGAATATCAAGTTAAACTGATTATCTTGTTCTTTGCAGGTCACTTTTGGTAAAATCAGCCTATCCTCTGATGTGGCATTGAAATCGTACGCGCTGGAAATCTCTCCGAGTGCCTGACTGATGTTCACACCGAATAAACCAGACTGTGCTTCCTGGACAGATGAATATGACCCGTTTGATAACATGGACTGGTTGAGCGGACACAAATGACGGAAATACCCTTCATCTTTGTAAACGTATACAAGAGAAGCCCAGCCGAAAATGATTCCTCCGAAAAGCATGATTTCTAGCGATCCACAGATCACCATAAAGCCTTTCAACAGATTCTCGCCTGCCATGATTGAAGGGTAAATGTTCATACAAACTTCATCTGCAGGTTACCATGAGGCAGCCCTTTCAACGGTTGTCTGTTTAACTCTTTGCGAAAATAAGTGCTTCTTGCATCCATCTCAAATCCCCGAAACCATACGACACCCTAGCGCGCCACAACAGATTGGTAACAAACTGCAGGGACTGGTACATTTCTGAGGCGTTTTGATTGTAGCACGTATTTATTTATTTATTGTTTGGTGTTTTACGCCGTACTCAAGAATATTTCACTTATACGACGGCAGCCAGCATTATGGTGGGTGGAAACCGGGCAGAGCCCGGGGAAACCCACGACCATCCGCAGTTTGGTGGCAGACCTTCCCACTTACGGCCGGAGATGTAGCACGTATATAGAGTGTATGTATGTAACGTGTGTATTGGGGAAAATTCCTTCCAACCAGCCCAGAAAACTGACTGCCATTGTATATCAAGATTTTGTCAAAACAGGAAAAGAACTGAGAAGAAAAATTTCCATATTCTGCCTGTCGACATGTTGCCATCGTGGACTTTATGGATCAATATGTCGTTACATAGGCCTATACGTATGCGGTATAAATCCATCCAGTGGACGGATGAACACGGTCGATATAACCCTTCTGAGGGCCTATATATGCATAAAGTGGGACTTTAAAAAAGACAGATTTACTTTATTTGTCATATTTACAAGTACTTAATTAAACTGTTTGTATCCCAATGCACGAAGAAGTTGTATGGGGCCTACGACAGAAATACCTGCTCGATCCCCGGCGTCCCTGCTTTCGCAGCTATATTTAAGTTTTACTATTCCATATTCCCAGAGTCTGTACCGCCGCTGTAGCTAGGAATCTGATAGTTTAATGTAAAGGGGGTATGTAAAAGTTACACTTTACCTGGAGGTAGAAAAAACAATTTGGGTTACGTGTTTTTTTATATCTGACCAGGCTACAGCGTGTTAAATTTAAAATACAGAGCATTGTGGTAGGCCTATTCTTTCAAAGTATTGGTGTCAGAGTGATTCTGATTGGGTATATATATGATAAGTTCAAGGCGAGGCGTAAAAAAGTAGGTTGAAAATAAAACTACCAAGCTAAATTATAAATTCTTCAGGGTGCTGAAGCTATTCATGGCATTAATCAAATCGGCTAAAATAAACCAACCTTTACCACGTGATTTAGAAACTATATTACATTATAGATGTTACATCTTATACAACTAAAAACGTCTTCTTCTTCATGATAACTTACCGGAATCTTACCAAACTTGCCAAATATTTATGAATCCATAAGCAGTCCCAAAAGATATATTGAAATAAATTTCGCGTATATGCCAATTAAATATAATGGTCCGCTACAATACGCAGTTTTCGAGCTACGTCATTACGACAACAGAGTGATGTCCTATTGCAAAATGACGTCGCCACTTTACGGCACGGTAGGGCTAACTACCTATCTTATAAGATGGTACTGATCGTTTTTAGATCAAAGTACCGGGATAACATCATTATTTTTGCAATATTGGGAACCCAAATCCATCCAAAAACATGATTCAGGCGATCAGTCTAATGCTTTTTAATTAGTACTCTATATTCTATATACGACCGCATGTTAAAATTACCAGATTGGCCCTTCTGTGTCGTAAAGCGACGATGTTATATAACAAAGGGACGTCACTCTGTTGTCGTAACGTCCTATCTCGAAACCTGCGAATTGAGGTGAAATAGCTGAAATTAAAGATAGAGATATTTTAACGGGACAAAACTCTTTCAGATAGCTGCACAGCTTGATGTAAGGATTATTGATATATAAGATACAATAATGTCGGGGCCCCTTTTGGCATAGTGGACTCCAAAATATGCGTTATTGGCGACTTAATTAAATCAAAGTAAAACACAAGCTGCGAGTCTTTTCTTAATAAATTCTTCTGGGTGTTAATGCGTGCACTGAGTGTGCTGAACGGAATCTGTCTGAACCTCGTAATCTGTCGGCCATATTGAATTTTATGAAAACCTCTTAGGAATCTTTCCCTCAGAAACTACGAGACCGATTTAGGTGAAATTTTACATACTGATACAAAATTTTCCTCCAAGTGCAAAAAGCGTTTGATATCCTCAAAACTATAACTAGAAATCCAATGATTACCATAACCGTTACAGAAAATTGTTTTGGCATTTGAATATATCAAGTATGCTATCTTACGTAGTCCGATTATCACGCAAACGATCTTAATTTGTTCCTGTAATGTATGGTTTTGTCGTAAACTTATTAAATTATCTTAACTGGAAGTGACCTTATCGCCTATGCAAATAACCCTGAAAGAATAGGGTAACACCATTCGATATTCCCCTGCCTGGAAACATATTTACTTCAACCAGCGGAATGCTGTTTACGAAGAGCCCTAGCGATTATTCTTCCTCTGTGCTTGCCATATCTTTGAGTGATATGAGAGAAATTTCATGAGCTCATACTCAATAGCCTAGGATGGGAGTCAAAAATGTGGAGATTTTAAATCAGCGGTGTCTAGAGACCTCGCGGTCATTTTGAACTGAAATGTTCTTCTCTTTCACGCACAGCATGAGCGATAACTTTGAGATTTGGTACACGTGGACATCACGTGCACATCAGTCCAATCCTCGTAATATTTTTTATTTCTTTAGCTACGTATTAAATGGGTCTGTGGGCTTACGTTTCAGTTATCAACGTCTTATCTATGTTTGAAGTTTCTGTTTTAAAATACATGGTTGAATATCATTATTGTCATTGACACAAGTGACGTTCTTTGAACTCTAGTTCCCAGCATTGAATTAATACGGAAACCATTATTGCCACGGTGAAAAAAAAATGGAAGTAGATTGTTTTTGTTTTCGAAATTTCTACTTCATACTTATGTTGAAATTTCGACATGTCACTGACACAATCTGATGACACACGGAGACATCGTATACAGTAATACACACGGCACATGTGCATAGTTTGCTCCTGATCGCGATACCAGCATCACGACACCATAAGACGTCGAAATTTCGAGAAAAAACTCGAAATTTTGACACAGGAAAGTTGAAATTTCGACACCGGAAACTCGTAATTTCGAGAATAAAGTCGAAATCTCGACTTTTTAAAAAAATCCAAACCCTTTCTTTCACCATGACACCGATGGACTCCGTATCTGACTTAAGAATTTGTCAGTTTATTGCTTTGAAATAATCGTGTAGGTCACCAGTAGAAGCGATGATTTGCTCAGGTTCCCTTTTAAACTATATTAGTTAACATATATATTTCCAGAATTTTGTTGAGGTTCATTTTGTAAGCATACTTATTTCCTCAGCATTTAGTTAGTCTCCGCTGCCTGTAATTTATTCTTTGTGAATAAGATTCGTGCATTTTTGCTTGCTCTCTCCCGGAAAATATTTTTGACTTAACTTCTGTCCTCTTCACGTTTTTTCGTTTTAATAACTTATTTCCAACATGAAATCTCAAACCACGGCTTGCGATTGTGGGAAAGTGTGTGGGGACTAAATACAAGTGATGCTGTTGAACTAAAGTGCCATCACTTTGTTTGGCGACTTGGTCAATACTATTCTCACTCTGGTTTCATGACGTACCTTAAATAATGCCTTAAAGAGCCGTTTCAGCCAAGATTCTTCTATTGACGAATGGAAGAAGAAGGGTATCTTGTCCAGCACAACATGCGTTCATTCACATACCATGCATGAATTTTTTCAGGGAGGCCTCCGTGGCTCAGTTGGTTAGTGCGCTAGCGCAGCGTAATGACCCCTGCAGAAGCATCTCACCAATGCGACTGTAACCCGGGTCATGGATCTGGTGGACCTGTTCAGTGGAAGTAAATGATCAACGCCGACTCAAGTCTCCAGGACATACAGGAAATACCTGCAAGTAGGAATTTATTACGTTATACAAACTTTATACGAAGCACACCGTACAGTAGGCCTATGTCGGCCGGTCGGTGCGTGTAGACGCCCCGGTGCTAGAGTTACACTTCCATAATCAACAACTTGGCATAATGTTATGACAATATAGGATTGTCAATCTTTCATGATTTACATTGCGGCTCGAATACTACATGGCCGGCTAACTATTAGGCGAATTGGCGTTACATTACCAAACGCTGTATTGTTACACAAACATGTTCGGTGCATTTATTTTACCGCTAGTCTTCCATAGTTACAAAGTAATTCCATGAATACACTTATCATTGACGTGTATCATATCAAATTATAGCTGTGCACATGACTTTATCAGCGAACATATTTAATTTGTAAAACAATAACCTAGAACTCCAGATATATGTTCCAAACGGGCTACAATACAACTTTTAACTGACAAGTTTTTCCACAAAATGCTAAACATAGACAATAATAAGAAAAAGCCCTCGATAGCACACGATCGCATGTGACGTGATCGTCTGCATTAACGCTAACTTTAATTACGAATCTAAAGTTTCTTTGTATGAAATACATGCAAGCCGTGACATTCAAAGGTAAACTATGATCTAAGGCACGAGACAACATGAAATTTACAAAAGTACATCACTGCAAGTAGGAATTTATCACGTTAAACAAATCCTTAAAAAAGTTCACTAAGCGGTCACGGACTTTCAGTTTGCTACAAACCTACATTCCTGAAGTCTTCACACTTTAGTACTGCATATTTTTCGCAGATAAATCTGTCAGATTCTCACATGATTGCTGTGAGTTCAAGTCCAGCTCATGCTGGCGTCCTCTCCGGCCGTAAGTGGGAAGGTCTGCCAGCAACCTGCGGATGGTCGTGGGTTCCTCCGGGCTCTACCTGGTTTCCTCCCACCAAAATGCTGGCCGCCGTCGTATAAGTGAAATATTCTTGAGTACGGCGTAAAACACCGATCAAATAAATAAATTTTCTCAGATCTTCAAACGATGCCTAGTGCTTACAGAAACAAAATTTTCGGCCATTTCCGTACAAATTCCTCGAGTGACGTCATTTTCCTGGAGCGACGTCATTTTTCCTGGAGTAACGTAATCTGCATATACCTCTTCCTCTAATTCTATACCAGTGACGTCTAATAAATTGCAATTAACATCATTGCATATTTTTTACCTAATTGTGCTTAAGTCATGGTACTAGGGGGCGTGTAATGCGCTACTATTTATGCATTTACATGAACAGTTAGAATAAAACCCTAACTGATGCAAACAAGAGGGTGTATTTCACCGGTTTGCCAGCTATCACTGTCGTCGCTGCTCTTTTGTGAAGTCATAGTAGCGTCAGATGCGGTAATGTAACGTCAAACCAGGAATTTGTACGGAAATGCCCGAGCATTTTTTTTCTTTTTTGCGCTGAATTATACTTTTCGAAGAGAGTCATGTTTTTTTTTTTATCAGAGAGCAGGGAGAAAGGGGGGGGGGATGTACAAACTTAAGTGGATGTACAAACTTGTGTGGATGCACCAACGGTGCCGCGAATCTGTTTCCAAGACGATACCGCTACACCCCTCTGGCGTTTCATAAGCACTCTAGAGAAGAAGAAATATTTTTGTTTTCCATGTGTATCGACCAAAGGTCAAGAGTGTTTGGGGTTTGCAGATTTAAGAACATATCCCTTGCAGTTTAAAAACCGATTGTAAAACAATACAGGTAGGCATATCCGGCAAAATGATGTAAATGCTACCAGATGAGATTTATTGGATACTTCGGAGGCAAACACTTGTCATACCAGCTTGGCGTGCCAAATGCTATTAACTTAGCATAGTTTTGTTATTAAAGGATTTTTAATGAGGTCAGGAAAGAACACTATAAAACTCATGTCGAGCAGGAAATGCAGAAGGTGCAACACGCAGTCATGTCAATAATTTTAACGCATGGCTCTTCACGATAAATTAAATCATTTAGAGCGATTAGAATATCTTTTGTTGCTTTTTGCTTGAATAAACTGCATGCTAACTGGTCATTACAGATTATAGACTCCTCACAAGGTCATTACGCTCCTTGTAAGGTCATTCGATGAGAAGCTATATACCCTCCTATAGTTACGAGTACGCGATATCGTTATCAAGGGAAATAACTCGCGTATAGGAAGTTCTTCCTCATGACAAACAGATCTGCCTTCTCTTAAAGGTATTTTTTAAGTAAGGGTATCATGTTTGTTTAATTTTAAAAGATGTGGTTCGCGAGAGCAGGAATACCTTTCAGTGATGCTTTACGTACAAATCAAACTTTTTTTTATCTATGTGATTTTTATTGATTCTTCACTATGTGTCTTGCATAAAATTTGCCGGAATGATTGGGTTTTTCTCCGTTCACCATTATGACATATAGTAAGCTATGTATCCAATTCACAGATAAGGCCATCAACCGGTAAAATATGCCACACGTGAGAGAATTTGCCGGTAATTCGCCAAATATCAGTGGCTTGCCTATTTTTTACTTATAGGATGGTGGCTAGTTTCATGGGTTGAGGGTTCAAATACTACAGCATGGAGAAGAATACAACAGCAGCGATGATAGTTACCAGATTGTCAAACCGGTGGAATCCGACCTTGTGTCGGTTTACTTCATTTAGGATTTTTTTAAACCAGCGTAAACCACCAACCTTTGGCATGGTTACTGAAGAACTTCCCATGTATGGCTCACAGATATGCACACTATAGTGATGGAAGATAAGTGTTACACTGTTAGATCACAAATGACCACACTAGCGCTTTAGGGACTTACTGTCAACAAGGTCTCACGAACAGTATGGCCGAGAATTCCATAAATTTCCTGACCAAGGTCAGAATTGAAGCCCCATCACGTGTGTTCTAGCTGCAATTCGTGCATAAAAATGCACTGAGCCACGGCGCGTTTCCGTTTAACCTCTGTGGTTGGGTGCACAAAATGCAGGTACCTTGTATACCTGGTTTAATTCTGCTCTCTGGAATATTCTTGGCTGGTTTTAATGACAATGGAAATTTTTTTGAGTTCTAAAGTACAGCATGAAAAGCATTTATGTGGTCATTGGCCAACCGACAATGTTATGGCTGCTTCGACCGTGCCAAAAGATGGCTGCTTGTAAAGCATAGCATATCCAATGGCAATTTAAAAAACATCTCAAAGGTAAAGAATACAATAATTAAAAACCTGCATATATGGACAATTTTCACCAGAAAATAAGGATGTTTACTTAAAACAAACGTGTGCATATCACAAGCGATTTATGCCATCAAATTCCCAGTCTGGAAAAGTTTCGGTGGCAACCATTTTGTAAGAGGGTTATCGCCATTGCGCCGTTACACTCTAACGCTCCACATATAAGTTAAATTAACTGAGCCCATATAATTTTGAAAAATGAAGGCGTGAATTGGTGGGTGTATTGGACGGATTAGCACACCTCGATACGGTGTGAAATATATAATTAAGACGTACAGCATAGAGAGAGAAATCATATCAGCGACTATAGTGTGATAGCTGGCAAACGGTCACACGATACCGGTGAAATACGGCTACAGCATAGAGAATAAACCAGAGCAGCGACGACAGTGTGACAGCTAGCAAATGGTCACCCGATACCGGTGAAATACGGCCTCTTGTTAGTTTACCTCACTCAGGGTTTTATTCTAAATGTTCATGTTAATGCATAAATAGTAGCGAAATACACGACCCCTAGCACCGAGGCTTAAGGGAAATTAGGTAAAAAAATGCAGTGATGTTAACTGCAATTTATTAGATGTCACTGGTCTAGAATTACTCATAAAAAATGAGCATCACTTTGTCACGCAGGCGCCTACAAATGTATGTTGTGTTTGAGAGATTCTCTGGGATTGTTTCTAAAAACCAGGGGTGGGGGGTTACATACTTACTGGCAGTTGCGCATGGTCGTAGGTTTCCCCCGGGCTGTTCCCGGTTTCCTCCCACAATAATGTTGGTCACCGTCGTGTAAGTTAAATATTCTTGAGTAGGCGTAAAACATCAATCAATTAAATAAATAAACATTTACTAACATCTCAGCATTACTGAACGTTAATACGTAAGCTGATCACAAATTATTGGTAGTATCGATCTGTATAAACCTGTAATTAGTGTGACTGTATTATATGTGGTGGAGACACAACGCTTTGGGTTTTCTAGACCAGTGACGTATAATATTTCACTCATCAGATCACTGAATTTTATACATAGAACTGTTTAAGCCATAGTGCTAATATATTATAAGTTAATATAAGTTGCTACGTTTTAAACATTTTTACATGAACAGTTAGAATAAAACGCTGACTGAGGTAAAGTAATTTAGAGGTTACGAGACCACAGTGTTCTGGTCTTACTCTTAGTCTTTCGAATTGCACACATTTCATTACTGCCATCTGTGCATGACGCGATGATTGTTTGTAGATGGACGACAGAAATCTGTCATTACCTCACGCGTATCATTTTACTTCGTTGTACTGTAATGTACACGGGAAAATAGTGACATAATTCTGCAATTACAAAATTCAATGCAGATTTACTTTCAATCTGCATTTAAATGTGAAATTTTACACGGCCTTTGGATATATGTTGGTGTCGGTCAATCATTTAATAGTTCTGCATCGGTTATCCTCCTTTTGAAGTACCAGTAAAGCTAACATGTGTGCTTTTTAACAGCAACAGTTACAAACTAAAGCTTGAAAGAGTTTATTTTCTCAGCTGATTATTTACGGCCATATTTATGCGATCAGTAAATTTTATCTTGATTTCCAGTAGCTTGTTAATTCATTTTTATTTAATTATATTGTATCCCGATAACATATCACAAATGTAACTTCACCGGATGACTATACCGTATTTTCTATAGACCAGTGTCCCGTAAAAGATATGCAGGAAAATGTTTGGTGATCAAATAACTTATTGGGGGTCTTGGTATTGAAGACACACAGGAAGGAAACATAAAATCTTTTTGTCATGTATTCAACTACGTAAGATACATGTAAATCTGCAGGATAACCTATGGAATGATGGACAAATAGTAGTTATGTTTACATTGTTTTTTAAAAAGTATTACACATACAAATGACAAAGATGTCAATTAACACAAATAAAGATCCATTCTAAATCCTGTTTTTAGGGAGAAGTCGTTGCTTGGTTCTGCTTTACTGTATATACCGGTCATACGAGGCCATCTCATCTAGATTGTGACGGAGCCTAACTAAAAACAAACCCCTTGATCGAAGACGGGGAAAAAACGCAATAAGCTAGAACCGCAAATGCTGTGCGCTGGTTTAGAGTGAGGTAAAGTTGTAATGCTCGCTTGCTGTCCACGCCCCAGTGCGCCAGCAGTCTAGCCTGTTGAGCGAGCTTGGCGGAGAGTTAGAGAGAGGCGCGGAGAGCGGATAAACAGGCTATGCGCTCAGGAGAAAATGCCCGCAGGCGACAACACAAAACATGTCGTGATAAATATGAGCTAGTTAACGGGACTTGCGTGCGGCTTCTCGTGATAACCTTGATAGATCTCTTCAAGCTTATCCAGTCTTTCCAAATCATCCAGTCAACTGCTCAGTCACATAGCCAGCCACTTGGCTCAGGCAACCAGTGCTCTACAAGGCTTTACAGATCTGTTACCTATACGGACTATTTATTAAGACTAATTATCACTCGTCTCTTGTTTTACACCTGCGCACCTTGATTGTTTGTATGCACACAGGTAGGCCTGTTTCGCCTGAACCTGTGTCTTCAGTGCTCGTTTCGTTCGATACCGAGGCGGGTGTCAGATGGCGAGATGAGGCGATGACGATGGGAATGACCACTTAACTCACCTGGATTTCACTTGTGATTAACACACCTGAGCTTTACCTTGATGTTTATGTCTGATGGGGACATCCTTTCGAAACTGAGGTAAGGTCATCATCGCATTGACCACTATAGGCCTGTGTGTAACTGTCCTATAATCCCGTCTTATATGTACACCTATACGTGATATTCACACTTTTTAGAAGCATAAGCAAATATATTATAATCGATTACATCGGACAGGAACGATTGAACACCGTACTAAATTACGTCTTCGCATTAACAACTAGATAACGTTTTAACCACACAGATTATGTGTCAAAATTTTACAGTGATACAGACTGACGGATTTTTTAAACGGATAAACAGAAATGCCGTGTGAACATTACCGATATCCTGAAATATAATCGTTATGGATATTTCGTGATATTGATGTATGATGACAGGTACAAGTTATGAGAAAACGTGCAATAATAGGACCTTTTATTGCTATTACCTTTACCTGTGCAAGTTCTTTAATCATACTGGATAACCATAACCCAGATGACGTATAATCTTAGGTTGAGTTATATTAGTCGAGTAGTTTAATGAGCGCCCCACCCCACCGCCCCCTCCTCGCCCACAAATAACACATTTGTCATATGGCCTTATCCGCTGATCGAATCGATACTATTTTCAGAGAGATCAATAAGATCGCCACAGTCTACACATGTGCATATGCATATATATAGGCCTAAATGACACCGAACGCATGTAAATGGGTGACTAAATTTACAACAATTTTTTTTTTGACCATATGCAACAGTTCGTGTGCGCTACAACTCTGCTTAAAATACATGACGTAGGTAATGACAGAAATAATGTTCAGGTATATAGCGAGCTATATGCATGTTCATAGTCATGAAACTCCACGTAAGAACTTAGTCTAATAAATAAATTACTGAAAGTAGTATTATCAGTGATATTCGTAACAACTTTTGTAAAACAATATCTCCATTTTTTGTCTGTCACATTACCTCACTTAACATTGTTTCGCCATGACATATATCATGGCATTGACACCAAAGTGGCGTTAAACCATATTCACACATTCCCGTTTTTGAGCAAGACATCTGCATGAAACTCTTAAAGGTTGGCAGAATGTATATGGCAGGAACATCTCATGCTTCAAATTCCAACATTCAGTCAGCCAAGCAGTCAAGCAGTCAAGCCGTCAGTTGGCCAAGCGGTTAAGCGGTCAATCGGTCAATTAATCAATCAGTTAAGCAGCTAAGCAGCTAAGCGGTCAATCGGTCAACTGATGAGTCAATAGTAGCAGTCGTTTTTGCCAACGAGAAATCCATGTGTAAACCAAGGAGTCTAGTATGGATCATTCTGTTTCAAACAGGCCGTGTATTCGGATTCTATCTCAAACAGGCAGAGTATTTGGATTCTATCTTAAATAAGCAGGCTGTGTATTCGGATTCTGTCTCCAATAAACAGGCTGTGTATTCGGATTCTGTCTCAAATAGGCAGTCTATTTGGATAACAAGTTAATTATGAATTATATTGGCATGACACCTTGGTTTGATGTGAATGTATTGAGACTAGTATGTGTAATGTCATTCGATGTGTTACTAAATTTCTCAACAGTAATGCCTCAGCCAAGGCATGATAATCAGGATAATCAAGACTACCACTAGAATTGCAGAATTGAAGGCTGTGCATGAAGTCCAAGATGCAAATTACTCCTTGTAATAAAATAAGTCAATAGCACAATAAATTGTCACTTTCACGTCTTCACTGTAATCATTTATATATGAACTCAACCATTCCAAGTTTAAACACCTCATATTCCATGGTGTTGCTAACAAGCCTAAAGATCGCTTATAATGTACATAATAGAATGAAATCAACAACCAAGATATCTGACCCTTTTTTAGGAATGTTTGCTGAAGGCGGATGGTTGTAAAGCTCTTATTCTAAAGTCTCTATACCTGAAACTTTCCTGTCTAATTTCTTGCTTCATATACTCTATTAGTTGTTTCGCTGTTTGTGTTGAACGTTGTTTTGGAAGTACAATTCAGAGTTTCCTCAACAATATATTTTGTTGTAAATTGAAATCTTCAAATGTTAAGTGATCAAGTAAAGAAAATGTACAGGTTGCCGCAAAAAAAGAAGAAAAAGAAACGCACATGTATAAATATCCTTTAGTTCACTGCTGAGGATATATTTAGTATGCTGTCATTCTCGGCCAAGTTACTCAATGAGAAAGCCAGAATGTCCGCAATCATACAAACCTATCAACACCAGCTCATTCAGCGCAGTACACTCATGATGTCAGTGGCCTATCTCGTCATTCTTTACTCGAGATAGGCCACTGATATTATGAGTGTATCAGCAAAGGTACCAAGAGCCCGTTTTACGAAGAGGGTATAACTTACGTCTAACGTAATTAACCGCCATGCCGACACATACCGTAGAGATACGTCGCCATGGGTACGTGGGAGGGTCTTGCAACAACCTGCGGATGGTCGTGTGTTTCCCCCAAGCTCTGCCCAGTTTCCTCTAACCTTAATGCTGGCCGCCGTCGTATAAATATTCTTGAGTACGGCGTAAAACACCAGTCAAATATGGATTGCAAAGTAAGCAACGCGCATATCTATCAATATCACCGCCATGGAATCAGTTTGAGCAATGCATATCTGTGTCAGTATTACGGCCATGGTATCAATGTGAGCAATGTGCATCTCTCTGCCACATGGTACGGTAGGACGTTTTTGCCTTCCGCAATAAAAGAGTTCGAACACGAAACACCCCTATTCCTTAACACGTGAAGGGGACACCTGATTAGTACGGTCTATAGTCGGTTTCACAGAGAGCGTAAGCACACAACAGTACCATTGTGACGTAATGCCCTCAGAACCGTAGATTCTTCATAAGATTTCACAGGGAGATGCCACCCGTCAATCAAATATTGGGCGTGTATGTAAACATTTGCATATTTACGAAGATAAATCCTCGTACGAAGTTTTATTTAGTGACCCTTCCTCCCTATTGTGAACATATGGGCGTGAAGTTACGAGTTCTGTGTGAAACGGGTCAAAGGTCACTCATGCTTGCACATCGGCCATCTTGGTAAGGGGCAAATGCTCGCCTAGAATGCTCTTCTAGTAGACGTGCTGTCGGTTAAGGCGATCCCTGAACATTATATAGCTGGCTAAAACAAAAATGCTGGGTAACTTTAATGTGAGTGATAGTTCTGGAAAGACCTGTACCACGGACTGATTCACAAACGTTTTGCTTATCGTCTTAAAAAAGAAGACTTTCAGGTTTTAGCTTGTGTTTATGTGTTTTTTTTCTCTCTTTTGCTTTCTTTTCAAGCAACCCTGATGTTAACTCCAGTTTGCTGAAGTAATGATATATAAGGTGTCAGGCACTCATTTGCATGCAAACGATGAAGCAGCCAGAGGCTGAAAAAATTGCTTCTTCACGTGGATAGCCATGTAACACCATTAATTTGACAAGGTAATCCTTGCAGGGTCTCACAGGATTAAATGTAGACGTTGCAACTAATATTTGTATACCAGTCGTCAACGTTCCAGGTCAATAAACGCAAAGACCATTTTCCAAAACGCGAACCACCAAGGAACTAAGTACATAAAGTTGGAAATTAGAATAGAATCATGAATAAATAAACACTCAACAGCTTTAGATGATGTCGGATCTGAGGCTCAAGGCATTTTTAGGTCCATAAATTTAATAATTCTCCAAATCACATATCATGCTAGATTGTACAAGTATATAGTGTGCGCCATCTTGAATTCTAGGCGGAAGCTCCCTCATGGTGCAGTCGCGTGCCATGGTCAAGCATTCTCAAAGTGACTTTTGATTTCTACGCTGTCAGTTGTTGAACGTGCGTGGCAGATAATTATATTCGACTGGATTTTCTAATAGCCAAGTTCTGTACACCGACTCCTTATTCTCAGCCATTAGATGCACGCGATGACAGAATTAATGACGGTTGTAATAAACCATGGCTAGCAAAAATGATCTAACGCCGACCTGAAAACGACGTGGGTGGGAACAGGGGGAAACAACCAGTTATGTCACTGTATTTTAAGAACAGCGACACGATTTTTATTTCTGTAAAGCTCGTTCTTGTACCTGTCACAAATAAAATGCAACGTGGTTGATTAAGTTCAAGGCCTTGAAATGGTTACACAGTTAGCCCAGCGCACGAGGTTTACTTCAAAGGGCTAGCTAACCTCGTTCACATACAACAGAAATATGAGAGCATTTTGTTTTTAATTTATAATTTAACTTCCGCTTAAATCATTAAGATAATTACCCGTAAAGATAGATGATCAATCTGAGCGTACTAAATGCTGTAAAAGTACTTTTCTGTATATCTGGGTGTTTTTGTGTGCATGCTATACATTTTTGCATACAGTCGAACTTACATATTTTTATTTACGAGTTTTTAAGTGGAATAACCAAAATCATTGAAGCGTTATATATGTTTTCCATGCATCAGACGCATAGGAAGATCCTATTTTATTGAAAATAAAAGGTGCATTAAAGTAACCCAGGAGGTGCCATTTGCGACAGGAGGTGCCATTTGCGAAAGGAGTGGAATGCAAATAACAAAGGATATACTGCGGATTGCATGTGTTTTGCCTAAAGAAAATTACCATGCTGTCTTTAACCAGTTCTAGCATGCGTGTGCACGTCTGATCGTGGGCGAGACGTATACACATAAGGTCGTCTGCGGTTTTCCTGGCTGTTCCTTGGCTAGTCTACCTGTTCATGGTACAGCCTAGCACAGCAGATGACTAAATGCTAGGACACGTGCTGCAAAACGGTTTTGGAGCTGTATGTGAAAAACGGCTGAGTTTAGAATACTGTGCGCCATTGTCCTCATGCCGGATGCAAATGGCTTTACAACATGCTCTGGTGGGATGGAGGGGCTGTTTAAGAGGTGTGCCCAATGCTTTGGAAATCCATCCTAAATTTTTAGATTTAACTAGAAGTTAGTGATCTTCCTTTGTATTGCCTTTATTTTCATGGTACTTATTTAAATAGATGAATTCAATAAATGCAGTTTTATCAAAACTTCGTCCTATAAGTTACGCACTGGATGCCATGGAGAAAATCGGACAGTTCCATATGTTACCTTTAGTGTATCCCGATTATCCATCGGAAAGGCATAATACATAAATTGCAGAATTCATTAAAATAAATCTGTGCATAATTGAATTAATGGAATGAAATTCACTACATATCTTTAAATTTAGGAGCTCAAGGGTTTTTTGTCACCTAATTAGCCTGGCTGGTTTGTTGTATGGGAAGTCTGGAGTGTCTTTGTTCGTAAATCCACAAGAAGCATGTGTTCGACAAGAACGTAGACATCCTGTTTACACTCACTGCCTTTAGGCAAAGACAAACGTAACACCATAAAGCTATATTCTTTGCTGTCAATGAAAAGAACTAGCCACAGGCTTTCAATTTATACATTTTAATTAGTAAAACTCGAGCGGAAAGCTTTAAAGGGGATCTTTTCAAGAAGTATTTAGGCAGTGATGTCAGACTGTAAAACAGAGAAAAGGGGAAACTCCGATCAGATGAACTTTTATCTTCTGAGTGCGAATAATAGGAAACCTTTTCCATGGCGACTTGGGTCTAAACTGTAGCTGACCAGTGTTATGAATATGTAATATGCTGACCAGCTTGCTCACAATAATGTCATCGCAAAGGCAAGAATGAACTACACAGCTCAGCACCGATTTGCTTTAGGTTAAAAATATTTACTATTTAGTGTTTGTTAACATGTTTTCACACGTGATTGGATGAAAGCATACTAAAATAAAAAATTGACTGTTGTTTTATGCCATACTCAAGAATACTTGACTTATACGACAGCGACCTTCATTGTGGCGGAGAGGAAGCGAGCATGAGTTGAGCTTGAACTCACAGCAATGGATTATTGCGTCGCGCTGCCACGCTATTTTCCTCGGGCACGGGGGCCCAGAAAATATTATGCAGTGACGAAGGCATTGGAACGTCTTCGGTATTGTACAGTATTAAGTATTATGACTGCGGCTTTGAGTCAGGAGGTTATCATTTTAATATCGCCGTCTGATATAGAAGCACATCATTTTTGGAAAAGGCGCAAAACACCAATGCACAGGGATTCTCTTAATTCACTGAAACATTTGCTGAAAGCAGCAAAGGTATTCTGTTTTTGGTAACAAATTCTTGTGTTTGTTTAGAAGGTTGTTGTGTTGAACCCAATGTACATGTATTCTATTATTCTGCGGGGTTACTGCGTCGACATCAACACAATATCCTGTTATTTTACAGGAGTATTTCGTAATTTTACGTATCTTTTGCTAGTATCAGATAATTCAGCAGAATCTAGAATGGTGTTAGAGCATTGTGTTAAATTTAGCTGGGAAATGTGCCATGTTTTCTCGTTTTGTCAAAATACTGACTTGAATTTCTGAAGAGAAGGTGATGTGCTTTATTTTACCAAATAATTTGAACAGAATCCTCTATAGAGTTTACTAACATTACGCCGTTTCACAATTTTTTCTGTATGATTTCCATTCACCATTTTGGGCTAATGAACAGCAGAACGTTCTGGGAATCAGAGTTCTTATTTTTTTTTTATTGTCAAACATACACATCTGTTTGTAAAAAGGTTATGGCGCCCGAGATCAAAAGGGCACGTGGGAAAGGCACGAGTCAAACTAATCATAACACAATTAACCCATTTTCTGTAGAGTCATTTTTATGTAAATGAACATTCCGTAATAATTTTACATAGCGTGAATGACCCCATAACATAAACGTTCTTCTTTCACTTCAGTGTTAAGCAACGAAGCCTGCGATTGGCCCTGTGTGTTACCAGTGCTCACTGGATGAGGTCGCAATGTTTACCATCCACCTTAGCGTAACGTAGAGTTGTTATGGATGACAAACCAGCCATAATCTTACCCATGAAATCAGTTCTGTTAATAATGATGACATCATCGCTGTTTTGATGCAAAATTAAAGAGAAATAATTTCTTAACACCTTTAATGTAGGAGGCTCGATGACCTAATGAAGTGATCAGGATAGTTGTGCATCGGTTTATCTATTTCCTCTGGCTAGTGTTTTACTCCGTACTCAGAATATTTCATTTATATGACAGTGGTCAGGTGCATAAGTGGGTGAATCTGGGCATGGCCTAGGACGAATGTGCGGCACCTCACAAATGCTTGCTGTAACATACAACAGTGTGTGAGCTACTAAATAAGCTGGGTGTGTAGTATCTCAGACGTAGGAAGCTGAATGTTGACATTCAGTGCTTACAACATTTTTACTCTAACAAGCTCTATGTTACTCAGTTAATCTTAGGTTTAATATATTGAGTGATGTTGTGTTCCATTTAACTTACCGAAAAACATCTTGTAAACGATAGGATGACTACATTATGGGTGAAATTGGTTATGTACTACCTAACCAAAACGTCTTGTAAACGATAGGATGACAACATTATGGGTGAAATTGGTTACGTACTACCTAACCAAAACGTCCGGTAAACGATAGGATGACCACATTATGGTTGAAATTGGTTATGTACTACCTAAGCAAAACGTCTTGTAAACGATAAGATGTCTACATTATGGGTGAAATTGGTTATGTACTACCTAACCAAAACGTCTTGTAAATGATAGGATGACCACATTATGGTTGAAATTGGTTATGTACTACCTAAGCAAAACGTCTTGTAAACGATAAGATGTCTACATTATGGGTGAAATTGGTTATGTACTACCTAACCAAAACGTATTGTAAACGATAGGATGACTACATTATGGGTGAAATTGGTTATATACTACCTAACCAAAACGTCTTGTAAACGATAAGATGTCTACATTATGGGTGAAATTGGTTATGTACTACCTAACCAAAACGTATTGTAAACGACACATTGATTGTATACATTATGGATGATATCTGTTGTCTGCCACTTAACTTAAAATCTCATTGTAAACAACACGTTGTCTACACTATGGATGCTATTTGTTGTGTTCGACTTGACAAAAAAGTCCAGTAAACGACAGGCTGTCTACATTATGGATGCTATTTGTTGTGTTCGACTTGACAAAAAAGTCCAGTAAACGACAGGCTGTCTACATTTTGGATGCTATTTGTTGTGTTGCGCTTTACCTTTCAAAAACTTATTGTAATTGAGCCAGTGTACACTCTGGAGAAATTTGACCTGTGTCTGTAAGCAAACATTCCCTGTAAACCACGAGCTTCCCATTATACGGCTCAATTGATTCAGTTCAACATTTCGGATCAGAGAAATCGAGTTCTAATCCCAGTGTTACCCACAAACAAAATTTCTTTAGCAATATGTCTTAATTGCACGTTACCAGCCTTTTTGCGATTTTGCACGTGTGAAATTTACGGACGACGACTGATATACGGGTGTTAGATTATCAAATGCTACACATTTTAGGAATGGATGTTCCCTTTTTATCGTTTCCTTGCCAATACCCAACGGTTTACTCCATATCTCTCCACTTACGACTAAGGCACTAATCAGCCAAGCAGTACATCAATGAAATCAAATATTCTATGCCAGATGCATATTATATGCACAAGGCATGCGCGGATACTGTTCATCGTACTGTTCCGGAAGTACTTATATTGTGTCGGTACAATACACAACCTTTTTCCGCATTGTGTTGTTCGCGTGTTACACCGTTATCTACTTTTCCGATATGTTTCAGTACAACACACAGCCTTTACCCCCATTGTTGTACGCGTGTTACACCGTTATCGACATTTCCGATATGTTTCAGTACAACACACAGCCTTTACCCCCATTGTTGTACGCGTGTTACACCGTTATCGACATTTCCGATATGTTTCAGTACAACACACAACTTTTCCCGCATTGTTGTACGCGTGTTACACCGTTATCGACATTTCCGATATATTTCAGTACAACAAGCCTATGAATATATGTGACCTACATTCAACTTATTCATGAGTCTAGGAATTTATGTGACCTACATTCCACTTATTCATGAGTCTATGGATATATGTGACCTACACTCCACTTAATCACAAGTCTATGAATATATGTGATCTACATTCCACTAATTCATGAGTCTATATGAATATTTGTGACCTATACTCCACTTATTCATAAGAACAATGCCTGTATCTTATTATAGTCAGTACATATAATGTCTCGGTATAGTGTACACAATAATATTATAATAATCCACGAGTACCGAAGTAGCTCTCGGCCACGTCATACTGAGTAGACCTCATTATATGTACATGCACTGTTACTGTGATTGCCTTTTTCACCTGTTAATTAGCATGTACCTGTTGTTGCTATTTTAGGTTTGTAAATAATGACCTATTTAAGGTAGCACGCCCTAACGAACAATAGAACGCCAGGTAACAAAGTCTTCCCCGCGGGCACACTGACATGATCTTTCCGCACTTTAGGGCGACTTGTCACTAAAACGTTGTACACATATACAGTGTAAAGATAGTTAAAGAATTTGTATACATAAAGATATGGGTTTGATGCAACAACTGAGCTAGCTACTAGATACTGTAAAATACGTCGTCCATACAGAATGATAAGGGGGTACTTTAACCAGCTATATCCTGTTATTTTACCTGGCCAGTTGTGTAAGTTATGCATATTATATATAAAATTCCTAAGTACGAAGTTAAACAACTATCGGATTTATTTACTTGATTGGATATATATTTTTTTATTTATTTGATTGGTGTATTACGCCCGGGAGAAACCCACCACTATCCGCTTGTTGCTGCAGACCTTCCCACGTACAGTGACTGGGTATATAAGGCAGTGCACAAATAACATTTGACCTATACGACGCCGTTCCGCCTTCGGGATGAAGCAAAACAGAGATACTAAGGAAAACATCATCACCTCATTTTTTTTAGGGATGTGTGTAACTGGCCTGTTTTTAAGCATTTACATAAACAGTTAGAATAAAACCCTCCCTTTGGTAAACTGATAAGTCATCCGATTTAACCGGTTACGTGTGACCGACCATGTGACCGCTATCACAGTGTGAATGCTGCTGTAGTTTTACTCTGAATTCCAAAGTATTTGTATTACCCTAAACAATAAATATTTCTTTATATTTCTTTATTACTGGTGTTTTACGCTGTACTCAAGAATATTTTACTTATACGACGGCGGTCAACATTATGGTGGGAGGAAACCGGGCATAGCCCGGGGGAAACCCAAGGACATTCGCAGGATGGTGGCAGACCTTCCCACGTACGAAACAATAATAAACAGATTATTCCATGATGTCATGGTCAATCACATGGTCTCCAAAAACAACGTTAACAGGGAAACTAAACGGAGCCCTCAGTTATGCCAAGGTTAGTTATATGTTAAAAGGATAAATAAAAAATTATCATGTTATCCTATCGCCAGTTATACAGCATGAATTAACGCTGTTAAAGAATAAGGAGACTGGCACGCTGTGCTATGCCCTTGTTATGGCACGAGTTTATTCAGTTAATAGGGTAAATGAAAGGGCTCTCCGGTATATGCACGTACTCTGATGAAGATACTATACCGCCATCTTACGACCAGTTACTAGTACATGACAGGCTTATACACAAATTATCTATGCGTATATAGATAAGGGCACATTACCAAAATGAAATGGCTGAAACATGTAGTTTGCTTCAGTAAAGAAAAGGTGCAGGGATTTGCAGATCATATTTAAAACACACCCTGACGTCGAAGACATTGCCATTGACGGTTAAAGTGAGTGAGTGCTTGGGGTTTAGCGTCGTACTTAACAATTATCGTCATATTATCATATGACGACGATGATGGTTAGATAAATTCAGTTCAAAGGTGGTCTCAAAAGTTGATGCTAATTTAGGAATACGGGGTTGGGCCCTGTCATTATGGATGTCTGCATTTTTACCTACATGCAGCGGGACCATAAACCTGTATATCCGGCCTTTATGTATAAACATACTGGATGCTCCTCTATCAACACACATTTAATGATTAGGTAACATACAGGGAATTTTTTGAGAGAAGAAAAAAACTCCCAACGAGTCTGCCTTGGAAAAATTAATTACATCTGGCCCGTGAAGTGCTCTGCTATTTCGAAGTGAAATAATATCTAGATGTGAAAAGCAAACATCAGCTAAAGCTTGTATTGTTCTTTTCTTCAGGGGAATTATTAAATGTTTCTGCAGCGTGAATTTCTATCTAAACGCGATATATATCCACTCCTTCTTTGTTGTGAATTGAAGCAGGCACTGGTGTGATTGGCATTTTTTAACACAAACATTTTATTCATGTCACTGTAAACTTACCGGATATTGTTTGTTCGCTTACCTGGGAATGAGAAGTCATGATTTTACTTCGTCACGAACGTGTTTCCTGCAGTGTACAACTGACATATTTACTGTAAACAGATAAAACGTCAGGATCAGTTTCTCCATGTCTGTTGTGTAAAACATTCTTATATGAGACAGAAATTTCTAAATGAAGACAAATGACAAATGAACAATCGTAATCCCAAGAATCATATGTATTGGACTAACCTGTGTGTTTTTTTTCTTTATTGACAGATGGAAACACTAGCTGTGTTAGTCATCCTGACGTTCATCACGTCAGCTGTGTCACAGGTCTCAAAAGGTCCCGCTTGTCGCCTTGACGACTTAGCCCTACTTACACCTCAGAACAAGATTCAGAGGCGGGAAGTTTACCTCGGTCTCATACTTCCGGTCCATCATCATGATCCACAGACACAAAAGACCTGCGGCATCATTGACGAAAGAGACATATTGCACCATGAGGCGTTTTTCTGGGCACTAAACACTTATGACGAGCGCCACAACCTGACGAGTTCTACGCCAAAGTTACGTGGCGTAGCCTTTGATACCTGCGGCAGTCCGGACAGATTTTACTTTCGGATGAATGACTGGATTAAATGTTCTCCCACCCCGGATGTCGCCAAACCTAACACCCTGGCTTTCTTGGGGTATGACAACGGTGAGGTAACAGCCAAAGGCGCTCAACTTTTCAACGGTTCACGAGATGTTTTCGTGAATTTGTCACCCAAAGGACCAATGTTTAAAAAGACGATCTATCCTAAATATTACACCCTGTCGCCCAGCGTCGATCAGGAAGCTGACGCCATTGTTGCGTTCATGAGGCAGCAGGACTGGAGAGAAGCGGAGGTGATTTACGTAAATGATGTGTACGGTAAATCGGGACTGGAGTCATTCTCAGCCAAAGCGAGAGCTGCTGGCATCAGCGTCACGTCCTCTCAAGATATTGCTCCTAGAGCGGACGACACATCTATTCGTCAGACTCTGCAGGGGACAGACGTGAACACGCCAGCTATGGCCGTTATTGTTGTATTTGCATATGGAAAACAAAAAGCCATTGTACACGATGCGTTGAGCGACCGATTTGTGATCATTTCCTCGGGAAATTTGGACGACTATGGACGGACCGTGGCTTCTAATCGACCCGACATTCTGCTGACGTATCATCACCCCCAGGTAGCTATAAACAGCTGGGTGAATGATTTTGAACGCTATCTCGCTGATTTGACTTTGAACCGCAATGACGTTATCAATCCTTGGTTCGCAAATTATTTCCGACAAAAGTTGAAATGCGGGGCATCAGGTAAGCCGCCATGTGATCCCGGCTTAAAGTTTGGAAAGGCTGCCTCCCCAAGTCCAAATCCTACGGCTCTGATCATCTCAGCCGTGGATCTGATGCTGGGTACCTACTTCAGCGTCACTGAATCCTGTCCGTACAGGCCCGACTGTCCAGGCTATGACTTCAGCCTGCTGGAGAGCGAGTTTCAAACGAAGATACACAGGGCTTTACTTGACAAAGGAGGTCTTGCTTCAGGCACTCACGCGCCAGAAGATTGGGAGTATACAGTTTACAGGTCAAGTGCGGCTGGTGACAGAATCGTCAACACGCACGTACGTAAAAACGAAATTTACAAATAGCCTGCAACAGAGAATCGTTATCTGTCTTTTGCTAATATTCGTAAGATCTCCCACAAGAAACGACTTTGATAGACAGTCAGATATCGTAAATTTCGTTTTGGTAGTTCCCTAGAAGCGAAAACGCGGCCCTCACTGGTTCATTGTCCGAGGCCACAAGGTCCCTGTCTCGAATCCAGTTCATGAGGATACAGCTACACTTTTAAGTCTGGAGATACGTCAGATACCTGTGATTGTTTGCAGTAGTTTGGTTTCTGGTTTAGTCCACCCATAAAACTTACTATGTCTCCAATAGATTAAAAACATATTCAGCATAAGGCGTTTAAATAAACACAATATGAAATACTACAGCATAGGGAGCGAAACCAGAACAGAAACGAGTGTGTTACTTGGCAAATGGTCAGGCGTAATCGGTGAAGCCTAATAATGAAATAGGCCTTAGGGGTATGGAACGTGTCGAATGGACACCTTTAAATATAGTTACTACTACTGATATTTGACATGATCCAATTACCAATTATGTTAATACATAAAGTTATTTGATTTTAACTTGTGTTTATTCGTCTTCCGTGTACGGTGCCTGAAAGACTTTTTCTGCACTTGCCTTTTGTACAAAATAGTACCACAAATTGATAAAAGAATTATGGTGATCTACTGCCTGGATGGATCAAAGTATTCCTTCCTCCATAAAAGAAAATATTTCAAACACTTTTCACCGTGCCAGTTAAAGCTTGGCCGTCAGGAAGCCTATTAATTCCATCACCCGTTGACATCATCTCCAGTGGTTTACTTCTTAAGGGTGATACAAATATAACAGCCTGTTCTGTATATATACGTATTTGTGCATCAAAATGATGTCGATTAGATTCATTTCCTCTTGTGTACAGGTGATAAATGGATAATGTAATTGACGTATTTTGTAAGTTTTATTGTGTTAGGATTCGCATAAAAGACACTTGAATCCCCAGATTACCAGGAATCTGTTGGATTCGATTTAGTTCTGATTGAAAACTAGGGAAAATTGCGGGAATAATTTCAAATAGAAAATTTTGTCCATAAGTTTAAACAATAGGTGATAAATTTGCATTTCTATAACATTTATTCGATGTATGCAAAATGAACCATAAAATTACAAAAGTAAACATTGAAATCACACTTCACATTTCGGACTTGAGTCAGACAGGTTTTCTGTAATAAGCAAGGGCTGGTCTTTTGTACATTTTGCTCATTTCGTGATAACGGCAGAAAAAAAAACACCATAACTATGTTAAATTCAAGTGTAAAACAAAATATTAAAGGACCAATTCTAAGAGGAATATGTTGACATGAAGGTCTAGTGTTTACATCTATCAGAGAACAAAGTAACAGGTAGATATTATTGTACCCCGGAATACCTTCAGGCTTCTGCCATAACACTCAGTGTTTCAGAAATATGAAATATTTGATTAATCTGTATGTTCTCTTAACACAACTGCTCATGGTGGTCTTGTTATTGTCACATGTCGGTTTTCAGATTGGATATGTGAAGAAATCTCGGTCACAAACGGAAGTCTCAGTTGAGCCAATCGAAGGCGTTGTTATGCCAGGTCGACGAACGGTTGCGACTCGCTGGGATATCGGGCACGGCTGGATCATCGCCATTGGTGTACTGGCTGGACTAGGCATCTTACTGGTCATCATTGCAGCCGCCATATTGATTCTCCTTTACCTGCGGTCAATCCGAATTAGCTACGTCGTCCTTTACGCCATCCTTCTCTTCGGAGCCTTCATTGGTTATCTGACCCTCTTCGCCTTCATCCCCGTCCCCACGAAGGCCACCTGCGGCATCACGCGCTTTGGGATCGGACTGGCCTACAGCATCTGTATCTCCGTCATGGTTGTTCGAGGATTCCTCATGTTCAAAAAGCAGGAATCCGCATTCGCTCTTCCCATATTCATCTATCTTTCATTCGCTCTGCTGGTTGCGATTGAAGTCGTCATCATAGTCATGTGGCTTATCCTTGTGCCACCAGATGTCGCTCTCCACATCGGGTCCTCTTTCGCTTGGGGATGCAATCACTACACCTCCGACCCGTGGCGGACAGACTTCGAGAATCATCTTTTGGCACTGATTTACATTATGCTTCTAATATTCACCCTCCTTGTGGTAGGACTGGTGCTGCTGAAGATGAGGAGACGATGGAAGGATCGGTTGATGAGGATCGAAGCTATTCTGATCCTCGTGGCCGGTGTTGGGTGCACGCTGTTGTGGCTCGCTTGGACCCTGATCGGTGGCCTGTTGAAAACAAACCGCTATGCGCAAGAATTCGGCGACGGCGCCTTAGCCATTGGACTTTGGTTCATTCTTACACTCCTCGTAATTCTGCTTTTGGTTCATCTGTGGTTCTATTGGAAGAAAAGTCACGGAAGGTTGGAGAAGCACACAAGAACCACCACAACTACTTCTCTCCACAATTCCATACCCGTTATAACGACTATACAAAACCGGCACGTCATTGACGACCGGCATGACGACAACGTCATCACCACAACTGCCGCCACAACGTCGACCACAACAACAACAACCGGCAAGGAAATAGAGATTCCTATCATAGTCGTGGACAACAAACATGGGCAAGCGATGGAGATGAGTCGCGTGGAGGATTCCAAAGTGAACCACACTGGGCGGGCTAACGGGAATGTGGTGGCTACCAAGCAGACGAAAAAAGAGGTTCACACCCTCTCGGATAGCCACACCCTCTCGGGTAGCCACACACTCCCTGGTAACCACGCCCACTCGCGTAACCAGACCCATCCGCGAGACGGGGAAAGGTATGCGGCTCACATGACCACAGCGAAGCTAAGCGGAGCTACTGACAACCTAGGTCATCATCATCACCACCATCATCACCACTCATCCAGTCATCATCCCAACAGCAGCTTCTATTGTTCGGAGTGCGGTTACGCCATTGACCCCAGTAAGTACGGACATACCTCAGTATCTATAGTGTGGTTATATACGCTATTGACCCCATTCAGTGCAGGCAGCCATACCTCAATATCTATAGTGTGGTTATATACGCCATTGACCCATGCCAGAGCAGGCATACTTCAGTATCCATAGCGTTAAACCCCAAGCACTTACTCACTCAGTATCCATAGTGTGGTTATATATGTCATTTACCCAAGTCAGCACAGGCATAGATTGTATACGCCACTGACCAGTCAGTACAGGCATACCTCAGTATCATGGTATGGTTATATACACCATTGACCCCACTCATTACAACCATACCTCAATATCTATAGTGTTGTTATATACGCCACTGACCCTTGTCAGTACAAGCATACATCATTATTTATAGTGTCATCCATTGTGTGGTTGTATACGACATTGACCCCACTCAGCACAGAACAGTGCCTGTGCTCAGAGTTTGCTTGAGGTCCTTTTTTTGTTTTTTGTTTTTTTTTTTGTTGCCAGGAGATAATTTCAGGAATTGATTACGTTTTATGTTTCTTGTAAGTCTGAAGATACCCAAATGCTCAGAAATTGGTTACACCCTTTGTTTTTTGTAAGTCAAGGGAAATATTCTAATGCCCCAAGTTTAATTTCTCCATTTCCTTTATATAAGTGTGCAATGATACTCCAATGTTCAAAAATTAGTTACACCTATCCCCCCTCCACCCCCGAGATATCAGTGTGCAGTTATCTCTTTGATACCAGTAAGCCTTTACTACATGCTGGATTAAAATTGTTTGATTAAAAAGTGAATAAATTTTTAAAAAAAGGGAAGCTTCTTACTGTAATAACACTGGTATACGCAATATGTCTTGAATATCAGGTTTTGTACATTTTTTTTTATATCTCATCGTATTTCAGACGCTTTACACTTGAAGCATCCGCGGAGCGAGCGGAGCTCATCCCACAATACCAGCGTCTACGTCGCCGACGCAAGTGGCCATCTAGCCAATGGCGACACCAGTTTCGCTCATTCTGATGGCGCTACTCACGCCATCCATGACCACCGTAAGTTTTTCTTTGGAATATGTCCTCCAAATTGACAGTCACAGTTCTTCGTTGCGCTGAGCTTTAATTACAAATATAATTGTTAAACGGTCAGCTTCGGTATTCATTGTCGAAAAGCTGATTACAAATACGGATTTCATGATATATATATATATATATATATATATATATATATATATATATAATATATATATATATATATATATCGGGTGGGCATAAAAAAATGGGCTGTACTTTGATGCTGCATTACTCCATTATCCTTTTGTTCAAAGCCTTTCAAACTTTAGACATTCAAAATGACATGATTTTGTTAATATACTGACCAAGTTTCGAGGTCACATAGCTTGAGTAGTCTGTACACATGGTTAAAATGAAAACATAACCTCAAAAACGAACGTTCCAGCGACCCACATTGCATCACCTGTCAGGGGTGATGAGTAGGGCCTCGCGTCAATCAAGTGTCGTCTGGAAAAATTGTCTGGCTCTAGTGTCAGAGAAACCCTTCTTCCAGATAGGCACAGGTTTTGCTGAATCAAGATGGTTTTCTCTGCGGCGGACAAGAAATTGATCACCTTTTCAAGTAAAACAAGGTAGAACATTATTTTGAAATGTCCTAAACATACGCTTTTGACTCTATTTTGATTTTGGTTTCCGCGAACAGAAATGTTAAAGGATGAAATGGAATATTGGAAGGGAGATATTGAGTGTCAATGTACGGTCCATTTCTTATGCCCGCCCGATATATATTGGGCATTCTGACGCCATAAGCAGGTAAAAAGTTCACCCTTCCGGTCCAAAACCGGAAGCTAATAAATAAACTGTTCCAGCAAATAGATTAACTTAAGCAGGCAATGACAAGTCTACGTGAAACTATGGTCGTGTTTGCTCAGGGATAACATAAGGGTCATGCTATCGCGAGGCACACATATGACCAGTGCTATATGTGTATCTTATGAGGTAAAAAGCCCATAGTCTAGTGAAGTATTCTTTCACTGTACATTGTCTGTATCAAATTATGACATAATTTTTAGCATTGCCTAAGAACCGAAGACTTCTCATAATGTTTTCAGCCATAATCATTCATTCAGTTCAGATGTGTACAAATCTGTGTTTACTTCTCTTAATATCCATATGTCAGTAGAATGAATGAACGAACGAATGCATGGGGATTAACCTCGCCCTTAACAGCTTTTTAGTCATATGACGACGAAGACATATGTCAATAGAGCACATTTTCCTCACATCGAGACACTGTTCAATTTTAGATCCAATTTACACGAAGAATCCGTACGGCGTCTACAGCACCCCAACAATATACTACAGCAACAGGCGACCGGAGTCCATTTACAGCACCAATCAGCGAGTGATGAGGATCTCGCGAGATTTGACGGGACGTCCACCTTCCAGAGTCGGGATGTCTTTTTCGGAATACGACAGAATCGGCCACCAGAAAAGAAGCTTTAGAAGTAAGGCTGATACACTTATTCAGTCCGCCCACAATACTTATTTATTTGACTCCTATTTAACACACAACTCAAGAATGGTTTTCACATATGGCAGGACCACCGACTATTGGCAAGTTGCTGACGAAGTTTTCAAAATGTGACATAAAGATGTACAATATTGGTGGACGACAAGTGGTCAAACTCTCACATTCACCAAAGCCGACCACATGTTTATTATTGTTTTTAAGACCGTGGGAATGTACAAATTCCTTGCCCAAAGCTGTCCAGAGTACTTAATGATAATAATAAAAATTTAACAATATAAAGACTACAAAAATTGTAAGCTCGTGAATAACTTCGTAAACAGCTTCTTGTTAATAGGCCAAACTTTCACTAATTGCATTTGTCATTGTTTTCCTGGTTTTATGAAATCAGATAGATATCTTACGGTATGCATTTTGTCGAATTCCAGCCAAATATATGGTTTTATCATACAGTAGTTAACCGCCTTACATGGATGATTATCTCCGGCCGTAAGTGGGAAGGTCTGCCAGCAACCTGCGGATGGTCGTGGGTTTCCCCCGGGCTGTGCCCGGTTTTCACCCACCATAATGCTGGCCGCCGTCGTTTAAGTGAAATATTCTTGAGTACGGCGTAAAACACCAATCAAATAAATAAATAAATACATACATGGATGATTTTCTTCACATATGTATGCATAACGTCCACTTTAACAAAGAATCACGCCAAATGCCAGGACGTTAACTTTCTGTCTTTATTCTTTTCAGGAACCAAGTCAGAGGAACAACTTGGTGCATTGTAGCCAACTACTATGGCTACCTCTTGAACCGATGACGTCAGCCGCGTGTTGTGACGTGTTATTTATAACATTAGTATGTGCCATATCTAAGTGTATGTAAATTAAAGGTCTGCGCCTCAGTTTCGCATCTCCTGCGATCTTCTGCATCAATTACTGGCTTTTGTGACTCGAAGCTTCAGTGGTATAATTATGCTTTTACAAGCCAAATGGGCACTGTGCTAAGTATACGACTTCCGGTACCACATGTGACATGCGAGGGCCCTTTTTACTTTAGTGATATGAAATACTCCCATGAAGCGCGATACTTGACACCGGTTTTGACACAAGTGTTGTCGGGTAGGCTTTATTAGGACACCGACTGATACCTACAGTACTTATCGGCGTATTACAATCTCTGGAAAGAATACAGATTTACAACTCGGTGCGCGTGTGTTAACATAACTTATTAACATAGTTAAAGCATAACTTTAACTTATTACGCTTCCTTAGAGAAAGGAAGCTTTTTTGATCTGATTTGTAAATATTATTACACTCCAAGGTAAAGGAAACTTGTTAATCTGTCAGTGATATTCTCCGAGAAGAAAACCGGTTTGAAGGTGAATTTCTCATTTTTAACGTGATACATGTACATTGGGTTTATGTTTTCTAAATCGTACTACTTTTAAAGCCGAAGATTCATCGCCAGAAGTCCAACAGAAATCGTTAGGTGTAGATCGATCACATTTGTAACACGAATTAGAGGAAACTGACAGCGATATTAGAAGCCCAATAATGAAATAAAAAAGGGAACACCATTATGCAAATGTGAATATTTTTAACTGGTTTATTGATGCTTTACAAGGCGGACCATTACTTGGCTTTCTTAATACTGTACAAAACGCAGGTCGAATGTAAATAATTTTTGTAATACTTGTACATTGTGTTTCGTTTCACCACTTTTTCACGTTTCGAGTGATTCATCCTCAGTTTTGGTTCGAGTTCATTCAATTTCGATCGGAGCGAACTTCAGTGTGTGTACATTTTGAAATATTTTAACATTCGCAATTAAATATTTTTAGTTTAACAGGTAAACTTAACTTTCTGACTCCGACCCCTAGGAAGTACAAAGTTCTAAATAACTCAAGTTGTATCCACCTTATGAATTTAACCCTATGTAAGACATAGTCTCCCTTGTATCGCATTACCCAACGGACTTTAAACCATAACTTTTTAGGTTAAAACCTCCATTTGCATTAAAGCGTGACATGAGCCAAGCCACATCAAACGTTAGCGTGATTGGCTGTACTAGTCCTACCCCGTGCTATATCCAACAATCTACAGTGAATTAAAATCCGCCAAGGCTTTCTGCCGATATTTGTAATAACTGACCATTAGCCATTATCATTTAATTTGTAATGAATTGTCTTGTTTATTGTGTATCAACATCCTTGTTGTCATTTACATACTAGTAACCCATGGTAACGCCTAGTAAAACCTAGTAACCAGTGGTATAACCGGAAATGGTGGTCAGGTGATCATCACATTGTCTTCCTCTTTATCTGTTTACTGGATGATCGGTTTGGTTGGACACTAAATTTAGTTAACGTTGGTGGTCTTTTCTCATCTCGTAATTTCTAACGTTATCTGATATTTTAACGCGAGCCATGTGGCTTTGAACCATTGAGACAAAATTGTCTGGAAGAAGTGTCTGATGCTGTTTGTTTTTGACTTGTTATCGGCTCTGTTACACGACAATGTAATGGATGTCAGGTACCGTAAGAATATTTGATTCTAAAACCCCACAAACTTCTTTGGTCACGAGGAACAGGGTCCCTGTAAAAGATACAAATTAGCGTTTTATGTATGAATCTATTTCATCTATTTAGATGCAGAGTTGTTCCGTAGCTCTGTTTAAAAAGAAGGAATCACGTGGAGATAACCAGATGTGTTACCTTTATTAAATACTCCATCCTTTCAGAAGGAACTTTAGGAAGTTTCCTTAATCATTGCATAACAATGTCAACATCTTTGATTGTGACTTCTGACATTGACAGTAAAATCAAACTGAGTGCTCTCCTCGGTTCAGAGGATTGTGGGTGTATTACCATATGTTCACTTTCGTTGATGTACATATCGTTTATTTTTTGTCTTATGTATCTGTGTAATACACTGCTGTATGTGAACGTCACTCCGTAAAATTGAACAGTTGTGCCAAACTGTACATAAACGTTTGTACTCTTATTTAACCGATACTGTTTGAGTTCTGTTTGTGTCGATTATAAAGTCATTCACGAATTGGAGGAAGAAGGCGATAGTCCGTAGCAAACCTGGTGTTTTGTGTTTCCATGAATCATGCTGGCACAAATATCAACATTTAATCCCTGTTTGACTTGAGCCATTAAACTAGGTAATATAACGTGGCCCGGGGGTGACATTTTCATTGAATGCTAGCATCATGTCCGACATTTTCATTGCCGAGGGAGACAACACGCTAGCACGGCGCAATTACTCAGGAGCGTCACACCAATGCGGTCGCTGTGAGTTCAAGTCCAGTTCATCCTCTTCGGTCGTTCGTAGGAAAGTCTGCCAGCAACCTTCGGATAGTTGTGGGTTTTCCACGGGCTCGGTCCATTTTCCTCCCATCATAATGCTGGTATTTTCGTATAAGTGAGTACGGCGTGAAACACCAATGAAACAAGTAAATAAGATTCCAATTGTACACCATGAAGGGAAGTTTCAAGACGATATTCGCAAGACGCATTTTCCAAAACAACCTGAAACACCAGTTCCTAAAATAATATGTTACATTCTGTTATTCGACTGATACGTTTTGAATACTTTCTACATCTTTGTATTCCGACTGCAGTAGGATGGGGAGGGGCATTTTCGCAGTCTTTGCTTCTCCCATCAATATGGCGTACAAATCTGTATGTAACATTTGGGAAAGTTGGGTAACAACTTGCCAAAGAGAGCAAAGAGAACACCAACGTGAAGTGTGTGTCAGATAAAAGACAATTAAACATTGTCCACAAACATAGTTTGATTAATTTTTGGAATGTTTTCAGCCCAGTAAAATGCATTTGAAGCTTTGGATTCTACGATGGTCTTTTCTGACTATATTGGAACCAGTGACGTCACATCAGGTTTTTACCACTTAACACACACAGACTGCTAAATTTCATCATTCTAACTGCTGTGAATGCATTCGCTGAATGGACCATGAAACAAAAGATATGGATGTGACACCACTGATACCCTTTGGGTCAAGACAGAAAACCGAAGAATTTTATGTTTTTGCATCTTTTTACTCCACTGAATAAATTTTAAGAAAATAAATCAAACTATTTTCCTGGACAGCCTTTAATGGTCTTTCATCTGACTTCATTTTAGTAGTTTCCTTGCCTATAATTTACCCCAAGCACTTCGGTGTTCTTCACTAATAAAGCTCATGTGAACATTTCTTGAGTTTGGCGACAACAAACAGTCAAATCAAGGTGAAAATTCGCAGAAGGCGTTTAAAACGCCCAGTTCATTTTCTTATTTGCATTCTCTTAGATTGGAGACTCCAGTTAGATTGTGGACTCCCATGGCAACAGGGATGGGATAAATCAATTTATTGTTGAACTAATCGCACTCGTGTCACAACGATGAATGTCGGGGATATTACAGGTCAAAGCGAGTTAACAATTGACACTATTATTTTTGCGCAGGATATCTCTGTGTTGGACTGACGCAGTAATTATGAAACGTAAAATGGCATTAAATTGCCTCATTCACAAGACTTCATGGTTACTTACTCGCTCTATTATGTGATTTTAGATTGCCACTGTCTTAAAGCAATAATCCTGCTATTACAACATCCACAAAGTCTAATGATTGTGGATTGATGCAGGCGTCTAATTTCTATGTTCATACATAACATCCTACATTATCTCGTATTCAAAAACCGCTCTAAAACTCTCAAAGTTTGAGGTACATCTTCTCAGCGTTGTTTTTTTTTTCTCCAAAGTTCCTGGGGTACATTTGAGGCATACGCATACTGGGGTGTGCTTGAGGCACAGTACACCTCAGATTATATAGATGGGGTGTACACCTCATCTATACCTCACTCTAAGGTGTACATGCGGCGTACACCCCATAAACACCTCAACGATACCTCACCCTTAGGTGTACACCTCATGTAAGAGAGATGATCTACTAGACATCGTTCATAGTACTGCCATGCTCTTTAATAGATCTCTTTCATACACTTCCATAATCTAATAGACGTCGTTTATAGTACTGCTATGTTCTTTAATAGATGATCTCTTTCATACACTCCTATGATCTACTAGACATCGTTCATAGTACTGCTATGGTCTTTAATAGATGGTCTCTTTCATACGCTCCCATGATCTAATAGATATCGTTCATAGCACTGTCATGGTCTTTAATAGATGATCTCTTTCATACACTGCCATGATCTAATACATATCGTTCATAGTACTGCTATGGTCTTTAATACACGATCTCTTTCATACACTCCTATGGTCTAATAGACATCGTTCATAGTACTGCTATGGTCTTTAATAGATGGTCTCTTTCATACGCTCCCATGATCTAATAGATATCGTTCATAGTACTGCTATGGTCTTTAATAGACGATCTCTTTCATACACTCCTATGGTCTAATAGACATCGTTCATAGTACTGCTATGGTCTTTAATACACGATCTCTTTCACACACTCCCATGATCTAATAGATATCGTTCATAGTACTGCTACGGTCTTTAATAGACGATCTCTTTCATACACACCTATGATCTAATAGACATCGTTCATAGTACTGCTATGGTCTTTAATAGATGATCTCTTTCATACACTCCTATGATCTACTAGACATCGTTCATAGTACTGCTATGGTCTTTAACAGGTGACCTCTTTCACACCATTGATCTGTGAAAGACCCTAGTCCATATGGTAACTTTAACAACACGAATCGTTTTAGGGATTGATGTTGCAAGAATTCATACATAAATATGTCACCTTTAGTAAGTTGACTTATATTTGTTTTAAAAAAAGCTGCTTATGATTAGTAGGCTTCGTTTAAGTTTCAGAAAAAAAGAACCAAAGCACTGAAATGTTTCTGTCTACTTTATTATTATTTACTACAATAATAAAAATGGACGCATTCAATGTGACATAGTTACACAGGTGACAAACACCAACACACGGTCCCAAAAACCAGATTTTCGACACAAGACAACACAAAAATGCGTTGCCTATCCTTGAAATACTCTATTGTTTCACGAATAATGATCGACTGCCGTAGCAGTTTATAATTATAGCAAACCAGGGAGAACATAACAAAGTCTCGACTGCATGTAGCTTGATCCATCAAGCAAGGTGTATTTCTTTATTCGGCATTAACGCAATTTCTCGCGTGCTTTCTGTTTTATGCTTGCTTTTGTATCTCTCTGAGGTCACGTGATACACAAATCAAACCGGTTTCACGCTCCCATAAACACTAATCAAGCACAGGAAAAAAAACAGCTATGGCTAAGTAAGAAAATATGCAAATGTGTGATAGTGAGAACAAGCCTTTTTTAAAGCACACTGCCATTACATGCACACACACTTTCACCTTAAAACGCACGGACTCGTTTGACAACTGGTAACCCGTTGCCCGGGGCAACGTAGATGTCGTCTGCTCTTCTCCAGTCTATTTTCGTCGGCCCAGATTTAGGGCAGCTCTTAACGTTGAACATTCATCTGACACGGAATTCCAGTTCAGGGCTTGTTCTAGACCTAACAATGCCCTCAGGCAAACTTATTCGTTATCTTTTTTGTTGTTTAAAAACCTGGTTCAGGATGGATGACGTTGTGCATCATCACAGGGATAGAAGCCACGGCCAGCTGTGAAGTCAGTGTTGAAGAGAAGACCTGTCTTAACAAGGGGATGCTGGTGACGTTTTAAAGGGAAACTACCCAGAAACGGTCGACTCTACAGTTCCATTACGTTAACCAAAGGTAAGGCGAGGTAGTCTTCACGCTACGCTGTGCAAATTTGTAGTAGACTGGGGGTTATAAAATGAGGAAAGGTTTATGTAAGGCGATGGGTCGCGAGGGAGGGGTTGTCTCAACACATATAACCGGTTATATTTTTGTACGCCGTAAGTGGAAATCTCTTCACATCAAGTCATCAAAATATTCCAATAATGGCAATTTGAAATTCAGTCGATCTGATGAATTCGGATTAAAGTAGTTGCCAAATACAATGTGGTTACATGAACCTTGTATTTGTGAGAATGAAAATGACACCGAAATTCTGCACTAGTATGGAGGCGTATAAAAATGTAAATCGACAAAAAATATACCGAAACATTTTACGATGTAAATCGTGCTTATTTATTTCACTGGCATTAATCGCCATTTTCAGGAGTTTTTCAGTAATACACGTACGTGTATAACACCGGACATGTTTTTTGCTGGAGGAAACCGGATGTAAATATCCCTTCCCCTCTGATTTCAAGCCTGTGTTGACAACATAAGCCAAATTATTTCATTTTAAACTTTAATGATAAGGAAGTATGTAACAGGTGCGTTTCTGTGAGATGTGTTAGTCAGTACAGAGACAATACCGTCTCATACTGTTGATCTGATGAGAAGTTTTGGCCGTATCCGTGTCTGTGAAAAGTTTTTGTGGTAAAGGCGGTGCGCATCTTCATACTGAGCTCACGCCAAAGTAGGTGTGGTCGCTTTCCCTCATGTCCATGACTGACAGCCTCGCGGTGGTTTTGCATTACCCGCAGATGTCACAGAAGTAGCAATATCACGTATTAGTACACGTGTTCAGATCAGTTTTAAATGAAATATGAAAAATACATCATACATACAAAGCTAAAATGTTAGGCGTAAAGAGAACCAGTGGTGAAGGCATCAGACTGGTAGGGGAATAGAACACACGCCCCTATCGGAATAAAGAAAACTGTCATACACGTGTCTATGTTACATTTTGTAAGCTTTAAATTGTTTTTAACCGACAAGAGATATAATGCCACACATTTTCTAGGTATATGTAATCACACTAGTAAATGTTTGGCAGAAAACTGGCCTTTACAAATTCATTAATGGTTTGTTTGTATTTATGAGTGAGTGAGTACTTGGGGTTTAACGTCGTACTTAACCATTTTTCAGCCATATGACGACGATTTTTATATTTATGTACTATTGCAGTTATTTGCATTGTTAAACATACATGAATGGTTTATCTCAGTTTTTTTTGTAATCAAACTCACAAATTTAAGCTTATAATTTAAGGTTGATACGTGATCTACTCCGTACCTTCAAACTTTGGTCAAACTTTAGTAAACACGTTCAGAGATGTGGCAATGGAAGGGAGTGGCTGTTTGTAATATATATGCATATAAATATACCAGAAGTAAAACTGCCATGTTTATATTAGTGGCAAAAATAGCAAAACATATATAGCCTTGACGAAGGAACTAAAAAATCGCGACTTTCTGGATAAAGATAATAGAAAGTAAGAGCCACTTACTATAGATTGCTATTGATTTCGAACTATTAATATCCCTTTCGCGGGCCTAATGCATTTGTGCATAGGGTATAACTAGGGAGTAGGTATGTAGGGGAGGTAAAATGCATGTATATTCGAGAATTGTATTTTGTTGCCGTTTAAATATGTTCTCAAGCATGTAAAATAAGATGTGGGCTCAAGTGAGAAAGCCTAAAGTGGTGAGTATGAGTGCATCATTTGTCCTGTGTTTCATCTTACACTGGTCATAGGAACAGTTAACAGAAAGAGATGTGATATATACACTATGTGCTGTATTCTAAAGTGCCTTTCATTATAAGCCTATATGAACATATGCTACATAATGTGGAGGTGACAATACACACTGTATTGTATTATAACAGTTTACTGGCCAGATGAACACTTCGCATATAAGGTGGTTTTATACACATCGTGTTTGGGCTATATTCTAACATCATACCTGGGAAGAGCAATCAGATCATACCGCCATGAAGGCAATACCTGATTAGATTAACTGGTCTTTGTATAGGTGTAGTTGACACGCTACTATTCAGCCCTTACTACCGGAATCAACTGTCAAACTGAGTAGACATATTTCAGTAGGATAAGCAGCACAATGCCATATACCGGTAAACAATATACAAATTAAACATGAACAAGTAAAAGTGAGGTGCAAACGGAAACTGTCAGTAGTTGTTGCGGATGCGACAAGGCGTCTGACAGAGCCACATCAGTGCTGGCATCATCCTGATCATAGTCACTGCCGAGAGGTGGAGTGATATCATGCCCCACGATGTTTAACCCGGCCTGGGTTTAAACATTGCTACGTTAATATTCCAAATTCAACGTCTACAACCCACAGAACTGCAACGTAACTGTAATGTTAACATCTACTGTGAATGTTTAGAATTCTTAACATCTATGTAAGCCTACACGGTTCCACAGTTCAGTAAACAGTTCATGAAACTTAGTCTTAATCAACAAAGGCGAAATAATGAAATAATGGTATATTGTTAATTGTGTTGATGGAAATTATATCGTGATGAAACGAAAGCCTTTCATGGGGCGCTCAATTCTTGAACTTAATTATGAGAGACACAGGCATTAGAGCCTTATAATCATTGTCCACTGTACTTGCAATCAATAAACGGCAATCAGCTAAACCCAATCGTCCACTGAAGTAAGTAGGTTTCGCGGGCCCTCGGGATCAACCGCCCACAGTAATATTCAGACTAACGAAGCTCTTGGGAGTTCCCGACCCATATAACCAGTACCAGCCTTTTTGGATGTTACACTTAATCTGGACTGTCATGGCAACACCTAAATGGCGAGTTATTAACTTGTTACCATGGAAACCCATGCAATCATGATAAGCTTCGAACTTTTGCTCGCGATATGACGTTAACCTCTCAGGTTTGAGAAAATGGAAGTTTATCTTTGCATTGGTGTAACTGACAATTTTTTGTTTATAATATATCTTACAATTTTGAATAAAAATTCCCACCATCCACCGATATGTAGAGGTAATGAAGCAATGTAGATCAGCCGACATAAATCAATAAACCGTTTTGGTCCGAGAGTAGCATGAACAATCTACTGACATCGAACCTATACATCCTCACTACACGTGCCATAACTTTGGTTGTGCATGTGCGTGAGTCTGTGACATTAACTAATGCAAATGCCGGTGGCAGCTGAGGAGGTTAATGTCTGATGAGCGTTTCGTGAAGTTATGGTGATAGCCAGAACAGGTGTATTAGGTTACATCCGGGCTACCTATAGCCGATGTAAATGGTCACCAGAGTAGGCCTACTGATTTGTGAACCGAGGCCGAAGAATGGGCTTACGTTTTCTACTCCTAAAGGTTTGTAGACCAGTCATCTTACCTACAATCATCACCAAACATGTATAGGCAAGCCATGTGACGCAGTTGGTCTGACTGTTTACCATTCATCTTACTCTGGGGACGTGTAGTTGCCAAAGGGAGATAATCCATGGCATCAGTAATGCTACACTTCCATGTATGAATTCTGTACTGAACTATCAACCAACCCACTGATGTTACTTTTGTTAGATTGGTAGATCATATAAACGGATGGAAGATAAATGGTAAGGAACAGTCAAGATATTACCGCTGATAATAATACATAGAGTGAGTGAGTGAGTGATTGCTTGGGGTTTAACGTCGTACTTAACAAGCTCTCTGGTGCTGCTTCACGGAGGCGACTTACCGAAGCACCGATGCATCTCCGTGGAGTCTATGCATCCTTGTACGCTCTCTGCATCCTGATACCGACTATGCATCCTGGGACCCCTTATGCGTCCTGGGACCTTCTATGCATCCTGGTACCGGCTATGTATCCTGGGACCATCTATGCATCCTAGGAACCTCTATGCACTCTGATAGCGTCCATGCACACTGGTACTCTCTATGCTTCCTAGAACCCCAAACACCCGCTCACTCACTAGAACCCTCTATGCATCCTGATACCGGCTATGCATCTATGCATCCTGGGGCCCTCTGCGCATCCTGATAATACTATGCACCCTAGGACGCTCTATGCACCCTGATACCATCCATACATCCTGGGACCTTCTATGCATCCTGATACCGGCCATGCACCCTGGCGCCCTCTATGCATCCTGGTACCCACTATACATCCTGATACCGGCTATGCGTAATACTAGTATGGCAAGACAATTCGAAAGACTGCGTTATTTTTCCATTCTGCAATAAGCATTTCTATGATATTCAGATTTAGGGTAGGGTATTCATTATTTTTATAAACGTATGGACACATCATAGGCCACTATCCGTGAAATGTATCTTTAAATTTGATGTACGTGAAATGCCAATTTATTCATCACCGATTTCACGCATTTAGTACCTGTATTAAAATGGCACATTAAAATTAAAACCAGAGTAGAATTCACAGACTAAGAAAACAGAAGATTACCAAGTTCATTCTTAATTTTACACGATTTTATTTCATGGAATAGTTCCTCCACTGTTTGCTTCTGATCTGACTGCACATAGACCTGCACAGTAACGATCATCTGTGAGACTGATATACCACTGGATAACCATAGCAAGCTTGCTTGTTTCAGATGGCGTGGTCATTCTTCGTGGCCGTGATCATAGGCTGGACCGTCGCAGCGAACGCCCAACAGAATGTTACCTCTGTCCCAGAAGTTGGCTCGTGCCCCGCAGACAAAGCGGGTTGCCAATCTGTCGACCAGAACGTGTTCATATTTCCCGCCTCAGGAACGTCGGCTCAGGAACTGTACATCGGTGGTATCTTCCCGGTCCATGATCGAGGGATTGAGCCGTTTTCGTGTGGAATGATCAACGTAGAAAGTTTTCAGGAAATGATGGCATTCCAGTGGGCCGTTCAGACATCCGATAAGAGACTGGTTGGCGCGATTCCCGTAGCAAACAAGGGCTCCGTAGTCTTCGACACTTGTGGGACAGATTATTCCGCTACGCAGTCCATCCTTGGATTGGAAACGTGTAAAAGTAAGCCCAACCACGTTGGAGTCTCCACACCAGATTCCATCAGTACGTCAGAACGCCACGTTGTTGACAGACAGAAAATCCTTGGTTTTGTAAACGCGGTAGATAGCAGAAATGGGCAAATGGAGACCGAGGCCAGTCATATTATGCTGGGGCTTCAGAAACCGGTTATCAACACGGGCACATATAGCGCTGATTTTGCCTCTAATAAACCAGGGGCACGATTTAACTTCGTGACACCGACTATTAAGCAGGAAATCGAGGCGAGCACCGAAATCATTAGAAAGAGTGTTTTTGCCGAAGAGATTTTCGCTATGGTCGTTTACTCCAGCGATGAATCTTCTACCAACGCTTATAACGAATTTAAAATTGCGGCTAGTGCCAAGAATATTTGCATTGTGTTCGAAAGCAGACTTGACACACCTTTGCAGGAAAGTCAGCTGGAGGATGCCGCCAGTGGTATTTTGATGAACCAAAATGCTCGTTTCGTTCTGACTCTTCTACCAGAAAGTGCCTTCCAGGAATTATACTCACGAATTTTGGGCAAAACAAATAATGTTTTCAATCTGACCTTTGTTTTCCCGCCGTTCACTGAAAAGGCGAGCAATATAGTACTGAAATCCAGTGTTCATGCCTTGGGGGCCGTTCAACTGCGCCACGCTCCGGGGCCAAGGTTTGAGGACTTCAGGCAGTTCTACAGGAACTTGGACGAAAAGGCTTTCCCGACTGTGCCACTTTTTGCAGAGTTTTGGCAGCAAAGATTCCAATGTAATTTACAGGGACAAAATGGGAACAATGCCCTACGGTACAGAAAATTTTGTAACAATTTAACGCTGTCTCTCAGAAATGATGACATCACATCAAGAATTGGCTACGTCATCACTGCTGTAGACGCCCTGTTGATGAGTATTAAAGAAATCTGTCCACGAGGAGACATTTGTCAGAGTCTAAACCAGACCATGTTTGATCAAGCTATCCCAAAGATTGTCAAGAGGGGCGAAAAGGTGTTCGACGCAAAGACTGGTGGACCGACATCTTTCCAGTTCGATATATTTAACCTTCAGAAAATGGAGAAGGAGGATCAATACGTTCAGGTATGCAACCATTTAGCCTTACATTTTTAGACAAATTTAATGGTATAGTTTAATTTTTGTAGCAAAAAAATTCTGGGTTGGGACATGCAATTTTTTTAAAGGCGCCTTGTTTGTTAACGCCACGTTTTAGACATGTAACCATATAGTGTTTCTCTAAGAGATAACACGTCAGTGGAACTTAACTGGGATAACTCTAAATTGGGTCGTCATAAATGATCATTTTAAAGCAAATCGTGTGCCGGGAAGGATAATGTTTACTGATTAATGTTCCAACGCCGTTAAATAAAGAACAAAAAGTAGATCTGTGAGTTAGTAAAGGGCAACAAACAGGGGATATATACAATTAACATGCTTACCACTTACTTCACACAGTTTACAAACTATTGGTTTTAGAAATTAAAACACAATGGCATGTATGCTAGCATCAGTGACTTTGCCCCTGGCCAATGAGGTTGCATCCTTGAGTCTAGTTTTGGCTGATATCACCGCGGCTTTAGCTCAGGATTTGTCTGGTTCCTGGCCAAGGGAAGCAGACTGGAATACTGTCCACCACTGAGTATATACATTTCTTTCCTGGCTCACCCGGTTTTCTTAACCCAAGTCGTCGATGAGTGGAAATGTGTGGATTTCCGACCATGCACAGGGAATTCCCGTCTCTCATTGTCCTTTGGAGCTTGGTTGCTGTCGCTTCTGTGACCGTTTGCGCAGTCGTACGTTATAGTCATTGACCACTTGTCATCAGCTATATAAATGTAATGTGCATATCTGTACTGTCCGTGGGAAAGTTCGTTAGCAACTTTCCAAACGTCGCTGACTTACCTTGAGCTCTCCACCGATGAAGCTATCATCGTATAATTGAAAAATTCTTGTGTGCCGTTACATTGCAAATAAATTGACAAAGAATAGTAATATATAAATAATAGACGTGCATGTTTTTTGGACTCCAAGTATTTGATTTTTATATATGTAATATGCATTTTCATTCAGGTGGGAACCGTAAAACAGGATGCCCAGATTAGCTATTTGAAGGGCTTTAGCATCATGGCATATCAACGACACAGAGGATCTGGTAACGACGAAGTGGTGCAGACGAAACCAACGTCTCTCTGTAACCCACGATCATGTGAGGCGTGCCGAGCCCCGCCTCCAGTCGTCACGACGGTCCCGCCCCCCAATACCACTGTGACGGACGACATGGAGCGAATTCTGGGCTCTTACGGTCCCCTGAGAACTCATCGAATTGCGAAGAACGCCTACGTCACAGGGATCTTCTTCCGACAGTTCCGTGAAGATCGGCAGTACACGAGCCGACTGTATGCATCAGACTATAGAAGCATTTGGAGTATCGCCTTGGCGGTTCTGGCTGGGCTAGGAATCATTGCCGTTATCCTACTAGAGATTTCCCTCATCTACCTTATTCTCACCTATAAATTCGAAGGCCCTGAAGGGAAGCGTCGGTCCCACTTAAACCTGCGCTCTCTGTGGTTAGGTCAGCTACTGCTATTCGGGATTTTCCTGTCCTACCTCACGCTCTTCGCTTACCTGCCCGTGCCGACAAAGGCCAGTTGCGGCATCACCCGCTTCGGAATCGGCATTTCCTACGCCATCATTTTCTCCTGTCTTCTTGTTAAGCTGATGGTTATTCTGCATACCCGGAACACAGCAAACTACATCCCAGGGGAAGTGAACTCCTCCTTTCAACACAGTATCGGCTACATGGTCTCTATTTTTCTGATCGCTTTCTCTGTCCAGCTGATAATCGCTATTCACTGGCTGATCCAGGTTCCCCCAGAGGCTGTCCTCGTAAGAGACAACGCCGGAGATCTGGTGTGGATCTGTAATCACTACACGTGGTCGCTCCAGCACGGCTTCTGGGAAATGCCCATGTTTTTCAGGACGGAGTTCGAGAACCATATCCTGTCCCTTATCTACATCATGTTCCTTATTCTCCTGACTTTCTTCTTCGCCCTCAAAGCCTTTCACATTGTCGTTAACATGAGGGAGAGTCGATTTATCGCCCTCGCCACTGGCATCTCCATACTGATCTTCATCGCCTGGGGTCTGATCGGAGGCCTCCTCCGGAACCACGAAAAGTCCCACGAGATCGGGGACGGCTGCATCGGCTTCGGGCTTTTCTTCACCTCCACAGTCATCCTGTTCGCATTATTCCTGCCCAAGGTGCGACAACTCGTCGTGATCGGAATGGAAGGCGTGTTCCTAGAGGACGACAAAGAGACGACGTACGCCAGTTCCATATATTCGCCAGCCTCAGTTATCTCTCCCAGTGGACACAGAAGCATGTCTGGTTACGCTGAGGGTAGCGTAATCGGCATGCACCCCATGGACCGTAGCGTCCACGTCGTTAGCGACGCTCACAACTTCTCATCGGATGACATGAGTCGTCCCATTATTACCGTGGACACCAGCTTCATGTCCCCAGATCCTCCTTTTATTTACGATCCACGTGAGTATACGGCTTTTTAAATATACGAGCAGATAAAGACATTAATAGTGGATAGACAGAGGAGTTATATATTTATTCATTTGATAGGTATTTCACTCATACGACAGCCTCCAGCATTATGGTTCGAGGAAACGGACAAAAAGGTGCTAACCTAAAAACATAATCAACAGTACTAAAATGAAAATCCTATTTTTGTATTTATTTATTATCTGATTCGTGTTGTACGCTGTAAGAGAATATTTCACTTATACGACGGTCAGCCTTATGGTGGGAGGAAACCCGGTAGAGTATGTTTTTGCTAATAGGCCATAGTTTGTTAGTATCGTGAATATTTCGCAGGAATATTTTGGCGAGACACATTGCTTGTGTTTGGGCGGGGCAGGGTGGGGAGGGGGGGATTAAATAATGCACGTCACATATTACTCACACCTTAATTGTCTTCCCACCAAGTCTTTAGTGAGTTATCAATTGCAGGGAAGGTGCTCTTGGATTACTGGGATTTAATCTTCTTTAACAAACAAGATAGAATAGATTGATTTATCTCGTTTTGTGAACGGCTGGTATTTAATATCCAAAGCACAATTAGTGGCACGTACACACAATGCATAACGGAAGGTACTGTCATGATATTAAGCACCAAAAGCCTTTTTTGTAGCTTTTACATATTCCCGATTCCATATATATATATATATATATATATATATATATATATATATATATATATATATGTGTGTGTGTAATTACAGACATACAGTATAGAGAGTAAAACCAGAGCATCGACTACATTGTGATAACTGGCAAATGGTCATACGTATCCGGTGAAATACGGCCTCTTGTCAATTTACCTCAGTCAGGGTTTTATTCTAACTGTTCATGCAAATATGTCTTTTCTCTCCTTTTCAGACGCTCTGCAGCTGAAGCATCCCCGAAGCTCCGGGCCGTCCTTGTACAGTGTGCGCAGTACACCAAACCTATACGATCCCCCAGACGTGTACTCGACTAGAGGGACAAAACTCACGCGAAATTTCACGGGAAGAAGTTACATGAACGAGACTTTCTCAGGATCAGAATACCCTTCACTGTATCGACCAAAGTCTGAAACTCACCTGTACAAACGTGAGTATTACCAAATATCGAGCTTTTAATGTTTTTCCCATTAACCCCATTTTTCCAATCAAGGGGAGATCACTGCGCTTGTAAACAAGCCTAACGCTACCATAGACCTTGTTCTTCAAAGTAGATTATAAAAAAGGGAAAGCATAGGTAAATTTTCAACTGATGAATCAGTCTTTAAAGTGTTTACCTTTAGCTTAAAGTGGTATTATTAATTTTCTACGAGGTGATTTTCAGCCAAATTACACAATTATAAAACCAGCATGTCAGTAATCATATAACAACAAATGAAGCATTTAGAGTGATGACACGAGGTTGCAACAGGACGTCCATATCGGCATCTATTGTCACCATCGTGTACTACTATGTGTTTGCAATTTTGTGAGAGTATATGTAAAAATAAATAATTTTATACTAGTACTATGTGTTTGCAATTTTGTGAGAGTATATGTAAAAATAAATAATTTAATCCTACTGGTCCAGTGTATTAATTATTGCAAGCTATCCATAATATCGTTAGAAAAATATGTTTATGGTAACCAGCCAATACATGATCAGTATGATTAAGGACGTGCAGCATAGAGAGTAAAACCAGAGCAGCCACGACAGTTTGATAGCTGGCAAATGGTCGCATGAAAATACCGCCTCTTGTCTGTTTACCTCTGTGAAGGTTTTATTCTAACTGTTCACTTAGAAGCATAAATAGTAGCAATTTACACGCCCCCTTGTTCTATGGCTTACTTGTTAGACAACACTGGTCTGGAAATACTAAGAAAAATACTGTGTTGTCGTCACATTTAAAATACATGGACATCAAAACAACGCAAATTCTCTCCCGCTGAGTGACAGGTTACCATTAAGGGATGGTAGAGCAGTACTGTAGTTGTTTGAGATATACGTATTCCAGGGGCTTTATATTTTCCGTTAATGGAAATGACATACACGAGGCATGTTGACATGTTTTACTGACAAATAGGTGTCTGAATCTGATGTTGACTTGGTTCGAATATCACAGTTGTCTCAGTTAAGTTATACCACTAGAAAAATGTGCTATAGCGAGGATTACATAACCCAAATAAAGATAATGCTGCTAGAAATATTCTAAATTCCTAATAGACATGACCGGATTCCTGTGAACCTTAAGTAGATACTCTGATATCCATTTCATGAATTAAAAACAAAGCAGGACAAATAATGCTAATTTGAAGCACATTCTATCTTGTATTTTCTTTATTTTCAGATCCTCGATCGGAAATAGGATCCCTTTGAAGAATGTATATTTGGTTCTCCCTCGGATTTATTTATCCGTGCGGTGTATACAGGCGCTGAAGACTGATGCCATTTCTGATCGCCATGAACTTTGAACTTTGTGAAACGTCTACTCTCATATTTATTCACGCTGATGTAAGTGTAAATTACAATTTTACTGGCAAATCAAATCATTGGTATTTCCTACCCAATTGTTTTGGTCAAACTCAGCTCAGATGTCCCGTTTAATGGACAAATTTGACTTATCTGGTAACAAAGCCAGTTCAATCTGTGAGTCTGATTTGTAAATCTGTAAATACATGTTGATTTTGTAAATATATGTGTTCAATGCATTTTTGATATATTATCGACATACTATTATCCTTATAGCGTTTTATATGTATAATATAAGATATCGTAAACACTCATATCAAACAGTATCTAACCGTGATTTTACTTATTTTGATGTAGTTAAAAATTTCTGTACAAAATTTAATGGTGGTGGCACAGATGTAATCTAAACGTAGGAGCCGTGCATTCCCTGAGAGAAGAATGGAAGTGTGACCAAAAATTGCAAGTCGTTGAAATCTCGTTTGTGAAGAGTAGACATGCGTATACCAATCGTCAAACCTAAAGGGCGTTACGGGTCAAAAATCACAATCCCTTAAGAACTTATATATTCTTGTAGCAGGAAAATGGGACGGATAAAGCATCCAACAGCTGGATATGTGTAGGAGACAATTGCATGTATACATTCGCCACGAGTGCTCTGAAACAATACAATTCAGAGATTGTAGTCATTAATCTCCAAATTGACTTACGTCAGTACTGTCCACCAAATTACTCAGTCCAGGCATTATGACCTGTGATGATAATGACACACAATGCAGTATATACAATAGTCCAGACGCTTGACCCGATCGACATGTGGGGTCAAATACACACCACCAACATAGCTTCAGAGGTAGCTTTCTGATTAGCTGTTGGCAAATCTCTCTTTAAATCATGACAGCCTCGTTTTCACTGACAGTTCAGCAACTTATGGACCAAGGCTCTGGGGAATCCCTCACTGACATATGACCGTACAGCGTACATCTATCAGTAGTCTGTTATCGTTATCAGATTCACCTTCCCTGACCTAACATCTGTCCTTACAACTAAAATAATTCCGTGCAGCTCTGTGAACTCTCACGCATAGATCCTGTCAAGGCACGAAAATGCTTCTGACAAGAGAAATTCACAAGCGATCGCCTCTCCTTAGCAGTTCAAACTTTTGAATTCTGCGCCAATGCCCTGAGAACATTTCCGCCAATGAAACAAAGGCAATTTTAGCAATGGAGGTAGTCAGTACTGGACCCAGTGTTGTCAGATCAGGGAAGGTAATACGGGTCCAGGTTGTGGACTATACATGCAAATGTACCTTACAGAGTTATGTCCCTTCACTAATCACAATACACTTCTAGACCATGTACCATGATTCCTTTTCTTTAAGGAACTATTTCTTAACGTATCTCTCATTAAGAATGTCTGTTGCGTTGAGAAGCGTGGTATATATTACTCGTCTTACACTGTCCAAAAGCATAAACCTTGTTATTTAACAGGTTGTAAAATTTTCCAGAATGGTTTCTTTTTCACCACTATTGATCACTCCAGATATTTTAAAATCTGGATGCTGATGCTGAAGTTTTACTGACAGACCGGCTTCATGGAGGTTTCATGAATCTTAGCCATTCAAATCCGACATCCCTTTGCTACTCCTTAACCACAGTGGGTTGTTCAAAGATAATAACAAGACTCACATCCGAAACTACACAACACACAACTCCTCAAAATAATATCTCAGAAAAAAAATATAAATAGTAAGTAAAGTAATTTGTAAGAGAGAAGTGGTCATCAGTTTTATGTGATGCAGTGAAAGACAGTCGATACGATAGGCATGCCATTCAATTCAACTTTCGCAAGAGGATCAAGGGAAAGTCAGAGGTAAGAAGTTCCTCTCCGAAAGCGAGTAGGTTCCGTTCTCTGGCATGAGTTATAATATGTTCATTAACCCAGTATTTATAATCTGCTGAGCTCAAAATCCATAAATCATAGCCTGGAAATGTCTTAGCAGGCTGCGTTTGAGGAATATGTGCACAGACAGGTAGGGTCAGGGAGACAATCTTAATCGGATATGACAATAAGAGCAAGATCACACGGGGGGAGCGGGGTTGTTGCTTACTGTAGATATACCAACCCACAAGACACAAACTATGTATCAGAACCAGAAAAAAACACATTGTTGACTGGTGTTTTACGCCCTACTCAAGAATATTTCACTTACACGACGGCGGCCAGCATTATGTTAGAAGGAAACGGTCAGTGGTGTTAACCTAAGAGCATAGTCGACAGCATTGAGAAACGTACTTAAGAACATTTTATTTTTACGACGGCGACCAGCATTGTGGTGGCAGGAAACCGGACAAAGTATTTTTTGTAATATGTCATAGTTTCTTTGTCTCGTTCAATGCGTTATTTTCACAACATAATTGTATCTTCAAAAATTGTCTTGAAAGCTAGTATGAATCTCGGGCACTCTGCTTTATGATTGGGTCTAATTCCGATTAACCCGGGGGTCTGAGATATATATTTTGCTATTGACAGCTTATTCTAGCATGGTACACGATTTGACAACTGATTTCGCTGTCGCCTAAAACATACCTTGCGTCTTTCCAAGATCATTGAAATCTGTTGACTGCTTCTCTTTGCATGATTTTATCCTATTTTAGTACTTCTTAGTTCTTTGGTGGTATGTGTTGAACGTCGTTTAAGGAGTTGGCCTTGCAATTGTCGATCCAGATCGTCCAGTTTTGTTGACGGCTGATATCGGAATGGGGAAACGGGTCTGGGACGGGACCGGTGCAGCGTGCCACTCTCTTGATAGAACGGGCCTTATGAATATGACAAACATTCCAGAGAAAACCTTGGAATAAACTATTATAATATATAAGATTTAAAATGCAAAAGACTGAACGCCTATTCCGCAAAATCACAGCCATACTGTGGCGAGAACAAGGCTGAACAAATGGAGAGTAAATGGTTTTCGAAGGGATGATGAGAACATCCAAAATAAAGCAAATATAGGCGGACGTTTGTATAATCAGCTACCAAAAAAGAAAACGTAAAATGCAGTTAGAATCAGACAACCGTGTTATTATATAATATAAAATCCAGAACATTTTACATAGTACTGAGTGAAACCAGTGATTATGATACAGGTCAATGACCTTTAAATAATAAAGAAACAGCATGTCTGGCAACGCTCTCAACCAAATGGAAAGTTGACAAGGTAACCATTTGCCAATAATCACACCGGCGTCACTTCTCAGTGTTTACAGTTCCATGCTGTAAGTCTTTGACAATGAATAGCCTTTGTGGAGCATTTAGGGGAAATCCATGCAATCAATTAGAATATATTTGATGACCTATATGACATCTGATCGGAACCATTTCTCCATAATCTCTCTGGAAGGCACAGGAAAAGAGTAGTTCAGATCATATGTGATCCAATAAAAAATAATGAATGCATGTCTATGGGTGTAATTCACAGTATAAATATTACACATAATAAAACATAATTTGGAAGAGAAATCACAAACATGACTTGTACATTTTCATGTTGTTAGGAGTGAAAAATTATTTGTATGAAAAAGTTTTTGCCTTCTCCAGGAGAACTTTGGACTTCATTTTTAGCATATATGGATTAATTTCTTATACACTCAGCCATTCTGAAAGCTTACGTTTAAAGGCGTCACGAGGGAAAACAGTATTATCCCAGTCGAAAAACTCAAACTGATTAAGACACCGGAAGTTGTCTAAGATGACATTTCCCCAGCGGACCAACATAATATCATGAGGAGATAAGAAGCCTTCAACCAACCTATGTAAAAGGCATTCGTACTTGAAACAAAGCAGTCTGTCGCCTGGTGCCTCTGGTGAAGCAACAACGACGACTTTCTTTGATTTCAACAAGGCGTCAAGAGAGGAAGACAAATGAAAGTTGTCAGGGGTAAGAAGTTCCTCCCAGAAAGCGAGCAGTTCCCTGTCCTTAACATGAGCTATGATATGTTCATTAACCCAATATTTAGAATCATCTGAGCTCAAAATCCATAAATCATAGCGTGGAAGTGCCTTAGCTGGCTGCGTTTGAGGCATATGTGCCCGCACAGGTAGGGTCAGGCAGACAATCTTAATCAGATATGACCATAAGAGCAAGATCACACGGGGAGCGTACTTACTGTAGATATACACACCCAAAAGACACAATCCTGGCATCAGGCCCAGGAAAACACACTGCTGAACTCGAAGTACAACAGAGGCCTGTTTATCAAACATATGTTCATCAGAGAGGACACTTTGATACATTTCCTTGTATGAATTGTTCAGTTCTGTTCGCTTAACTGGAATGAAATCATAGCCAGGAATTAACCAATTTATACCGTCTGGAAGACGTGGTTCCACAAGAATTGTCCACGGATGTTCAGGTGTGACGTTTTCAGACGTCTTGGAGCTAGCATTGTAGAAAGTTCGAGTTATGTAAAAAGTGTACAGACCAAATCTCTCCGGGGTCAGACAAAATCTGAGGTATAAGTCTGTATATAACGGTCTGTCAAGTTCGCCGGGGTCTTCATCATACGTAGATCCAGAGAGAAGTGTATTTACAATGATGTATTGATCTGTTTTGAAATTTCTCTGTTCAGCGTAGCTAGTAGAGACGAGGGCGTTAAGTACTGGCGAGCAGCCATTATAGGAATCCGGCAGGAGCACCGGGTCAATCTTACCGTTTATTTTGTAATGGGGACTTGGCATGTCATAGTACGGAGTGTCCACTGATGAATAGCGCATGGTAACACTCAGGACAGATCCCGGAGGCGCAAAAAGTCGAGTAAAAATGGGATCGGCTTTCCGTAGTACAAAATGACAGACGCTTTTGTCATTTGAAAAAAATGAATAATAGCCACAATCCTCTTCTGTAATATTTAATATAACCAACTGAGAAATTAATTCGGTGTTGTTAATTTTCTCTTCGATGCTGTGTCGTGACGATGTAGTTACCAATGTAACCTCACCCTTATCAACCATAAGCCATTACAGGTTTGGATTTTTGTCTGCTGAATGTAGGTCTATATGATACATACAGTCGAATGAAACATCCTCTCCTGCTGATCTGTAAAAGTACTGCACTGAAAATGCCAAACTGGTATTTCCTAATTCATCAGAGGATATGGCTCTTGTTATATTCCTATCACCCAAAAACACGTCATGACTAGTTGTGAGATTGTAGGCGTATCCGCTCATCCAGCCTGTCACTAACTTACTATTCAGAGCACATTCACAACCATACACGAGTAGCACAGCTGACAGTAAACACCTCAGTATATGACCACGGTGAGGAATCCAGCCGTCTCTCCTCAGAAAACAACACAGTTTGAACGTGTCGAGGGCACGCCCGCCATAAACCAGGGGACAGAGGACGAGCGCGTCCAGGAGGCAGGACCATAACTGAGACTGGACACCTGGCATAGGGCCTATTCCTCGGCGTTGTTGTTGTAATGAATTCTTCATTGATGAAACGCTCTCACATATTCTGTCTCAGACGGGGCTGTAGCCAGGCCTCAGTGTTCTCATTTGCCAGGTGTCGAACCCTCAGGATTCTCTGTAAGGCGGACACGTCTGCATTATGATCATCACGTGTGTTCTTCGACCCACCATTTCTTACCGACTTCGATCGACTTTCCCTTACATATAAATAAGAGGTCGACCTGTACCTGAGCAGTTAAAAATAGACCGAGGGAATTCCCCTGTCTTGCATTTCACAACTGCACTGTGTCCAGGTATGCTTTACAGGCCGCTCTGGGCGGCCTTGACATACTTAACTGGGGCACATGGGTTTACTTCTGTCACCGTTTGGTTCTCTTGTTGTGTGTATTAGTTTGAAGTGTGCAGGTGCGTGCTTTCCTTGATCTAGGATCACAGACAAGACCGCGTTCTGCTCTGTTGAGGCTGTGATGAGAATCGACCGATAGATTTAGTATCTATATGTACTTATGGTGGTAGGTAAATGATATTACATCATCCATTGACCAAAAGCGTTACATCGATTGGTACAATTAACAGCTGATACACTATCGGCTTTGGGGTGACATTGTATAATGTGAAACTATTCTGTGTTAATACAGTCACATAGTATGAGATTAAAGACATACGGCATAGAGAGTAAAACCAGAGCAGCGACGACAGTGTGATAGACGCACAGCATAGAAAGTAAAAACAAGACCAGCGACGACAGTGTGATAGACGCACAGCATAGAAAGTAAAACCAGACCAGCGACGACATTGCGATAGACGTACAGCATAAAGAGTAAAACCAGATCAGTGACAACAGTGTGATAGACGTACAGCACAGAGAGTAAATCCGGAGTAGTGACGACAGTGTGATAGACGCATAGAGGGTTAAACCAGAGCATTATTAATTCAATTAATACACGAATTAAAGGATGCTCTCGCTAGCACCGGCATGCCATTGGTTATTGTGTTGAACTGGTTACCACGCTGGATGTTTGAACAGTTGCAAACAAAAATGTATGTTTATTATATACTTTCTTCGGTCTTAAGTGGTTTGTGTTGAACGTTGGTTAGGATATAAGTTTTATGATTATTTATTTATTTATTGATTTGATATGTGTTTCAAGCCGTACTCAAGAATATTTCACTTATACGATCCCGGGGGAAACCCAGGACAATCCACAGGTTGCTTACATACCTTCCACGTACTTTATGAGTATTAATGCCAAGTATATAAGTAGACTATTCCAAAGCCTGGATTAAGAAAAATGTCCAAAATATGCATTTGTCGATTAACCTATGTACATTCCATGAAAGAACTTCTCAAGAAGACAAAATATGGGTGGTAAAATTAGACCCACAAGTTGTATCCACCTATTATTTGTTTATGTACTTGTACTTATCCAGCTAGCGACACAAACTATTCTAACATGCCTTGTTTGACAAATCATTGCCTTTTATCTTTAATAACAACACCATGTTCCACATTGTCCATATCTTCATATTTTAAATTTCACATTGGTGCTTTATAATTTTAAAACCTTAATTTATAATATCTCTGGTTTATTTTGTAAACCGTGTTATACTCATTAACATTATGCTGGTACATATAAAATTTGGCACAGATGCGACTTTATATCTCTATACCAAAAACGTTGACACCTCTATGCCCGTGTCGAAAGAACATACCCATTATTGTTTGAAAAACACACAAACAGCTTAAATTTGTGACTAAATGGTAATGAATAATCCTTTTTATTCAGACATCACAAGAATTATGTCATTTTCTCGGATGCTGTGTCATATTTCAGTGCCAAGGGGATAAGCATTTAATGTCATATATAGCGCTATTTCACGGATATTTTAATATTTGTTCATTTATTACCTATTGATAACACAGGTGAACAACACGGAGAAAATGAAAAAGGTTCCTGTCAAGCTATACATATAGAATTTGACCAGCACAAAAGCTCTACTTTATGCACTATTAATAAGAACGACCATTTTAGTGCAACTCCTTTCAGAAAATTCGCCTGCTTTTAAACGTTACGGATTTGACAATTTCAATGACAAGTTAGGTGCTTTCGGAAAAGAGTGTGTGTGTCATTGTGTGTGTGTAAGGGAGGGTGGCAGGGGTGCTAGGGGTATTTCTGTAACTCATTCATAGCTGTATGTATCTAAATGTGCTTAACCCGGGTCTTGCAATGCCTTTTATCGCCCATCCCATGTAGGAATCTGAAGCTGTACGTTACAAGGCATATCTTACTTCTTGGGAAATATTCCAAAAGTCAAAATATATAATTGCCGTATATAGTAGTGCATAATATATGTCTAAATCTTCACATTCTGACTCGTGATGATAATTTACACTTCGAAACAGATATTCGAATTGCATCCGTCAACACATTGGATATGACAGGTCAGTAATCACAATTAAGGCCAAAACTGCGTTGACACCGACCACCAAAGAACTAAGGAAGTATATAAAGTACGAAAATACGACGGAAACATGCAAAGAGCAGTCAACGGCTTTCAGTTATGTTGGCAAGATGCAAGGTAAGTTCTAGTTAACTGAGGGAAATCAGTATTAAAATGGTGTACCATGCTGGGATATAAATTGTCGATAACAAAATATGTATCTCAGCTGCGTTTTTATTGCAACTGTTTATATTTTCGACGTGGCGACCTAATTCCACATGATGAGTACACAGACTCTCGCCCCGGGTTAAGCGGAATTAAACACATTTATGAAGCAGAGCGTTAAACACAATTATAAATCATTATAATCAGTTACTACATGTATCATGAGGCGTTTAAATGGCCTTTTAAATTCAGTCATAAATTCAAAATTAGATTTCAGTCGTACAATCAGTTTTAGGAAGAGCAAACGCAGCATGAGGGAAATCCCCTTGTGCATGTTGTTCCGGGGACACGTTAGTATGACAGCAGACCCTCTTCACGTGTACAGAATATTAGACTTCACCGGGCACCACTATAGGGACTCATTCATTAAGCCATTGTAAAATCTTACGTTCGAAGACGTCACGTCGTAAAACAGTAACAGAGAGGTTAAAATACTCATGAACGACCTACTAGTAATGACTGACGTCTTCATTTTCTGTATTTAAGTCAAATCAATTAAGTATTGATAAATATCAAAATTTAGTATCAATTTTTACCTTCAATATGTAGAGAAAGTGTAATTTTTCAACTGCATGTAATTTATGCATATTGCAATGTGCGACAACGACAAAACGTACATGCCGCAGTTTTCAAACTCACCCCATGCTGAAAACATGTAAACAGCGTTCTGTTGTCCGCCATTCGTAATATATATCACCGTTGACTACATGAAAAGAAAGCATTGGTCTAATTTACTTGTTGGACGCAGTCCGTGTAATTCGAGTAACCTAACATTATTCCGTTGTACTGACACGAATTCGCTTAGTCCCAGTCCAATCGAATCAACATGAGATCAAGGGGAGTTAAGCAGTTCTGAATAACCAGGAGTGACACACATTCAAACTGATGACAAAGTGATCGCCTCCCTCTGACTCTGGTGAAATAATGACAATGGCTTTCTTGGCTTGGTGGAGAGAATCGAGAGACGAAGTCAAACTGTAGACATCTGGGGTTAACTGTTCCTCCCAGAACACTTGTAAATTCAGATGCCAGGCTTATTATATAACGTGTTCACTGACCCAGTATTTAGAGTCGTCTTAGCGCAGAACCCACAAATAATATTGAATGAGCGCTTTGACTGAAAGTAATTGAAAAATATGAGATCGGGATGGGAATACCAATAGTGCAGACATGAATACCATATTGATGGAAGACAAGTCGCCTTAAATGAACGTTATACTGGGCAAGGAGAGTCGTTAGCCGCTTATTGTCATCATATAGAAAGGACTATACCATAAAGAACCCCACGAACATGCAACGAGAGAATAGAATCTGCAAATTCCTTGTCCAAGGCCAGGGTTGAACCTGCATCTCGAGTGTCCTAGCAATTGAAAGACAAGAGTCATGCTCACGTAGTCAGATTAAATCATGTGTCAAGGACATGCAGCAATACCTTTCCTCGCCACGTATGCCCCAAAACCATAGTCTAAGACTACACAGTGGAATGCGTTTGCTCTCCTTATAGTTATTCATTGAATAGGTAGGCCTATACACTTCGTTACATGAGTACCGATTTTCCTGTACCAGGAAGAGAGGAATAACAATTCTTAGAATAGCCTGAACCACAGTATAGTTATATCTCTTGTTATGCATTCGACCCTTTATGTGTAAATTTGAAGAGGTCGGTCAAGGACACTCGTGGTTATGTCCACCTAGCGCTTATATCAAACAGTTTGAGAAAACCTTTTCGAGTGTAAGCATTTAGTAATGTCTGACCAGGCTCAATGTGCAGTCAGCACCACAAAGCCTCGTTCATTTTAATCGGTCGATCATTCTTATAACGGGCGAGGCAGCGAGGTAAAGAAAAGCGACGTAATGAGGTAACGATAATGATAATCTCGCTACTTCGCCGTCTTGCATCTCTACCTCACTGCCTCGCATCACTACCTTGCTACTTCGTTATTTCGTCACCTCGCTTCACTACCTCATTACCTCGCTGTTTCGCCCTGTATTAGAGAAGAAACATCTGGAAGAATAGAACTTAAATATATGTATGAAATCTTTTCAACAGAAATTAGTGTTCATTTGTGATTTGTCCTGTAGGTTAGTCTAAGTATAATCAAGTCTTATATAGTCTTATCTCGAATGTACACCTTATCGATTAAGCCATTGCAAAATCTTACGTCTGAAGGCTTCTCTTCGGAACACGGTATTATTCCAGTCAAAAAACTCAAACTGATTATGACGCCGGAATTTGTCCACACTGGCATTGCCCAAACGGACCAACATGACATCAAGGGGAGATAAGCGGTCCTCAATCACGCGGAGTGACACACATTCAAACTGATGACAAAAGTAACCGTCTTCCGCTGACTCTGGTGAAATGATGACAATGATTTTCTTGGCTTGATGGAGAGCGTCCAGAGAAGAAGACAACCTGTAGACACCTGGGGTTAGCAGTTCCTCCCAGAAAACTTGTAGTTTCAGAGCCCGGGTGTAGGATATAACATGTTCCTTAACCCAGTATTTAGAGTCGTCTGAGCTGAGAACCCACAAATCATAGCTCACTGACGCGATAGCTGGGTGTGCCTGAGGCTTATGGACATGAACAGGGAGGAACATGGACATAATTTTAATCAGATACCGCCATAAGACCAGGATCAGACGGGGAGCATACTGACTGTAGATATATAAACCCACAAGACACAGACTAGGGACCAGGAGAAAAAACACACAATACTGCATCACCATGACAACATAGGCCGAGTTAACAAGGTCTTCGCTGTCAAAAACTTCTCTGTTTCTGTCTGCAAAATCCTTGTCTCGCAAAACTATTAGTGTGCTAGGTTCGGTGGAACGATATCCTGGAAGGAACCAGTTGAGGATTGCAGGTATCTTTGGAGTCACGAGAATGGTCCATGGGTGTTTGGCTGTCACCTGTTCACGTGCCTTCGTGCTGAAGTTGTAGTAACTACGAGAAGAAAAGAAGCTATACATGCCGAACCTCTCTGGGCTGAGACAGAAATGGAGATGAAGATTTATTTCATAAAGTCGGTCAAATTCATCTGTTCCATGTGAATCATTGAGTTTTGCTGGCAAAGTAATGTCCCATGTCCCCAGTAACTTAGAAATATAATCATACTCTATCATGTAGTTGATTGCGTTCAAGAACGGCGAACATCCGGTTGATTCTTGTTGGTAAGCGGGGTCGATCTCGTCATTTATTTTATAATGCATTTCCGGTGTTGTATAAATAGGATTATATGTGGAAGCCGCTTGTAAATTGAGTCGTAGTATTCCACCAGGGGGCACAGTTAAACGAATGAACGGTGATTTAATTTCCAGTAACAAATGGTATCGCGCGTCCAATGTAAATTCCTTGACCTTACTATCCAAAATTGCACATTTATATATTCCAAAGTCGTTTATGGACACACTGATTATTGTCAACTGCGCTAGTACAGTGTTGCCAATAAACATGCTTTGCATGTGATGTCTATGAGATGAATTAATGTGTGAAAAACCCGACTTCAAATTCGTATCCGATAAAAGGCATGTTACTACAAAGAGACTATCTCTTCGACTATCTCTTTGGACAGGAAATGACCACTCTATTATGGCATCATCACCAATGTAACTGAAAGAAGTGGTAAAATTTGACATTTCTGAAGAGAAATTGTGTTCAGAAGAGTAGTAAATCGCACGATACTTTTCCTCTAGCTTAAGTCTGTGACTTCGGTTCAGGTCATAATGATAACCGCTCATCCAGTCCGTCACCATCTTGCTGGTAAGAAAACAGTGAGCACCATACACGAGTAGCAAAGCTGCCAGAAAACACCTCAGAATATAGCCACGGTCCGGAATCCAGCTGTCTCTTCTCAGAAAGCAACACAGTTTGAACATGTCAAGGACACGCCCAAGGTAAACTAGGGGGTAAAGGACCAGCGCGTCCAGGAGGCAGGACCACAACTGAGACGACAAACCTTCCATTTTCCAACACGTTGTTGTTATAATTAGTCACAGTGTACCATTCAAACTAGGCCGTTACTCTTTAGAATGTGTACGTAACGAGGTAGCTGGATATCACGTGGAAAGTCGTTCTTAATCCTTCCAGTTTCTGATACATTGGCTATATAGAAACAGCAATGCCATATATAAAGAACAAAAAAACACGATTTGTTAAATCTGCCGCACCCATCAACAGTACAAGGTCTGTATGTCTCTATAGAGGTGTAGGGTAAAATTACCTCGGCCAGCTATGAATTCAAACTTGTGTAACTAGAACTGTTTAGCTTTTTCATGCAATTCTTTTCATACAGCAAACTGTGCTTAAACCTGGATGAATGTACATGTCACCGGTTTTAAAAAGGGGAAAACTTTCCTCCTCAGGTTGCTGTTACAACAACTGTTTGAGGGAAAACAAAATAAAGACTGTGCACTGTATAACCCTAAACATCCCCATGTATGTGTGCATAATCATTTTCTAGAGAAACATTGAACAGACACCCGCTCAATCGTATGCAGAGACACTAGTTAGATACGACGTTTCGAAAATCTTAACGTATAGGTGATATATGTTGCACTATCTATTATCAAATTGAAGAAAAAAAGGATTTCATTCCCCAAAATATGTCACGAATTCTTTTGTCAGCTAACGGTCCAAATATTCTCATAGAGCGGGCATTCAAATGTATGAAGTGATTTACACGCTCAACTGCGCTTCTACAGGTGTCTGTCAGAGAATAGCGTCTGCGGCGTTAACACAAGGCAAATATCTGCCGAAGGTCGGTGATTTACTCTAGGCACCGCAGATACCTACATTTGTAAAGGGAGACAACTTGGACAGCCTACATATCGGGCCGTAAGTGGGAAGGTCTGGCCAAAACCTGCGGATGGCAGATGACCTTCAAATCCAACGGCCTAAATAGGGTCTTCCTGAGCATAGCAATGCAGTGCATGAGGAAATAAACGAACACATCACTACTTGATCCTAAAGTATATCCATGCCAATTTATTTAATTTTTACCGCGATATGTGCTGTCTTCCTCTCTGGGTGTATGTGGGAAGTTCTGCCAGTAACCTGCAGATGCTCAGGTTATCCTCACACCATAATACACCGGCGGCCAGCATGATGGTGGGTGGAAACCGGGCACAGGTCGTGGGTTCCCCCAGGCTGTGTCCGGTTTCCACCCACCATGATGCTGGCCGCCGTCGTATAAGTGAAATATTCTTGAGTACGGCGTAAAACACCAATCAAACAAATAAAATAAAAAATGGAATAATGTCAAAAAACGTTTCCCCTATAATGTGGAAAATGTACGAGAAGACTATACAGTGTCGGTAGAGATTTTTAAAAGAAACGTTTATAGACATTCTGTGAATGTTTTAGAGAAACAGACATTCGTCTACCAGCCGTCAACCAAAATGGGCATTCTAGGTCAATAATTGCGAGGCCAAATTTCCAAAACGACGTTTAACACAAAGCATAAAACCAGAACTTAGAAAGTCCGAAAAAGGATCTAGAACAGTAAAGCTGAGAATAGGCCGGAGAAGAGAGGTACGATAAAGAAAGTGCAAATTTTAAAATCCGAGCACAATTCTGTAAATTTCCAAATCAAAAGTATAAGACTTGGTCTAATTACATAAAAGTTATATGGCCATGAAAGAGACGGTTTCTTAGTAATAACCAAAAATGTACTCTCGATCAAAAACGCCAGTATTTCGTTCAAACGAGGCACTGTGTCTTTAATTTACATTATGAAAATCAGCTCTAACCTGAAAAATATTTTTACTGAAACTTTCATGTGTGTATTTATACGTGCTGTCAAAGTTTCGTTTTGCTTAACGTTAGTCTTCATATATATGGAGCGTATTGTATTTGACCTAAATTGCATCAGAGAAAAAAATGTCGTTGCTCTGAACACGGGGGAAGTAGGATGAAAGCCCTACCCGATAAATGTAAATAATATACTGCATTTCTGAGTCAGTGAGTCAGTGCTTGGGGCTTAACGTCGTACTTTACTGCAATTCTGATTGTCGCTCTGAATCTGGATATCGTGAAACTTCTAAGTACCCCTCTTACCTCTAGCCTTTTAGCGCAAAACACCAATCAAAAAAAAAAAAAAAAAAAAAAATATAGCCTTTTAAGACTAACTATCACACTGTGGTCGCAGTTCCAGTTTTCTCTCCTAGCTGTTGTGTTTTATGTCATGGCAGTGAATCTATGCGTAGAACGACACATTCGTACACCAACCGTCAACCAGTATGAATGTTCCAGGTAAATAATCGGAAGGTCAATTCCAAAAACGACGATTAACGCAAAGCACGAATGTCGTATGTAGAGAGAAATCGTAAACAGTTGTCAATGATGTTGAAAAGGCGCAAGGTCCAGTATGTTCTATGGAAATGAGTAAAATCACTTTTCAGATCGCGTACCATGCTAGTACATAAGTAGTCGATGATAAAATATGTACCTCCGTTGCGCTTTGATCGCAACTGCTCATGTATCCAATGAGGCGATTTAAATCAACACCATGAATATACAGACCCTCCTCTCGGATTAAGCGAAATTAAACACAATCACAGAGACGAGTGCAATAGGGGTGTTTCGAGTTCGAACTCTTTTATCTTTATAGGTAGAAAAGGTCTAACTCTATCATGTGACCTGTCAAAAATGTTAGGCAAATATTTTTGATCACATTCACTATAACATGGACGTATGAAAAAGTGTTATAAAAAGTAATTTTCGTGGAAGAATAATAAAGAAAATTGAGAATCTCAATGTTTCTGAACTTGACAAGGAAGAGGTGTTATTTGTGCCTGCGCGAAAGGGTGAAACAGATGACCACACAACAAAGTTTGCCTAACATATTTCAGCATTCACATGACACAGGAGGACTATTTTTACCTTTGATCACAAAAGAGTCCCAACTCGAAACTCCCCTATTCCCCTACACTGCACTTCACTGCACTGCTGTTCTTCTTGTACGGGCCTGTAACAATCCCGGACCCTGATTAATACCCGTCATGTTTACCGAATCAGCAGTAAGACAGACTTGTAAGATGCCCATTAACTGAACCTAGGATTCCAACATTAGCAACTCATTTCATCTGTATGCTTCATGACGTAGGCTAATCAATACTATTTAGCATAATCCTTAACAAGAAACAATTCTCATCGATCCAATATTTTTCAGTTAGTTACATTTTCACTTTCCAGTCCAAGGCGATTTTATTCCTCTCATCTTTTTCACAACATCCCAGGCGTTATGAACATAATTGCTAAACGCCTTAGCCTATGCATTTGTTCAATAAACTACGATTGCAAATTTATGAGGTCAGTGAGTGCTGTAAAAAGAAATTGCTAGGACTGAGATACTTTTATATTACTCGTAACTTGCAAGAATGGCCCCCTTCAATGATAAAGTGTTATATAGAGCTGAAAGTATGATAGCAGTTTTATATTAACATGGAACTGATCTTTGGTGATTTGAGATTTGGTATTGTTTACCTGCTGAACGCCTGAACCGTGATTTGGAAATACTAATGTGGTTCTATGGACCCAGCGTCTTGAAATGAGCCCAGTCGTAGTTAGAGATATTTTAAACCCAAATCAACCTGACAAACAAGTCACGACTGGATCAACGCTAAGGTGCACGGGGGATTTACATGGGAATTCCCCTAGTTATAAACCCATACATAACTACAGCACACAGAGTAAAATTAGAGCAGTGATGATAATGTGATAGTTGGCAAATGATGACACCAGTATGATGCTGGTTTATGCTGGAATATAGTATAAAAGACAACAGCATGAAGAGTCCCTTCAGTCACTTGCAGGCAATCCTCTAGTACATACATGTATGTGTGTGTAGCCGGTAAAATATATTCCACGCAGTGTAGGCCAGACAAGTTACACTCATCTGGTTTTGTAGCTGGCTTAGGTACATTTGGTCCTTTATCCTCATACCGCTGTACACAGACATGCCTCACAATTAGCAAGGCTTTTCATTCTATACTCTATACTGTTTGTATGTAGTCGGTCGGTCACACAGTGGCGGACTTAGATGCACGACCATCCTTTACGCGACTATTCATTGTCACAAGTCATATTGTTATATACATAGACGTTTTACAGATCAGGTGGCAGTTTTCTTTTTAATTGCTTATGACAATAACGATCTAAGCAATGGAACTTTGGGTGTCAGCGTTAAGGAGATCTGCATTGAATGCGTGTTAAATGTTGGACAAGATCTGTATTGTTCACCCAGCGTCACGTGCCCTTGTCACAATGAACCCTGAGGATTTAAGGGGTACCCAGCAAACCTAGACCAAATCACCTGTCATGAGTTACCGACATACATGCACAGGTATAGTCTGGGACAGATTGTGGCGAGGGCGTCGTGTTAAGAACTAATAAAGGAATTCTACAACTATACATCGTTGAAAATGCCAGGTCTCCTGTCTCAGCTGTGGTCCTGCCTCCTGGACGGACTAGTCCTCTATCCCCTGGCCTACTGGTTGCGTCTCCTCGACAGGTTCAAAATGTGTTGTTTTCTGAGGATAGACGAATGGATTCCAGACCGTGGTTGGGATTAACGTCGTAATTTTTCAGTCGTATGACGGAGCCCTTGGAGTGCATGTAATGTGTCTCCTTGTTGCAAAACGGATTTCCACAGCTCTTTCATTTAGTGCTGCTTCACTGAGACGACTTACCGAAGACAGGTAAGCCTCCCCGCCCGAGCCATTATGCTGATTCAGGTCAACGAGTCGTTGCACTGCCCCATTCATGCTGAATTCAACTTCCTCTTTTAAAGTCCTGAGTGTGACCCGACCCAGGATTGACCCTGGATCTACCACCTCAGAACGTGAACGCTCTATCACCTGTGCTATCGGTATCCAGTAAGATAGTGACAGATTGGATGAGCGGGTACGCTTACAACCAGTAATAATGTGTTTTAGGTTATAAGAAGAGAAGAAGAAACATAACCTCTGATGAATTAGGAAATGCCACTTTTGCTCTTCCACTGCAGTGCTTTTCCAGATCAAACTATGAAAACTTCGCGTTCGAATAGTACATTTAATTTATGCCTACATTTCGCAGAAAAAGTCCAAACCTTCAGTGGCATGCGGTTCGTAATGGTGTAGACGTTTTGATAAATGTATCGTTACGACACAACATCGAATTGACAACTACTACTGGCTGCTCGCCAGCACTTGCGCATCTTGGCATTACCAGTCGAAGTATAGGCCTATATCTGGTCGGATCCATCTATGACGATAAGCCCGGCGACCTTGATAGACTGTTGTGTACAGAATTAGCCCTCAGCTTTATCTGACCCCGGAGAGATTTGGTCTCTCGGATGAACATATCTTTGAGAAAGGGGCCTCTGTTGTACTTCGAGTTCAGCAGTGTGTTTAGCTGGGTGTGATGCCCAGTCTGTATCTTGTGGGTTTGCATATCTACAGCAAGTACCACCCACCACCCATTGCCCACCCCCACCCCACCCGTATGATCCTGCAGTGCGATCCGGCGGTGTCTTAAGATTTTGTCGGGAGAACAAATACATGTAAAGTCACAGTTGTTGCTTAACCAGGGTCACCTGACGACAATATGTTCTGTCAGAATTTTGAAAGTATCTTTTACCGGTTAACTGCGGGCTTTTTATCTCCCCATGAAGCCATGGTGATCCGCTGGGGAAATGTTGTTGTATACAACTTCCGGAATCATAATCAGTTTAAGTTTTTGGACTGGGATAATAACGTTTTTCGCACGAGAGGCCTTCAGACGTAAGCTTTCAAAATAGCTCCATGTTAGAGGTCTGGATACAGGCATACAAAATATAGTTGCTACAATTAACATGCGAGGATAATTCGGAGAGATCAAAACATTTTTGACGCTTTTCAAATTTTAACTGACATTTGTTTGTTTTAATTATTTATTATTTGACTTTTAAAAGTTTGTTCAACATTTCGTCTGGTCTTACTGTTTTTTGTTTATTTTGGATCTTTCCTGGTCCTCACATGTTCCAAGTCTTTTGTTTGTTACTCCAACGGTAAATAAATTTTATCCTATTCTAACCCATAAGCTGATATTGATTGATTTATTTACTTATCCATTACGTTTTGATAAATATTTTATACATATGGGGATACTGAAAGAACAACACTTTATGTGGTTTTCGAATTTTAACTGACATTTAATAAATAAATTCTGTTCTAACAATAAGCGGAATAGATTTATTTTTTTACTAGGCAATCGATTCTGATGCTTTTTACATACCTCTGTTGACGACATCGGAAATAACATATTACTTATAACAATGACCTCGTTTTCGAATTCTATTCGAAGACCTTTAACAGGCCAGGGGTGGTGGTTTGATAACGATATTATAATCAATACGTAATATCCCCTTACAACTGCCAGTTTCTAAATGACAGTCAAAAATTTAGTCTTGATATAGTTTGGTGTCTCTCCTTGGAACGTCATGAAATATAATAGCTAATGGCGTGAATCCAGCCGACGCACGAAAGTAGCAGTTTTAACAAAACAAAAACCGAAAAACGAAACGGTCCCCGCATGTTCGGCGAAGGCACGAAAGTTTCAGAGGACGCGGTGTTCATTTTAAAAAAAAAACGCGCCACCCTACTAATTTCCTCGGGGGACGTCTTAATCATTAAAAAAAAAGCACTGGCATGCTGGATATTGGTTAGAGTTCAACATGTTTTGATGGACTGCGACACCATATACCCTAAATGCTGCCAATTTTAATCTAAACCGTGTTTCTGACCTATTTGACATTGTTCACATTTTTTAGTATAACATAACCATAATAAATGAATTTTATTTTATCTCTCGCGGTATAGGATCTCACGGCAGTATACTTTAAGAGTTGGATATTTTAGGAAATTCAGTTATAAAAACAACGCTGTGTTTTTATAAACAGTGGAGACAGTGTCGGCTGTGTTACTGCATGGAGTTTGTTATCACCACATGTTGGTGTAGCTATTGTAAACCAAATTAGCCCCCACGCTCACTTTTCAGCATGCCACCTTCTTTTGAATAATTATGACCTCACCAGACGTCACCGTCGAAACCAACCTTATGGAGTTTAACATTATGAATTAGAAAATTATTCTTTCATTTTCTTTGTAATAATATGGGCATTCAACATACTGATGTGTACAACTTACGCGTCAAGTAACTAAAGGCAGTTTTGGTAGCGAGTAAGACTGATAAGACTGATACATACAGCTGAATATAAGCGACTGGTTGAATGAAACAGGACTATAGTATACCAATACCGGAATGACCAGTGGTTGGTATGTATGGACGCTTACTCTGAGGGTCAAGAATCCAATACACCAAAATTACACTGTATAAAATCTCTGTTTATATACACAATATATTGGTGTATCTACGGTAGAAAAAGGTGTTCTTAATACCTTACACACCCAAATGGAGTATATCGGCAAAAGCCACTACTCTGCAGGGCATTCCACCCCCCCCCCCCCCCCCACGAGATGGAATGGTTTCCTCCTCAAAGAAAAACAGGTCAGTTTTCTTATTTATTTCTTTGTTGTTTAGGTGATGACAAGAAGCTATAAAAGCGAGCCATGCATGACATCAGTGAATAACAACCGATACTGCACCCGAGACTCAGTAAACTCTGTAATGGTTTGAAGGAACAGGATATCTCCGGAATGTCAACAAGTAATGCCCTTCAAGGCCATCTCCTGTTTCTTCGGTTATAGTTGGCAGCGAATAGCACTATGCATGTCTCTCAGGAAATTGCGAATTATCCTGGACACTGTTGTTTCGTCCACCCATATATCTGACCTCCGCCATAAGTAAAAAATATTCCTAAGTTCAGCGTTAAACAATTGCGATTTAAATAAATAAAACAATAAATCAATAAATATATATTTGATTTTTTTTATTTATTTGATTGGTGTTTTACGCCGTACTCAAGAATATTTCACTTATACGACCACGACAAGCATTATGGTGGGAGGAAACCGGGCAGAGCCCGGAGGAAACCAACGACCATCCGCAGGTCGCTGGCAGACCTTCCCACATACGGCCGGAGAGGAAGCCAGCATGAGCTGCACTTGAACTCACAGCGGCTGAATTGGTGCAATCAATGACAGACCCAGAGAAACCCCCGTTCTGAACTCCTGCCCATGTGGAACGGAGAAAGCATAACACAATTAAACATTTAAACATTTAACAGTGTTAACAATGACTAATTTGTGTTATTGAATCCATTATGTGATACAGTATATTAATATAATTATTATACACCAGAATGCCTAATGGAAAGGACCGTGCAACTGTAAGCCGTGACATCTTGTTGTGGTAAAGTTACCGTGACTGAGCGAAGCGGAAAGCTAAGTACGGGCCAAATTTTACCAAATCCGTCAATATAGATTGGGTTTTAAGTATGGAGACTATTTATGGTTCACTTGTGGGCGATCGCTGACGACAGGCATTGCTGAAGTAGTTTTTATTTTGTTGGAAATGCGAGACTCGGTATTCAACACTCAAAGTACCAGTAAGTTCTGTGAATATTAATGAAGACACGCCTTCACTTCGACAAAAGAAAATTTGTACCGGTTTGCCAATGTATTTACGTCTCACACGGATTAGATCATTTTCCACTCTTAGCGGAAAGCAAGACCTCTTCATAGAGAGCACTTTTAATCGATGGATTCAAACTATCTGTGGTGGAGATAATAGCCAACACGGGACTTGTCATGTATAGATATTCGTAAAGGGCGCCGTCAAAGGGAAGCAACTCTTGGGTTTTTGAGGGAAAAAACACTGACCGAATTGCGATTCTTGACAAGATAGGTTAATTGATTTATTTATTTGATCGGTGTTCAACGCCGTCCTCAACAATATTTCACTTACATAACGGCGGTCAGGTGTATGCATGGCGGAAGAAACCACAAAGAGGGCTAGTGATGTTTTTATCTATGAAGAAGTTCTCTGTAACTGGCGGACATAGCCCGATTATATCGGAGGGTACACTAACTACATTTATTTAACATATTACGTCAGTTAAAAAAATACAATGGTTATTCTATTACTTCTCCATGTTATGCCCTGACGTATAATAGCATAGGCTGGTATAGTGCCAAGTGGTAATGGTTGCGAAAGTTTGAAAACGGTTGTCTCGTAAAGCTGGACGCTAGGTAGTCAACTTGGGGGTTGCAAATGCTTGCAAACGCAGCCCCTAGAATAACGTCCTGCAGTAAGTGTAATTTTATACTTATACATGACTACACCCTTGGTGCTCAGGTAATGTATCGATTAAAACTTACTTCAAAATCTAGTTCACATTTATTCTTCACAGTTGGTGATTGTCAATGAACTGATATGCTTGGCAGTTTGTTGTCAATCAACAACTGTGAAGAATAAATGCAAACTAGATTTTGAAGTAAGTTTTAATCCATTAAAGGTGTGTTTTGGGGAAAATATTGTCACACTGGCAGAACAGATACATTTAGGAATCGAAGCGAAATCCTAGGCAGAATGTAACAACATAGCATTGAATGCCCATGGCAGCATGTACCAAGGCACTGGCTTAAAGGAGGGACACATGTAGGCCTACAAAATGCCTGTGCAATTGTGTATTCCGGTTACCAAAATGTTGATATTCCTGGCCAACAGCAATATATATTAAAATATTTATTTATTATTCCATTTGCATTTCCACCCGGAGTGATTAGCCAGGGTTTATCCCTGTCGCCCTCGAAGGTGAGAAGGTTGAACGGACCCCGATATTTACGTCAATTGGTTCGCACCGGGAACTCTCAATGTACATGCAAGACTCTGCCCAGGGTAGACGCCGGACCAGCCCCTTCCCAAGACTCTTACAAAATACCACATATCTATCCCGTCCGCTATGACAGAAATTTTGGAATGTTTCCGGTGCAGCCAATCTTACCAATCCTCTAGCCTTTAAAACAAATCACACAATGTTTTTTATACACGTAATACCAGTCCATTGCTCATATGCCATCTACCAAAAACAGTACAATTCTTACCACTCCAACTACCATGTCTACCTTTCAACCGTTGACAGATAAATGACTACATTTACACATAAATATACCACTGTGCAATAATCCCCATATCCTGTTTTTACGTTCACGTACAAGTCATCTAGATGACCATTTGTGTCTGAAGTTTGTTTACATATGGAACAATAACAGCATCATCACCACTCGCAGCTGAACATGTACCGAATTATTCACTTTGACTCACCAATCAAATAAATGAATGAATAAATAAATAAAACAGTGGAAGAGGGTAATGCGCGGAAGTTTGCTGTTTGTGCTTTTTGCATAGTCTTGTGTGACGTCACTGGTCCCAATATCGTCAGTCAAGTTCGCACTAGAATCCAAATTTTCAAATGCATTTTACTATGTTGAAAAAATTCTAAAAAAATAGATTAAACTATTTTCATGGACACTGTGTAATGGTCGTTCATCTGGCGTAATACTTTATGCTAGTGCTTTCTTTTCCTTTCACTTACACTTCGGCGACCAGCATAATTGTGTGAAGAAACAGGACCGGGTGAGTCCGGGTGAAACCCACGACCATTTACAGGTGGCTGGCAGACTTTCCCATGCACGTACTACGGGAAAGGAAGTCAGCATGAACTGGACTTGAACTTCCAGCGATCGCAGTGCTGAAAAGCTACTAATTCGTCATTCTACCGCCCTAGCACGCTTACCACCTAGCCAAGCAGGCCTTCACCTCACGTATAAATGTCGTTTGTACTCATGCATGTGTATGTATGTCACGTCAAGAAACTCTGAAATGCATTTTACCGGTGGGATATGAAAAGTCGTGTACCTTAAGACATCATTAAACATTTGAGTATGAAAGAGAGAATAATTTCACTGGGGTTTGCTGGGCCTTTACGATTGTCTGTAAACACGTCGCCAGATTTGAAACCTGTAGGACGGCTACTTGAGGGGTTGCTGGGCCTCTGTGATTGTCTGTAAACACGTGTCGCCAGATTTGAAGACTGTATGACGGCTAGTTGGTTGGTTACTGAGTCTTTACGATGTTTGGAAACACGTGTCGCCAGATTTGAAGCCTGTAGGACGGCTACATGGGGGGGGGGGGGGGGTAGCTGGGCCTTTGTGATTGTCTGTAAACACGTGTCGCTAGCTTTGAAGCCTGTGGGACGGCTAGTTCGGGGATTACTGGGCCTTTTTCATTGTCTTGAAACACGTGCCGCCAGATTTGAAGCCTATGGGACGGATAGTTGGTAGGTTACTGGGTCTTTACGATTGTCTTGAAACACGTGTCGCCAGATTTGAAGCCTGTATGACGGCAAGTTGGGTGGTTACTGGGTCTTTACGATGTTTGGAAACACGTGTCGTCAGATTTGAAGCCTGTAAGACGGCTACATGGTGGGGGGGGGGGGGGGAGCTGGGCCTTTGTGATTGTCTGTAAACACGTGTCGCCAGATTTGAAGCCTGTAGGACGGCTAGTTCGGGGATTACTGGGTCTTTACGATTGTCGGGAAACACGTGTCGCCAGATTTGAAGCCTGAATGTAATATGGCGAGTAGTTTGCCGGGGAGGGCATGTTTCGCCAGATTGAGGCCTGCGTATCGCATGGCGAGTTGGGGGCAACACCATTGTCTAAAGCAGCAAAAATGTCGCCAGATTTAAAGTTGTAGCGCAACAAGGCCAGTTGGGGCCTGACTGAACCTTTAATTTTCGAATGTTTTACTTTCCAATATCAGCATGCGAAATTGACCACTTGTCTGGTGCTGCAGGTCAAAGTTATACGTATGTAGATGATATGCAGCGGATATGCAGCCACCACCCGACATAGGGAACAGTAAATGCTTCGAACTAACAAAACTTACAGCCCCGTCTCGTCGATTTAGTGTTTTGTTGTAACTTCTTGAAAAACATTATTTTTAATTTTTATTGATTTTAAGCTATTAAAATACAGCAATAAGCACTTAGCCTTTTGAAATCAGAAAATCACCATCTGATAATCTGTCTCTCCTGTTCCAGCGGTAAGACTGCTTTAAAGTTAGCACTTAACAATTTCGCTTCCTTCCCTCGTTAAGTTCTTTTCATCGATTTCCGCCAAAACTTACGTTACATGCCTTTCGTATTGTTTTACTGCCTTAGTTTCTGAGAAAGACGACGCATTTGACGTATAGGGAACTTTCCGAACGCTGCGTATATGCTTCGGGCCCTTCCGGTTGAATATTATTCAGGCAAAATGGCCCGTCCTTTTTGTGTTGAATTCGAATAACGGCATGACTTCTCCGGGCTCGTACAAGATACATACTCAATGAATATTTTTTATTTCAACGTGAGTGATTTAGTTTATGAACGAACTTTGAAACTTCGTTAAGACATCGCACTCAGAATTTGTTTAAAAATCCAAATTTTGGGCGACGACCTCACATTAATGAAAAAGCTATACAGCTGTAGTGCAAGTCCTATATTGTTATCATTTATGTACCATTATTTGGAGAGGTTGAACGAAAATAAATATCAGAGTAATAATTTTTCATTGTGTATTGTTATACAGCAATCTTGTGTATCCATCCTCTCAACCATTTGCTGGAAAATTGCGATTTTGTCTTATATGACAGCTAAATTTATTTCAGTATCAGTGCGAGGGTACTTCTGTTTTAAGTGCCACTTTAGTACATACTAAAATGTCTGCAATAAGACGATGATCTTGATGATGATGGTGAATAAAAAAGGTGTCTGCGAAGACAATAAAACATAAGCCCTGTATTCCTACGATTTTGTCATATTTCTCGCTATCTCCTGTTACACGTTTTGCAATTTTGTGCCTTGCACTTTTTTTCTACTAGATGCCAAAAAATAGAAAATCAGAAATTTCGACTTTTATCTCGAATGTTAGATTTTTTCTCGACAAGAACTCCATTTTGGTGCAGATAGGAATATCACCCACATCCCAGATGAAACCACAAATTGTTCCACAGGTACGATCAGTCATTATCATTGCCGTATGCAGTAATATGACAAAGGAAAGATTTAGAGAAAAAGTAAAAATTTTCAGTGTGTAAGTTTAGTTGAATTGTTTCAATTTTTCTACACAAAGGCATGCTTGTTAGTACAGCAGCTTGTCAACCAATCTGATAGTGAAGTTTTTCAATGGATTTCGAAGAAAATAACCTTCTTGGAAATTGTTATTGTTTTACAAAGAAAATGAACATTTTAACAAAGAAAAGGGTTTTGTACAAAGGTTTTTTTTTCTAAAAGGGGAAATATTTCGTACAATCACCGTCACTTTTTGCACACAGGAAATTTGGTTTTACATATGAAATTACCTCATTGTGGTAGAAATGGAAATATTCTCACCGCTGTTGAATTTTTTTACCGCTATTTCTACCTTCAGCTCACGCTGGTTTCCTTTTCGGTCGTACGTGGGAAGGTCTGACACCATCCTGCGGATGGTCGTGGGTTTGCCCGCGCTCTTCCCGGTTTCCTCTCACTTACAATGCTGGCAGTCGTCGTATTAGTGAAATATTTTTGAGCATACACATTTTAAAAGAAATTATCAGGCATGACTCCAATTTTTCTGCGCACAAAGAAACGTACCACAAATAAGGCTGCACTTCCGTATGTCCAAGCTTTTTCAGATGTCAAAATTACCCATATCCACCAACAACCGTTAAATCGGTATCCGTAAAAAACATTTTGGAGTAACTTTTCTCCTGCACAAATCGGGTGACCAAAAAAAAACAAACAATGTGTCCTCGTTGTGCTTTAAAACCAAAGTCAAAAAGTTTCTTACAGCATCATTCCAAAAGCACCAGTCCCTCCAACCAAAATTACACAAGGGTTCCGTTTCACAAAACGTCTGTATCCGTCTAAGGTCTGTTATCCGGCGAAGAGTACAGCCGACTTGTGGAAGCCGATAGGGTACATCTCGCTACCTCGATCTTTCTAATATTAGAAAAGTCGAGGTAGCTGGATGTCCTCTATCTGCTTTCATACTGACTACAGTAGCAGGTTTCAAAACAAATTGGCTAGGCTGTTTCAATGTGAAACTGTCTAAAGCTTATAGACGGCTATGTGAGTCCAAGTACAAGTATATTGTCCACTTGGCTTCAGAATATAGATTAATTAAATTACTACGATAATTTCTTCAGCATATTCGTTTTTGACAGAGTTTGCAAAGAGACGGAGACAACTCTCTCAAAAGACTGTCGAAGGAAACAAGAGTGCATAAATAAACCTTCAAAAATGGAATTCATAACACATTTAAAGGCGAATTTATTTCCTCACAGCCACCTGCACATGACTAAGGATTTTGGACTATCTTTCAAAATCTTAGAAAAAAAGCTTTAGTTGATAGACAAATATTTTCTTTATGAAACGGGCAAGACAAAGTTTCTAGTCTATTTCTTTTAAAAAAATTTTTCTCTTAAAAATTTCTGTAAAATCAATTATACTCGCTACCAAAATTGCCTGTAGTCACTAACACGTAACACAAGAAGCTCTACGCATTGATGTGCTGTAGGTCTATATTATTGCAAGGAAAATTCAGTTAGAATACTTTTTCTCATTCATGATGATGAACTCCAAGCCTGGTTTCGATAGGAAGAACTGTTTGCTTCGGGTGACGTCACACCGTCCCACTGTAGTCGCATCGTCCTACTGTTGCCGCAGGTTTGATTTTACATCACTCACTACACACAACGCTTTCGACGTCACACATTTGAACACCACCTACTTCACACTTCCCCCTTGCACACTTTTCACACCTCCCTCTCGCACGCCACCCCCTCGCGAATCTCCAGCTTGCACATCTCCCCTCGCACACTTCCCTTGCACACCTTTCCCTCGCACACCTCTCGCCTCCCACACTTCCCCATCTAACACCCCACCACTTCGCTCCCCTCCTCTTCGCACAATTTCCTCTTAATAGAAAGTAACGAGTTAATTTACTATAAATCATTTATTCTCGAGACCACATCACACATAATATATAAAATGTAAACAAAAAAGTTTAAAAGGATACAAGGATTTACCGGTTATTATAACAGGTTATACATGTACATTTATATTACATTTGGTTGTAATATCGAGCATGTACATTTATATTACATTTGGTTGTAATATCGAGCATGTACATTTATATTACATTTGGTTGTAATATAAGTTTGGTCTTATATGATGTATTAATCCTTCTTTGAATGGAGTACCTGGTCAGTGCAATGGCGCCTCGGGTGCAAGCTGAACTCACCATTGTGCTGGGTAGAAGATGGTAGACTTGATCCCACTTCGAAAACTAGCAACCTGTGCTTGAGGTTCGATCATTTTTATTCGTCGGGGAAGTATGAAATAATGTTCAATAACTGTAATCTTACGTGGTTCAAGAAGATAATACCCAAGAAGAGTTCTCATCGCTTCCAGTGTCACACAGGAGCAAGTAGTTTTGCGAAAGTTTCGCTATTTGCTCTTACAACTCAGAAGTGTAATAATGGTTTGCATGAACAAATGTTAATGTTTCAAAACTTTTTTTTGGTTTACATATGCAGCAAACGTTTAAAGGTGAGACATAAGTGTCTTTGATCCAGCCCTGACGGTACTGTATACCTAACAAGGGTCTGGCAGAGAATTTATACAAGACGCCATTAACCATCGACCACAAGACATGCAAGGGTGGCGCTAACTGTGGACCCATTAGACATATACCCGATACATTTGATGATAAAGCAGAGAGAACAATCGGTGAGACCGATTTAACAGTGTCACCTAAAACACATTTTGGGTTTTTTACAGTGTATCAATTCTGTACCGATTTACACGGACCAGATATTTTAAATATAGAGACGATTTCGTTCAATTCATGACATTATCGTTTCGTTGACGCACTTGACGATAACTTCTTCATGGAGACCGACTGTGGTGTTTGCCCAGTCCGGGAAGGTGTCCAGTTTGAAGTATGCCCGCCCCCAGGTGTTGATGCCGAGGTTGACGATGCCAATACACATCAAGTTCAATACAATGCCAGCCTTCGCCTGAAGTGTAAGAGATGAACGGTACCACAGTGACTGGTAGACAGACCTCACTGAGTGAGTGACAGGTTACGTGTTCCAGTCACAACTGCTCCGATGGTTACTGAACAATGTATTTTTTTAAATTTTTTTATTTGATGGGTGTTTCACGCCATACTCAAGAGTATTTCACTTGTACGACGGCGGTCAGGTTGCTGCAAGACAGGAAGCCATCGTGAGCTGGACTTGAACTCACAAGTCGGCCACGGAGCCCCCCCCCCCCCCCTCCCGCCCCACCATAAACTATCTAACGTGTGTACCATAGTCTCAAATATAACTAAGGTAAACAAAAAATCGTGCTTAGCTAGCGGACTTCCCAAGTGTTTCTGCTTGGCGCAGAACGGAGTTCCAGAGTAATCTGGAAGGCGCGGGGGTCAAGTTCAGTTTTGAAATGGGTGACACATTTGCAAAGATGATACATGCATCACATTTGTAGTTCAATGACCATCGAAGCAGTTGCGGCTAGTGTTCGGTCAACTTCTGTTGCCCCGGCTGTCGCCTTACGTCAGGAGATCTGGGCAAGTGACTCGGTGCGGTTTCCTACAGCCATAAACCTAAGGAGATATCTGTCATCCGTTTTTTTTAGACCAGTCAAATTAAGAGCGCTTCGTTGGTGAAACTGTTGTTCTCAATTGTTCTCGTGCAAGGCATGAGTCTTAGTACCAGCCTACACATCGTCATCCCAATAGCAGGAATGAAAACTGAACTTTGCGATTTGGCACGAATTACTTAGATGGTGAATGTTTTTGAACAGTAAAAATGATGTTTGTGTGCTCACGAACCGATAAAAGTGCCGTGGATTAAAAGCATAGTCGGCATGTATTCAGTTCCGCAAAACAGTTTAAATGAGTACAAATTTAAGAAACGTTAAAAAAACAACAAATAATCAAAGGTAAAGTCGTGCATCAAATTTCACTTCAATGCAATAAACCGTTCTGTAGAAAGTCCCAGAGAACTGGTTCGTAACGGACTGACGGGCGATTTTTATTTATTGATTTATTTGATTGATGTTTTACGCCGTGCTCAAGAATATTTCACTTATACGACGGCGGCCAGCATTACGGTGGGAGGAAACCGGGCAGAGCTCGAGGGAAACCCACGACCATCCGCAGGTTGCTGACAGACCTTCCAACGCACGGCGGGCGAGATTTAAACATATAATCTCCTCTGGTATCTGTTAAGGACTAATCATAGCATTACTTTCAACAGAAAACTTTAAATCAGACAAACCGAGATTCTATACGTACCATGTCCACCACACGAATGGCTCCGTAGGAAAACACAATTGCGTTCGGTGGCGTTGCCACTGGCAACATAAAGGCGAATGAGGACGCAATACATCCGGGTATTACCAGATATAGCGGGTGAACACCGATACCAACACTCTGAAACACAAAATGATTTGACATTAATACTTTTGGCGGACGAGAAATATGAAAGTATTATTACAATGTGCACAACACGGTCTTGCATGTAAGGCTTTGTGTACCATGCAGGTCAAGACATGACGGGTTACATCATGATCAGCTACATGGACGCCTAAAGTAGGGCATCTCACTGCGACTACAAGGCCCTTGATCGATGGGGTTGAATGGTCGAATCCAGCTCTGGGTGTTTCTGCTGCGACTTCAAGTAAAAAGATTTGTAGCGTACTTATTGGGTACTTGGCGAAGAGCACAGAGTTAAAACACCAATCTAATAAATATATAAACACTAAAAATGGTGGATGCCATGAGCAACCAGCACCATGCTATGATGCTTTGTACAAATCTATTTTCTACTCCCTGCGACTCATGGCCACTTCGATCCTTGCTCAATCGGTATAGTAGGCCTATAAGTATTATGTCGCCGTTTGCAGTCTGCTCCTGAAGTTCGCAGGATCGAATCCATTTCTAGTCTGTAGGCTACGGCTTTAAGCCAGGAGGTGCGTGGGTATATGTGTAAGTGCTTTACTGTATCGGGCACTACGGCTTGCTCCTGCCATAAACCTAACATCCGCCCCTTCAGTGAAAAAATTCAACTGTTCAATTTAGAGCAACCATGGACATCAATAAAGTTAATAAATAGATTGATTAAAATATGAGATAAATACTCCAAGCGTGTTTTTATGTGACCAAACCATTGTCAGTAAGAGAAAATGCCTTACCAGCTGTCCGAGAATTGGCAGGAAGATGGTTGCTATGGCAACGTTACTCGTGACTTCCGTAATGGCGGCGATCATGATCGTGACGATGATACAAATGGCCCAGGGTGGAATGCCTTTAAACACAGTCAGTTCACTGGCTAGCAATTCGGAGAGACCAGAACTCTGTTAATCAAAGGACACAAAGGTAATTAACTAGGTTTCAGAACAATTACACATTTACAGCATAATAAGCTAGAGCTAGTAGAAGGACATGTACTCACTGTCGCGGACCCGTTCTTTATCCTTGAGAATAAACAAGGCTGTATGACAGAAACGATTGCCTCGGCTTCGGCCTTCAGGAGTGCGTTCATGCACACCCACCCGCTGTCGTGCGTCGTTGTTGACTTTGCTTTTATTAGTTTTCATTATACACATATAAAAAAGGGCCAGAGCAGAACTATCGAGGAGGACAATGTGGATATTAGCCTTGAATACACGCATTCACATAATTTATTTATTTATTTATTTATTTATTTATTTATACTAATGGTGCTTAACGCAAAACTCAAGATTAGTTTTACTTCTTTAAGCTGGCGGCCAATTTTATGGGTATAATATCACAGCCATGTCTTATTCCATAACTTTGCCTTGAATACCTCTGTACTTCCCTGGCTGGCTTCAGAATACTACTGCCGGGCACCAAATAATTTGTCTGTCCGTAGTCACAGTCGTCTCAGCTATCAATTTAAGGTTGGTGTCCCCATGTATCATCACTAGTAAATCCACACAAGCACGAAACTAGTGTGGAAACTGAAACTTCTAACTCCAATCGCTATGTTTGATTGCATACTCCTCACACTGAGGGGAATCATGTATACAGTTATCACTGTCACTACTACTAAACAAGATTGACTTTTTTCACACATATGGGCTAATTGTTAACGATTACGATCAGTCTCATCGGTAATGACTTTGTGGGAACCCATAATGAAAACTAATCATTAAAAAGATTCCTGAAATAAATTAAACAAAATTGAAGAAAAGATTAAACAAGTACAAAATATGTTAGAAGTGTCAGTAGTTATCTCCCTTGTATGAGCTGTGAGGAGTATGCATTCAAACATGGTGGTTGGAGTTGAAATTTATCCCGTTTCCACTATAGTTTCATGCTTGTATGGATTTACTAGTGATGATGGTGTAGTCACCTGGAATTGACTACGGACAGACAAATTATTTAGTGCCCAGCAGTAGTATACTGAAGCCAGCCAGGGAAGTACAGAGGTGCCCAAGGTAAGCTTATGGAACAAGACAGGGCTGTGATAGTGTACGTAATCACGTAATCTGAGGAGGTAGGGTGGAGGAGTGCTTTGGGTAAACCAACGAATTGTAGGGTGAATGAGCGCATGGTATTTAACGTCGTACCGAACGATTTTTCAATCATATGACGACGAAGGAATCCTTCTTTGTAATGTGCCTCCTTGTTGCAGGGCGGATTTCCACCGCTCTTTTATCTAGTGCTGCTTCACTGTGACGCTTTGCCCAAGGTAAGTAAGTCGCTCTGCCCGAGCCATTATACGGGTCAACCAGTGGTTGCACTATTCCCTTCATGCCCAACGCCGAGCGAGGAGGTTACAACGTTCTCTTTAAGATCTTAGGTGTGACTCGACCCAGGATTGGCCCTGATCTACTAACTGTACTAATGGAGCCAGTGAACGACTAGTAGAAAACATGTGCTCACGAATTTTATGTGGCATTTGTGTTCTTATCTCGTTTTAAAAATGTTCGCCTATTTTTGTTTGATTGTAGATGTTCTCGTTATCGCATCGAAAACCATTCACATTTTACTGCACAACATGGCTGCAATGCTACTGAATTGGCGTTTAACCATAATCCTTCAGTCATTCAGTCATTCATACATCCTTAGCGTACGATTAATACTCAGCGCGTAACAATTACAACAGAGCTGGCTTCATAGCATTGGTTGGGCTACAGTATCTATGAGCTGTCAATGTGTCACACTGCTACACATAGCACTGTCCAATGCCCACTGATATTGATACTATACAACTTGAACCCACAGTGTTACCTGACATGCTTTAGCCAAAGCAAAACCTCCCCCCAGGAGCAAGACGATACCCCAGGAGAACTTATGGGTAACAGTGTACCAGTCTAACAGAGCTGGGCGTGGGCCAGGTGGTGAATCGTCTGAAAAGGAAAAGAGATAACTCACAACTTTTTTAAAATAAGGGGTGTTGTCCCTTTGCTCTGTTTTCGTGTGATTGTATAGTAAACGTGATAGCAACTCAGATTTTGCAGTGTTTTAGATTAGCGATGTCTGATAAACTGCAGTTAACATCACTGTACTTTTTACACCTAATTCTGCTTAAGCCATGGCGCTAAAGGGTGGTGTAACTCCCTATATATAAAAATATACATGAACAATAAGACGAAAACCCCAACTGAAGTAAACTGCCATGGACCCGGATTTCGCCGGTCACGTGTGCCCATTTGCCAACTATCACACTGTCCTCGCTGCTCCGGCTTTACTCTCCACGCTGAGCCTATTTTATATAGGCTGTAGAACTCTCTCCAAATATCTTAGCTTACATGAGGAAGCGTTGCGACATTAGCAGAGTTTACAGCTCTGCAAGAGAAATGGGACTGACTCCCTAAAATCGCCATTGGGAAACTCATACACCGGTGAAGTGAAGGAATATTAGACACATTGTTTCGGTACTGATCGGTCAATTTTTAAATGTCTCATCTAATACTACTATGGTTTTTCAAAATCCGTCATCACAACATCTATACTATCACCCTAAGCTATACCTGTGGTAACGTTTTGCCAATTTGTTCATTAGTACCATACAACTATAGCTAGAAACTAATATCTCTTATAATTTTGGACATTTTTAAATTTTCTTTTGTTTCTTTTTCTTTTTTTATACATACATAAAATATATAGTTCTATTGTGACAGTATATAAATCTATGCGCTTTATAAGACATTCGTGTAGCACTTGTCGACCAATAAGGATGTTCCATGTCTATAATCGCAAGGCCAATTCCCAAAAACGTCGTATAACACAAATCACCAAAGAACCAAGAAAGTACATAAAAAACGAAAATAGGGCGGAATCATGCAAAGAAAAGCAGTCACCAGTTTTCAATTATATTGGAAAGACGCAAGGTGTGTTCTTGGCGAATGAGTGAAATCCGTATTCTGATGGTATATATAAAGCATATATTTCGGGAAGGCAGCAATGAGCATATATAATTGTGTTAAAAGTGGCATGGTTGACCACTGAAACAAATACATCCACTAATGACGACCAAGAATTGCATTCTCACCATTACTGGACTGGCAACAGAAGAAATTTGGGCGGGTCGAAGGGAATATGAACAGAGACACGCACAACAAAATGGCGGGTGTTGAATCCGAGGCTGCCCTGTAAGAAAAAGAAAAACAAGCTTGAAGGTTCGTTCTTCCATGCCAGTGTTTAAAGAGCTCTTCGCTTTTGGATGTCAAAAAGCATAGTGGTATTGTCGTTTGAAAGAACAAGAATACTATATGGCTTTTTTTGTCAAAATGTAACTTTCGGTGAATTCCTTTGCATTGTCTTTAATATGATGAACACAGAATTTCCAGCAATTCTAAACTAGTCACGACTAATAATTTGCAACTATCACCACTGCAATTATTTTTTTAGCTAATTCCACCATGATGACGTGGTGTATAAGTTGCTACTTTTTAGACACAAGGAGGCCGAATTTCACCGGTAATACATGTGAGCATTTACCAATTACACACTGTGGTTGCTACTCTCGTTTCACTCACTATGTGTAAGTCCTTAATTATATTATATTTCAATCATACTTTGGGTGAGTTGTACATCAAGTCAAGTCTTTCATGTTTCATGTCTCATTTCTCACAAATTTATTAAGTAATCAGACAACTCACTCTCCTGGAATGTACGTCCCCCAGCCATTGAAGAAATCTGACTCCCGAGTAAGCCATAGTAAAGCTAACGCCGCAAAGTGTAAGGACACCATGATTTCAGCAAAACTGTAAGGGGCAGAAGAAAAAAGATTTATTTATTTATTTTATTGGTGTTTTATGCTGTACTCAAGAATATTTCACTTATACAACGGTGGCAAGCATTAATGTGCGAGGAAACCGGGCAGAGCCCGGGGGCAAACCCACGATAATCCGCAGGTTGCTGAAAGGCCTTCCGGAGAGGAAGTCAGCATGAGCTGGACTTGAACTCACAGCGACCACATAGGTGACAGGCTCCTGGGTCATTAAGCCGCGCCGGCATGCTAACCACGTGGGCCAAGGAGGCCCCGAACAAAAATCACATCTCTATTATTTTATTTTATCTGTTTAGAATAAATATTTATTTTAGGACCTGGTATTTCTGTTCTACGGTTGTATATGCATTAAGAAGGACTCATTAAACATGTGGTAAAATTGACATCTTGATCCATACACTTAGCGTACTTAACGTGCAGGGGTTATATATACGGAGTAATGCATCGGGTCAAGCAGATTCGGGTCAATTAGTACAGGTAATGGTTGTATTTGGAGTTTCATATCATCGTGACACATCTTCCCGACTTAGGGCATTTTCCTGTTAAATTTCAAACCAGAATGCATTGCGGCACATTCGTCTATAAATAGAATCATGACATCGGTTGTCTCCGTGACTGTATGCACCAATCAATGTCCATTAGAGTACGCAGGTGGAGAATCATACGAAAGGAGCCATACTTCTCTCTATTTATGTACTTTTGATAATTCTTTCCACAAGAATTTGCTTAATAGCTAACTCTAATGGTATAAATTCGACATCATCGAAGCACAAGAATATGAAGAGGACATCCACTCGGTTTCTTACTATTAATGTGTATGTTGGAGCGGGCCATGTGGTTACAGGTGTATGCTTGTCTTTAATCTCTGCAACACACGAGATGCAGGTTCAAAACCGGCCTTTGGACCGGAAAGTCCCCCGCTATCAATGCTTAATTGGTGACAATAACCATTCGACGGTGCTCGCGTGGCCGTTTGTGAAGCTCTTTGAAAACCATTTTGTTTGACACCAATCATTAAAGCGAAGAATTCTTGAGTATAGTGTTAAACAACACAACAAAAGTGAAACATTCTTGTGTATGGCGTTAAAACAACACCACAACTGTGAACCATTCTTGAGTATGGCGTTAAACAACACGACAAAAGTGAAACATTCTTGGGTATGGCGTTGAACAACACTGCAAAGGTGAAGCATTCTTAGGTATGGCGTTAGATAACTATGTAAAAGAGAAACATTTTTGAGTATGGCGTTAAACAACACCACAAAAGTGAAATATTCTTGAATATGGCTTTAAACAACAGTACAAAAGTTAAATATTCTTGAGTAAGGCGTTAAATAACAATGTAAAAGTGGAGCATTCTTGAGTATGGCGTTAAATAACACTGCAAAGGTGAAGCATTCTTGGGTATGGCGTTAAATAACAATGTAAACGAGAAAAATTTTTGAGTATGGCGTTAAACAACAATGTAAAAGAGAAACGTTTTTGAGTGTGGCGTTAAAAACAGTACAAGAGTGAAGCATTCTTGAGTATGGCGTTAAACAACACTACAAAAGTGAAACATTCTTGAGTATGGCGTTAAACAACACTACAAAAGTGAAACATTCTTGAGTATGGCGTTAAACAACACTACAAAAGTTAAACATTCTATTAAAGAATAAATAAATAAATAGTTTGTATTGCCCGATTGTAAATATGCACGTACCTAATTGGCCCCAGTTCCTCCAGCTCTTTGTTGAGAACTATTCTGGTTGATTTTGCTTCCCTGATCGATAATTCTGTCTTCTTCTTACACACAAATATGGAATTCCTGAAATAGCACGGTCAATGTTAAAGACCGCACGATTTGTTATTTGTTAATATAATTGATGTTTATCACAGTACCCATCAATGTTTCAGGGTCACGCAGGCGATGAAGTTTTCGGGTGGAATAAACCGAACAGAGCCCTGACAGTGTCAAACGTTTTTACCTTACAGTAGATATGTGTGGCGAGACAAAACTTCGTCTTACTTTAGAAATAGCTCTGTTTAGATACAAAACTATTGTCTCCATTTAATATAATGGTTTATTTGTCAGCAATATTGATACGATGAGATATTTCTACGCTTATCTTCCGTATAAACGTGTATTTCAAGCGGCTTTGTGTTTCGTGTCACAAATGATGAGTTTGCCGGCTGTAGTATCTCACACGAAACGAGAGACACATTGCCTATTATGTAACTTGTATAGCAGATATGTAATTTGACCACAATCATAGCTTGACAGAAACCGATTCTGACAGAAACTAAGCAAGTACAGGACATAAATACAGAGACCATGTGTTTGCTGGAAGGATGTGGATCGAACTCACCGGTTCATGTAGAAAAAAAATTTCCTAATTGCTTATTTCATTTGCTTATGACATAAAGCGATTCTTTCTAGGATGACAGTTCTAAAAGAAATCACTGCAAGAGCTGACTTTAGGAAATTTGCCGCCAAAAAAACCCCGCAGTACCTTAGTCAATAGCAAATTGTCTTCCGAATTCAATGTCCTCTAAGAAATCATGTGACATGAACGCCATACTTGCCTGAAACCGAGGAAATGAATCTGCAGCCACAGGTACGTGACGAACAGTGCCAGTACAGAACAGGGAAACGCGAACACAAACCAACTGGTAAAGTTTATACCAGCCTTTTCGTCAAACATCCTGTGAGAGAAACAAATACAAATGCTTGTGTTTACCATCATAACGTAAGACAGGTGTGCTCCAGCGTATACATGCTCTACCCAAAATGCTGGCAAAGACATGTATTAATTCCGCATGAACAAAAGATTTCGGGATCTGAAGAAAAAATTACATATTTTTATGCTCTTATATATCTGATAGATTAAGTGATAAAGTCACAGTCTAAAATTACGATTTTCGGTTATCAGATAGTAAAGGCATGCACTCCCTGGTTATTTTATTTTATTTTTTTTTTCGTTGGGAAGAGGGTTGTATTGTTTGTTTGTTTGTTTGTCCGACGTGCAGATCATCTGAATGTTGGACTGAGCTTATCGACAAACTGATTGATTTGGTTAATGACGTATTTTTGTTTACCAAAATACCTCCTATACCTCCTTAAAGGCTGAATATTTAACTCCTTAATGAGGCGATGCTTCCCGTGCAATGGCGACTCACGTCCAAGCTGGACAGACAATCGTTCTATTGTAATACCTGAGTACGACAATTAGCCCTGAAACTGTCATCGCAAAGGTATAAGATTTCACAATACACCACCAAGCTTTTTGCGGTTTACTTTGTAAAAGAAAAGTTCCCTAGCGATGGCTGGTTGACTGGATGTACTGCACTTACGAAGCAGTCGCATCATGCGCCTGGGGTAAGGCTCACGGCAACTTTTAATACAGGAAAGAGATCTACGTCATCATGGTAAATACACTTGACTTAGCACCACGACGGTTTTGTAACACTGGCCCCTGTACATGTACATCGATTGATTTTCGGCCGATTTCTTTATATCCAATATAGCCAAAGTGGCATTACTCATTCATGATATTTTTGTTAAAAAGTGTATGCTTACGTATCTGTGACGCCTTTAGCCACCAGATTTGGCCCTGTGCCCGTCAGAGTAGACACGCCCCCGCACGTGGCTGCATAGGCCACGCACAGGGTCACTCCTTTCCGCATCTTGCTCAGTTCCTCTTTCTGAGCCTTGCTGATATCTGCACCAGTATCAGTGACATCATAGCTGAAATATATTACAAAATTTCTATTGATTTGTCTGATTGTTGTTTAGCACCATTCACAAGAATGTTTCACTTTAACGATGGCGGTCATTGTTATGGGTGGAGTCAGAATCTAATCGAACACCAGCACTTCTGGTTCTACGAGTGCCTCTATCCCTTCCTCTTTCAGGCCACACCGCTAATCAGGTGACTGAGGAATAGACCGCTAATGTCAGTGTTTCAGAACCACAATGTCTCTCTTCAGCGTTTACAACATTTATTCTCCAACAGCATGACGTAAACGCTTTTTACTTTTTTAATTCACCGCGACCTACTGTGACATGCGCAGTCTATAAACACAGGTTTATCATAAAATATCAAATCACGTACCTCTTGGAATTGTTCTCGGGCATCGTATTTTTTTCGTGGTTTGACATCTCAATGTAAACCACTGGCTTATCTCCCTTGTCGTCATCTTCAGCGTTAGGATTGGACAACACGATAGCACCGTCTGAACCTTTCATTTCTTTTTCTGAAATCAGTTGTAGAATTCGTTGGACTGACTGATTCGGGTTTACGCTGATTCCAACATTTAAATTATTTTCGGTTTTATCAGGACCACATAATGGTTTACAATAGTTTCTATTTATCATTCATTACTTATCATTTATTGATGGAGACATCAAGCCGATGATACTATGATGACACCTAATGCTTTCAAAGAATTCCGATATCAAATTCGGTAAATTTATGCACTTTCTTGGACATGCCGACCTCCGAACGAAAAAGCTACAAAAATTATTTCTTCTTTCGCTACTGTCCCGCTTGAGTGGCCTCGTCATGCAGTTACGAACCCGAGTACTCGCATACAACTGAAATATCCGTCCGTATCTCAGGGTCGACCACTAGTGTAGTGCTGTATTGTTATTGGGATACCGTGTTCCCCAGGTCCATTCCACACACAAGAGCCCCATCGCGGTCTTATAAATTAAATATTCCTGAGTACGTTGTTAAAACACCATTAATTACCCATAAATATTAAAACAATTTAATTTTAATCTGCTCGGTAAGTGAATCCTTTCAAACTGTGAGTTTACATCTGCATTACAAGAATACCCTATGTTGTTAATTTGGATAGGACGGTACTGGAGCCTTCGAGTCATCAACTCTGTTACCACAGTTATGACGACTGAAAAAATAGCGGTGTAATGGTTTAGATGGCTGACATTACTCTGGTAACTTCAGCGACTAGGGTTTTTTATTATCGCAGCTAGTATGCCTAACATCATACTGGTAGCCTCTTTCCTCACCAGGTTAGTTATAGCAGCTACCGTAGCTAACAGCAGACTAGTAGTCTGTCAACTCACCAGACTTTTTACCAGCATTCATGTTCTTGTAGCTGCTCTCCCTGGTACGGACTAGCTGCTCTATGACGGCCTGGGCAATAGGCACCATCATGGCGGTGGTGGCCGTATTGCTGATCCACATGGATAGGAAGGCTGTGGGCACCATAAATCCCAATCATTAGCCTGAAAGTCAGACAGAAATATGAATAATAATTACCAAACCCCAATCATCAATCTGAAAATGAGATATGGAGTAACATGAATATGGAAAGTAGTAATTATCAGACCCCGATCATCAGCCTGAAACTGAGATATGGAGCAGCATGAATATGGAGAGTAGTAATTATCAGACCCCGATCATCAGCCTGAAAATGTGATATGGAGCAACATGAATATGGAGAGTAGTAATTATCAGACCCCGATCATCAGCCTGAATTTGAGATATGGAGAGTAGTAATTATCAGACCCCCGATCATCAGCCTGAAAATGAGATATGGAGCAACATGAATATGGAAAGTAGTAATTGTCAGACCCGATCATCAGCCTGAATTTGAGATATGGAGAGTAGTAATTATCAGACCCCGATCATCGGCCTGAAAATGAGATATGGAGCAACATGAATATGGGAAAGTAGTAATTGTCAGACCCCCGATCATCAGCCTGAATTTGAGATATGGAGAGTAGTAATTATCAGACCCCGATCATCAGCCTGAATTTGAGATATGGAGAGTAGTAATTATCAGACCCCCGATCATCAGCCTGAAACTGAGATATGGAGAGTAGTAATTAATCAGATCCCGATCATCAGCCTGAAAGTGAGATATGAAGCAACATGAAATATGGAAAGTAGTAATTGTCAGACCCCGATCATCAGCCTGAATTTGAGATATGGAGAGTAGTAATTATCAGACCCCGATCATCAGCCTGAATTTGAGATAGGTGTCAACATGAGCGTGGACAGTAGTAATTACCAAAACCCCAATCAGTCTGCAAATAGATAGGAGTCAACATGAGCGTGGATAACAGTAATTTACCAGACCCCAATTATCAGTCTGAAAATTGATAGGAGTGAACATTATCGTGGACAGTAGTCTATTACCAGACCCCTTAATAACATGTACAGCAGGATCATACATCCCTGCAGTTAGCAGCATTTCCACTCAGAGCACCCTAACCCAGGGCATTCGCATCGTGTCGTTAGTCATGGACTAATAGTCATGGACTTCGTGCAGCTGTAAATGAAGAATCGCGTCTTTTCTTTCTTACAAAATGTAAAAAAAAAAATGTATTTATTTACTTGATTGATGTGTTACGCCGTACTCAAGAATATTTCATTTGTAAGACGGCGGCCAAGGTTATGGTGAGAGAAAACCGGGCATAGCCTGGTGGAAATCCACGACCGGAAAAAAGAGCCCCCTACCAGAAAATAATCTAACAGCAGAAGCAATACACTGGGAGCATATCCATATTGGTTTGTCATATTCAGTTTACATGAGAGATAAGACCATATGTTATGAAGTAATGCTACCTCTATACATAAATGAATGGAGTGAGTTAGTGAGTGCTTGGGGTTTAAAGTCGTATACGTAACAATTTTTCAGACATATGACGACGGAGGAATCCTTAGAGTGCATGTCATGTGCCTTCTTGTTGCAGGTGGATTTCCACCGCTCTTTTATCTAGTGCTGCTTCACTGAGACGACTAACCGATGGCAAGTAAGCTGCCCCACCCCCACCCGAGCCATTATACTGATGCGGGTCAACCAGTCGTTGGACTTCCCATTAATGCTGAACGCCAAGCGAGGAATCTACCACTTCCTATTTTAAGGTCTTAGGTGTGACCTGACCCCAGGCTGACTATGGGATCTACAGCCCCCGAAGCCGGTGGGTGAATTGTAGAGGAATAGACGGGCCCCTGACCACACAGAACACTACCCCTGATAAGCGATACAGCTGCTTAAAATCATAAGTGATGTCGCTCAGCAGTCATAGGTGACAACAGGATTTATCACATCTTTAATCTAATCATATCGAAAACGATTTGGTCAGCTTTATAAGCAGTGTTATAAACGTGTCTTTACATCGGGTTAGAACCACTGAATTACAAGCATTGGTAGTTAGTTAAGCTGTGAATGTAATACATTCCTGGAGCTCATTAGAGACAAGATAGATGTTACAGTCCTGTTCACAATGAAAGAAGTGGAGAGTCCAAACTCTCCGAGAAGAACTGGATGAGTTGGACGATTGAGACGCCACCTGGTGGACTTCTATTCATTACTTGTTGTAACGGTCAAATGAGGAACACTTTACGTCTAAACCAGTCCCCAGTCGACTGCAAGCTTTGGGAAACACACCTCATTTTCCCCCTGTGACGCTGCAGTGCTTGAAAACTACATCTTTGCTTTATGGGTACAACTATATGTTTGAAGGAACTGCTACACACATATGGCAGAAAAGAGCAGGGAGTACACGGTGTTGGACCGACTTTTTTGGCCGGGTTATGTTCCTCATTTTTAAGGTCACTCCCCCGGGGGTGACTGGATGCGTCTAAACCTACCAATGACAAAATATTCTATTCGATGCATATAGGAGAAGAGCGAACATCAATACTGGAAGGATTTCATCATTGTTGGCAGGATAA